>NC_141687.1:275006155-275606155 GCF_964263255.1 Lissotriton vulgaris | reverse complement strand
TTTAAAGAGCCAAATGCAGCAAAATCTATGCGCGGGGTAAAAAAATACAATAGACGACAGGGTAAAAGCACTTGCAACCTTTTTAATAATTACTTATTTTGGTATATTGCTTCATACTACACATATGCAATTTCTAAGCAATGTAAATAGCAGGTGATAGTATGAACTAATTTAATAGGGCTTAATTTACCCACCTTAGATGGGTGGGCAGTAGAGACAGAATTGCTGGGATTCCGCCTTGTGACCAGCTGATCACTGTATTCAACAGTGATTGTTTAACCCATTGCGCCACTCTCATAGCTGTGTAGTTATTTATATAATAGGGAATGGAGCAAACAGTATTTGTATCAGGGCAAACACTGCACAAACTGATGTTATGCTTTATTGTGTTGCGATTACATAGTAAGTGGAGAAATTCGCTCAATTAAAATTTAAAGTGTGAAACATGTAACTGAGCAAAAAAAGCTTGATGCAAACTATGGTACCAAAATAGTGCAAAATCAAATTGCTCCATTTGAGAAAAAAAAAATTCCTTGGACTTCAACTTCCCTTGTTAAAATATCTATTACCCATTTTAAATGATTTAAAAGCAACACTTGTGCTACACTTGGTTACCCAAAATGTTTCAACATTTTGTCGAGGTGCACCATTTTATATTGCACCGTCAGCAAACACGGTGTAAATTGATTACCCTTCTTTTTCTATGCCAGTGCAATAACTCGATAATATGGCACCAAGCCTGTGCAGTTCACAGTATGGACTGATCTGAGTCACTTATCCAAATATATTTTACAGATATTTCCTTGCACTGAAAGCTTTTCAATAAACAATAATTATTGAATTGTATTTTCCAATACTTAGCTTTCGAATGGCAATCACCAGGATATTGATTTGGATGACAATTATTTCATTGCAAAGAGCTATTGATTTTGGTGAAAATCACCTCTTCATTATAAGCACCCACACCTAGCACTACCTCCAAATCTGACCCTTACCCCTAAACTTTGACCGCAGTCCAAATCCTAGTTTAAATTCATTCCCTACCCTTTAAGAGGAGATTTAATCCAACATAACGTTGCCCCTACCTAACCCTCATGTTAAAATGTAACCTTACTCTAAATTTACCCTGAACTTAGTCATCCCTAAGACTACTTTTGACCACGTTCCTGATCTAAACCTTTATCCTATCCTTTACTGTACTAACCCTACGTTGATTATTTGCAGTTTCTGCAATCTAATTTTCAAGTAAATGTTTTCAAATTTAATGGTTTCATTCATATGTATTTTCAGTGAAAATATGAGATGCAGTCACAAATTAAATTGTGAGATATCAATAATTCTCCTCATCTGGTCGAAATTCAAGTTGGTTTCTACCTGATAAGTAGCTGGCCCACTGACTTTTGGAATATGAATTAAAAGCTTTACAGAACAAGCACTGGAAACGCCAATAGATCTGGCCTGATTAAAACTTTACAAAAAACCAATGACTGATTTCTGTATACTATGCATCCATAAGATAAATAATTTATTGTGTTATAATTTAGTATACTTTTGAATTGTAAAACAGTCCCTTGTGCACTGCACACCAAGCACTTAGCGGGAGGTGTACTGATGCACTGAAGAGTCAACAGCATGAGGTGAGAGGGAAACTCTAGACTGGGCGGAGCCAACTCCCACTCTATGTATGATTTAAAGAATCAGTAACAACATATCTTGTAGATAGCTGCACTTTCAGGCCACACCTGAAAAGGCTCAGTTGATTCCAGTTACCACTAGGAAAGGGTTATTGGTGTCTAATAGTTTTCATTACTGTTGTTTACTTCACAGGCAAAATCGTCATTGTGTTTGTAGGCTAAGCATTTATACTTCAAGGTATAAACCTGTAAATCACTAATGGGTCCAGAACAAATCAGCTTGTTACATTTGCCTGATACTGCTTATAAACACTGTTAAAGTCAATATGTGTGACTTGTTTTAGGCGGATGTGTTAATTGTTGTGACGCATGCCTGGGTGCAATAACAGAAATCTCACCCAGCGGCACCCAAATACTGGTCAGGCGGCATGCTATAGGAAGTACAAGGTCTAGTGCACGTTTTAAGCCACAACCTTAATTACATAGCCACACTTCTTGGAAGGGAATCCTAGTTGCAATTCTTTTGCGACGCCGTTTTTAGAACTCTCTCCCATCTTTTTTATTTCACATAAAGCACGGCCACATGGTATCCAACATATTTTTTCTTTTTAAATATTCAATCTATTTAATCACGAAACGCACAATTCTACTTTTCCTTAGCTCTGAACGCTGCTGTGTCCACAAGCTCCGCGCTGTTTCCCCCATGAAAAAAGTGTTCTAACAGATGAAACCTCACAGATTTACCTTCTCTTTGTGTACTGTAGGTGTTGGACTGTGTAACAAGTTCCTGGACAGAAAAAGGACGGTGTTTCTTTTGGCCTGTGAGCTTCATTTCATGAACCAGACCTCCAAGTGGCAACTCTCTTGCCAAGAATACAATCCATTGGGTGTCCAGCCCACTCCTGGCGGGCGAGGTGTCAGAACCGCTGGCTCCAGTAGAGCTGTGGCAACAAAGCAACAGGATTTTTCCACATTAGCTGTGGGTGCCGACACCCAAGAAGACTGCACAAGCAGCTGAAACCAGGAAACCACACATTGCAGTGCCAGAAAACAGAAGAACTAGCCGCTCTGGGTCAGGCAGGCATGAGAGAAATACCTACACCGAAAGCCTCCTTGGCATCGCCTGTTAAAGCAGGGACATGTAGTAGCTAAACAGGTACCATCAAGAAACAGAACACATTTTTCGAGGGAAAGAAGCACTTTTCTTCACTAGATTATGGATGATAGATAGTACTACATATGGATGACACCTTTGCCAAAACCACACAGGTTTTAATGAACAAGTTACTTACCTATGGTAAGGACAGTTGTGCAGTGGCTCAAAGGGAGTTCACATCAGAAATGTAAGGACGAGACTGACTTTCGGCTGAGGCTTAATGAAGGGCAAAGGTGGAAACGTGTTGCAAACCTTTCATTCAAAACCCTAATCACCATCTGGGATGTGGACAAGGATAGCTGATCTGGCAACTACAGAAAGGATGAGATGGCAGAAAGATAGCTCTTTAAGGTGCCCAATGCAGAGGACTGCTAGGCAAGAGAAAGGATAAATAGAAGGACTAGAGAGGGGAGTACAAAGAGAGTCAACCTGTTTCTCTGCACACTATGCTAAACACTTGCCCCAATGGCAGGCGTATACAGTCTTGGTAGAGGGACGCTTGGCTGCCAAGATAGCATTGCATACTTCAGGTGGCAGGTTGAAAGTTGCCAATTGTGGCAGCTCAATCTTCAGGCATGAAGGAGGAGTTTTGACAGGTTCAGGTTGAAAACCCTTCCCTGCTGCTGAGACAGAAGATCCCCCATGAAGGCAGCTTCACCAAACTCTCCGAGCCCAAACCGGAACCACAAAGATGACTTGGGCCCGGTCGTTACTGATCTGCTTGAGAACTCTGGGCAGGAGTTATACAGGAGGCCTGAACTTCCCTCAAGACAAAGTGTCTCCAAGCGACAGCCGCCTTAGAAAATCCTGCATGCAAAACTGCAGACATTGTGAGTTCTTGGTGGTGGCAAATAGATTTAACCAAGGTTTGCCCCACTGCTGAAAAAGACCTTGCACTACCTCTGGATGGAGATACCGCTTGTGATCCACTATGTATCTTCGGCTGAGCTTGTCCTCCTGTCGTTCATAGAGCCCGCCAGGTGCTGAACCACCAGGGATATGCCCTGATGTTCCAGCCATGTCCAGCGATGCAGGGCTTCTTGACACAGGGTCATGACACTACCCTGTTTGTTGAAGTACCACATGGCGGTGGTGTTGTCCAAAAACACCTGCATTAACCTTTCCTTGATGGAGGGCAGAAAAGCTTTTAATGCCAGCCGGATTGCCGGGAGCGCCAGTAGGTTGATGTGGAGTCTGGATTCCACCAGAGATCAGAGGCCTCTGTTCTCCACCTCTCCCGGATGGCTGCCCCATGCCAGGAGTGACGCGTCTGTCACCACTGTCGTATCTGGTTGGGGAAGGGAGAAGGGTCTGCCGCTGACACCACTGCAGATCTTTTGCAGTTCCCTCCAAGATCTGGACCATATTGGAAAGAAGCGGGCATCTGAGACGGAGTCAGGTGTGACTTTAGCATGTTAGTGAACCCAAGCCAGTGCAGTAGGTCCACCTTAGTCTGGAAGTGGGAGACAGCTTGGGGCAAGTCTGCCTTTAACAGCCAGTCATCGAGATACGGGAAGATTGGAACCCCTGACCTCCACAGATTAGCTTCATCCATTGCCATCCCCTTAGTGAACACCTGAAGGGCATTGGTATGGCCAAAAGGGAACACGGCAAACAAAGTGCTTGTGGCCCACCGTGAACCGCAGGTAATACCTGGGGGCAGGCAGGATGGAAATATATGAACAAGGACACATCCCCGTGTCCGAAACGCATCTGAGGCATGCACCGTTCCATTAATATATTATAAAATAAATAAAATCTGACACCAGCGTATTTTGAGTCTGTGTTCCTGTTTTGTGCGACGAGGCACGTGGGAAGCGTGGAGTCGATATATATATACATATATATATAGATATATATATATATATAGATATAGATATATCCAAAACCAGTCCAAACTCTCATTCAAAAGAAGGCGCTGACTCCGTGAATAATCTTCAAAGTAAGATTCCTTTATTCCGATACAAGGACCCAGCCGCGTTTCGACAGTATTCACCGCCTTGCTCACTGCATTTGGTCTCACAATGCTGTCAACTATATACTTTCAAGGTTGGCAAGTTGAAACTGGCTGGTTGTCATGGCAACCATGTTACACCACATCAAACAACATAGAAGAGTTATCTCTTTGACTCACATCCTGTTGATTCTCCCAACATAATACATTAGATCAAAAGAGCAGAGATAAACAAAAGACATGAGCACCCAAGCATTGGTAATTGTTACTCCACAATTACCCATTACCCAGCAAAATTGTTATATGACAGTGTAAATTAACGGGTTTCTAAATTTGAAAACTTGCGGGTGATGTCACAAAACAAATGGGAAATAAATCTGTGTGATTGTGTGTTACCCTTGTCATCTTATAATCAAATCAATAAGGCAGAGGTTTAGATCGCGTTACATTGATCCAAATGTTCCTTGTTAATGTGAAACGTGCGTGCGCATAGGAATGCCAGCAGTTTTAAGTAGCTTCTCCCTGTGTGGTTTATCGATGTGCCTCGCAAGTTTTAGTAAACATTCCTGACTCATGTCAGTACTTACTTAGCTAGTGCTGTGCTGGACCCTTCAGAAGAGTATTTACCAAATTATACTTCAGTGGTTGTCTTCGGTGTTTATTGAACGGACGGCTGCTCAATCAAACCCAAGTGGGTTGGCGGCTAACTAAGGTATAAGTGCCACCGGCTTGCGATTTTGGTTGTAGGCGCGCACTTGTATGATTCGATTGTAGTGACCAAGTGTGAAATATTTGTACAGTGAGTTAAAAATGTTACATGTGTTGTTTGAAAAGAAATTATGAGAGAGAACTCTGTCAATAACAATTCTTATAAAACTAGAGTAGGTGATGTTACGGAGGGGTTAAAGTTTCGCAGGCCAAGCGGCTGAGGACTAGAGGTGCACATTTAGAGCCTCATCCGCGTTCAACCTGTTGGGGATTTTCGAGTCTAGAAGGTTTTTATATCTTGAATCAAGTCTTCTGAGTGCCAGTTGTCAATTGCCACCCCTGATATTTTTGGGTATGCTATTGATTACAAAAAAGGTCAGGTCTTGTGCGTTACCTGCGTGATGCGTGTTGATGTGTCTCACCACAGATTATGCCTGGTCATCATTTGCAATTGCCCTTAGGTGCTGTAGTACTCTCACATGTGCCTTGTCTGGTGAATGGTGCTGCCTACGTATCTCTTGCCACATGTGCATTCGAGTACGTAGGCAGCAAAGTCTGTCTTACATGTGTAGCTCCCTCTGATGGTATATGCGGTGTGTCTAAATGGAAGCCTGACTGAGGTGGTGTTAGTTCCATGTCTGCAGGCCTTACACTTAAAACACCTCCGGAATCCCTTTTGGGATTGAAGCCACACGGAGCTTTTAATGTTTGTGGGGGCGTTGCACACTTGTTAATTTCTCATAGATTTTGCTTTCCTAAATGTGACTGATGGATATTTATCACATGAAGGGCCCAAACTTGGGTCATTCCGTACCAACGGCCAGTGCCTGTTAAGAATCTTCTGGAGGTTGGAGTGATACGTATTGTAGCCTGTAATAAGTCTAGGGGTGTTGTTTGAGACTTTCTCATTGGTGTGTACGGAATTGTCCTTTACTGGAAATAGGAGATCCTTCCTGTTCCTCTTGGTACTCTTCTTCTCTGCATTAGCTAGTGTCTGGTTGTTGTATCCCCTGTTTCTAAGTCTCATAAAGAGTTCCTCTTTTGAATCCTTGAGATCCCCCTCCCTGCTGCAGTTGCCTGTCATCCTAAGGCATTCTGCATAAGGTATGGATTCTTTGAGTTTAGTCGGGTGGAAGCTATGGGCGTGTATTGCGTTATCAGCTGTGGGCTTTCTGTATGTGCAGGTTTATATTCTGTTGTTAGCCACAAAGAGTTCTAGGTCTAAGAAATGGATAGATGTTTTGCTTGTTGTACAGGTGAATGCGAGGTTTAAACTGTTGTTATTAATTTCAGATGCAAATATTGTAGCACTTTCACTTGAGCCTCGCCATATAATAAAGATATCATCTATGAATCTTTTGCATATCACCACATTTTCTGTCATTGCCTGCTGTTGTGTTACCCAGAGTACTCGCTCCTCCCACCAGCCCATATGCAAATAGTATAGCTGGGAGAGAAGCAAGTACCCATGGCTGAACCCTGTGTTTGTTTGTAATGCAGTTTATCAAAAATGAAGGGGTTGTTTGTAAGGCACCATTCTGCCATCTCTAGCAGCATACATGTGTGTTGGTGTAGTGATATTGGTCTCTTGCCTAGGTAGTGTTGGAAGGCCCTCAGACCGTCGGTGTGTCTGATACTTGTGTACAATGTTTGAACATCAAGGGTCATAAATACATAATTTTCGTTCCAAACACAGTCATATATTTTGGTTAGAAAGTCTCCTGTGTCTTTGATGAATGTAGGCAATTCACAAACATGTGGTTGTAAGAAAAAGTTAAGGAATATGCTCGTATTTTCAAAAAGGCTCCCTATGGCAGAGACGATGGGTCTGCCAAGGGGTTGTTGTGCGTTTTTGTGCACCTTTCGTATTAGGTACAGTTGCGGGGTTATGGGGTAGTAGTTCTTCAGGAAGTCAAATTCAGGTTTGCTTATGAGCCCTGTTCCTCTCCATCAGTAAAGTTCATTGAAATATTTTTCTTTTATACCCACAATGTTGGTTGGACTGATCCGGTTGTAGACCTCATGGTCCTGCAATTGACTTTGTGCTTCTTCATTGTACATTGTTAGGGGCCACAGGACTATGTTCCCTCCTTTATCCGACCATCTCGCAACAATGTCTGGTCTTGATTTTTCGTGGTAAACTCATTAGTACTTTGTAGTGACGAGTTTTTTAGTTCTGTAATGACATTGTCAGCGAACATATCAAGACCATCTTTGGGTAAGAGTGGCATGAAGACTGATTTGGGCCTGAATGGTGTGCGGACTGATTGATATATATCTAACTCAGATCTGGCGATTGCCCCACTGGGCGATATCTGGCTGAGTACATCGTCATGGTCCAAAGTTGTAAGGTCTCTTAGTAAGCTCATGTCTGTTACAGTTGGTGAGCCATTTTGTGCAGTGCCTATTGATGGTTCCACAGTCTTTCTATGCATATTGATAACATGTTTTTGTAATTTTAACTTGTGCACAAATTGGAACAGACCGATTCTTGTTTGTGCATAATCAAAGTTAGTCTCTGTACATATATATATATATATATATATATATATCACCACAACACTTCCTCGCTCGAGAAAGATTACCACGGACACCTCACATGGATTGCAGAAAGTTTAATCATATAAACTGCACAGCAACGCGTTTCGACTTAACGTCTTGATCACGCGTGATCAAGACGTTAAGTCGAAACGCGTTGCTATGCAGTTTATATGATTAAACTTTCTGCAATCCATGTGAGGTGTCCGTGGTAATCTTTCTCGAGCGAGGAAGTGTTGTGGTGATAGTGTACAGGGCTTCCGGTGCCCTGACCACGGACCGCCCTGTGAGACGGCTTCTTCTATACCGGAGTTGGGTTGCTCATATATATATATATATATATATATATATGTACAGAGACTAACTTTTGACTCCTACAATTTGGATTCTCGCCAGAACAAAGATATATATATATATATATATATATATATATATATATATTGCCACAGCTTCTTTTCTCCACTTCTTGTAGATCAAGGGACACGGCACAGCAACAGATGGTTTTTAGCGTTTTTATTATTTACACACCAGTGCAAATATAACGTGCATCAAAAAAGGACGGTCTACGCGTTTCGGCTCCTGCCTCCCACTGGACCATAGAGTCTCTAGGTCTAGACCTTGTTTAAATAGTGTGATTTAGTGTAAGTACCCTCTACCATTTCCATGGTCAACTTGACCAACCCACCCAGCAATGTATATACAAGGCTAGTACATGTTAAAGGTATATACACAAAATTATGTACAATCAACGTAAAGTACTCTACTGTTTGCTCAGATGTATACATTCTAAAATAAGGTATTTACAATGTACATCCTTTGTACACATTTGTGTTCAAGATTAATGTGAAGTACCAATAGAGAAATTGAACCGGTGATTATAAATGAAGTATTGACAATTATTTACAGTTAGATCCATCTAGTCACATATGGTATTGATCCATACCAATCAATTAATTCAAACAATTATAGGAATAAGGAATTATTTAGAATAGGTGGTGGGTTGGAAATTCTATGACAGTTATATTACGAAGTGACGATAATTGAATTAAAAGAAGGGGTGGGAAGACTACTATAATGGATTAAATAAAGTATTATATGAACATAGGATTAATACTAGGTAATGTATATTGTAGGTCTCTAGGTGTGATATATTCTCTCATCTATAGTTACATACATTATTTCGTCAGTTCTCCCCATGCGGCTTCCCAAGAGAGTATTTATGGTAAAGTACCATTTCTTATAATTCTTCATCTCCTTCTAATGACGTCATACATTTCCTAATTTGCTATATCCCACAATTCCTCCCTCAGAGTCTGATTATAGGATCTTCAAAATAAACCGGTTCTAATTCTATGTAATTCACAACATGTACACATTCCAGCTTCAAATAGGTGAAAACATGATCCCCTTGGAAAACTACACAATCAAATGACAGCATCGTTATTATATTATCTGATCAAATCACAAATGTACATATAGTTCGGCATCCAAGTTATGACAAAACGGTGCCTCAGTTCCCATACTTAGTATCATTCGTGATTCTAAGCGTCTCAACAGTTGTAGTTGATCTCCACCCCGTTCCGGGAGTTTGCACAGTTTGATTCCCGAGTATTTCCAAAGGGAGGTGTCACTTTGATGGTACTGAGTAAAGTGTGTGGCCATTGGGTAGCACGGGTCCTTGTTTTTTATCGCCCTTAAATGTTGTAATATCCTTAACTTAAGTTTGTTTATGGTGCTCCCAATGTAGTATTTGCCACATGGACATTTGAGTCGATAAACCACACATTTAGATTCGCATGTAATATGGTCATAGATGGTTTCTTTTCTACCATTCTGAAGTACATAGTGTTTGATATTTTCCCCATGCTCACAGGCTTTACATTTGTGGCATTTCCAGAAGCCAGGTGTTGTCAGCCATTTCTGTTTTCTCTCCTTGCATGGTTCTAGATGACTTTGTGTCAATATGTCTCTTAAGGAGGAGGTCTTCCTGCATGTTATGCTCGGGTTGGCTGTCAGGCTTTCATTCAAGGTTTTATCCAAACGAAGGATTGGCCAATGCTTTTTGTAGGCTTTCTTCATTTGTGTGCTTTGATTGTCATACTCCACAATGATTCTAGTTGTTACACTGCTCAAATCTGTATCGTGTTCTTGATCTCTTCTAAGTTTCTTGTCCTTAGGGGTTAGCAGTTCTTCTCTATTCCTAAGATGCATACGATTTTTGGCAGTGGTAATTACTTCAATTGGGTATCCTCTTTCGAGGAATCTGAGGCTCATAATCTCTATTTCTTTATCCAGATCATCTCCTTCAGAGCAATTCCTTTTTGCCCTTAACATCTGTCCGTAAGGGATGCTCCATTTTAATCTGGTCGGATGTCCACTATTAGCATGTAAAATGCTATTGCATGCTGTTGGCTTCCTGTGGATTTTAGAGCAAAGTTTGTTGTTCATGATGAATATTTCCACGTCCAGAAATATCAAAGAGTGGGAACTGGTTGTAGATGTAAATTTTAGAGTATATCGGTTGTTATTCAGGGTTTCAGTGAATTTTTTCAACGATTCCTCATCACCGTCCCAAATGACGAACAAGTCGTCAATGAAACGACACCACAATTTGATTTTCGGCCCATCCGGATTTTCTTGATCTTTCTTGACCACCTCACTTTCCCAGGCCCCCATCACGATATTTGCATATGTGGGCGCAAAAGATGTCCCCATTGCTGTACCCTGCTTCTGGAGATATGTGTCTCCCAGGAACAGGAACGCATTGTGTGTCAGACAATATTGGAGCATGTCCAATAGCATTATTGAATGTTCTAGATAGTTCACAGACCGTGTCTTGAGGATCTCTTTCACAGCCTCAATGCCATCCTCATGGCGTATTGAGGTATACAATGATGTAACATCGATTGTTGCCATTTGGTAGGTTGGTTTCCATTCACAGGTTGATATTCTCTGCAAAAAATCCATTGTGTCCCTTAGGAAAGATGGCAGGTTGGTCACATAGTGCATCAAAAAGATATCTATGAATCTCGACGTGGATTCTAGTAGAGACCCTATCGAGCTCACAATGGGTCTCCCTGGTGGCTTATCTAGTGACTTGTGGATTTTTGGCAGAAAATATATGGTGACCATAATCGGGTTGTTCGTTTTCAAGTAGTTGTATTCATCGAAGTCAAGGAGACCCCTATCTTTCCAGGTTAGCAACTTTGAGTGATATTCATTTGTCCACGTTTCTAATGGATTCGTACTCAGTTTCTCATAGTGTTCCTGGATGAGGAGTTGCCGGTTTGCTTCTTCAACATAATCTGCAACATTTTGAATAACGAGGTTGCCCCCTTTATCAGAGGATTTTATGATTATAGACACATCGTTTCTTAGGTCCATCATTGCTTATTGCTCTTCCAAAGAAAGATTTTGTTTTCCACCTTGTCCGTATTTAATGGATTTATATATATATAACTTTGTTCTGGCGAGAATCCAAATTGTAGGAGTCAAAAATGCGGACACGGACCCAGAGTTGGTGCTATAGATGTTTTATTCTTCCGATGTCAATACACGTATCAGCTCTCGCGAGCCTTATACACTTGACATGGGAGTACATTTTCTTAGTGCTTTTGAAAGTGACAGTGCAACAAAAATGAACCCCACGTGATCAACAGTGCAATAGACATGAACGAGTTACTTCTTCAGATAAGTGTCCTTATGGTATAAAAAAATAGCATAAACCGGTCAGAGATTTAACAATTCTAAAGGATAACAATATAATAAACGTAAAATACTTGTACATAAATTTTGTGTAATTGTAACAGTCTGAACGGACCAAAGTATAATAAGCTATTCCGTAATATATTAAGGACATGAGGTGGCAGAACACTGTAAACATCACTTGTGTAACTTAAGTGTACTGTGTCAGCATGTGGTCTGTTACGTGAAAAATAGTTCTGAATAAAGTGCTAAAGTGCCTTACAGGGAAAATTCATGAAAAAAATAGCAGCCTAATAGAAAGATACAGAAACTCTCACAATAGGAATACCAAAGGTACAGTAGTTGTTAAATCAGTTACATATCGTGAGATTCTGGATATGTACTTTTGAAAGTCAAATTGCTTGATTACAGTATTTATGCATACACTCAAAGGGACTAAATTAGACTGTGCACTGATAAGTAAGTAGAATACTTAATAATCCCTGAGTGGAAAGGCAATGTGGGAAAGCCAGTTAACAGACAAAATTCTGTGACTCTGTAGTAGTTGGCCTAATTTGGAGTTCTTATACCCCGCATGTATGGACAGTAAAGTGCAAGTACAATGTGCAACAATGTTTTTTTTTAAATGTTCATAACCCAGCGATGGCTGGACCTGAATATACATTGTATATAATTACTGCATTTAGGCAGAAATAATTACATAATAACCTCTATCAATATGTATGTTTTAAACAGAAAAGTGAGATTACAAATAGTATGTTATCCCTTTCTACGATCATGTGATGAATGATGTCACTATTATGGGCGAGCACCTCAATGCACATATAAAAAAGCAACAACAACTTTATTGACTTGCAGCGTGAACAAGGGCTTGTGTAGCCTGAAACACGTTGCTGTTTCTCTCTATGCTAAATAAATTATCGCACCTGACCCTGCGGTCCGTCTCCTTTTTCGCTGGCGTTGCAGAATTGCTTGCCGGAGGTTTTGTGGAATATATATATATATATATATATATATATATGTATATATATATATATATATTATTTTTTTTATGCAAAATTAGAACGCTGCACTCGGGAATTGTAAGTAGCTTTTCTTTATTCAGCAAACTCCACCATAAGTCTATCACACCGACGCGTTTCGGGCATACGCCCTTTCTCAGAGAAAGGGCGTATGCCCGAAACGCGTCGGTGTGATAGACTTATGGTGGAGTTTGCTGAATAAAGAAAAGCTACTTACAATTCCCGAGTGCAGCGTTCTAATTTTGCATCAAAAAAGATTTCTGGACCTGTGGTTGGTCTCTCGCTTGCACCCGCTGCAGAGCGCTCCAGCGGTAATCACCATTGTTTTGATTGATATATATATATATATATATATATATATATCTGGCACTGGGTAGTTATTGTTAGGATTGTTTTTCCATTGGAAATGCATTTTTGGTGTTGCTAGTAACTTTGTCCTGTGAGACAAATCTCCACAAAACTTTCCATAAAAGTGCTACTTTTTGACTAGATTGCACATGAAATTTCCGATTGATCGGTCAAGCAGGGGCTAAGAAAAAGGGGGATCCCAAAACACGATTTCCCTGTTCATTTTCCCATAGAAAATTCAGACACTGCTACAGTCCAAACAGCTGAATGGAATTACACTAAATTAAGCAGAAAGCTAGATCCTGGTCCAGAAAGAGTTTTTTTTTTGGTTTAAAACCGTTCAGTACTTTTGGAGGAATTAAGATTCCAAAAAATTGTAACGTTCAAGTCATAGAGGATCTGCAGAGCCGATAGATCTTAAAGTGAGATCTGATTGGCTGCCACTACCTCAACCAGGAAGTGGTGGCAGCCATCTTAGGACTCAGGCCTCAGACCAGAGTCCTAAAATAAAATGCAAAATGCCATAAGTGGGCATTTTAGGGATACCCTAAGTCTGGTGGTGAGGTCCCAGAGGGAACCCGCCTGGAGTCAAAAGATTTTTTTTTTAAATGATGCTGAAAATTCACAGAGGATCTGTGTATCTGCGGCCAAATTCTTTTAAAAAAAAAATATTAAAGCAGTGCGGGTTCTTGTGCTTCTTTTTTTAAACTCTCCCTCCAGCATGGGCTAGGGCCCGGGGGGAATGACGTGTTTATTTTTATTGAGGGGGGGCTTGTTGCCCCTCTCCCCACGCCATTTTTGGCCAATTGGATCCGATCCCTCTGGGCCCAATGTATTTTGTGAGAGGAGGAGGGCGCATGGCCCAATCCCCAGGTAATTTTCGACCCCAGGGATCCTCCTCCCTAGAACTTTTTGGGTCCCGGAGACTCTACTCCCTGAGGCCTGACGTATTTTTTATGGGGGGGTTGCACGGTCCCTTACTCTTTTATAATAGTAGAGGCCCGTGGGTATGGGGTCCGCAGGACCTTTTAGGGGCTCAGGGAGGGGGGACACCATCCCCCAGGGCTTGCTCACATACCGTGTCCTAGGGAGCCCACCCCAGGACACAGTCGTTTATTTGCCCACACGGGCAGGGAAGCATGCATTTGATCGCACCTGGATCCAGAATTTTCAAAACTCCCACCTAACGGGAACAAATAAAAAGTATGCTCACAGAGGATGGGAGCTCTGAAGATGCTCTTGCCTGTTGGGAGCAGACAAAAAGCTACCACCGTCTGGAAGCAGACTTTTCACATTGCACCCATAGGCAACATCATAAATAGCTGCTCTCTCCAGGCGGGAGCAATGCAGCCTGCTGCAGCATGCATGGAACTGGCTGGGGCTCTCCTGTGGCCCCCAACGAGGTGCATGGTGAGTGCCCTTTGTGGGCATCAGCACACCCAAATAATTGGTGTTTATACTTGCTTGAAGATCATCTTTGGAAGTGGTATTGTTTTTAGTACAAACTTAGTCAAAAGGCAGTGGAGCACTGTGCGGGTCAGAGGTACACATGAGGATTAAGGCACGGTCATCAAACTACAAGCTCTAACTATGATTATAAAAGGGATAAAGTAACCCCTATAGCACATTATAAAGATATTGCAAGTCACCGATAACCATACAGAGGAACTAATCCGAAGGCTGAATTCCTTTTTAAAGTTATGGAACGCCGAGGTGGCTTGCATCCTTATCAAGTCCTGCAGGGGGTACTTTATCCCATATAATACATGGTCACACCATTACCTTTCTCACAAACCACCTAAACCCTTGGTGCATAGCTCTTTCATGAGAAAGAGAGAGTATGTTTGCAAAAATGAAGAAGAAAAATAGGACCTCTAGTGCAGAAATAAACTCATCAATAACCTTAGATATTTGTTTCAAAAAGTTTAAAAACTGTTCAATACAAGTCATTTAAAAAAAGCTGGGTAGCTCAGAATGTGTAGATACATGCAGAAATGTTCTAACTTTTCTACAATTATCTAAGGGATGCAAAAAACAATAACGTTCTTCTGCTAGTCACTGTAAGCTATAAAAATTGATTAGAATGAAAAGTAAGGTTTCATTTTTTGTTGCTTTAAACAGAAGCTCAGTGACCTTAACTGCCTTTCACCTTGGCGGATGGCTCTACCAGCAGGCATTGTGACAACAGACCTCGACTGTAATAACTTATTACAGTTGAGTTCTGACTTCTTTGCTTTATAATCAGCGACTAGGTGCGTCACAAGTCGTTGATTATAAAGAAATAAGAGGCAGGCATTTATACAGGAATTGCAAAATCCCATGTATTACATATACTGCAAAGAATATGGAAGTATATGTGTCATAAAGCAAGATTTTAAAACAAAATACAGTTGCACAGGAGGTATAAGAATACACAGAGGCACCGTAAACCTGTTGTGCATTAGAATCAGACACTTACTTCATTGAATGTTTCATCTAGCAGCTTCCATGGAACAAATGACTGACTTAGGTTATGTTCTGTAAACATGGGCTCTAAGCCACAGACCAGATAAGGGGTAGACCCAAGCAGCAGCCTCCTTTTAATGACAATTTCTATTAAGAAGCATAAAGCAGCACTCAAACTACTATACTTGAGGCACGGGACAACAATTTTCACCAGTACCTGACAGGGAAACCTAGTTCGCAGTTTGAGAGGGAGGCTTCTAAGGCCTACAGATCTGAACTGGAAAGGGTCGGTCACTGTGTTACTAATAAAACCTGGTACTGGGGCTGCTCAACTGTAATTCGGGATTATTGTCCTGGAACAGCAACTTTCCAAAAGCAAGTATGGGAGGTGTGTGGACGACACACAGCACGAGGCGCGAACAACAGTAAACGAGATTGGTTACATACACTGTAATATTACAAACAGATCACGCCATTTTAAGTGGATGTTTTACTAGCTGGGAAAGAGACTGAACATGCCCTTCCAAGGAGGCATGCGAGTGCACCGAATGAGCCTGGGTGTTTTTTGATGAAACCGGAGGCTAAAAGTGAACTGATTACACATGCCCCAAGTATAGCCAGCACTAAGCGTTTCTGGATTGTGGGGATAAGATACTGTCTTTGCTTATTACAGCCCCTTGATCCAAAGAGATTTAAGCAACTGGTTTCAATTAGATGTCTTTTAAGCTAGTAAAACGTCGTCTGTAAAGACATATTTATAGAACAACTTAAAACTGCAAGAATTAAAATGGCTATGAA
This sequence comes from Lissotriton vulgaris, assembly GCF_964263255.1. Taxonomy (NCBI): domain Eukaryota; kingdom Metazoa; phylum Chordata; class Amphibia; order Caudata; family Salamandridae; genus Lissotriton; species Lissotriton vulgaris. The sequence goes on along the minus strand of NC_141687.1, from coordinate 275,589,847 downwards.
ACTGATGAAATCCCAGCTCGCGAGGCCCAATCACTGCGCTCGACTTTAACGAGCAGAAAGCACTTCCAATTGTAGGAATTAATCCACAGCTTGCAAAATTAAATCAAATATGCGGGGGTCGGATAATGACAACCCAGTGGCTCCAGAGATGTCAGGTTGGCGGGTGAGGTGAGTTCAAGATGTCCGTGCGGCCCCCAGAGAGGCAAGAAATGAGACGGTGGAGCCAGATCGCGCTGCGCCACAAACCGAATTCATTCACGAGGCGCCGAGGAGGGGTGTACAGTAAATTATACATTTAATAAATAATCAGGCAGGGCCCAGGCCTGTGTGCCAAACCTCAGCACATGGAAAACAAAGGGAGGCGGAAAGATGAAAGTAAATGGAAGAGAGATGATACTCATTGTAATTTTTTTTAAATCACTGTCTTGCCTGGGCTCATCAGCATGAGGGCTGACCGTGATTACTTTCATCCTTCCTCATGTAGGACACAAGGTTCCGTGATCTCAGAAGACAAAATTAGTTTTGATGTGTTCCATCCGGAGAGGCTTGATAACAACTTGTGTCCTGAAATCTTTTGCATGTGATGCTCTCAGGAAGTTTGGCTGATTCTGGGGCTTGCTTGCATATGCGCTAGGTTTTAACTTTGTATTTTGCACCTCTGCTGAGCCCTGCTGACACCAGATAGCTGATCAATGTGCATTTTTAAAAATGGATATCCTTATTCAAGGTTTTCAGTGCTGGGCCTAGAAAAAAGTCTTATGCAAGCTCAGGTTCTGCAGAGGACCAGCCTTTGGGCTTTCCCTGAAGGATTACTCCTGTCGCAGGGCTTGGCTCCTTTCCTGGTGCATATGCTGGAGAATGATCTGAATTCGATGGCAGATTTCTTATATCATGAACTAAAGAATGTGAAGCTGGAGGTTTAAGGCCGGAATGACAGTGGTTTGCAGTAACGCATCGTTTGCTTTATTTGCGATGGAGGTCCACCCAATAAGATCATATTAGGCCCAGGTCCCAGCGAGTTGTGAATCCCAAGAGCACTAAAAAAACCCAGACTATTTCAACTTGTGGAAATTATTAAAGATCACATTCAGGTTTCACACAGAAAATTAATGATTACAGGCAGTTCAGAATAAAATCAGAGGTGAACACTGGTATGACATAATTACATCTCACATGAAAATGAAACAGGAATAAAACACATCTAGACCTCAAGTTTAAAAACGTATCTGCAGCACAATACGTGGTAGGGCCCAAACCACCATCGAGCACCCCTTCGGGAGACGGTCCTGGGTAACTATTAAAAAACTTCAGACGCCCTGGCCCTGAACAGTTCCCCATACCAGTGGACATTAACTGGTGGCAGTGGGAAACAACAATACTCCCCACTCTCCTATTTACTGCAACAAGACTAAAACAAGTTTATTTCAAAGCATGCTGACACCAAATTCAAATCCAGAGCAAAATACAATATGCCGCCTAGCAGGGCTTTAAGTGGGATGAAAAAACTGGGGGGGTCTGTCAAAGGGGCGTGGCCGATGTGATTAAGGGCCTGGCTTTAAAACACTTATGCTAAAAATCTGTGTTTAGCATAGTGTGCCGCCCAACCAGTATTTTGCTGTTTCCGTCATTGCATCCAGAAATATGATACAACAAGCAACATACATCATACTTAAAATAAGTAAGGACTATTGGCTTTGTCAATGGTTGGTAGTTGCATAAGGTAAATAAGCTGCAACTATGATTTGTATATCATATTAGAAAAGCTTCTACTTAAAGCCCTGGTGACTCCACAATGTTGCTGCTCTTGCGTTTCAAGAAGAGAAGGGAAATCCAGAAAGAAAATGACTATTGAAAGGATTTCCCGTCCCCTACAACGCTCACCCAGCATGACGTAATGCCGTAACTTCTCCACTAGTGAGAAAGTGGTGTGAGCCCGTGCACATCGTGGTGTGAGCCCGTGCACATCGTGGTGTGAGCACGTGCACATCGTGGTGTGAGCACGTGCACATCGATGTGCCTGCTGTCTCGAAACGGGTCTCTATCGGGCTGTTTTGCGCCCTGGCACTTTTTTCCGGACTGCAGGACAGCAAGCCGCTGTCATTGCAGTCCGCAAAAAACACGGACCCCCCTGGGCCAGGGCTCAAAACAGAGCCCGATAGAGACCCGTTTCGAGGCCCCCTTTTAAAAATTGCCGGTACTCAGACCCGGCCCACTTAAAGCCCTGCCGCCTAGTTTAACTTACAGAGAAGGGGATGTCACGTTGTGATGCAGTCTAGTAGTTGGGGGGCGGAGCCGGGAACCAGGAACAGGAATGGGAGGGACAAAGACCGAGGGGCATTTAGGAATAGAGTATGAATGAATAAAGATGTATTGAACTATACCCTCCGGCTCCTGTAGTAACTGAGGGGAAGGCACGACAATGGCGACGAGGGTGGGATAACAACTGAAGCCCACATTGCCTAAGACCCCTGCCGCCCGTGGACGGCCAAGAAAACAGAGAGCCTGCAGCCTGTGTCAGCGCAGCGCGAAAATGAAATGCTCCACACGCCGCGCCTGAATGCTGCCCTTCCTGAATGACCGGTAACTGAAGAAAAAGAAGGGAGCTGCCTGCCGAACTCTGCAGCCTGTGTCGGCATAGCCAGAGGGGGCTCAGAACCAGGATCGCATCTAGCAGTGCGCGCGTATGCTGCCCAAAGCGCGAGGATCAGCGCTGCTCCAAAGAAACTGCTGCCTGTGCCCCAGACCGGCTGATCAACATAGCGGAGGCATTGCCCGCTTACCTGTGTGCCTCCGGAGGGTGACCCGACACCTGAGAGCCTGCAGGGGTCCCGACGCGATGCTCAGAAAGAGCGCGGAAAAGAGAAAGCGAAGACCGGACTCGAGACCGCCTGCGGACAGCACCAAAGAGGCCTGGGGTGAGTCCTGAACGTGTGCGCTCCCACATAATGAGCCAGAAGAATAAATAAATAAATAAATCAGAGACTTTAAATTCAGCACTCACACGAAGAAATCTCGAGCAAATACAAGCAGTCTGTCACGAGCGGCGGCCATCTTAGAGTCAGGCGCCAGCCATAGGCCCCCATTGAACTGCATGTGTCGGCCATGTTAGAGTCAGGCCGTTGTGGAATCTGCCAACAAGTGTAAGAAAATACAACCCTTGAAATCAACAGAAAAACTTAAGCAAAGGCAAGAGGCCTAACAAAGAAACAAGCACAGGCAGGTGCAAGAAGGAAAATAAGCAAGATGCAAGTGACAAAATAAGACTGACACACATACGACAAACAAGTAATAAAACAAGACTGCGTAAATACAAGAGATAGAATGAGGAAACAAGCACAAGTAAAAACAACAGTAGAGTGAACAAGCACAAGTGACCGCAGGAAACAATCAGCGGTGAAGACGAGAGGAAACCACAACATGCATTGGCAAATACAAGAGAACAAGCCCTAATGAGCGCACACGACCAGTGCAAGCAAACACGAACGACCAAACACAACAACCACAAACAAAGAATCATACCGCCAACGGCTGAGTGGCGACCAAGCTGATCTCAAGAAACCAAGTCCGTCTACCTGCAGCTTGCGTACAACACTACTGTAAGCAAACACGAACGACCAAACGCAACAACCACGAACAAAGAATCACACCGCCAACGGCTGAGTGGCGACCAAGCTGATCTCAAGAAATCAAGTCCGTCTACCTGAAGCCAGCGTACTACACCATCATGCCTATGAGGAAAGACACGCATAAACCCAATCCCTGCATTGGAGTACCTCCTCCAGCGACACAGACCAGCGCTCACCGTTTAGGTCCTGAATGGTCCAAGTGGCTGGAGTCGTTGGACGAATTCCTCACAACGATCGGTGAGTGGAGGGATAGCAGACGTCGACTACTACTGCTTCAGCTGGTGGGTCACGAAGGCCGACGTTTAATCAAAACTTTTTTAGCAAAAGACACAGAGACATATAGGGGACTCAGAGAGACGCTGCTCGCTCATTTTTACGCGAACGAAGACGTGGATCATGCACGCATTGCTTTCAACGCAGCACGGCAGGAACCATTACAACCCTTACCAAGCTTTATTACCCGACTGCAACGTCTAGTGAAATGTTGCCACTTCGACACCTTCACAAATGAAGATGCAATCCGACTGCGGGTGATTGGAGGCTGTTCAAAACCCGACACCAAGCGCAAGATCATTCAAGGGCGGTTCTCGCTAAAAGAGATCATCAGGAGAGCCGAAATTGGAGAGCGGGTCACAGCGAGGGAAGCATCCGAAGAATTCCACCAGGACGCTGGAAACAAAAAGAGAAGTAAGGAGCCATTCCCCATGTCCGTGAGGAAAGCTCAGGAGTCAAACAAAACCCGAGAGAGGGAGGGCGAAAGCGGACTAGCGGCAAGATACCATGAGAGACATAGTGACAGGGAAGCAGGAAACAAAAAGAGAAGAAAGGAGACATTCCCCATTTCCGCGAGGAAAGCTCAGGAGTCAAACAAAACCCGAGAGAGGGTGGGCGAAAGCGGACTAGAGGCAAGATACCATGAGAGACAAAGTGACATGGAAGCAGGAATCAAAAAGAGAAGAAAGGAGACATTCCCCATGTCCATGAGGAAAGCCCAGGAGTCAAACAAAACCCGAGAGAGGGAGGGCGAAAGCGGACTAGAAGTAAGACACCATGAAAGACGAAGTGACAGGGAACTCCCTGAGTCACCAACACAAAGGACAATGAACAAGGGTGTACGAAAGACTGGGACAACCAGGAATCGTGACAACCGGTTTGACATAACGCCGAGAAGCCACTCAACACACTACTCTGGAGACATATCAAGCAGTGACACAGACCACACAGATGAGGCCGAAGACAGTCTACTCAACGGTCATAACGAAAATCACAAACACTGGCGAGGGGACAAGTCACGTTATATTCGGGAAACTAACATACTACTCCGGAGAACCATCAAGCAGAGACACAGACCACACAGTTTACTCCGGAGAACCATCAAGCAGAGACACAGACCACACAGAGGAGACCGACGACAGTCGACTCAACAGTTATGAAGAAAGGACCAAACACCGGCGAGGGGACAAGCCACGTCATCCCCAGAAACCGATACACACGTACACTAGAACAACTCAAGATACATACGCTCAAGCCATTTGTGATCTGGAGAAAACAGAGAAGAGTCAAATACTCCGAGACCAAACCAAGGAAGCACATACGTGGCTAGCAAACAACCCCGTCATAGCAATAACTCAAAAGATGCACCCAGAGGAGCGTCTCCTCGATAGCGTAGACTCCAGGAGTGCGTCGTCGACCGACTCAGAAAACATGTCCGGACGATCACTTAAATCAACAGAGCCCTGGTACCGACAACGGTCACGGTGTCCATCATTTGAAAACACAGTGGAAGCAAAGGCCGCCTTCCCTGTCCAAAGCAACACACCTCAGGCCAACAACCTGCAATGTCTGAACTCCCCACAAGACAACATGCCATGTCAGCCCCAGGAACACCATGACGTGAAGAATATACCGTCACCATTGAAGGGGTCAGCAAGGCTTACGCAAAAAGGGCACAGAAGAAGCACAGATGCAGGTGACTGTACCCGCTGGGCGGAGAGGGACCACCCAGTCACCCTACCCAGAGGGGCCAACACGTTGGGGAAGAGAGGTCATCATCATCAGTCAGAAGGAAAACGTGCACCTGTGTTGTCTGGTAAGCCTGTCCAAGGACAGGAGGACAGTGTTGTCCTTGACCGAATAAGACAACGAGAAATAGAAGTGCATGCAGGCGCTCGGAAGAAAACTAAAACAACGGACACACGTGCAAGCGATCAATTGCCGCTCAAACAAGAACTACAAAAGAATACGAACAGCCGACATCTAGCGGAGCCATCGACAGCCACATCACAAAAAGCGGTACTCCTGTCAAGGCAGCCGGAAAGACACAATGAAGTGTCTCCAACAGACTGCACCCTGCTGACACCTGAGAAACAGACCGAGTTTGAGTTTGTGATGGAGATGTGTCTCATGACTCAAACAGGCGGGTCGCCGCCCTGTGCAGCTGATCAAGATACTATAGAAGTTTCTGGAATCAATTTTGTTTGTTAAAAAGGGGGGAGATGTCACGTCGTGATGCAGTCTAGTAGTTGGGGGGCGGAGCCGGGAACCAGGAACAGGAATGGGAGGGACAAAGACCGAGGGGCAGTTAGGAATAGAGTATGAATGAATAAAGATGTATTGAACTATACCCTCCGGCTCCCGTAGTAACTGAGGGGAAGGCACGACAGGAAGGATGGGGAAAACAGGAATTTGGAGCCAGAAATTGCAGGGTCTGTCCTGGAGTCTCATCAGGAGACAAAGTGGCTGGGGTGGCTGAGGTGCGCTCCTGGAATACCCAGATGTGCCCAAGAGGGAACTGACGACAATAAGAGCAAGCACCATTTAAGCAGCTGCTCTCACAGAAAAGAGCTATCTATCCAGTTTCTTTAAATATATTATTTTCCTCACAAACATTTGAGAATTAACAAACTGACAAATATGGCACCCACCAACCCAAACCCCAGTACAGAGCATCTAACTAGTGAGATCCTCCTGTATTTAAGATACTTTGAAATGTGTGCAGAAAAACAAAGTATAGCAGTGGTGGCTAACAACACAAAAATATGGTGTGGCGCAGTGCCAGAAAAACTCACCATATATTTGCACTTGCTGGCCTGTATAATTGCAGCAAGACGACGGGGTCTTCACATTTTAATTGATTACAGCTCCTCGGCGCCGGGCAGTTGTTCCTCACAGGGTATCTTGGTGACTGCAGCAGAAAGGGAAGGACTTCTCTCCTGTTTCAGCACAAATCCAACCAATCCTGAAGTTGCAGAGCAGCTCCAGGATTGGTTGGAGCAAGCTAACACAGCACTGATTTTGAGGCAGGGGGCCTATACCTGAAATCCCTTGGCTGGATTGCAGGCTTTGAAGTGCGCAGGACAGATTGGCCGACTGTAGACAGCCAGCCAATCTAAAAATGCGCACTGGCGGAGCTGGAGGAATAGTGACATTTTAGGAATCACTCAGCCCTGTCCTCTGCCCTTGAACTAACAGTGCAAGCCTGAGACAAATTAATAAAATGGTAATAAACACCGTCCTCGAGGAGGAAACGCCCCTGAAGTATAGTATCATCAATGAAGCATGCCCTGTTTCATGATTTGGAACATAGGCTGGTTACTGGCTTACAACTGCAAACAACAACGTTTTAAACCACTGTAACTAAGCCGTTCCTCTTTCTAAAGCCTAAAGTAGAACAAATGCAATCATAAATCAGGTGTTTTTAGATATTACTAGGGTGTAACCAGTTTGAAAGCACTTTTATGGTAATTAAAGGAACTAAGTGACGTGGAGATATTGTTATTTTCCCAGGATCATATACTATATTATATCGATTTGTAGAGTGCATAGCTACCCGAAGGCTTGCCAGCGCTGAGTGAGTCATAGTATGCACTAGAGGGTTTAACCTAGGATAAAGCCTAATATGGGTATATCCACGTTTTAAGCATTTTCCTAAAAGAGGTCTCATTCGTTTAATTTCTCAAGTCAACAGGCATTGAGTTTCAGAGCTTCAAGCATGATACGAGAAGGATCTGCCACCCCATCTGGTCCTTTGGACTCGTGGGACCTTTAGTAGTTGAGCATTAGAGGATCTTAGGGTCCTCGAGGGAATGTACTGTATGAGGAGGTCCCTAATCAGTGAGGGCCCTTTCCAGTTTATTCCTCTGTGAGCAAGGTAGAGCACCTTGAAATTGATACTCTCTTTTATTGGCAGCCAGTGCAGAGGCCAGCACACCTTTTGCTGAGGAGTGTCTGGTCAGTTTCAGGATCTAACTGGCTGCCACATTTTGGCTCAGCTGGAGTCTTTTAATAAAATATTAGGAACAGAGCCATTATACAGGGAGTTCTAGTAATCTAGATGGGAAAGGATCAAAGCATAGACCACTGTAGTTCAGACGTGAGTCCCTTGCTCATTTTGCCACTGGATTCAAGCAAGCCGGGCTGAAGACGGCTGGAATGCCAGAAACCGGTCCTCGGAAGCTTGTTTCCGGTCCAGGGAAGACATGGCTTGGCAGTTTGGGCTGGACTGTTCCCATGAGGCACAGGGTCAGACTGATTTGCATATAGCCATGTCTGAACTGAGGTGGCAGAGTGGGCTAAAGAACGGTGATGGATTAAACCCAGATCTTTTGACTGGGTGTGAGTGTTTGATTGATTCGGATGCTCCGTCCGTCACCACCCCCTTTTTTAGCTCACTGCACCATCTGGATTCAAGCAAGCCGGGCCGACGACGGCTGAAATGCCAGAAACCGGTCCCCGGAAGCTTGTCTCCTTTCTGGTGAAGAATTGGCTTGGTAGTTTAGTCTGCCCTGTTCCCATGATGCACTGGGCCAGGGACAGACTGATTTGCATATAGCCAGGTTCTGAGCTGGGATGGTGCAGTGAGCTAAATAACGGTGATAGATCAAGCCCTGATCTTTGGACTGGGTAAGAGTGGTCTGCTTAATTCAGACACTCTGTTCATCACCACCCCCTTTTCTGAATCGTTTTTGGCCACTATAGGTGTGGCAGGGTATACTCAGACATGAGTCCCTTGCTCACTGCACCATCAGGATTCAAGCAAGCCGGGCCGACGACGGCTGAAATGCCAGAAACCGGTCCTCGGAAGCTTGTTTCCGGTCCAGGGAAGACATGGCTTGGCAGTTCGGGCTGGACTGTTCCCATGAGGCACAGGGTCAGACTGATTTGCATATAGCCATGTCTGAACTGGGGTGGCGGAGTGGGCTAAAGAACGGTGATGGATTAAACCCAGATCTTTTGACTGGGTGTGAGTGTTTGATTGATTTGGATGCTCCGTCCGTCACCATCCCCTTTTGTACCGCTTTTGGCCGCCATAAGTGTGGCCGGGTAGGCTCAGACGTGAGTCCCTTGCTCACTTTGCCACTGGATTCAAGCAAGCCGGGCTGAAGACGGCTGGAATGCCAGAAACCGGTCCTCGGAAGCTTGTTTCCGTTCCAGGGTAGACATGGCTTGGAAGTTCGGGCTGGACTGTTCCCATGAGGCACAGGGTCAGACTGATTTGCATATAGCCATGTCTGAACTGGGGTGGCGGAATGGGCTAAAGAACGGTGATGGATTAAACCCAGATCTTTTGACTGGGTGTGAGTGTTTGATTGATTCGGATGCTCCGTCCGTCACCACCCCCTTTTGTACCGTCCTAGAGTGAGTGGGCAGGAGATCAAGTCATTTACGGAGGGTTCTGATTATACCAAAACAGGATGCAGTAAGTTATTTTACCTGAGCTTCCATAGATAAGGAGCGGTCTAATCACACTCCTAGACTCTTTATGGGAGAGCCTGGGGTAGAAGGTGGTCCTAGACTCCCTGGCACTCTAATGTACATTTGGGGGTTATACTTATTTCCTAAAATCATCCCCTCTGTTTTGTCTCCATTCAACTTATGCGAAACGTTCAACATCCACCATGCAACTTTCTCTAGGCATGGAGTGAACTACTGCGGATATAAACCTCTCTCTGGGGAAATGGAGACGACAAGTTGAGTGTCGTCCGCATAGGACACAACTGACACTCCAAACTCCTTGACAATGTCTGCTAAGGGGCTTAGGTAGATGTTAAAAAGTATGGATCTTAAGGAAGAGCCCTGCGGAACTCCCACACTGTAAAGGGGAAAACATCGGACTAGCAGGGAGGTTCATGCAATTAACTTAACTGTTGAAGATGGGATTAAAACCTATGTCTCTTGTCTCCAGAGAAGGATTACTTTGAACAGAACGCAGTGACAGAAGCATATACAAACAACATGACACCTGCAAAGACTTGTCGTCAGCAGATGTCAATCATGTAGACAGTTTTATAAATGGGGACTGCACGAAAAATAAGTCACACTTAATGAATTCCGGAATACATGGGTCAACCACATTCTACTGGAGCCTAGTCATATAGTTTATAAATGATCTCATCTTGTTACGGTCTACCGATATTGGAATTCATCTCCCTCAAACTCCAGAAAACCCATAGCAAAATGCGTATTATAAATTCACGGAGACACTTCATTGTTAGGTATTCACTGTTATACTATTCTTAAAACAGAAACCTAACTGATATTCGACAAAACAGGTGGCTCTAACAGTATCTCAAATGTCTTTGAGTTCAAGGTATGCTGCATGATAGGGAGAACTGCTTTGTTAGCCCACAAGCTCCCACCTGATTTGACTCTGCCCACTTCTGGCAGTAGCTTCATGAAGGCTCGACCTCACGCCAGAGTAAGTTTTGCTGTATACGCCCTACATCTCCTGAGCCACGGCTGGAAAATCTTACGTTCAGATTCGATGGAAACACTGCCAGGATTTAACGTAACTTTGGCATACCTGGTGATATCGCAGCCCCACATTTACACCTTAGCTCATCCGAGTTTTAAGATGCTATGTAATGTTACGTGGGTGTGAAGAGTTCCTGAGTAGGCAGCTCTGGTCCTAACACCACAGTAGAACGTCACAGCTCTAAATACTCCTCTGAGATCAGGGAAACAACACAAGGTAAGGTGAAGTGCTGTTCTGATTGCCTTAGAGACAGCGTTCAATCGTTGGGACAGCTTCTTTCATGTCCCAGTGAAAGAGTAGCCAACAGAAACCCAGTTAAACTAATTTAAATGCAAAGCTGTGACCTAGGTATCCACTTGGAACCCAGACATCCCCATTCACAAAACACAAATACACTTACACGTAGATGGTAATGTCCCGGCCCTATGGTTTAGTTTGTTTTTTCCACTTAAGGGTTCCTCCCTACAACTACTGCGAAACCAAACTTCAGGCGCCATTCATTGTTGCTGTGGTAACAGCCCACTGTGAATACTGTAAGGAAGAGGCAGGGTAGACAATGGCTAGACTATTTGAGAGCCCATTCTTTCAATCTATGAAGCCAAGTAGCCTCAGGCACTCGGGGTAAAGTTGTTCTACATTCAGTTCAACCTGTGGAGGGGGGTGGACTGGGCTCGGCTATTTTAAACAGAAAATGGAGCACAATTGTATGGTCTGACTTAATAGCACAGTTGTCGTAATACAATGATGTGAAAATCAACAGGGGAGGGTGGCTCCTCTCACATGATGGGAGCCAGGAGTACGTATTTTGATTGGGCAGAAGTTGTGTGCTTCCACAAAAAATCCCTTATCCAGCTGCCTGAGCACACAGATGACATTGTAATGCTATTAAGGTGTATAAAATATCTGGATAATCTACCATCTTTTTCTCTGGCAACAGCACAGACGAGAAGAGTGCAATCATAAACCTACAGGGATTTTTATGGCTGGCTTGACAGTGCAACTGTCACTAGCCCTTTTAATCTATATCAATATTATTCTACAGTCTGCTGCCTCCACGAAATACATATCTATTCCCATGCTATCTATTTGTGATGCTTCACATTGCCATACAACATCCCTATAAAGCCAGACTTATTGGCAGAGGCGGCTCCTCCACTGCAGTGTGGGGGAGTCACCCCACTGCTTTCTTGCAGTGCGAGAAGCAGAAACATAAATGATAAAAGTACCATTTTATGTTTCTGCTTCTCACACTGCGAGAAAGCATAAGTGCCTGGTTGGGGGCAGGCGGGTGGGCGGTCCTGCTCGAGGGCAGGGGGGAGTGGCTTCCAAACTGTAGTGGGCCTTGACTAATCGGCCCTCTGGGGCTGACCAAATCAGTCATGCACACTCTCCCCTTTTCTCTATGTAGGCTGCATGCAGACTACATAGAGAAAATGGCCTCCCTACAGGCGCCTGGCTGGGCGCCGTTTGCACCTATCACAATACTGCCATTGCAGCGCAGTGATTGGCTTGGGGGAGGGGAAAGAGGCTGCCTAGCTAAAACGCAGACCCGGCCAGGAGCAGTGGAAGCTGAAGCGGCGGTGCGTGACCTGGGGGACGGTAAGTTTTTATTTTATTTTAATTCCTGTCCCGGGCCACGTCCCCTACGCGCGACCCTCCCCCCACCCGCCCGTCATGCCGGCCACAACTGTATGTGGGTTACGTCGCCACTGAAATAGGTGTCTCCAAGAAGAGTTTGCCTTTTCTCTCAGCTGCTACTCGAGGTGTTTATCTGTTGGTCCCCAATTCACTCTGCCCCAAATGCAGTCAATAAGTTGAGTGTTTTCCCCATGTCCTGCACAGAGAGCCATTTAAACCTTCTTCAAAGGAGATTATTGCTGTGCAGGAGGATGATCGCCTCGGCTTGTGTTCAGACAAATTAAAACCGCTGGGAGATGAAAGGATCCTTACCCAGCGAGAGGGTAGCACGAAATCCCTGGCGGCCAATGCTCGGCTATAACCATTGCATGGAAATCCCTTCCGAATCTCGGCCTCCCTCGTCAGTAATCTGCGGGCGTGTCCCCCGGCTCTTGTCCCTGCACAAGTCGGGAGGTCTGCCACATCCAATATGTGGGGGAGAAAGGTGAACACCAGCATAATAGAATTTTACACCTTGGAGCGCTCTCATAAGCTCTGACCGAGTGCAGTGACGAGTCCCCGTCACTATGTGGTGGCCTAAGGCTTACTTTGATCTGTTGAAGTGCCTGCCCTGTCCACGCGCACCGGATGTGACTGAAGAAATGTGCAGCGCTGAGTGATTTACATAATGTGGTCATTTGATCATATATGAGACTGGTTTGAACATCTGTCATTTGACTTTAAGCCTTCATTGGTTACGAGTTGGAACTATGTAAGTACTGAACCCAACCCAGTCTGTTGTACAGCGCCCAGACACCTACTCAGGTATATAAAATAACTGTTTCTGAGCGTTCATGGTACAAGTCAATAGTACTTGCAGTAACGCATCAGCTGATCAGTGACAAGAGTACACCAGATGGCTACGTAGATTGCCAACGGTGAGGGGAGGCGGGGCTGCCAGACTATTAAATTGCCAGATAATTTAGTAAACAGTAGTATGTCTAGGAGGACATAGTACAAAATCTGCTGAGCGTGGTCTGCAGGTCTTAAAGTCAAATATGGTAGGCCCAACGAAGATTTGCACCCTTCTAAGGTCACGAAAACCAGTGCCAGTGTCCATTGGTTTGTTGTATTGCTATGGTAGAGTACCACTAGAAATACCGTGACTCACTCTACGCTCGCTCGTCGCAGGGCAGTACGGCAATAATTTTACACCTCAGCACTTTCAAATGTCACCAGCCGCCACTGTCTATTGGCATTGCCAATGCGTGGTCTGGTTTGTTTTGGGTTGAGTCATTGCTGTAAGTCTGTAAAGTGGAATTTATATCTTGAAATAATAATTATGATGGGTTAATAGCAGTGTGTTGAATGGCCATGGCTGACATCCGAATGTCCATGTTTAAAACAAGGCATGGAATTTCATCCTTCTGACTGCATTTATATAATTCTATACATCCCATGGATTGGTTCCAAAGCTGGTTTGCAGATGAGGAGCCAGCTACTCCATGACGTGTTTAGGTGCATGCATGCCGAGGACCAACACTGCACTCTTTTTATAACTGTGTTGCTGTACTTTGTGCTGTAATGTAGAACCATTTCGCCACTCACTTTGAGTTGTTCATTAATCTTGCGGTAATATCTAATGATGCCACCGTTAAGCGTTACCTCCAGATTTATCATTCAGTGAAAATAGATGAGGAATAATGTTCGATATCATTGATTGCTGTCCTTTTTCTGCACATATTTGCACTTGGTTTTCACTAACACCTTTCTGGTGAACACCTCTCAGGTTGTTTCCCTGCTTTAAATAGTGGATATCACACTAAATACACAAAATTCAAACATGAGTGTTAAGCAGCTTACCCCTTTCACTCAGAAACCATATTGCTATGAGACTCTACATCAGCTTATGGAGTGGGTAACAGCAAGGCTACCAAACTACAAACATATGTCAACAAGCTCTCTTTAACATTTTACTAAAGATATTACTTCCACTACGATAACCCTGCACCACCAGATCATACTCACAATACAGTGTTACAAAGTTTAAAACTGCCAAAATAATGAAGTAATACTATTACAAAATGTGCCGCATTATACCGCATAATTTTCCTTTTTTGCTGCATAATTTACTGAACCCTGCCACATAATTTGTCCGTTTACTTCCGCATAATTCCAGTGGCCCTGGGTATAGGGAACTATATTTCAGTCTACTATGATGTAGAATTCAAGAAGAATATTCATGGTGTATCAAAAGTATGCAGACAGCTGAGCACTGCACTCAGTAGTTCTGCTACAAGAAGGGACCAATGTAGTGTAGGAATCGAAAACCAAAATATATAGATCAACTATACCTGTTAGGTTGTTCTAAAAAATGTGTACTTGTTTAAAGATCAAATTTTTATGCTTCAGTCATGCTTAGGTCATGTGCCAAAAGAACCTGGGCCTTTGGTGCAGAGTTGGAGGGAGAACAACTTCTAAATACACTTAGCACCTAGAAGACTCTGAGGCTTTTGAATAAAAAAAAGTGAGGCACTCACTGGTTCACCCAAAGAAATAGTGAGAAAAGCTTAGTACACATGAAAACACTACAAAAAGCTTTAAGCACATACAACACTACAGTTCAAAAACTCTGCAGCATATGGAGAAACAGTGTCACCAGTGTGGAGCACATGTAAAAGCAGGGTGTTGACCATGAGGTGACGGAAAACCTGCAACAAAAAGGGAGAACATAGGAAAAAACAGTTAGAGAAGCTTGGTGCACATGAAAAATAAGTGACTGGGGCCATAGAAAGATAGTGTATGCAGCACATGGAGCAGTAGGAGAAGCCTGAGGCACTTTGATAGGCTATCCTGTTTTAGTTTTAAACCTATAATAACTGACAAAACCCCACCAAAAGTGAAGCCATCCACATCAGTGTAAACATAAAAAACTGCTAAACACCTGCACAGCTACCAACTAAAATGGCTTTCAAAGAAATAAAAATTACTAATTCTCTTCCATTTTCATTTAGTCACAAATGAGCCAACACATTGTAACTTTGTCATACAAGGTATTATATTAGCACGAAAGGCTGGTCCAAGATTATTAAGCTTGAGTTTTGCTGTTTAGGATTGTCAATAAAATAATATTTCATCTTCCTTTTGTTACTTCCAGTTTTGTGTGTTTGGAATGGATTAGCGGTGCAGAGTTTAGAAACATGCTATCAAGGTCGGAGTTGATTATTTCCTAAACTGCAGAGAATCTTGAAATATTAAAATCATATTAGATTTTTTGGCAGTGTTTAATTATTCCACTGAAGGTTATTTGATTGGTGAAATGGCTGGCTCCTAAGAATCGTCGTGGCCAATATGTACTATCACATTTACCCACAGGCCTAGGACGGGTAGAACCATTTGACACATCTGCCCCCTTTTCTAAAGAAGTATGTATAAGTAACCTGTCAAACATTTCAGGTTTTAAACATTCAGTGCAAGTTTTAGTGACAGGTACCTATGAAAAGAGTGCTGTCCCCAGGCACATGGAATAGTTGTGAAAACAGGACCCAAAACATACCAATAAAATTCATAGCTGTGGGGTGCCCTATTGATATGTGTGATACCTTCTGCTAATCCTGGCATTTTACCCAACTGCACTTTACTGCCAGGTTTTTCAGCTCATAGTCAGAATGTTAAAAGCAACCTCTGAAGTCCCAGTACACAATGCGATATCTGTTAAAAGGTCAGAAACAACGTAAAGGTGAGACATTCAGACAATTTTACAGCCTTAAGGGAGTGACCTCTTCGTCCCGGCAAAGCCCCTTTTAAGTTCTCCTCCTCGTGATTATAGGCCAGAACCTGGGGGCTTCTGTTTTAAGCCCCAAGTTGCTTGGGCCGAGCATTAATCAGTGACACCTTGTGAAAGAGTAGGATCAGCAACTCTGACTAACACCATCAGACTCTGTGATGAGGTAGGAACCTTTCATTGGCTGACCAATGACAAAGTCAGCTAATGAGAGGAGGCAGGATCTTCCAACAGTCCCTTCCATTCCGCCAAAGCTTCTGCTTCTCCCCCTCCCCCATTTACTAGATGTCACCTTTGAAGCAGGCCATGTGGATTACTAATTACCCCCTTTTTTGTATACATGCACACAGCACCCCAGTGAACCTCTTGCTAGCCTGGTGCTGTACAGCTGAAAAATTAATTTGATCATTATAATTTGCGTGCCTATTCCTCACACCTCCTCCTCATTTACAAGCTTGGCACTAACCACAAGAGCACCTTTATGCTCACTCAAGCATGACAACAAACACTTCCCACATAGGATCACAAGTTCATCAATTGGTCAACCACGCATTCACACACTGTAGAATGCCACTCATCTGAGACAGCGCTTTCCCACCTCACCTGGGCAAATTGGTTGGTTCAATTGAGCTAGAAACAACAAGCTAGAAACACCAGTTTGGTTGATTAAAGTACAAATTATGTGACAACTACGGTCATTTTCAGTAAAAACTACAACCAAAGAACTGCATAATTCCACAAGCCCTGACTGACCACCATTCCTTTATTTTGTTTAACCAACTATCTCTTCCTGAAGGTACACATAACCTGAACACTTTATTGACAGTCGGTGCCATTATCAGCTGCACCTTAAAGAGCAGTACAAAAGGGGGTGGTGATGGACGGAGCATCTGAACCAATCAAACACTCACACCCAGTCAACAGATCTGGGTTTAATCCTTAAAGAGAACAGCTTCAACAATCGTACCCTTCTAAAGACAAAATGTGTTTTTTAACAACGGAAACAATGTTTGTTTCTAAAATTCTCCATTCTTCAATACAAATCAATTGTTTATAGTACAATACAGTCCAGCATTTCACTTACTATTTTCAATCAATATTTCTCCTCAATAGCACTATACACACACATACATATATTTTCTTTTGAAAAACTATATCACAGTTACCAATCTGCAAAGCATCAGTTTAATTAAATGCCATAACAGACATAAAACGTAGTCAGGGGCTGCTCCTCCACTCAGGCCCGGACTGGCCATATTGGGCACCGGGCAATCCCCCGGTGCGCCGCACGGGTAGGACGGAGGTGCGTCACCCCACTGCTTTCTTGAAGTGCGAGAAGCAGAAACATAAAATGGTAATAACTCCTATTATGGAGAAGTGTGGCTCAATGGTTAGAGCGGCAGACCCTGATGCAGAGGTCTGGCCTGGGACCAGGGTTCAATTCCCCGCCTCAGCGGGTCTTTGGCTCAATTTCCTCGGACCTGATAATTCTCGCCTCGGTGCCTAATTTAATCATGGGTCCCACGCTGCAACTCTGGGCAGTAGCTTGCTTAATCTCCACAACGGCCCCAACAGCGCTAGGATGCCTGGCTTTTACCCTGGGGGGAGCTCAGGAGTGGTCAATTCACAGGAAGAGGCCAGGAAGGGTTCCTCAGCGGTATGCTTACAGCGCCTGGCGTGATACGTGCGCTATACAAGCAACACTACATTTACATTATTACCATTTTGTGTTTAGTTGCGGTTGAGCGGGTGGTGCTGCTCTGCAAAAAAGGGAGGAGTGGCGTGCCCACTCCTGAGGGCGCAATGACTGTTTGGTCGGCCCTCTGGGGCCGCCCAAACCAGTCATGCGCACTCTGCCCTTTCTCCATGCAGGCTGCAACGCAGCCTGCATTGAAAACATGGCTTCCCCGTAAGCCCCTGGCTGGACAGTGTCCCCACCAATCACAACGCTGCCCTTGATTGGCTTAGGGGAGGGAGCCTGCTTGCTTCCTGTTCCTGCCGGAGGCAAGAATTGTAGGAGCAGCAGCAGAGAAGACGCAGGACCCGGCCGGCGCACAGGTACGCTTTTTATTTATTTATTGTTATATTGAAACCCTCCCAGCAGGACCCCCCCTGCACAACCCCTTCCCGTCCCCCAACCCGCGATAAATCCATGCCAGGACTGATCGTAGTTCTGGAGTGGAACAATAGCGGTCCACAGTCACTCTAAAACCCTTTAAAGCAATGCTTGAGCATCTCATTTCTCTGTCGTTCTGCGGATCCATTAAAAAATTACCAAGTTTGCATAACCGTTCCATCATATGGTGTCACTCAAATAGCTGGAATTTAAGATGGACATCCTGGTTGCACCGGTCATTTCTTTTTTTTTTTGCTCTTCCTCATTTACGAGAAGTCAAACTGCAAATAAATCTGTAAACATGCCAAGATCAAGATAAAAAAATAGATCCAATTTTAAGTTCTTAAGAAACAAGGAGAAACCATGAGAGGAACAAGAAAAAAAATGTATGATTAAGCACCATTATAGCACAAACACGTTAAAAAGAACAAGCACATGTTCCTAAAAGGCCAGGGCTGAAAGGCAGCAACGAGTGCTGGGTGCACTCTGAAATGGTGTGCAGAGTGCAGATTGGCCAGAGTGCCTAAATATCTAACACCATTCAAGGCAAATATTCTCAGAGTTAGCTTGTATGCTGTTCAGCGCACAGAAACAAACCAAAGACTGGAGGTTCACACTATCACTTACTGTTTCTCTGAACAGTACCCATGACCTTTATGGGTGGAGACTAAAAGCTGAACGGATAGTGGGGGCTTCCACTTCAATCAGAAGCCATATTTCAGGGCACAAACCCAGAGATCCTAATAGCGAAGCCCCTGCTGCAGTGTCCGTGTCTTTGCTGGCGCTCACTGGCTGGACATTTGAGTGTGCGTTGAGGGGTAATGGGGGAGGGAAGCCCCTACCTTTTCCCCATAAAGATGGCATTCACGTATGACATTCAGTTATTTCCATGTCGGCACACAGGTTACTTCAGTCAACAGCAGCAAAATGACAGGCACACTGGCAAATGGGTTCTCTCGTCTCACTGGGGTCACTCACAAATGCAATTGAGGAGATACCCAAGGTGCACTGTGAAGCTGCTAACTTTGCCACGGTGCAATCCAGACCACAGCCTCTGTGGGGACTAACCTGGCTAGCTAGTCTAAATTGTGTATGCTCCCCCATAAAATAAAAAACCTTGAAATTGTTTATATGTCCAAGTTGAAAATTAGCTGTCTTGCACACCTATGAATAAGCCTGAGAAAGGGTGATGTTATCAGCGCCATAAAAAGTGTGTTATTGAGCAATCTTTCAAGGCTCTATCAACTCACCCATGGTTTTTAACATCTACATGAAATCATTACCAGGAACGATCAATGATTTTCAGCTCCAAAGTCTTTAGTTACCTCTGGGCCATCGATCAGTGGATCACGTGGAGCCACCTTTAATTGAATGTGTTCAAAACTGAAATTCTCATCTGTGGTGACTGGAAAACATATAATCCACTCTGCACCCGGCCCGAAGATCTAGCACCATCACCAAAAATATCCAGTGAGATAAGAAACCACGGAATTAACATGGACTCCAACCTGCCAATAAATGCCTAAGTGGATCAAGCTTTCTTACCATAAAAATGCTGGAACACATCTTCCCAGACCTAGGATTCCCTCACAAGGGCCACAACACAATCTCTCTTGTCCTATCAAAACTTGTTTACACTAATGGTCTATATCAAGGCTTACCTTTATCAACCATGAGAAAGTTACAGAGAATTCAGAACTCTGCTTCCAGACTACTTCTGCATGTAAAACCACAAGCACATAATTCCTCTGTTTTGAGTCCCTATACTGGTTACCAGTCGCCAGAAGATCCACCTTCAAGCTGCTTTGTATCACCCAAAAACAAATACAAGGCTAAGAAACATTTTTCATCAATCACAAAATACATACAAAAAAGAAACCTGCAACCTTGACTGGTACCATGCCTCAAAATCCCAGCATACAAGAACAAGCATTTGCAATGCAATAGGTCTCGCATTAGGAAAGTTTGAGCTATTGGTCTTGTAAATGACTTTTTTTTATTAATGTGTTGGTTTTGAAAATAGCTAAATTAATAGCTTTGTCATTTACAATGCCAATAGTTATAACTTTCGCAAATGTGACACCTATAGCATTTGTAATGCAACATGTTTTGTATTTATTGACTTGGATGTATTGATATTACAAATAACAATGGCTTTTAATTTTTTTAAATAATTAATACTTAAATAAAAGTGATTGTAATTTATAATGGCAATAGCTTAAACTTTTGTAAATAACTTTTGTGAAGATTACGTTCAGTGTATTTTATTGTGACGAAAATCCAAGAACAGAAGTGAAATATTAACATCTTTTTTGTGACATTTGTAATAAAGCTTGAAACATTGAGAGAACATATTTGAACCAGTTGTTGTTGAATGGTTGCACAGATTGATGCTGTGATGGCGCGGAGTGATGTTGTGGTGCTCCTGAGTGATGTTGTGGTGCTCCTGTGTGATGCTGTGGTGCTCCTGAGTGATGCTGTGGTGCTCCTGAGTGATGCTGTGGTGCTCCTGAGGGAGGCCGTGAGTGGTGCTGTGGAGGCCGTGAGTGGTGCTGTGGAGGCCGTGAGTGGTGCTGTGGAGGCCGTGAGTGGTGCTGTGGAGGCCGTGAGTGATGCTGTGGAGGACGTGAGTGATGCTGTGGAGGCCGTGAGTGATACTGTGGAGGCCATGAGTGATGCTGTGGAGGCCGTGAGTGATGTTATGGAGGCCGTGAGTGATGCTGTGGTATTCCAGAGTGATGCTGTGGTATTTCAGAGTGATGCTGTGGTGTTTCAGAGTGATGCTTTGGTGTTTCAGAGTGATGCTGTGGTGGTGCTGAGTGTTGCTGTGGTGGTGCTGAGTGTTGCTGTGGTGGTGCTGAGTGTTGCTGTGGTGGTGCTGAGTTGCTGTGGTGGTGCTGAGTGTTGCTGTGGTGGTGCTTAGTGTTGCTGTGGTGGTGCTGAGTGTTGCTATAGTGGTGCTGAGTGTTGCTGTGGTGGTGCTGTGGTGGTGCTGAGTGGTGCTGTGGTGGTGCTGAGTGTGCTGTGGTGGTGCTGAGTAATGCTGTGGCGTTGGGGGATGCTGTGCGCTGAGTGGTGTTGTGGGATAGATGAGACCTAAAAAATGAAAGTGTCCTAACGTAATGAAACTGGTGCTCAGGTAAAGTGCTCTAATGCTTTCTGGTTTAGTTTGTGCTATATGAAATCACTAAAAGAACACATAACAGTGGCTATAGGCACTGTGTAACATTTTTTATATCAATACACATACACACGAAAAAGATAGAAAGAAAGTACATCACTCTAAGCTTGGTCCAGCCTCCATGCTGCCTTTCACTCAAATCAAGCATGGAGTCACACTTCTTATTACAGATTAGAACCGCCGACCATCTAAATAAACAAGCGGCTCCATTCCCTTCTAGACCCCTCCGGGCAGGCCGGGTTTTGTGGCCAGGGTTGGATACCAGGGTTAGTAAATGTATACTTGAGATGTTAAAATCCAGATTAAAAGTCAGCAATTGTAAAGTTCTGAGGGGGTGGGGGAGGGGGACACAGTTTAGAGGCTGCCGGAAGCTATGAACCCAAGATTGTGTAAATGACAGGGACAGCCTGGGAAACGTGGAGTCCTGGTGACATGCAGGGATCAGGTAACCTGGCATGCCCTTACCTGCTGCCCTCAGGGGGCACTAGCCACTCACTTCAATCAAAGCTGTTTATGAGTTACACGCCTGCAGTCCTTTTTTGTAAACAAACACTTGTGATGGGTTTAATAGCTCTGGGCAACAAAACTACAAGTCCCAGAATGCAAAGCGCTGCCTCTTGGCGTTCCATGAATTGCTAAGTTGTCACGCATGAGAAAGGCCTGCTTGTTAGTGACGTTATTAGTACGGAAAGTCTAAGGGCTTGGGCAGGTCTCGGAGGTGTCACCCCTCCCCCGACATTATCTAAGGATCACGTGATAAAATATTTCTTTTTAAAGCACACCATGTACTGTGTTCTCCGATGTACATTTTATTAGATGAACAGCCCTGCCCCATCAACACCTCTGGCACTGCCTCAACTGGATTGGAACAAGTTCCTAAGTATGACTGACTCTAGACGCAACATATAAATACTATTAACAGAAATACAAACAATTAAAAGAAAACCTTTAACTGTACCATTACCGGTCTTCTTCCTGCATCGCTGCTCCTAGCTTCTAACTGTTGCTGCTGAGCAGAAGGGTCATTCGACTCCGGGGCGGAGCAATGCCCGAAGGAATAGGGCTGTTGTGTGAAAATGCGGGGCACTGTTATAAAATTAGAAATGGATGTTTTTGACTGCCGTATTAAATAAGAAGTGCGACCTGGATGCTATAATAAAAGTGAAAGCACGCACAGTGTGCTGAATGTTGCAGACACGCATGTCGTGCCTGCAGTACTTGAAATTTACTAAAGAAAATAGTGCATACAGGCGAAGATAAAACGCCTCATTTCGCCATTTCATTTTAAATAACGTCCACGCCCATTTATTTTTTTGACGACCTGCCTCTATAGACAGTGGCGCTGCTGCCATTATGTTAAAGCACCGAACGGGATGCTTGTAAAACCAGCAACACAGAACAGAAACAGAAAGCAGCCCGGGCTGAGTGAGAGGGCAGGGGCTGCCCGCGCATGCGCGTTCCGAGCCCCGGCGCCAAAGCGGAGTGCGGCATCTGAAGTCCCGGGTCCCAGAAGGGGGCCTGGGTGAAGACCAGCGCTGCGGAGGAGACACAGAACACGCCGAAAGAGCCCGGTGAGTGGGGGGTGGTGGGGTCTACGCGTGTGTGTCTGTGTGTGTTCGAGTGTGTCTGTGCGTGTGTCTGTCTGTGTGCGCGCGGGTCTGTTTAAAGGGGGGTGCGTGTGTGTATGCAGTGTGTGTGTGTCTGTGTATGTGTGTGGCTGTGTATGTGCGCATGAGTGAGTGTAGCGCACGCACCGCGATGCACGTTACAAGCAGCCAAGACGCCAAAGCGCGCCCACGAGGTCAAATCTCCGGCAGGAGAAGCGCGCGTCAGTCTGCTGTCCACATTCCCCCCAGAGTGGTAACATAAGTTGTCGAGCCCTAGACAGCAAACGCTTTGCTTTTGCTTTCGTCTAGGCTCGACCTAAAAAAAACATGCGTGTAACATCTTTCTCTGTGCAAGCCGTCAAACTATGGAAATCATTACAACAAATATAAGATCCAATGACAACCATTGCTGTTTTAAATTAGTTAAGAATTGTCTTCTCCCTACATAAACACCATACAAAGAACACAATAATGTACAGTAATATCACTTACAAGACATTAAAACATAAATGTACACATTTAATGCAAAAAATATTTTTAGGAATGTGTTTGGTACTGGAATGGCACTGTTCCCTGTATTTATATGTGAACACATATGCATATGTGCCTCTGTCTATATATATTTTTAAGCAAACATTTATTAATAAACATATAAACACACACAAATATTCATATAGAGAGGTTTCTTTAGAAATCTAAATTAAAGATATAAGTAGGTCATTATATATTGACAACATATGTGTAGATCAGAGTCTGCATATTGATTTGGGCTCCTTTCTATAAAGATAACATATGTCTGACTATGCAAATATGAGGGACGGTACCTGTAAGGGTATAACAGTATATTTTAGATATAAAATATAAGCATGTATATATATATTTTGGTTGTTTTTTTCACTGAAAAAAAACAAAGATTACAGGGACATTATAGTTAGAAAATAAAATGTAAAATAACCTTAGAAATTCACTTAAAAGCCTCCAGGGTTGGACGAGCTTCCCCTAGAGTGTTCTGTGACATATGTTGAGGTTCTGGCTTAGAGACTGGTTGTACGGTACAAGGAGGCGCTGGGGCGACTGTCAGACCAAAACCAGCATCCCATAAGCCGGGACATCAGATTTTAGACCCCTCTCCATGCTTAACACCGACTTCAAGGTCTTATACAAGGTACTGTACTCCAGGTTGCGGCAATACATGCCAGAACTGATACACACCAACCAGAATGTGTTCATCGCCATCTGCAACAACGCCCTCAACCTCCAGAAACTGTACAGCATCATCTATAGTCGCGACTGGCTGGACTACCCCCATGCCATGATCACGTCAGTGGACCTGGAGAAGGCCTTTGACACCGTGCGGTGGGACTTCCTTGAAGAGTTCATGCTCCACATGGGGCTTGGCGAGACATGGGCCAGATGGGTGCGGCTGTTGTACATGAGCCCCACAGCAAGGGTGAAAAAGGGATGCACCATTTTTTGCTCTTATGACATCTTTCAAATTACGAGGCAGGGGTTTCTGCTGTCTCTACTCATCTTTGCCACAGCTACTGAACCACTGGCAGAGCACTTTCGAACGGAGTGCAGGGGCAAGGGACTCACAGTGGAGGGAAAAAAGCATGTCCTCTCCCTCTACTCAGATGATCTGCTGATCTACCTGCAGATTGGGGATGAGGACATACACTACATTTCGCAGCTCCTCAAGAAATACAAAACCTTCACTGGTCTCCAGGTTAACGGAGCCAAGGCGTGTGTCTTCCCAGTGACTGGGATGCTCCCCAGCATGCTGCCTGACCATCCGACATCCTATGGGTGCCACGTACCATTTAATATCTAGGTATCCAAATTTATCACGAAGTTGACTTTTGGAAGTGGAATCTGGTTAAGGCAGGCTAATTCCTTATACATGAGGCACTTTTGCACATGTCCCGCAAACTTGGGGGGCAGGGAAATGCAGAATGCATGACCCACTTAGTTCTACAGCTACTACTGATGATGGGGATAGGAAGACAACTGATTACATGGCTCTACAGGGCACTGAATACGATGGTTGGGAAATCTCTGGAAGCCCTCAGGGAGTGCTGGACCGCCGAATTGGGCGCAATATAGCGGACACTGAATGGGGGCGACTGTTGGCGTACCCATAGAAGGGCATCCCTTAACACCTGACTTAAATATATCCAGTACAATTACACACACAGGACAGACTAGATGCTGTCCAGGATCAGGGCAGTGTACGGGGGTGTATCTAGGCCGTGTCCTGCTGTGTGACGCTAGATGCAGAATTCATACATATGACGTGGGGGTGCACCCAAATGCAGGTGTACTGAGGGGCGGTCCTCTCAAAGCTTAATGCGACCCTGAGCCGCACACTAGAGATTACCATAGAGGTATGCCTTTTTGGGGGTCTTCTCTAAACCCAAGACTAAGAAGGTTAGGAGTAGATTCCTAGACCTGGCCCTAATATTGGCGAAGAGGAGAATATCTATGGCTTGTAAGTCATTGGTGGGGCCTAAAGTGGAGACCTTGACTAGAATATTGACGTTGTGGGCCTGAGCCGAGGGGAGGGTACTGTAGGGGTAGGTGGCCCATGGGTCCACAGGCGTCCCATACAATACCTGTGGTCAGAGGTAGTTGTCGAATGGGAGCTCCCCTTGGACACCAAGACTCAGACTGAGTGACCGCAAGAGGAGGGCTGGAGCATGGGTCTTGCTCTGACTGACTGATATTTGATATTTATTGAAATTTGTATAGCGCAACTATCGCTCCGGAAGGAGCATCTTGGCGCTGAGCAAAACAGAGAAACCCGCATGGCGAGGCGTAGATCAGATGGCTGCGAGGACCGATGAATTAGGGTGAGAGAAAATCCAGGTCTTCAAGAGTTTCCTGAAAAGGCTTTCAGTAGGAGCGTGTCTAAGGTCGAGGGGGAGACCGTTCCATGCCCTAGCCGCCAAGAATGAGAAGGTTTTACCCCCTCTCGTTTTTAGCTTTATTCGAAGGGCCACAGCACTGAAAGGACATGATGGTGGTAGGGAACGACTGGCCCAAGGCTGCTGGAGAAGGGGACGCAGGCAGTGGCACCAACTGACCTACTTAGGGTTGGGCAATTAGGGATGGGCAGGGAGCCGGGGATCACTGGACGTGGAGGGATTGGGTAGACTCCCACTTCGCCTCCACTCCCCACGTGTCGGTGGGATGGACCTATTGCACCCAGCCCCACTAATCAGAGAAGAGGCATGCATCTCCTCCTAGATGGCAGTCAGAGGGTTGCAGTTTTGTTTAGGGTACTATTACAAGGCGCATTCTGTGACTCCAGAACATCACACACTCACGGACGGGAAAGGCATTGGATACTTGGGGAACATCCCGGCCCACATATTGTGAGGGTTGGAGTAAGATATGCTATGCAGAGTACGCACAATCACTGGCCACTTCGGATTGACAGGAAGACCTAGGGCTCACCCGTTAAGGCTGTAATACACATATTAGGGCTTGGGTGCAGAGGAGGAACAGACACACCACAACTCAAATGGGAGGGGTTGAACCACTAATGTATTGCATTGTATAAGGATGCTTGTTACGATTAAATGCCAAATGCCAATAAAAATAAGTTTTAAAAAAAAGAAATTCACTAAAAAATCAAAGGTTACAGGGACGTTATGATTTGGTTCAGAATTTACATACACAAAACCACAGAAATTCAGCTGTTATAATTAGAGTTATCTCAAGTAATTATAACTCGTGCCCTAGGGTAACTATAACTCACGACCCCGCCATGCACAGTTTTCTCATCAATAATTTTACAGGAAATGTTGCACTGATATTATCAATGATGTCATAGACGATTCCATGAGTGATGAGGGATAATTAGCAGGCAATAGCGAGGGCACAAGTTCCAGGTACCTTAGGGCATGAGTTATAGTTACTTGAGATAACTATAATGTCCCTGTAACCTTTCTTTTTTTAGTGAACTTTTATGATTTTTAAAATTCTATTTCTGAGCTATAACGTCCCTTGTAACCTTTGCTTTTTTTAAATCAATGTCAGTGTTTTGTTTTTTTACTCAGTTAAATGGGGTTGGCCAATGGTGCGCATGGCTTTTGGCTTGTGGCCAACACCATACATGCTGCCAAACTTGTGCCGCACACAACAAAGGGTTGGCCACTGTGGCCACCCCCTCCACCCCAAAAGGCAGTCAACCTGGTTGGGTGGCTGCATGGCCTCAACTCCCAAGGCCTATATAGACCCCAAGGACCCCATGCTCTGGGATCCGCCTCATGTTTTTAGGGAGAGGGGTACATTGCCCCTCCCCAGGCAGTATTTCAGTCCTGGTGACCCCATCTCCTGGGGCCCAGCCTTACTGTTATTAGTGAGGGAGCACACAGCTCCCCTCCACTGGCCTTTGCCTGGCCCCAGTGGCACCGTTTCCTGGGGCATTTGCTCCACCCTCCTGGGACGATTTTGGCTCCTGGAAACCCATCCTCCAGGGCCCAGCCATTAAATATTCCCACCGGGACACCCATTGTGTCTTTCTTGGGGCCGCAGGGGAAGTCTCAGTGCCCCAGCGGCCCCAGCTGGCTCCATGCCTCCAGCAGGAGTCAGCATTGCACAACACAATAAGATTACTTTGCTTGGGAGTGCGGGCTGGACTGTTCCGATGAGACACAGGGTCAAGATTGATTTGCATATAGCTGTGTCTGAATTGAGGTGGCGAAGTGAGCTAAAGAATGATGATGGATTCAACCGAGATCTGTGACTAGGGGTGTGTGTCTGAAAAGTTTCAGCGCTCCGTCCATCATCTCCTTGTGTTTGCTTTGTTCGCCCTAAGTTGGCAGGGTGTGCCCAGACGTGGGTCCCTTGCTCACTTTGCCACTGGATTCAAGCTTGCCTAGCTGATGAAAGGTGTTACCCAGAAACCGGTCCTAGTATGCTTGGCTCCGGTTCAGGGAAGACTTGGCTTGTCAGTTCGGGCTGGACTGTTCCCATGAGGCACAGAGTCAAGACTGATTTGCATATAGCTGGGTCTGAACTGAGGTGGCAAAGTGAGCTAAAGAATGATGATGGATTCAACCCAGATCTGTGACTAGGGGCGAGTGTCTGAAAAGTTTCAGCGCTCCGTCCATCATCTCCTTGTGTTTGTTTTATAGATATATATAGTTCAACTCACTGCACTGAAATATTACTAAGGGGAATGCATTATATGTGTATATATAAATATCATTCTATGTATATACTTAGATATCTAGGTTTGGCTGTATACATTGCTTTTTAGTTAAAAATGTATATACATACATACAAAAAATGTATGTGTATGCTTAATATTTATATGTATGTCATAATATGTACCTAACTAGATACTCAGTTGACTGTGTATACCGGGTTATGCTTCTGTCTACGTATACATTTATTTAGATACTTAGAAAGAATGTAGATAAACATTGTCTATATACTTTCCTTTATGTACATCGGATTGGGCTTCCTTTAATAAGAAGTTACATAAATATAGAAGAGAAAGAAAAAAACTAACGACGCCGCTCCGACGCCGGATCCGGACTGAGGGGTGGACCAGGGATGGCGCAGTGCGGGGACGCCGCCAGGGATGACACCCTAGGGGCCAACGCCGGCTGGGTCGTAAGGTCGACCAGCGGCGACCCGGATCCGGAACCGGATACAGTGGGGCCTTTTGGCACCGGGACCGAAGTCGCCGATGGCGCCGGGGCCGAAGCAAACGGCCCGCGTGAGCGGTGTCACCCGAACCCCCGGCCGCATCGCGCGAGCGTCGGGGGGAGTCAGAAGAGCGATGTCGCCTCTTCGACTTCTTGTGCCTCTTACCTGAGGACTTGGAGCCCGATGAGTGGTGTCGACTCGCCGAGCTGTGATGACTCCGGTCCCTCGACCTCCTTCCGGATCCGGACCTCGAACGGCGCGGGGCCGACTGCCGGAGCTCGAGGCGCTTACGGGACCGCTCCCGCCTAGCCTTCGACGTCAAGGCCCGACAGTCGGGGCATGACTTGTCATCGTGGTCGGGCCCCAGGCAATGTAGGCACTGGCAATGGGGGTCGGTAACCGACATCAGTCGGTTGCAGTCAGCCCAGGGCTTGAACCCGGGCATCCCTACTGGCACCGATGGAGTCGTATGACTCGAAACGGATCCAAAAAGGATCGAAAAAGCTTAGTTTAAAAGTGACTAAAGGGTACCACTTTCTCCGGACCTGCGCTTGCTGGCGCGGAAAAAAGAAGAACTGACGTCAGCGCACGAGGGCGGCGTCTAAGTACTCTGACGACGTCATCCCAGCACAAACGCACTGTAGATGGACGCAGAGCCGCAGACGCCGCCTACCGACGAGCAGTGGTACTGCTACGCAAAATTTTCCAGATCCAGTCTGACGCCTGGGGATATTCTAAGGTAAAGAATCTAATACTAACCTGTTTCTTTCAGATACACATGTAACTGTCGGACTATGTAAATATTACTAAAGGTATGTACACATGGGTATGCATATATGGGGTGTTGTGCCTTGTACATACAATTTAACAGGTACAATGTGTTTATGTGTGTACATACGTATACATACTTATATATACTTGGCAGTGTGGGCATGCCTTTGTACATGCATACATTAATATTTACTTATTGGGGGAAATATTTACGTATTTACCTTTGAACTTCTGCCTCTACCTCCATTCCCTGACTCATCCCAAATCTTTCTGACTGCTATGGACTCCCAAATATGGTGTTCAAGCTCTACTCTTCATCGAATTTATCCAACTAACAGGCACAATTGACCACCACGCACAAAAACACCCCTCATCTTGCCTCTAATAATTTACTTCAATCTGTCCCTTTCAAAACAATACAGTAAATGCATACATTCTCAGGAGTAACAACTTAACACACTTAACACAACTAATCCACAAGAAAACAAAAATAACGCCTTTACCTTTTTACCTCTAACCTTGGGTTCCAGAGTAGCGTACTACTTGCAACAACTTATTTATTGCCTCGTCAGGAGCAGTAAGTGCTATATGAACACAATTTACAATTACAATACAAACATTTACAGAATTGTTCACAAAGTCAAAAGTTTGATTTTTGTATGGTGCTTGGATACATGCGCACAGACACACAATATTCACGCACACAATAGCAAAGATGAAATATGCAAACTAGAAGGGCAAAATACCATGCAAATACAAACAAACACATCAACCACCTCCCAAACATATAGATGAGCAGACAAGCAAGCACTCAAGCACGCAGTCCATGCCCAGTTAGTCCATGGCCGCTCCTAAGAGAAATCACTTCCACTGCTTGGAGGTGACACTGCAGTATCGATGCTAATCCATTCATTGCCCCAGTTAGGTCACAGGCGGTAGCAATGCAGTCTCTGTAAGGCCATTACAATTGTGTCCCTTTTCCTCTAACCATACACCCAAAGCACTTCAAATTCAGTACGTTCATGATCGTGACATCTACACCAAACTGGATGTGGCGTAACGGACAGCTTTCCATTAGTGTAATCATGTTTTTCTTTCTGATTTTTCTCCAAGAGGGAAATATTTAAGTTATTCTCCTTTACCCAACCAATATCGGAATATTTCTACCCTGGAAACATATTAACCACTGCTCTTGACAGAAATAATACTCCAACCACTTCCAGAATGTGAATGTATTTCGGAACATTTTGTGGGTGTGCGAACAAACCTTCCAACTCACTCTCACCCTTGAATGGCCAATAACGACCCATGAGATCAAATGTATTCACAACTAATATTTTTCCTTCCTAAGGTAATATTACATGTGAATAAATCATTGCACAAGCGCAGATTCACTTTTTGTGTATTGCAAAAGTGAAGTAACAATCAAGCCATTTATACCAATAAGCAGAACTTTAAATATGAAATAGATTTTAATTGGGCCATGTGTGCAGTACCAGAGTTTCCTTGACAAATAATCGTTGAGCAATAAATCAGCTTACTGAAGCAAATTAATATTTAAGTCTACAACTTCCAGACTGCTTTGACTGCTAAAGGAAAGTCCAGGAGCAAAAAACTTGGTGCCCAGAATTCAAGAGGCAAGCTGGCTAACTTATTACATATTTCCATATGCCTGCTTTCAAACAAATTAAATGTGGCTTGACATTTCACATGATACAAAAATACAATACAATGCGACGTGTTTTTTTTAACTTCCTTGAAATTTCTAAATATGCCTTACATTGTTCATAATACCTTATTTTTGAGTTCCTTAGATCATGCCCAGTTTTGATCAAGGTGCCTGACTTGCTTTATGTGCACCACAGGACACTAATTATCCCTAAAATCCTTGGAGAAAAACCAACCTCCCCCATTCTTTGTAAAGGCTTTGGCTCAACATGCTGTAACCTGAACTATTCACACACATATTCGGCAAAAATGCTAAAAGAAGAATAAGTCCATAATCGGCCCTGACCAGAAGAATTACTGCATGTCATTATAGGGAGCCATGACCCCAAAAACTGAAATTCCTGGCTTAGGCCCTTTGGTCAACGTGTATTACTAAAGGGGCTGTGCAAGTGCCTTCTGTAACACAAAAGAGACCTTATGGTGAGTGCAAACAAAGGACGCATATGTCCACTGCGCTCCAAGGCCCCTCTCAGGGCTTAAAGTGAGCCGGGTTCTGCCGGTGCTCAGCACCAGCAGTTCTAAAAAGCGGGTGCTGAGACAAATCTCTATCGGGCTCTCCATTTTTGCCCACAGGGTACAAAACAAAACTTAACTCTGCAGTAGTACTACCCTTCACTGCCTTTGAGGTAACTTAAAGAGACGTGTTATAGTTCTTTCACAGTCTCATAATTTCAGTACTGAAGCATTTTCAATATTCTATAAAACGAAGCAGGAGTTTTTGCACATTTATCTTACATAAATAACAACCACTGACAAAGCCAATATCCCTGACTTGTTGTAGATGAAGTGTTACTTGTTACATTGTATATCTCTATGCAGTGACAGAAGTGGGAAACGGTCAGAACAACGCAGGCTCAGCCATGCATGTCCAACCAACGCAAGCGTAACCACACTTGCCCTAATCACGCATTTGCCTTAACAACTCGTATGCATGTTTAAGGCAAATGGCGGTCTAGTTGCTGAGCAGATGGGCGGAATAGGAAGAGGAAGAATAGGAAGCATGATCGGGAGAGGACTTGGTGGGGCTGGGGACCGGTAGTCTTTCGGGGTGGGGTAGGTTTTGGACTTGGGGAGGGGAGGGGAGGGGGGGGTCGGGTTGTTTATAGGGCAGGAAGAAGTTTTTCAGAGCTAAGGCCAGGGGGCTGGGGTCGGGGCAGTTAGCAGCAGTAGGGGACAGTTGTTAAGGCTCACGGTGGGGGGCTTGAGTCGGGTAGCTTTTAGGGTGGGGAGAAGTTTTAGGGCTAAGGGCAGGAAGGGGGAAAAGTGACAGTTTAAAGGGCAGTTTTAGGCCTCACAGTGGGAGGGGTTGGGTGGGGGTACTTTAGGAATGTAGGGGCTAGTTTTTAGGGCTCAGAGTGGGGGGGGCAGGGGTCCAGGTAGTTTTTGGGTCGTGGGTAATTTTTAGGCCTCACAGCAGGGGGAAAAGTGACAGTTTATAGAGCTTAGGGCAGGGGGGCTGGGGTTCAGGTCGTTTTTGGGAAGTGGGTAATTGTTAGGGCTCACGGCAGGGGGCAAAGGGACAGTTTATAGGGCAGTGGCAGTTTTAGACCTCAGGGTGGGGGGCAGGGTAGTTTTTAGGTTTCGCCTTGCCGAAAGCTGCGCAGCAGACTTTCGTGCAAGGCGAAAACTTTTGTTTACTAGTATGGACAAAAGTCCTGCCTCTCTGTTCCATTGGCTAGCTACATAAATGGAGGCTAGCCATTGGAGGAGAGAGGCGTCCGTCTTTCAGCGAGGCGATTGGTGGGCGTTCCCGGCGATTTTTCTCATCCTGCCCCTTTGACAACGGCATTGCGGCGGTGGGCGTTTACTGTTTTTTTTTTCCGGCCACCTTTTATTTTGTCATTTGCCCCGACCTCTGGTGAGTGCTTGCTGCTGTCCTGCCTTCCTCCGCCCTCCCTCCCGCTGTCATTGTGCCCGCCCGCCCCCACTCCCGCTGGCGGTGAGCCTGTTCATCCGCCCCCCCTCCTGCTGTCCGTGAGCCCGTTAACCCTCCCGCTGTCCGCCCCCCCACCCGCTGTCCATGAGCCTGTTCATCCGCCTCCCCTCCCGCTGTCCGTGAGCCCGTTAACCCTCCCGCTGTCCGCCCCCCTCCCGCTGTCCGTGAGCCTGTTCATCCGCCCCCACTCCCGCTGTCCGTGAGCCCGTTCATCCGCCCCCCCTTCTCGCTGTCCGTGTAACTCTTTTAACCCTGATTCGGCTCCGTGGACAGATGTTTTCTCAGTCTGGATTTGTGCTGTCTCTGTTCACGGCTAGTTTTAGATTTACTTTGAACATAGATGTAAGCCACGCGCTATAAAGGCTACAGATCCCGCCCTTGCCACGGTTCAAATACCCGCTAGTAATATACGGAATTGTTGAGTTAGGTAGAACTGAACAGGTCTAATAGAACAGCTAGGAATTAGAGGCGGGAGAGCCGACACATTAACAGGGCGAGTCGAGTGAAGGCTCAGGCTTGGCTCTTAGAGCCCGCGCACGCATCAAGCCATAAAATATTCCCTATGTGCACACATGTAAAGTATGCAAGTCTCTTCAAAATGAAAAAAAAAAGGTATTAAACATGTGGAGGCTTTGATATTAATAGGTCACATTACAGCACTGTGGAGTACTTATTAAAAGTGAGCTTAGAACAGTTCCTGCCCCGCCCCCACCCTGGCGACATCATCAAGTTAGGAGTCATGTGACTCACCCCTGTATGTGACCTGGATTCTTACAGATCGAACATTACTACTACGTATTAAATCAAACAATAGGTTTGTGTACAGCTGGTATTCTGACGTCGTGCATTTCGAGGTGCTTTCGCATGCGATAGTGTAGAAAAAAAAAAAAAGAGGATTCGTAAAATATATCTGCTAAACGGTTAGTTATGTTAATCGTGGCTTCCACACTTAACCAAGGTTTTCTGGTTTTACTTTGGACAAATAAGCCACTGGGTATCTGTTTAAGTTTCCATTTAGGAAGCAGCCGAGTGAGGGAGTCTGTTAATTATCAGAGATTATCACGATTTCGCCTAAATCCTGTTTGTGGTTTACAAGCTGGTTGTATTATGTGCTTGGAGTTATAATGAGGCAGAAAAGTCCTTTTCTTAAGATGGTTTGGATGAGGGGTGTGTGTTGATGGTACATGATTTCGTGTGGTTGTGGGTTGGTGCTGCTCCTTATTTGTGGCATTGGAATTGTATTTGTTGGCTGGGGATCGTTTCAGGACATCATGTGACACTCAAATGTGAAGTTTATGGGGTAGCAAGATGTGTGAGCAGGAACTTTCACCAGCTGGGATAGACTGGACCTTTGTTGTTTACTGATTACGGGCACTGTTGATGTTTGTTGAGTAGTTAGCTCGGAGGTATTTCAATGTATATTATGCAGAATCTGTTGGTTCTTGTGGTCTAAGTGCAGCTGAGCATTTGGGGGGGGGGGGGTGTCCATAGAATGAGTGTGTTGAAGAAGAAGGGATTTTGTCAGAAGGATGGTACTGTTTGCTAAAGAGATCTTCGCGTTTCTTCTCGACTGCTGAGTCACTGTGTATCGTGTATATACTTTTTCTTTCAAAGCTTTGTCATCTGTGGATTTTGATGATCTCCAAGCTATATACCAGAACGTTGCCTTATTCGCTGACCTTGGAACCACAAGATGACAGGTGTTGTAGGGACGCAGTTCTTAATTTGCATAGAAAATAAATAAAAGAAACGTAATTAGCAGGGCCCAAGATATTTCTCAGGAGGCCACTGCAGGAGGCCACTGCAGCTTTCGCCACCCACTGTTCCTGCCAGTGTGTATGTGTGCGTGCAATAGGTCTCACATTTGCGAGAGATTAAGCTAATGGCAATGTAAATGACAATGCCATTTATTTATCTGTTTTCAAAACCAACACATAAATACAAATGTTGTCATATACAATGCCAATATCTCTAACTTTTCCAAATTGTAAATGCTTGTTGATGCTTGTGTTGAATTTCTAGGGTTGAGAGAAAAGGGACAGTGTCCCTTTACCCATCATGTCTTTACAACAAAATTGTCTGGTAAAGGCATGAATGGTAAAGGCGCGATCATTGTAGAGACTGCGTGGTACAGGCATGAGTTGTTCAGGAGAGCATTGTACCATCATGCAACCGACAGAAGCAGCAAATTACCAGTAGGGCGGCACACTATGCTAAATACAGATTTTTACCACCCGTATTTTTAAGTCACGCCTTTAATTACATCAGCTATGCCCCTTTGAGAGATCCCCAATATTTTTCAATCCACTTAAAGCCCTGGCCCCTTTAATAGGTTCTGAGGAAATTCAAACACAAGGCTGCTGGATTTGCAGACGGTTGCGGTTTTTCACAGCTTGTCCCCAGATTTGAGTAAATTTAGCATGCACAGAGGTCACCACAACAGAGAAAGGCACATTTTTATGTGCTCCGGCCCATGATTGTTTAGCAGCCCTTATCAGAGAGCAATTTAATTCACATAGATAAAACCGTGTCAAAGTTCCAATAATGCCCCCACAGTGCCCGGTTGTTTTTAGGACTCACCTAGGCAGTGCTTGCGGTGTCTCTTCGAGACACGCTGCATTCAGGTTACGGGCATTAAGCTCTGCCCACTTTCCGCCCATCTATTTAATTGTCTCCTGTCCCTTTCCTTTGTAAATGATGGTTTTTCATTGGTCCATAGGCTTAGTAGTCGCTCCTTAGTACTGCCTTTTCTCTGCTTGTAACCTCCCATGAGGACACCCCTGTTATATGTGTTGTTACTCGGTAGGCTTTAATTACAGCCTGTAAGTACTATTTTCTTAAATAGGTTTGTTCAGCCTGCAACACAGGAAGGGCGCCTCTCCCTCAACACTTTTTTTTGAATCATCATTTGCTGGGCGAACATGGCAACATGCCTTTTTTTCTTGTTTCTTTCTGTTTTCATTTTTAGAATAAAGCGTTGGTGCAATGATTGCTATAAAGTAAACAAATAGAAAATAAAGTGCACACTTTTTTTTCATTTGTTCACTTTGGAAGCAATCGCGGCACCTGCGCTTTAGCTTAAGATTTTCCAAGCTAAAGCGCGGGTGCCACCATTGTAACAAAAGTAAATAAATAGAAAAAAAAAAGAGTGCGGCTACCATTCTATTGGTTTACATTTTTACAATCGCACCTGTGCTTTAGCTTTCAACATCTTAAGCTAAAGCGCGGGTGCCGTGATTGTTTATGGTCTCGCATTTGCGAGTATTTGAGCTATCGGCATTGTAAATGACAATGCCTTTTATTTATGTGTTTACAAGAACTGCAAGGTTTTGTAAACACACAAATAAAAGGCATTGTCATTTACAATGCCAATAGCTCATAACTCTAGAAAATGTGAGACCTATTGCATTGCAAATGCTTATGTTCTACTGGAGAGATTGAAGTAAACCGAAACTACAAGTCCCAAAATAAAATAAATTGTTAAGGAAAAACTCAGAGGTGGAGCCCTGGGTCCTTGGTAGCCCCCTGCTAGCTGATAACCTTCATCAAAAAGAAAACTTTATTTGATGTTTTTAGATTATTTTAAGGCCCACCTTGTGATGCTGGATTCTCTGGCTATGGGGCCTAGCTCAGGGAGCTCAGTAATTACACGACCTCACAGTAAGGGTGCATGGGCTGGAAGTCACAAGCAACCTCCACCTGTTTATTTTAACCTCTCTGGCCACACCTTGCCAGAGAGTGATACAATGTGTGCGCAAAGCCCTTCCGGGATAATGTCAGGGTCTCGCCTGCGCGGCGCCCAGATCATTACATCCCTTCCCAAGTTAGTGTCCAAACAAGATATATACATATTAACATACAAAATCTTGCAGTCTTTGGCTCGGTGGTGGATTCGGCCTGAGGTTGTACCTCCTCTGGCTAGACTGCTGCCTCTCTGGTTGGCTGTCGGATGATGTCCCCTCGGCATTCAGGTGTGCCTCACCACTGTCTGTTGGCTGCTGTTGATGGTTAACTGGACTGGGATGGTTGTCATCCGGTCTTGGCTGGGTATCCTCGTGGGAGTTTCTCCTCCCACTGCAGGAGTGAGGGGGTTATGGAGCAAGTCCAAGAAGCGGACTCTCATAAACTAGGAGATGCTCCTCGTAACTACCTCTGTCCCCTTCTGCACGATGACAGCCATTCCATTGGTCTTCATGACAGTCCATGGTTCGGGTTCATAGGCAAATTTTACCTAGCCCCAACTGCGACAGTTTTGGACCAGCACGGTGCTGCCCTGTGTAATGCTCCTTGTCTTGGCCCTTCTTGTCTAGCTGACTAGTTGATCATTGTCCGCCAGAGACCTGCTGGGCAAGGGTAAGAATGAACAAAAGGACAGTAGAAAGAGGAGCAGAAAGAGGGTCAATAGACATTTCTGTACTGTATAATACAAATTTCTGCTAATGACAGGCGTATACCATCTTAGTGGAGGGCCGTCTGGTCGCCAGAATAACATTACAGACTTCAGGAGGAAGGTCAAATGTCATCAACTGCTGCCGCTCAATCTCCACGCATGGAGGTGCAGAGTTGGCAGGTTCAGGTGGAGAACCCTCCCCTGCTGCAGCGACAGACTATCCACCCAAAGAGGCAGCCTGATCGGCGGATTGGCACTCATCTCAGAAACTCTGGATACCAGACTCTCCTTGCCCAGTCCGGCACCACAAGGATGACTTGGGCCCGGTTGCTCCTGATCTTCTTCAGAACCCTGGGCAGGAGTGGCATGGGCGGAAAGGCGTACAACAGGCCTGAGCTCCACTCGCGACAAAAAACGTCGCCAAGTGATAGCTTTGGAAACTCGAGTGCGCAATACTGCTGACATTGCGCGTACTCTTCGGATGCAAACAAATCTAACCAAGGTTCTCCCCACTGCTGAAAGAGACCTTGCACCACCTCCGACTTGAGATGCCATTCGTGATCCTGAAGGCATTGACAGCTGAGATCGTCCGCCCTGGCGTTCAGAGAATCTACCAGGTGTGAACCACTAGGGTTATACCCTGCTGTTCCAACCATGCCGAGAGACGCAGGACCTCTCGACAAAGGGTCCACGACCCCACCCCGCCTTGCTTATTGCAGTACCACATGGCGGTCGTGTTGTCCGTGAACACCTGCACTAACTTCCCCTTGACAGAGGGAAGAAAGCTTTCAATACCAACTGAATCGCTCGAAGCTCCAACAAGTTTATATGGTGCCCCGTCTCTGCCAGAGACCAGTGACCAATGATCTCCGCCTCTCCCATGTGGCTGCCCCATCCCAGAAGTGACTCATCCGTCATAACTGTGAAATCTGGTTGGGGAAGGAAGAGAAGTCTGCCGTTGACCCAATCGCGGTTCGTTAACCACCACTGCAGATCCTTTGCAGTTCCTTTTGAGATCTGAACCATGTCGGTGAGACTTCACCAATGCTGTGCCCATTGGAACTTCAAGTCCCACTGCAGAGCCCGCATACCCCACCTGGCGTGTCTTACCAACAGAATGCTGGAGGCCATGAGACCCAACAGCCTCAGACTCACCAAAATCCAGGAAAGAAGCTGAAATATCGGAATCATAACCTGAATATCTTGGAAATGCTGCTCGGGAGGATAAGCCCGAAACTGCACTGTGTCCAGAACTGCTCAGATGAAAGGAAGCGTCTGAGAAGGAGTCAGGTGTGACTTTGTCACGGTTATAGAGAGCCCCAGCGAATGCAGGAGGTCCGCTTCAGTCTGAAGTTGGGAGACAACTCCCTGGGGCGATGACTCCTTATTTATTTATTTATTTATTTATGAGATTTTTATTGCGCAAACAAATACCCGAAGGTGTCTCGGCGCAAGTTGGGCTAGCGGGGAACCGGAACAGAAGTTCACTGGTTAAACAGCCATGTCTTTAAGAGCCTACGAAAGCTCATCAAGTTGGGGGCGTTTTTGATAGTAAGTGACAGAAGATTCCAGAGTTTTGGCGTAGCAACCAGAAAGCGTCTGTCTCCCCAAGTTGCTGTTCTTGTGCGGGGTACTGGTAGGAGGCAGGTGTTGGCCGATCTCAGTAGCCTTTTAGGGGTGTATAACTGAAATGCCTCGGTCAGAAACTTCAACAGCCAGTCCTCTAGGTAGGGGAAGACCGAAAACCCTAACCTGCACAGATGAGCTGCAACCACCGTCATCACCTTGGTGAACACCCGAGGGGCACTGGTAAGGCCGAAGGGGAGCACGGTAAACTGGGGGTGCTCATAGCCTACCTTGAACCGCAGGAAACGCCTGTGGCCCTGCAGGATGGGTATGGTAAAATATACATCCTGCAGGTCCAACGCCACCATCCAGTCTCCTTGGTCTAGGGCAGACAAGACCTGAGCCAATGTGAGCATTTTGAATTTCTCATTTTTGAGGAAGAGATTGACGGTCCGAAGATCCAAAATGAGCCGAAGCCTCTTTTTCTACTTCGGAATCAGAAAGTAGTGGGAATAACAGCCAGCACCTACTTCTGAATATGGGACCCTTTCTATAGTTCTATTGGCCAGCAGAGCTGTAACGTCCTCTTAGACCAACTTCAAATGATCATCCGCCAGCCGTCCTGAGAAGGCGGAATAGTAGGAGAAAAAGAAAAGAAGAGAATAGCCTTCCTGGACGGTCTGCAAGACCCACTTGTCTGTTGTTATAGATCTCCAGCGGGGGTCGATGATGACAAATTCTCCCACCCACTGGAGTAGTGTGGTCCTGCAGAATCAGCATAGGAGTGCTTGGAGGCTGCAGCTGCTGGGGGCAATGTGGCCAAAGACTTCTGGCTTCAACTACTAGGACGGAATGAACCACGCCCAGACACAGCTTGGGTAGTCTGAGCTGGACAGTGGCTAGGATAGGGCTGACGTGGCTTGAAACCCATTCCATTGCCACGAAAGGGGTGAAAGGAAGACTGGCGTGGAGTGGAGGAGAGACCCAAGGATCTGACCTTAGCTCGAAAGTCCTTGAACCTGACCAGGGCTGAGTCTGCCTTTTCCCCAAAAAGGCGGGTTCCATCAAAGCGCATGTCTATCAAGTTGGACTGGACATCCCCCGAGAAGCCAGTTGTACGAAGCCAGGCGTGGTGCCGCAAGGCCATCGTCATTGAAATTGATCTCCTCAGCAAATCGGTCGTATTCAAATCACACCGTATAGCGGATTTTGCAGCATCTCTCCTGTCCTTGACAGCTTGGGAGAGCAAAGCCAAGGCCTCCTCCGGGGCTTGCAGCAGCACATGCGCAACCGTCTCCCAAAGAAAATGGGAGAAACGGCCCAGTAAGCATGCAGTAGTCACCGACCGCAAATCCAGACTGGAGAAAGAAAACATCTTCTTCCCAAATGAGTCCAATCTCTTGGATTCCCTATCTGGAGGGGCAGGAGGGAATGCGCCCTGGAAAGTAGTCAAGTCAAGTCAAAATTTTATTGTTTTCAATTAATAAAAATTATTACAAATACATTAGAAAATCATTTGTTAAAAATGAGCATGAATTTCGTCATGTTAAATTGAATAGTCCATAAAATTATCAAGTTCTAAATTATTTAATTTCAGTTGAGTCCGTAAGAGATGAGCAAACACATAGCAGGTGGGTTAATGTTTCATTTAGATAACCGCATAGGCG
This sequence comes from Lissotriton vulgaris, assembly GCF_964263255.1. Taxonomy (NCBI): domain Eukaryota; kingdom Metazoa; phylum Chordata; class Amphibia; order Caudata; family Salamandridae; genus Lissotriton; species Lissotriton vulgaris. Next base: position 275,549,443 of record NC_141687.1, on the reverse strand, counting down.
ACAATGAGGATCCGTGTAACTACCTTTCCAGGATGGTAACAAGTCCTTTGAAAGCTGAAAGCCCAGCCGATGTTCTATATATCTGTGTTTTAGTGTCATATTAAAGTGACTTTCTAAATAAGGCTGCGGCTTTATCCCGGAATATGAGTTTATCACTGTCCACCCATGTCGTCGTTTCGAAATTATTGATTTGTCTTCCAAGTAGGATTTCCATTTGACAGCATTATTTGCTATTTTGTCGAAGCTGGTTTTATCTGGCCTCGAATCCCATGTCGATTGGATTCCTATGCAACTCAAAGATTTGTTCAAGAAATCTCCCCAACTGCGTGGTGTATGCTGTTTCTGCTGGATTTTGATTTCTTCCCAACACAGGCTATCCAGTGAGCCTTCCTCTGACAGACGTACTTTATAACAAAGTTCCGCAAAAGTACCCATGCTGCGAAACCTGATTTAGCAGGCCAAATTCTAGGCGAACCTGCGCAGGTGAGGCTGATTTTGGGAGATTTAAAGCCGCCTTATATGTCTTTGTTTGTAGGCTGTTCAACAAACCCGTCTCTTTGCCACACCAGGTGACTAATGCATATGACAAAGTAGGTAAGGTTTGCGATTTCATCACTTTAAGCAGGTGTGTATAATTTGGACAACTTGGAAATTAGAGGCCTGCACCACCAAACTTTCTGGGGTGGGGTGGGGTGTTGGCTGAGGAACTTTGGGTCGCCCGGAGCCGGGCGATGGCGGCGTGCAATCGTCCTACCCACAGGAGCTCCTGTGCTAGGCTTGGACCATGTTCCTAGAAGGACGTCCGTAAGTGCCTCATTAAAGGGCAAAAGGGGTTCAGAGATGGAAGCCCCAGGTTGTAGCAGTTCGGTCAGGAGATTAGTCCTGACCTGAACTGAGGGCAGCTTCAGTCCAAGGACCTCAGCTGCCCTCTTAACCACCATGGCATAGAATGCCCACTCCCCCATAGTCACTGTTTGGTAGAGAGAGAATGCCAGTGTCTGGTGAAGTATCCAGACCACTGGCTTCCCCAAGTTCCCCATACCAGTTATAGTCTCCTCAGAGACATCTTGGTTCTCTAATGGATCTCCAGACTCCTCCCATTCCTCTCCAGAGCTCAGCACGTCCACAAAGTGCTCAGGCGAGAACATGGAATCCCTGGGTTCTGCTCTACGCTGTTCCTGCTACATGTCATTGGGGATGACGATGGAGCTTGCACCACCGGCGGGCGCCGGCGACGTCGTAGGCACCGACTTTGGGTTTGATGCCGGGGAAAGTAGCACTGGCACAACCGGTGTCGAACTGGATCCGGGATCAGATCCATGAGGACCCACCGGTGCCGTGGCTGAAGCCAACAGCAACTAACACGACGGGCCCATCCCACCCCGCGGGATCATCAACGGGGTCGTTCTGCTCAAACACGCCGCGCATCTTTAATTTGACCTGGAGTCGCTCCAGGTCCTGGAAAGGGAGGGAGGCACAAAGTTGACTCAGGCACCGGCTCCGCAGAACCATGTCTAGAGCGTCGGTGCTCCTTACCTCTCTCAACGACAGACGCCAGGAGAGGTGACGTCGAAGTCCGATTGGACTTCTTCTTTTTGTGCCTCTTCCCCGAGGGTTCAGATGACCTTGAATGGGAGGAAGAGGACTTAAGGCTCCGTGAGCGATCCCGCTTCCTCCTCTACCTCGAACAGGACTGTGACCTCCTCTGAGTCTCGCTTAATGGTGTCAACTGCCGGGCCACAAGCAACTTCATCGCCCACTCCCTAAAGGTTTTCGGAGTCATCGCCTGACAGTCTGAACACGACTTCGAATCGTGGTCACCACTGACATAGGCGGTGGAGATCGGAAACCGACATCATGCAGGAACAAGTCCTGCATTGTTTAAAACCTGTCTTCCTAGCAGACATCCCTCGCAAACTACGTGACACTCAAAAATGTCAACAAAAATCTAAAAAAAATCCTGCCAAACAGCAGCAGAGGGGTAGCTCTGCCCGGATCGGCGCTTAACTGGTGTGGAAAGAAAAGAACTGACATCCGAGCGCCTGGTTGGGCCTAAGTAGGCACTGCGACGTCATAACCAACGCTGTTGACGCCAACAACGTCACACTGAGCCGAATGCAGCCATCCAACGTCACAAGCAAGGGGTATTGCTCAGCAAAAGTGTCCGGATTCAGCCTGACACCCGGGACATTCAAAGGTAAGGAATCGGCAGCTAGAAGTCTCTATCAGATATGTGAGTTATGACGTGGGAGTAATTTGCACCTATAACAAAGAGAGAACTCCATGTCACTGGCACAGCTCACTTTTAGTCCTGGTCTTTTGTTTAATGAATCGGTACATTCTGGGAGTTGTAGTCATTGTTAATTTCATTCATACTAGTTGGAATTACACTCCTAGAAACAATGATTTCCTAAAAGGAAAAACCAGGACGGGAAAAAGAATCTGGCATTGTTGTAAGTGCCCTTAACCAAGCCCACCCCCTCTCACCCCAGGGCACGTCAGCCTTTCACCATTGTTACCTCTCAAGTGGCCCAGAAGTCGGGTCTGCCATCACCAGCCAGGCCTAGTCTAAGAGACCATGGAGCGACCCAATAACATGAGGAGAGGGGGGGTGGTTGTGACACTCAGCTATAAACATTAAAGTGGCATAACGTTCTGCTTGTGAATTAAGTATGCAAACAACTCTAGGTGTGGAAGGTATCTGGTCGATTGGTGGTCATAAGGAGCATGTCCGTGAGTAACTGGGGAGTCTTGTGGCTTCAGCAGCAAATCATGCATCTAAGGGCCCAGGTTCGAATCCTAGCAAATCACCCTCTAACAACAACAAAAACAAGCATTTGCAAGGCAATAGGTCTCACAGTTTGAGCTATTGGTACTGTAAATGACAATGCCTTTTATTTAGGTGTTTTGAAAACCTGCAAGAGGTGTGTAAACACGCACTTTATACTTTTAGTCCTTGCTTAAGAGAAGCAAGGCTGGCAGTAAAAGAGGTGCAGTTACTGCCAGCCTTTATTTCTCGTAAGCAACGACTATAAGTACAAAGTGTGTGTTTACCAGTGGCAGCTCCTTCGCTACGGCGGAGGAGCGTTGCCTCACTGCTTCGCTGCAGTAAAGTAAAGGCAACAGAAAATGATAACTCGCATTATTAGCATTTTATGTTTCCTTTTGCTGCAACTTTGAGTTTGGGGCAGGGCTGCTCAGATGGCAGAGGAGCGGGGGTGAGTGGTTTGCCCACTCCTAAGTGCACATTAATGTTTGGCCAGGTCTATCAGACCGGCCAAACATTCATGCGCAATTTGAATCTTCTCCATGCATGCTACATCATAGCCTGCGTGGAGAACATGACCAGGCCCCCATTCCCTGGCTGAGCGCCAATCCATGGCACATAGTCCCAGGTAAGTGTTGTGTTTTTTTCTTTTTTATCGTCATCCCGCCCTCCCCCCTCACCCTCTGCCTTCGCCCCGCCACCCGGGTCAGTTAGCAGCCACTACTGGTGTTAAGGCACCGCTTGCAGGTTTTCAAAACACATAAATGAAAGGCATTGTCATGTACAATGCCAATAGCTCAAACTCTCGCCAATGCAAGACCTATTGCATTGCAAATACTTGTTGTTTTATATGTTGATGAGCACTACCAATTTAGTCATTCCGTGCCCGTGCAATATGGTGGCACTATTTCTATGTCGGTGGAATGCCTGGTTCTGTTTTTCAAAATCTGGTCCCCCTTTTCAAATGCTAGGTCTCAAAGCACCCTCTCTGTGATATTAACAGATCACAATTCGACAATGGCCCAGCCGTGGCAAGTCTTTACTCAGTAATGTGCTCTGCTCCCACTTTCGGCAAACAAAGAAAATGAGCCTTAGTGCATTAAAGTGACTTCCACTGGATCATTTTACAAACTGGTATTGTAAAGCAGGCTGTCAGGGTCCAATAGGCCCAATGCCACCAAATTACAACACATGCCCTCCTTAGATTCTCTAAACCTTCTGTGACTCGCCCAAATGTTAAACACCAGCAGACAAAGGTAAGGATAAAGTGTGAGAGGGGCTAATAAAAGGGGAAAACCAAGTCCACCGACAAACCATTTCCTGTAGCGGTATAAATGAATAAAGCAAAGCAGCAGAGAAACATGAAAGCAGAGGAAATCGTTTGGATATCAGATTAGCAAGAACATAGCCTGTAGCAGAAGACAGCCACAACACGGACTTCAAAGCGCCCAGCAGAGCTGTTCTGGTGTCAGCCAATCTGCATATTAACAAAGCAAAACCGTTTTCTGGCTGCAGGCCTTCTTTCCGGGCAAAGCAACACACAGGACGTCCTGTGAACTGAAGGCTAATCTGCAATCTCACCCCAGGACAGAAACAAGAAGGCGTCACACCTACTGCCCAGTTTCTGGCATTCATCACTTGTCTAGGTGCTCCCAGTGAAGGCAGGTTAGAAGAATGAAGGTAAAGGAAGATTTGGACATTCACAGTGAGTCACAAGATTTGGACAAATTGTGAATCTGATCTTCAAGTTCAATTGTCACCAGCAGCTTCGCCTTCGCCGAAGGTACAGCGAGAAAGAAAACGTGTGGGTTGTAAAGAGTATGTACACATGCAGGGGGGGGGGGGGTGGCATTGGGACCTGAAATGACTCTGTCGCTCAATAACGTCACCGGTGTAACCCCCTTATCCCAGTCTTAGTCCCAGCCTACTTGCTGCTGGATAATTGGGACCTCACTTTGAGATTGTGAGGGTGAGCTATTTACCACACATGGTAAATATCATTGCCCCAAGAGGAAGTACTTACCACGCTTGGTAAATACCTCCAATTCCCAGTTTTTCAAAGGCAAATGGGGCATTAACATGCAGAATTGGTCTTTATCAAACCAAATTTCACACGTTTGTATTTTTGCCGTGCCTTTATTCTGATAAAAGGTTGCCAGAATTTATAAGGTGAAAACTGCAAGGGTGAGCTAATCATGTCATGACTCGTAATTACGATCCCTGAGCGAGCATCTATGCGCCCAGGCATCGAAATGTTACCTTTAAGTCGTGATGAGGGCCTCAAGGATTAGAACAAGGAGGGGAAATATTGACATTAAAGGTGGCCTTCACAGATCTGCTTATTTGCTGTTCCTGTACATATGGCTAAACGCTCGATCATTTTTACACAGTTGGAACTGAGAGGAGTCAGAATCTGTCTTCTGTAGTAGACAGCTCAACAGGAGAACAGAACATTGCCTAGAACAATAACCATATTTAGTTCCTAGAGACATGGAAATTATCCTGCAACTGGTACAGGCAGTCAATCAGAATAAGCAGAAGGGCCTACATTTTACCTGCTCTTAAACAACTGCACCTATTTCTAGCTCTGACTTCCAAGCTACTGCTGACCTTTGAAGGCTGATTCAGGGGCCCGCTGCCAAGAGCCAACATAACTTGAACTTCAGAAAAGGCCTTTACAGATCCTATTCCAGGTTGAAGCAGTCTGCTGGTGCTGTGTCTCAGACACTTCCCACTGAAGTGGCTGATTTTCTCAGAAGGTGCGCTTGCGCTCTGGAAAGCTCTGGCCTAAAAGCTCTGTTAAGGTTGCCGTTTCCTATGAAAACATGGCTATAAATGCCATTACCAAAGGTTCATAAAGGTTGATATTTCTAGTTACTCCACTCTGTATTGCTAATGCAATGCAGGCTACATACATTTTTAAAAATATATTTTTATGGATGCAGGCTCCAAGCATATACTTTCAGAAACTGGCACTTTTTTTGTTTAAATAAATTTAAGCCTTGACTTCTAACTTTGTGGCTGAACTTCTCAATGGCAACATAGCAACAGTTTGGTGTTGGGAGGTGAGGCTAACAGCCAGAGAAGATAGCCCACTAACTGGCGAGCTCCGCTCATGAAAAAAGACTCACTAATGCGGCTACAATATACTTTTTAATTGCCTATACCGGATAAGAGATGTAGACTCATCATTGCTTCTCCAGCAGCGGTCGTTGGGTGAGGTAGCAGGAGGAAAACAAAACAACTGACATGATGGCTCGGCCGCAGCCTCCGTGGAAGCCTACTGTTCTGCTATCCACAAAATGGTGCTTCAGGCATTGTGCTACACATCAGGTCATGCCCGCTTGGCTTTAGGAAGCCACACTGCCCAGCTATAATCTGAAACCCCTCCAGTTGCTTACTTCGTTGATGTGAGGAGACACAGAGCGGCGGGGCTAGTGAAGATAGAAGCGCACACACAGCACCCACGACCCTCAATTCTTTACATGATTTTACCCAGAGCACCAATTCAAATAGTTAATTTTTGCAATCAGAGAGAGCAATTCTAAGAAATTATCTAAAAGTCCTAGGTAACAGAATTGAGTTACTGAAGACTCATTAGAAAACCAGAAAATAACCAGACCACCCTAAGTGGGGGGAAAAACAGACTATATGTCCAAGATGATGCAAACACTAAAAAAGAAATCACAGAACTCGAAATAGAAACAGGAGTGGTAACTTAAGAATTTTCAGTCTTCCAGAAAATCTGGACAAAGAAGCACAACTGTTTGTCTCCTTTGTGCAAACATGGATACCATAAACCGTAGGAATCAACATCAAGATAGACTTTGAAATTGAAAAAGCCCACAGAATCCCAACTAAAATTGGTATCTCACGATACTATGCACAAATTGAATAACAGGCAGAAAAGGATTCCTGGTCTTAAGAAGCAAAATAAGATCCTTGAACATCGCCTCTCCTTCATATGCCCTGCGAAAATAAGAATTCTGCACAACGGATGCTCAACTAGCTTTGATGAACAAAGGAATTGGAATCCTTCCTGAAACACTTACTTAATAATCAAATGTCTCACAGACTAACCTAAATTCCTGAAATATTGTTCCCTCTCTTCAATATCAGTGTTGCTCATTCCAATAATAGTTGCTTGCAGTATTTCTATGTTCTCTATTAAAGTACACAATGTGTTACTAGGCTAGCTACATATCTTTCTCATCCTTACTAACGATATGCTTCGCGGTCATCTGTACTTTTCATACATGTATGCTCCTTATATTACTGCCTTTCTTCTATAGTGATAGCAGGAGTCTTGTCCTACTCTCAAGACTATCAATAAGGCTCATCTGAAAATGCCTTAGATTAATCTCTCTGCCAGCATATTCATTTTTACGTCTTATGATTTCACTACTTCTCATCATACCTACCCGTACTAATGCCCTGTCTCCTTTCCCTCAAGTACTCCCAGTCTAATATGCCAAACCTTATTTATGCTAAACTTACCAACAACCTACTCCTTTTAGCGCAACTACTGGTGTACAGGAAACTCCTCTAGTGATTGCTGTTTCTACGATTTCCTCAGCAAGTCCTCACTCGCTATTAATCCCTGCTCTTATAGATTACTCATCAATTTGCTTAATCAGTAATGCTTAAAAAGTAATGCTTACTATATAGGCATATGCTCGCCACCTTACAGTGCACTTGTTGCCTCAAATGACTGGTTGTACCATATATTTTGTTTCCTGCAAAGGTTGTAAATTGGTATCCATCCCATTGGCATTAAGCCTGTTTTGGTCTGGCCACTCAAGGCCATTCTTGGGTTGGAAGTGGGATTGGGCAGGGCGGTGGGTTAGGGAAAGGGTTCTTACTTACATGGTCTTCACTTTTACTTGTACTACTGTTTGCTATATTTACCTCTCTTGTTTTATCCCTACTCTTTTATCCTATTCACTCTCACCCGTTCACTCCTACATTCCTCTCCCTGAAGTTAGAGTAACTAGCGACTGTGTTGCGCTTACTATTTACAAGCACAGTACAAACCCTTCACTGACAACAAACCACCCATAAGATAAACTTCTTAAATGCAAAACAAGTACCACATGTTATACGCGACGCATCTTCATGAATCCGATCTGTGCTTTCTATGATGATGGGCAATTCTTTGAAAGTTCTCCCGCTCAACACCAAAGGTCTAAACCCCCCTGTCAAGTGCAAAGATGTTAGACTACTGTCATAAACTTAGGGGGAATGATACATTTATTCAAGAGTTAAGAATAGGACCTACCTAGGCTCGTAGTATGCAACACTCATAGGTCCGAGATAGTTTGGTCTCTAACCCACAAAACCAAAAAAGGTATTTTTACTATAATTTTTTTTAAAAACTGAATCCCTCTTAACTTCCATCACAGTGGTAAGGGTAGATGGCTCATTATCAAATTGACCAAAGACAAGTACACTTTAAGTCATCAATATTTATGCCACTACTGGAGACGATCTCCAATTTTGGATCGATCTTAACAAAATAAATTACCAAATAACAGTAATATAATATTGGGAGGAGTTGTTCACCTTCCATTGGTTACCACCCTAGAAACGCTATCCACATGCATATACAAAGCTAACAGATCACAAACACTAATGAACCAACTATGTAAAGATAACAGTCTTTCGGCAATACAGCACCTCTGCAACCCGATGGTTAGCGAATATAACTTATTATCATCCGCTTAACATGGTGATCAGGTCAGATTACATACTCAGCAGCAACACCCTAGTCGCGCACTCCACAAATCCTATATAGAGCCCACAGTGATTTCTGATAATACCTGCATACCCTTAGACATTAATATTTTCAAAATGCAACCAAAGAATGGATCAGGGAGAATGAATGAGAGCATTATCGACGATACTCTGGTCCTTGATCTTATAAACAACTCACTATCCAACCTGTTTAAAGATAGTATGATGTCAGACTTCTCAGCAGGGACTATATGGGATGAGATGAAGGTTACCATAAGAGGACAGATACAAGGGATAATGGCAAATAAAAACAGAGGTAATTCTTAAGCTAAACTCTTTAGAATCATAAATAAAACCATTGGAACTTGAGTAGTTATGCACTCAAAATCAAAAGATCTTATTTAAAAGAAACCCCTTATGTACAAATATAACAAGAATCTAAGAAAGAGAGCGCAAAAATGGTCAAATGGTGTTAAAGCTATAAACAACAAAGAGAGAAATAAGGCAGGAAGATCTCTAGGCCGCCTCTTAAAATCAAAAAATAATAATAGTTGAATATCTGCAATCAAAGACAAGAAAAGGTTCCGTACAAAGGGACTTTGCTGAGATTCTAGAAGCCATGCTTAATTTCTACTCGGATTTATACAACTCTAAGGTGTCATCCAACACACATCTGTGCAACAAAAAAAACAGATAACCCAAACCTTGCTACACTTACAGAGAAAACAAACAAGAGTCTTAATATAACGATTGAGAGAAATGAAATTATCATGGCCATACACTTACTCAGTTAAGAAAGGAAAGGTCCCATGTCCAGATGGCTTCTCTTCCCCCTTTTACAAAACCTTTCAAAATACACCGCTTCCTCACCTTGAAGAATCGTTTGAACACTTCGGGGCGTGGCTTTGGCGCGTAGCGGAATGGCTGCCTGCTAGGGGAGCTCCGCGCGCCGGAACCTTACACTGCAAGAATACCATCCTTTTAAACCCTGCAGCACGCGACAAAACCCCCTCGGAATGTCCCGGGACGACTGTGGCATGAACTTATGAGGTGTAAAGGCTTCTATCCTGCGCTCCTTTCCTGGACCGGGCGAGGCTGTGACGGCGGTGCAAGAGGAAAATGGCGCTGACGCGACAAGCAGCCTGAGCACTCTCTGATCGTGGAGGATCCAGGCGATTTCATTACGTGGTGACGCGCTTTGGAGGGTTGAGTGGTGCGAGCGGACCACACCGACGCTGCGGCCGGTTGAATGAGGAGGTGCTATGGCCCAGCAGCGTGAGTGTCCCCCGATGTAACGAGAGGCCTCTGATGAGACTGAGTGCGGCTCCCCCTGGGTGACGGAATACAGCCTGCGGCCTACTGCGCGGATCTGCTTTGGCTTCGCCTGTCCCTGAGACTGGTCGGGGCGCTGCCCTGCTGGGAGACGTTGGTGGTTGTGGATCGACTGCGCGGAGGCGAGACCCGGACGGACAGACCCGTGGGGTAAGTGAGGCGCTGGGGAAAGTTGGGCCTGGTTGGCCGGGAGGCCTGGGTGTCGCGGGGTGTGGCGACCTGTTGTAAGGCAGCGCCTCGTGGGGCCTACGTGGCGAGGCCACATGAGGTCGCGACTTGAGCAGTGCTGCTTATCGTTACTGGTTGGCTACTGGGCTGTCTCTTGGCGCCAGGTGGGTACTGCCTGACGGCCTTCTCGGCATGCTGTCGGTCCAGAACACAGACGAGAGTGGTTGAGAGGCTGCGGTGGTTCTCTCGGTTGCGGGGAGTGGCGAGAGTGCCGAATCTGGTCTGGGGTGATTGCCCTGAGCGCTGTGCAGCTGGACTGAGCCTGGAAGGCCCGGCTCGCAAGTGGCCGGTCAACTTCGTGAAACAGGATCTTCTGAGGCCTAGCTGTGAGGAGCGGCGGCACCGCAGAGTGGGACGTGAGGGCTGTGCATTCGAGGAGCCTTGCTGTGCTGGCAAACTACATGAAGACGACATCTGAGGGCGAGGAGCAGAGCCCACAAGAGTGTGCTACATAGCGGTGCAGCTGCGGTGCTCATCGTGTGGTGTGGCTGAACTGCAAGTTGTTTTCTGTGTGGCTGATTGGTTCTACTGGGTCATTTGGCTACCCAGCGGATCACCATGGGCAAATCAGAGCCTAAACAGGCTAAGCTCCAGTTTGAGAATAAAAGGCTGACCCACACAACGGATGGTATGGGTGAGCAGAGTGACTCGCGAGGTGCTTCGGGCCTCACGGAGGATGCAGAAGATGACACCAGGTCAATACTTCTAGAGCTGCGTGCGGGGATGAAGACCATAGACAGCAAAATTGAAGCCCTAGCGACTGGTTTGGATATGGTCAAGAAGAAAGTGGACAAGCATGAGCACAGATTGGACGTTCTCGAGAATCGTGTGTCCGATGACCATGATGTACAGGCTACGGCAAGCACACAGATCCTGCAAATGGAAAAGATACTTGAGGTGATTAGCGCAAAGAATGAGGATTTAGAAGCGCGCTCAAGGCGTAATAACATTCGTATTATTGGTCTTTCGGAAACCACGCCCATACCCAAAATGGAAACTTTCATGGATGGCATGCTGTGCATACTTTTTGGGTCCGCTCTCTCTAATGTGATGATAGTGGAACGGGCGCACAGATCCTTAGGACCGAGGCCTAAACCGGGAGCGCCGCCGCACCCGATCATTGCACGCCTGCTCAACTATGCCGATAGGGAAGCCATTTTGAAAGAGGCCAGGGCCAAGGAACCGGTGATGTACAAGGGGGACAGACTTTCATTTTTTCCAGATTACACGCCTGCGGTACAGACAGCGAGAAGGGAGTTTGTGCAATTAAAAAAGTTGCTGAGAGAGGCGTCTGTGCCGTACACAATGCTATATCTGGCGAAATTGAAGATAACGCACGAAGAACAGTCACACTTTTTTACGGATGCGAAATCTGCGTTAAAGTTCATCAAACACATCTGCAATGCGAAGCCACGACAGAAACCGTTGGATAATGAGAAGACGGTGTCAGGACTGGACGATGCAGATTAACGATAAGACAGCAGATAGATACTTGTGTGCCCCTCTAAATACGCCCGCTCTGGTCCTGTTTAGGCTAGTATAGCACATGTCAGGTGCTGTGTTGGGAAGGAGCGAGAGATGGGGGTCACTTTTCTTCATTAATGTCCATTGCGGATCCCAGGCAGGGTTGCTGATTATAGTTTACTGAAATATGAAGTAGTGAAAATGCAGATGGGGCAGTTGGATAGTTCCGGCAACCGCACCCTGGTGCGAGTACACGTTGCTGAGCCTCCTCCCCGAGAGGGTGTTCCCCACATGGCTATTGTTTTGAGGGAGGGTGGGGGAGAATGGTCTCGAACTGATTGGGACGTTGCGGTGGGAGGTGGGGGGGGGTTGTAAATGTGAAGTTTTTGTTTGTTTTCTTTTGCATTGAATCTAGTCAACTGTGTAGGCTAAAATGTGATGATCTTGAAGAGGTTGTATTGTGTTATAGCAGCATGGTTTGTGCCCCTCTGGGTCCTGATACGGTAGCCACTGATAATAGGATTTAAAATACCTGATGGTAGATAAATGTTCGATGCTAACCTGGAATGTTCGAGGTCTAAATTCTCCCAAAAAAGTGAGGCAGGTGCCTGCATATCTAAATCGACATGAGATACAAATTGGCTTGATGCAGGAAACACACTTGACTAAGCTTACTGAGCGTGGAGTGATGGGCAGGTGGGCAGGCTTTCGGCTGGCCGCGTCGTACTCCTCCTATGCGAGAGGAATGATGATCTTGGTTAAGAAGGGGACGGACTTTCAGGCGCTAAACACATACATGGATGAAGATGGTAGATGTGCGATGGTGTGTGGGAAATTGTGCGGCGAGCTGGTCACCATCATAAATATGTATGGGCCAATAGTGGAGGACCCGGGTTGTGTGGACGCATTTGTGGGAAGTTGAGAGACTGGCCTGACGCCCCTGTCATCTGGGGGGGGAGATTTGAACACTTATCTGAATGCGCAGCTAGATAAATAAAACCCCATTTTGCATTGCACCCCTAGGGTTTCTGGGAGCAAATCGCGAGCTATGGAAGAATTTGGGCTGTGTGATGTATGGAGAGTGCGACACCCACAGAGGAGGGAGTGTACACACGCAACGCCAATGCATGGAAGCTGGTCACGGCTTGATTATTGGTTGATTGGTGGAGAGCGGATGGAATGGGTTGAGGATGTGGCGCCCCTTGCTCGCACATTGTCAGATCATACCCCGGTGAGACTGGTTATACGATAGCCGAAGGTGGTGCGCCGTCCTTTTACGTGGAGGTTGCGCTCTGAGGCACTCCTTGATCCCATATACGAAAAGTCGATACATGAGGCCATAGTTCAATATTTCGCGTTAAATAAAGGCACTGTAGAGGACGCTTCAACACTCTGGGAGGCTTTTAAGGTCACCATCAGGGGGGTTTGCATTGGAACGGCAGCGGGTATACTGAGAGACATACGGACGCAACTCCAAAACATTGAAAACAAATTGCGCGACTTGGAGAGGGATTATGAGATTAAGCCTGAGATGACTAAGCTGGCACTGATACAAGAATTGGTTGGGGAGTATGATACATTTGCTGAGGCGGAGATCAAGTATTTGTCATGTAGACATACAGCTAGAAAGTACGGTGAGGCGGGAAGACCAGGTCGTACACTGGTGTTTAAAATCAGGGAGCGTCTTGAGCAACAGCGAGTGGACAGAATAGTTGATCAGGGAGTCGAACATTATGCTCCAGAGGCCATCAGGGAGCAGTTCCGCATGTTTTATACTGATTTATATAGCTTGCGAGGTATGACATCCGAGACAGAATTTGATGCGTATTTGGAGAACATAGTCTGTGCTTGGCTTTCAGACATACAACGAAAATATCTCTGCCTGCCCATAGATGAGCAGGATATCAAGCTGGCGATCGCGGCGATGCCTAACGGCAAAGCACCTGGCCCAGATGGGCTTACAGTAGAATTTCATAACAAATATGCTGATCTGCTCGCACTGCATCTTTTGAAAGTGTACGCGGAGGCGTATGATACAGGGATGTTGCCCCCGTCATTGAGAGAAGCGTTGATCATTACTCTGCTTAAGAAAGATAAGCTAGCAGATAGATGTGAGTCTTATCGCCCACTTTCGCTAGTTAATATGGACGCCAAGATACAGGCAAAAATCCTGGCCACCAGATTACAGCCTCTGCTGCAGGGGCTGATACTACCGGATCAATAGGGGTTCATTCCGGAGCGGTCCACCTCGCACAACCTCCGTACACTGTTCTCTATGTTCCATGTATTAAAACCGAGCCTGGAAGCAGCGGCGGTGCTACTGGACACCGCTAAGGCGTTTGATTCGGTGGAGTGGCATTATATGCACCGGGTCTTGCGGCGTATGGGTTTTCCACCATTATTCACACAGGGGATAACAGTACTCTACACGGCATCATCAGCGAGAATACGGGTGGGGGACTGACATCTAAATCACTACGAATTGAGAGGGGCACTCGGCAGGGATGCTCTCTCTCGCCGTTGTTGTTTGCGATCATATTGGAGCCTCTGGACTGTGTCATCCGTCAGCATCATAGGGAGACCGCACTTAATTTTAACTACAGGCCGGTATCAATATCGATGTACGCGGACGATATGGTACTTTTTGTGCGCGAACCGTCCAGATATTTGGCACAGCTGCTCCGGGAGTATGTTTGATTCAACCGGCTGTGCCCCACATGTCTTCTATCCGGCTTACACATAAACTGGGATAAGTCGCTTATAATTCCACTAACATCAGGTACTACTCAACCCAGTCTGGAATACCCACTGCTGTGGTCTACAGATCCAGTTAAATATTTGGGTGTCTGGGTACATCGTGACCCAACTGTGGTAGTCAGAGAGAATTATGGGAGAGCATACTTGAAACTGGAAAGTATGGTTGACAACTGGATTTTGTTACCATTATCTCTGGCGGACCGCATTGCCCTCATCAAAATGGTTGTATTACCTAGATTTCTCTATTTGTTTATGAACATACCGATAATACTCACTATGGAGTTTTTTAAGAACCTCCGTGGCCAGTTAAGTCGGTTGGCGTGGGGTGGTAGAGCTGCACGGATATAGTGGTCGATCCTTACCAAACAATATGAGAGGCGAGGATTTGCGGTGCCAGAATTTTGCACGTATTATCTAAATGCACAGGCTCAATATTTATATTATTGGTACAGACTGCATGCCTTTACACCACATGTTGCAGTGGAGGAGGGAGATGTGGCTCCCATCCCGCTACACATCGTAGTCACTCATCACTCACGTGGTACTCCGAAATCAGAAATTAACGCAGTTGACGCCACAGTTTCTGCTTGGTGGAAAATTGGGCGCCTAGCACAGAATTTGCCGATATACGCGGCAAGTATGTATCGGGAGCATCACGCAAACATGTCAGTTACACATGAAGCCCCATCCATGAGGGTGATGCGAGAGGCTGGTCTCTCTCACATGCAAGATATTTCCCCAAATGGTTCGTTTGTCACACAAGAGGCTCTACAATATGTCAGCAACCAGTCTCTCCTCTTCAAGTTGGCTCTTCATAGGCTGCGGCACACAGCTAAGATGCATTATACCACGTATCCGCAGGAACCTCCCGCACTGATGACTTTGCAGTTTGTTCTCACCACGCCTACTAATAAGAGGCTGATATCTAAACTATATAAAATGATTAAAGATGAAACGGTGGATGCAGTAGACAAGAGTTGGATTAGATGGAATGAGTGTCTTACTAGCCCTATTTCAGAAGATAATTGGACGCATATCTGCAGATTAACGGGGAAGCTCTGTATGAATGGTGATCTCCGGATTATACATTTTAAATACATACACCAAGTGTACTATACCCCTGCGCGACTGCATAGATATGGGTTACGTGTGACTGTCTGCTGTGACAGATGTGGACAAGATGATGCAGATTTTATGCACTTGGCGTAGGACTGTGGGAAAGTGGCTGAATTCTGGAATGCGGTGGTGAATTGTTTTAGGGAAATGGTGGCTGCGGATCTTCCATGTACTCCACTTGTGTGCCTGTTATGCTGTGCGCCGCAAGTAAGAGGGGCGAATGGTACTTTTGTGCGACTGGCGTTACTTATGGCGGCGCGGAGGGTGGCAATCACGTGGGGGAATAGGCGCCGCCCTGCACTCAAGGCATGGATAAAGGATTTGGTGTATTGCCGAGATAACCTTAACACATAAGCAGAGGAATTGCCCATTAGTTCGAGACCGAAAGACATCTGGGAGCCGTTACGGATATATTTGCTTAATAAATCAGAGTAAGGTACTGACTTGCACACGGCCTCGGGGGGGGCAGGGTAAGTAGCGAGAGCTGCTAAGGAGATCATTCAAATATGATTACGCAAACCAGTGACACACAGTGAATATATCTTGTGGTTGAAGATGATATACGTTTGATATTTCCTTTTTTCCTTTGTTCCTTTTTGTGTTTTGATTTGATTGATTGATTATTTATGTGGGGGAAATGTGTTATGGTTTATGTTGGCATTGGAAGAGATTGTCCCGATTCAGGCACGTATAGGGTGACTACAGGTCCCAGAATGCTTGGTTCTAGTCCGTTTTCGCTCTTTACTCTTTTCTCCCTTTCTGTTTTCTACATTAGCCTCCTGAGTGCCTTCCGCGGTGCTTGTCACCTGTGGTTAGCCGTACCTTCGAGATCTGTCTTTCAGGAGTATTGTGCGCATTGAAGTGTTTCGAGTCTTCGTGAATGGCAGCCGGAGTGATTCTAGTCCGGGCCGTTCCCTTTGGGCGTTTCCTTCTGTTAGACGCAGCGGAGCAGCTGTGTGGAGCTCCGAACTGTGGGTTGAGAGCCGCAGAGGAGCCGCGCTGAGAGCCGGTGAGAAACTCGCGCTGGGAGCCGCGCTGACTGTGGTGAGAACGCTGCGCTGGGATCAAAGACAACGGTACTCAGAGCTTGCGGCCAGCGATCAGCTCTAGTACTATATTCTCCCTTACTTTGTTTATCAGACCTGTAGCCTAGCGGATTGCTAGCGTGGGAAGAGTGTTTTGTAACTCTTCATGTTTTCTTTCAAGACTTGGCATATTGAGGTGTTTTTTGGCATTTGAACTCTGCCGAACATTTTGTTTTCCGGAGAGCCGTTGAGAGGCTCAGATTAAGTAATCCTTTATATTCTTGAAGACATGGACAAATAGATGTATAGAAGGAACATTTGCCTTATTCTCTGAGCTGCAGCTCTATCGACTTAACTGTGGATTACTTGAGAAGCTTCCTGTTTCTCTCTGGATTTAGGTTTCTTGGGCAGATCCCCGTTTTCTTTTCTTTTACTTTATTTTTCCTATTTTGCCTTCTTTTCTCAGTACGAGTGTGGAAGCCTTATTATGTAAGTGTATGTCTTCCCATTACATACATAGAAGTGGTAGGGTACCATAGTACAAAGTGTAACTTTCCTGCTCTTGTGTCTCTGTGCAGGTACCTACTTACAGACCCAACGTTTGGCGTTCTCCTGTTGTCGAGTCCTGTAGATGGTTTCTGGCTGCCACTCCTTTATGTTTTATTTATCCACTTTTTCCCCTTCCATGGGTGGGGTCCTCATAGGCGAGTGTTAGTCTTATACTCGCTTGTGGTACCGTATCTAGGGAGGAGTGAATCTAGCTTCTGCATCGCTCCTGCTGTACCGGATTCCAAGGTTAGTCAATCTGTACTCATTGTGACAGAGTGACAAGCCCACGTTCTACTACGGCCTGAGCGATGGAGACCGAAACTATACTGTCATCTATGTTAGAAGCCCTCAACGCATTGCGAGTGGAGGTTAATGCCGTTAGAGGGGAAAATCATGAGATGAGGAAGGAAATGGGTACTCTTCGACATGAAGTAGCGGGAATAGCGCGATCCAGTCCCACTGGTTCTAGAGGAGCCCATTATATTAGGGAAGCCACATTACCTCCTCCGATGCAGACTCAGACCCCCATCACTCATGGAGGGCAAGGCCCTTCTACCATTCAAGTTGTGCAGCCAATTCAATTACCTCTGGCACCTCCAGAAAGGTTCTTGGGGGATCCTAAGAAATTTGGTACTTTCCTGGGTCAGTGTAGATTACATTTTATGTGCAAGCCTACTGTATTCCCTGATGATCATTCCAAAACAGCATTTATGTTGTCCTACTTGGGGGGTAATGCAGCGAGTTAGTCATTCCCGCTCATTGAAAGGAATGATCGTGTATTGAATGACTTTGAGGAATTCTGTGAGGAGATGCGTAAACTCTTCGATCGCAAGGCACATATGCTGTCTTTAGACAGGGAATTGATTACGTTGAAACAGGGATCACAAGACTTGTTGTCTTACATAACCAATTTTAACCGTCTGGTTGTCGAAACTGACTGGCCGTCCAAAAAGAGAGTCTCCTTGTTCTACCAGGGATTACGAGGAGAGTTGAAGGATGTACTGGCGCAGGTGGTGACCTGGCCCACCACATGCGAAGAATTAATAGACCTCACTGTTCAGCTGGATCATAGACTGCAAGAACGAAGAGGCAACAAACACCGGTATGAATTCCGATTTCCAACGTCCAAACCTAAAGCCGCTGCAGAAAGCGCTACTACCTCCGATACCACTGAACCTATGCAAATCGGAGGGATAAGAGGTCCCTTAACCGCGGAAGAGCGCACCCGCAGACGCAATCAATAACTCTGCATGTATTGTGGTAAATCTGGACCCTTCATTAGAGAGTTCAGAGCAAAAACCAAAGGCACACGAACTCTTTCTGCGGTGGATTATCCTCTCAACACTTCGGGAAACGAGAATGCTCAAGTGAGTCCAAGACCCCTTGCTTGAGCCCAGAGATAGAGAAAGAGGTCTACCATGCCGTAGCCAATACAATGCAACCGGCTGTGCCCCACATGAACTTATGTGTTACCATACAATGGCCAGGGGAACAACCCGTGATGGTACATGCAATGCTGGATAGTGGAGCAACGGGCAATTTCTTAGACTTGCAATACGCCAAAAGATTAGGAATCCCTTGTATCCAGAAAGACACTCCTGAAGCAGTGAAGGCAGTGGATGGGTCTGATCTTACCTCTGGGCCCAGGTGCTACCATACAAGCCAGTTGGTGATGCGAGTGGGACAAAATCATCACAAATATATTGCTTTTGATTTAATAGACGCCCCTCAGTTCAAACTAATAGTGGGAATGCCTTGGTTAACTTTACATGATCCTGTAGTTAAATGGGCTGCTCGTACTATCACTTTGAGTTCAGATTACTGCGCTGATCATTGCAACCTCCCTTGTATTCATGAGACGATAAAGATGGAAACCCCAGCAAGCACTCTAGCAAGAGCCGGAAAACAACTAGAAGTGAACGCCATCTCCTCACTTCCTGAGGTGTATAGACAGTACCAAGATGTCTTTGATGAGAAAGAAGCCAGCAAGCTACCCCCTCACAGGGATTATGACTGCGTGATAGAGTTAGAACCCGGGGCCAACATTCCATGTAGCAGAATATACGCTCTTGCAGAGGCAGAAAATGTTTACCTTCAGGAGTACTTGAAGAAGCTCTTAGCCTCAGGATTCATACGTCCCTCTACGTCTCCAGCCTCGTCTCCTCTGTTCTTTATCCCGAAAAAAGAAGGGGGTTTGCGAACCTGTATCGACTACCGAGCAATCAATAGGGTAACCAGAAAGAACAGGTACCCTCTTCCATTGATATCAGTGCTTTTGGATCAGTTGAAAGACGCAACAATATTCACTAAACTTGATTTGCGGGGGGCATATCATTTGGTGCGGGTTCGTCACGGAGACGAATGGAAGACCGTTTTCCGCACCAAATATGGCCTCTACGAATATCAGGTAATGCCCTTTGGCCTGTGTAATGCCCCGGCAGCATTTCAATTTTTTATGGATGAGGTGTTAAGGGGCTTACTGGATGTGTCATGCATAGTCTATATAGACGACATCCTCATCTACTCTGCCACACAAGAAGACCACGTTAAGCATGTGATGGAAGTATTGGAACGACTACAAAGGCACAAATTATACGCCAAGTTGGAGAAATGTCTCTTCCATACCACTGAAGTGGAATTTCTTGGATACATCATCGGTCCGAATGGGTTACGAATGGACCACAAGAAGATCCAAGCCATTACACAATGGGAAGCACCGGCTAGTGTAAAGGCATTGCAGAGCTTCATAGGTTTTGCAAACTTTTATCACCGATTCATACAAGGATTTTCGAGGATCATCCAGCCCTTAACATTTCTTTTGAAGAAAGGAGCTACTTTCAGGTGGACGGACGCTGCGGAGCAGGCTTTTCAAATAATGAAAACCCGTTTCATTACTGCACCCATCTTACGCCACCCAGATGCCAGTCAGCCATTCGTGTTAGAGACTGATGCCTCTCATTTTGCTATTGGAGGAATATTATCGCAAAGGAATCCGGATACAGGCCAACTACACCCGGTAGCCTACTTCTCCAGAAAACTGTCCTCCAGCGAGGTTAATTACAGCATAACCGACAAGGAGTTGTTGGCCATTAAGCGAGCCTGTGAAGAATGGAGACATCATCTTTTGGGGGCAAGACACACCGTAGAAATCTTTACCGATCATCGAAACCTCCTCTTCTTAAAGAGTGCAAAGGCATTAACACTTCGTCAGTGGCGATGGTCGTTATTCTTCTCGGATTTTGACTTTGTAATTAAGTACCGTCCTGGACCCCAAAATGGCAAGGCAGACGCCTTATCAAGACCAGAATCGGTATTAAGAGAACAATCTTCAGGGATGGAGGATCCCCCCTTACTTCTACACAAGGCGTCATTTAATCAGTCCGTATCAGTGATTGCCGGTCCTGCGGATTTCTTGAAACAAGTTGAGGAAAAAAGCAACCACGTAGACGTGCAATCCTGGTTAGCTAAAGAACCACTGCAGAGACAGAAGAAAGGCAAACTCCTCTTCAGAAATAAACAGTTGTACCTTCCAGACCATGCTGTACAGAGCTTAGTACTTCAATGGACCCATGATTCATCTTTGAGTGGACATCCAGGGATGCTCAAAACTTTACAGACTACCTCCAGGTATTTTTGGTGGGAAACGATGCGTAAAGACATTGAAGAATACGTTGCCAAGTGTCCTATATGTATTCAAGCCAAAACACAGCATCAAAGAAGTGCTGGACTGCTACGTCCCCTACCAATACCTCCCTGTCCATGGCATACAGTATCAATGGACTTCATTGTGGAAATGCCTCTCAGTTTCGGCAACAACACTATTCTGGTGGTGGTAGACCATCTCACCAAAATGGGTCATTTTATTGCGCTTCCCAAGTTACCCACATCAGGAGAACTAGCAATAGTTTTTTTACAGAATGTGGTACGGTTGCATGGAATTCTTTCTGTTCTTATAATGGATAGAGGAACTCAGTTTACTTCAAAATTCTGGAAGGCCCTTTGTGAGGTGATGAAAATCGATGCCAGGTTATCAACGAGCTATCATCCGCAGACGGATGGTAAAACAGAAAGACTAAATCAGACGCTAGAGCAGTATTTGAGATGCTTTACACTTCAACATGAGGAGGAATGGAGAATGTTGTTGTGGATGGCAGAGTTTGCCTACAATAACATGACTCATTCTTTGTTAGGATGCTCGTCTTTCTTTTGTCTTACTGGGTATCACCCCAACTCTTTGCCATTTGACCAGCTATGCCCCTCCTCTCATCCCACCATACAACAACATCATGCTCCTCTTCAGTCTGTTTTACAGGATGCCAAAGAGCATCTGGAGTCAGCCAGAAACCGTGACAAAACACAGGCCGACAGAAAGAGAATTCCTGAGCCACTCTATTCAGTGGGAGATAAGGTGTGGTTGAGTACCAAACATTTAAAGTTGAAGGGTAACACTAGATTGCAACCCAAGTTTGTGGGTCCTTATCCCATTCTGGCTGTGATTAATCCAGTAGCCATGAAACTGAAGCTTCCTTCCTCCTGGCACATTCATCCCGTATTCCATGTTTCTTTGCTGAAACCATACATTCAAGGGACAAGAGTCGTAGCAAGACCCCAGCCCGTAGAAGTAGAAGGGGAGGTTGAGTACGAAGTAAAGGCGGTGCTGGATTCCAGGAGGGTGAGAGGGGCTTTGCAATATCTGATTGATTGGAAGGGGTATGGCCCCGAGGAGCGCTCCTGGGAACCTCTTAGTAACTTGCATTGTCCTGGGTTGCTGAGGCGTTTCCACTCTAGATTCCCTTTGAAGCCTGGTGGACCGCCGAGACGTCGGTCATTGAGAGGGGGTTCTGTCACGATTCAGGCACGTATAGGATGACTACAGGTCCCAGAATGCTTGGTTCTAGTCCGTTTTCGCTCTTTACTCTTTTCTCCCTTTCCGTTTTCTACATTAGCCTCCTGAGTGCCTTCCGCGGTGCTTGTCACCGGTGGTTAGCCGTACCTTCGAGATCTGTCTTTCAGGAGTATTGTGCGCATTGAAGTGTTTCGAGTCTTCGTGAACGGCAGCCGGAGTGATTCTAGTCCGGGCCGTTCCCTTTGGGCGTTTCCTTCTGTTGGACGCAGCGGAGCAGCTGTGTGGAGCTCCGAACTGTGGGTTGAGAGCCGCCGAGGAGCCGCGCTGAGAGCCGGTGAGAAACTCGCGCTGGGAGCCGCGCTGACTGTGGTGAGAACGCTGCGCTGGGATCAAAGACAACGGTACTCAGAGCTTGCGGCCAGCGATCAGCTCTAGTACTATATTCTCCCTTACTTTGTTCATCAGACCTGTAGCCTAGCGGATTGCCAGCGTGGGAAGAGTGTTTTGTAACTCTTCATGTTGAGGTGTTTTTTGGCATTTGAACTCTGCCAAACATTTTGTTTTCCGGAGAGCCGTTGAGAGGCTCGGATTAAGTAATCCTTTATATTCTTGAAGACATGGACAAATAGATGTATAGAAGGAACATTTGCCTTATTCTCTGAGCTGCAGCTCTATCGACTTAACTGTGGATTACTTGAGAAGCTTCCTGTTTCTCTCTGGATTTAGGGTTCTTGGGCAGATCCCAGTTTTCTTTTCTTTTACTTTATTTTTCCTATTTTGCCTTCTTTTCTCAGTACGAGTGTGGAAGCCTTATTATGTAAGTGTATGTCATCCCATTACATACATAAAAGTGGTAGGGTACCATAGTACAAAGTGTAACTTTCCTGCTCTTGTGTCTCTGTGCAGGTACCTACTTACAGACCCAACGTTTGGCGTTCTCCTGTTGTCGAGTCCTGTAGATGGTTTCTGGCTGCCACTCCTTTATGTTTTATTTATCCACTTTTTCCCCTTCCCTGGGTGGGGTCCTCATAGGCGAGTGTTAGTCTTATACTTGCTTGTGGTATCGTATCTAGGGAGGAGTGAATCTAGCTTCTGCATCGCTCCTGCTGTACCGGATTCCAAGGTTAGTCAATCTGTACTCGTTGTGACAGAGATATGCAATAGACTTTGGTAATTCATACATAAGTATGACGTATCCGAGCTGAGGTTGCTTTATGGACAAACATGTACCCATGTTGTTTTGTAATTTAGATTTCACGATGTAAAGTTTTGCTTTTGATGTGTTTCATTTGATAACATTTAATTAAAACATTTTTTTTTTTTAAAGAATCGTTTGAACACCTTACCTTCAAGATGATAAGGATAGCTCCTGAACACTTTATGAAAGGGATTCATAAAGAAGGCAAGTATCTCCTTGAGCATAAGGACTACATACCCATATGATTCATAAATTCAGATCATAAAATATACGCCGAAATTCAGCTTTACACTTAGAGCTTAGAACTGATCCCTCTTTCCCTGATAGTCTAGTACCTGATAATATTAGATTATTCTGACATGTCATTGAAAAGGATAAACTCGTATCCTCCCCATCGATAGCAATGGCATTTGATTCAAAAAAGCTTTTGACAAAGTTTTGTGGTCCTTCTTCCACATATAACCTGGGTCCCACCTTTATATGCATGGCCTTGTCCCTTAAGTACCAACCCATGGCCCAAATCAAAATAACTGGTTACATTTAAAATAAATTGGGCCTTTCACAGGGTACCAGGCGAGGTTTTCCCATTTCCTTTACCTTTTCTCCTCCCCATAGAACCACTGCTTCATTGTATTCGCTCCAATACCTTTATAAAAATGTATTCCTTTCCCCTCAGGAGGAAATCAGCTAGCGACTTATGTGAACAATGTCCTGATTTTCTCAAAAAAATGCAGATGCATCAGTCGTAGAAATTCTCAAATAATAAACCAATATGAGAGAGTTTCTGGCTATTCACTAGGAGCTTCTGAGGATCCTCTTTCCTTTGCCATGCTCCATGAAATTTTTACTTCAACCAATAGAAATCTATAGTTTCTTTAAACTTAAAATTATGCTTAGGAAGCTCGGAAAACCATATCGCCCTGATATATTAAATTACTAAGTGGTATTTTTAAAAAGGACGGTATAACCACACAAATACACAAATTCCTAGACAAACAACTTTCCCTTATCAACTTTACATCCAAGAAAAATGGAATCAGTCTTGTAAAATTAAAAACCTCATCCTACCTACTGTCGGTGTTTGGGAACAAATTTGGAACTTCGCTCTCTATCACAAGGAAGCCCAGCTGCTCTACCAGTGTAAATTATGGACCATATATAAATGTCTAGGGCTCCAGCAAAACTTCCTAAACAAGACCTACATAACTCCGACCAATGTTGGTACTGTTCAGATCCCTCAGGAGCCCTAGAGCACCTACTCTTTTATTGTAAAAACATACAAATTTACTGGGAAAAAATTTAAGCAATCACTGAATAAGATCTTATACGTCAACATCATTTTCAATCATGCTTTAGTTACTCTAGGTCCAATTGTCATTATTCCACCTCCGAACCTTGACTTATAGAAGTTCAGCTACCTAGATTGACTAATCACTGTTGATATTAAAACCATCTTAGCACACTGGAAGAATGGCAACAATATTTCCCATCACACATGATGAGCCTGGAAACATTTTATCACAAGTGAAAATAACAATACTCAAAATCATAATTTCAGCTCCAAATCCTCCAAAGCATTGTTGAGCAAACAAGATACATACCATACCTTGAAAAAATGAAACCACCAAAATGTTCCCTACCACATTTCCCTACCATTCCCTACAATACTACTATTCTCACAAATATCCCCACTCCCACAAACACTACATCAATATTATATAGAGGCAAACAGTGTGGCTCCACCCTCCCTTCCTCTTCTTCCTATATCCCTGATACATCTCCTTCCTTACTCCCTTCTTTATTCTCTATATTTCCTGTTACTACCTCACTTCCTTCTCACATTTCTCTCCATCTCTGCACTCTTTTAACTATCCCTCGAGTAATGCATTCCTTTGTACAACTATTTATAGCTATCTTGCCCAACACAACCATGATGTATTGCTCCTTAAAATTATAATTGGCCACCTATTTATTTGATATCATCTCACTAAAAACGTTCTGAGATGAAATAGCAACAGTTAAGTGTAACAGTCGAGTCTGGGGTTCTGGTGATAGTCCAGACAACTAGTTGAAGGGTGAATGCTGCAGGTTTGACCTGCGCCCACAGACGCCACTACAAGAAAACATTCCAAAGTCACCTGCTAGATATTTATTTGTATTACATTATGTGTTGTTTTCCACTGTATCACTTTTAACATTATTGCTAAATATACAACAAAACACACGAATCATTTGATGCATAAAGTAGGTCTCTACAGCAATGATATGTTATATTGATTGCTAGTAAAGTGCTTAGTGCAGCCTTGAGGAGGCTTCAAAGTGCTAGGAGGGATTGCAAGGCCAGGTACAGAAATGAGACCAATGCAATTTTTACAGAACTGATAGTGCTAGCGAGCAGGGCTGGGGAACGGATGCAGCCATGGTGAAAAAATTATGAGGCAAGAAGTCAGGCAGAGTGTGCTCCACTGCCCCAGGCATACAGATACAGCACCGCACTGCTCAGCATCCACTTTCTAAACGGCAGACTCAACAAGCTAGCTTTAATCAACCTCTGTGATTGCAGCCTGCTACAAAAGATAGGTAGGCTACCACTTTTGCTTTTGGGAAGTAAGTGTTTTGTCGTCTGGAAGATATACAGTGAAGCGGCAAACTGGATGCAGATATGAAGTTTATGGACTGGACCTAAAGCAAGGGTGGCCATCACAGATCCTGGTTGCCAGACTCAAGCCAGTTTCTATGACAGCCCCAAGATACATCTGCATGTAATGAATCTAAATCGAAATCGATTATTTAGTCAGAAGTCAGTCTGACGTTCTGGCGTGTATCCAATCCTCTTGGACCTACAATGGGCACCCTTGATTTAAATCAGTAGAGCACGTGGTCTGATAACAGCTACACCTAGAAATGAGACACACATGGCTGGATCTTCACTGCCAAATGAATATTTATAATCTCAATGGCTCCGTGTGAATTCCAACCACTGTCCTCAGGAATCGCATGGCCCTCGCCATAAAACCAAAATGACAAATTCAGAATGACAGAACGGGAGTGTGTCAGCCTAGGTGTGACAAGTGCCTGGTTGCCCCAGTGGAGTTAGTGCTCTGCTTCTGGCCACATCAAATCAAATGTCACGAGCAAGAACTCCATTCTCTTTTCTTTAACAATGCACTTCCTGTGCATTAAGGCGTGCTCCTCACCTGGGTGAACTCATAGAAGGCTGTAGGTTTAAGCTGCCGGGCTTTCCTGACCAATCTGCAATGTAGAATATGTCTAATAAACATCTGACAAAGGTATGAGCATGGACATCATTTAGGGGTCGCCAAAGGTAACAAGCATTGGAAATGCAATAGGTCTCGCAGTAGTAAAGTTTGAGCTATAGGTGTTATTTATTTTTTTGTTTTTTATTTGTGTGTTGTTTTTTCTAAATGGCTAAATTAATAGCTTTCTTCTTTACAAAGCCAATAGTTATAATTTTTGTAAATGTGACACCTCTAGCATTTGTAAAGCAACATGTTTTGTATTAACGGGACTTATATGTATTGATATTAAAAAACTCAATGGCTTTAAAAAACAATTAATAATTAATACGTAAATAAAATGGATTTTATTTTATATTGCCAATAGCTTAAAGTTTATTAAATATATTTAGTGAAGATGCTGTGGTTGCGCTGAGTGAGGGTGAGTGAGGGTGAGGGTGAGTGAGGGTGAGTGAGGGGTTGAGGGTGAGTGAGGGTGAGGGGTTGAGGGTGAGTGAGGGTGGGTGAGGGGTTGAGGGTGAGTAAGGGTGAGTGAGGGTGAGTGAGGGTGAGTGAGGGTGAGTGAGGGTGAGGGGTTGAGGGGGAGGGGTTGAGGGTGAGGGTGGGTGAGGGTGAGTGAGGGTGAGGGTGAGGGGTTGAGGGTGAGTGAGGGTGAGGGGTTGAGGGTGAGTGAGGGTGAGGGATTGAGGGTGAGGGGTTGAGGGTGAGGGTGAGTGAGGGTGAGTGAGGGTGAGGGGTTGAGGGTGAGTGAGGGTGAGTGAGGATGAGGTGTTGAGGGTGGGTGAGGGTGAGTGAGGGTGAGGGTGAGTGAGGGTGAGTGTGAGTGAGGGTGAGTGAGGGTGAGGGTGAGGGGTTGAGGGTGATTGAGGGTGAGGGGTTGAGGGTGAGTGAGGGTGAGGGTGAGTGAGGGTGAGGGGTTGAGGGTGGGTGAGGGTGAGTGAGGGTGAGGGGTTGAGGGTGAGTGAGGATGAGTGAGGGGTTGAGGGTGAGGGGTTGAGGGTGAGTGAGGGTGAGTGTGAGGGGTTGAGGGTGAGTGAGGGTGAGGGGTTGAGGGTGAGTGAGGGTGAGGGTGAGTGAGGGTGAGTGAGGGGTTGAGGGTGAGTGAGGGTGAGTGAGGGTGAGGGTGAGTGAGGGTGAGGGTGAGTGAGGGTTTGAGGGTGAGGGGTTGAGGGTGAGTGAGGGTGAGGGGTTGAGGGTGAGTGAGGGTGAGGGCATTCACATGTACTGCGCGTGGGTGTCCTTCCTTTCCTGGAAATGCTAACTTTACTGTCTTAAAAGAAAGTGAAAGCAAAGCAGACTAAAGATCGAACAGAGATCGTCGGGGACTTTCCACTTCGACGCAAGTGTGGCTTTGTTCAGCTGTTAGGCAGAGGGTGTTTGTGGAGTGTGGGCGGGGCTACCTGTATTTGATGGGTGACATCACCTTTCGTAGGAGTTTGGAGCTTAACATTGGCGACAGGCTAAGCCAATAGGCCCTAGAGCCCTAGTCTTCAAACTTTTTAAGCCCCCGCGTCAATACATTTCATTAGGGCTCCCAGGCGAGCGTGGGAAAGGAGAGGAGGGGAGAGCAGCAGAAGAAGCCGAATGAGAGAGATCGAATGAGGAGAGAGGCGGGGCAGGAGCCCGCTTGTTAATAAATAATCCCCGGAGGTGGTGATATTTCCCGGGATTGTGACAGAACATTTCTCGCTGCACCAACACAAACAGAGGCAGCGAGAGACATGTCACCGGGGGAGGGGGCGGGTGTCTGCGCGCTGCTCCGGGAACAGCGGGGGAGGGGCGTGTGTGCGGTGCTGCTGGGGAAGGCATGCGGGGCTGCTGAGCAGGGACAAAGGCAGAACAAAAACGGAGGTTGGATGGGCAAAGGAAGAAAGAGGTGACACACGAACTGGAATAAATAAAACTAAAAAGTAGAAAATTGGGGATATTAAATAGAAAGGGGTGAAAGAGGGGGAGGCAGGAAAGTAAACGGAGAGCGGTGAGACAAAACGAAGATGACTTTCAGGAGGCGAGCGCGGGAAAGGAGAGGAGGGGAGAGCACGGCGGGCAGGGGTGGGGCGGAGAGGGGAGAGGTGCGACACGGCAGGCAGGGGAGGAGAGTAGGAGGAGGAGGGGGGAGGAGAGTAGGGGAGGCACAGAAAGGTCTTCTGCTCGATGTTAATGATAGCCAAATGGCATATATATAACCCAGACGGGGCTTATTTACAAAGCCAGCGGGGATCTTCAAAGGGTGGCACAGCTCTTGCCCCGGTGGAGCAACAATGGGCAATGCAGCCGTCCAGGACTGTGTAGCTATGGAGAGCACAATATTATACCATTAGTTGCCCGAGGCTATGCCATGTTAGCTACAACTGTAGGGTGTTTGTAACACGAGCTCCAGACATTTGTTTCCACGCTCTAGGCATTGACAGTTATAGCCGCTCAGCAAAGCTTCGTGGTGCCTTTGTCTGGTGGAGCGCGGAGCGTAGATGATTTAAAAGGCAGCTGAGACATGCAGGATGAAAGAGGAGTGTCACTGTAGAATGCTGGAGATGAGAGGGACTGTCAGCCTAAGATCCAGGAGGCGAGAAAGACCGTCAGTGTGGAGTGCAGGATTCGAGAGAGACTGTCAGTGTGGAGTATAGGAATGAGAGAGAGCGTCAGTGTGGCGTGCAGTATTCGAGAGAGACTGTCAGTGTGGAGTATAGGAATGAGAGAGTGTCAGTGTGGCGTGCAGTATTCGAGAGAGACTGTCAGTGTGGAGTATAGGAATGATAGAGAGCGTCAGTGTGGCGTGCAGGATTCGAGAGAGACTTGTCAGTGTGGAGTGCAGGAGGCGAGAGAGACCGTCAGTGTGGCGTGCAGGATGAGAGAGAGACTTGTCAGTATGGAGTGCAGGAGGCGAGAGAGACCGTCGGTGTGGCGTGCAGGGGACGTAAGATATTGTAATTGCTGGGTGTACGAGGCGTGGGAGACTGTCATGTAGGGTGCAGCAAATGAGAGAGATTGTCAGTGTGGCGTGCAGGATACGAGAGAGACTGTCAGTGTGGGATGCAGGAGATAGAGACACTGGAAACGAGAGACTGTCAATGAGGCGGGAGAAACGGTCATTGTGGGAAGCCGGAGTTGAAATAGACTCAGCGTGGGACGCCTGGGATAGGAGAGACTGTCGCTGTGGGATGCAGAAGATGAGAGGCAGTGTGAGTGCAGGTGTGTGGGTAGGAAAGGACGGCGTGTACGTCATGAGTGCGGGCACGGTTTCTGTGGGGTGAAAGGGAGAGGAGGGCTGCTGGTCTGGGAGGGTGGTCTGTTGGAAGAGGGGGTCGCCGTGGGAGGCACTGATGACGCAGTACTGAGGGAGAGAGTCCGTATTTGCACCGAGTGGTCGTCGGAGGGAGAGAGTCCGTATTTGCACCGAGTGGTCGTCGGAGGTGTGAGGGCACAGGCCGCGGTGCCCGTGACATTGTGAGTGAGGATACGAAGCCGGATTTGACGGACGGGATTGTGACAGAACATTTCTCGCTGCACCAACACAAACAGAGGCAGCGAGAGACATGTCACCGGGGGAGGGGGCGGGTGTCTGCGCGCTGCTCCGGGGACAGCGGGGGAGGGGCGTGTGTGCGGTGCTGCTGGGGAAGGCATGCGGGGCTGCTGAGCAGGGACAAAGGAAGAACAAAAACGGAGGTTGGATGGGCAAAGGAAGAAAGAGGTGACACACGAACTGGAATAAATAAAAACTAAAAAGGAGAAAATTGGGGATATAAAATAGAAAGGGGTGAAAGAGGGGGAGGCAGGAAAGTAAACGGAGAGCGGTGAGACAAAACGAAGACGACTTTCAGGAGGCGAGCGTGGGAAAGGAGAGGAGGGGAGAGCACGGCGGGCAGGGGAGGGGGCGGAGAGGTGCGACACGGCAGGCAAGCAGGGGAGGAGAGTAGGAGGAGGAGGGGGGAGGAGAGTAGGGGAGGCACGGCCTAGCGGCCGTGCAATCAAGAAGTGAGGGGGCGGGAGAGTAGGCAAGGCAGGCGGCTGGGGGCATGTGCACGCGCTTTTAAGCTCAATGCGCATGCGCATTGAGCTTAAAAGTCACGGGCACTGCAAGGAATCGCCACGATTCCTTGCAAGTTGGACAAAGAGTGGATAAGCCCCCATAGTCTTGCTTGCTCGATGCGCATGCGCATCGACAGGCGAGACCTAAAAAGCTGCTACCCCGGCTAGCCCCTTGAGACCCCTAGCACTACTCTGACGACCTTAGTTAGCCTCAGAGGTTGTAAAATCAGCGTCAAGAGCTGAAGATAAGCAATCTTCTGATGAGCACTGTTTGTCTTCTGCTGTTCCCACTGGGGCCAAGAACATTAGGACTTTAGTTCTGAAAAACAAATTAATATAACACCTAAATACCTTTTTCTGAATACATTAAAACATATTAAGTAAACAAAACGAAACATTTTAAACAGTCGTTGCCGAATTTCATCATTATGAATGTATGAAAACTGACATATGTTTGACGATTCATAGTAACTGAGTGATCATAGTCAAAAATGTTAACAATGAGGACTAATATGCCGATAATAGTACATATTTAATATGTGGTCTATGTGAATTATAAGAGGAAGACATAACCACGGTTTTGTATCTAAATCTCTTTTTTATGCGCCTTCATGTAATTTACCAATACATTTTCTTGTTTAGGTAAGAACTAAGAAAACAATTAAATCACGACAGTCTGTGGTATAGTTCATTTTAGTTCCCACTGTTGTTCTGCTTTTCAGCGGTACTATATCGTCCTATGTGAACAAACACAATTCCATCCAATAAAAAGAAAATGTGTAATGTTCCTATCATGTCAGAACCTAATTTAACATATAGGTGCATATCAAACAGACAATCTGTGTAACTGTTGTGTTATGAAATAAACTATACACTTATGTGCTCTTAAATTCAGCAATGTCAATCATTGTGATTTCACTAGGGTCGAGGTCATGTGACATCACTTCCTGGGAAGATTTAGGGTGAAAGCTAATATGATTACACTTCCGGTGATGTCATTGGGGTTAAAGAGCGTTCAATTTCACTTCCACTTTCCTTGGCATGTCATTGAATGGACGTCCATGGGCACAAATTGAACAAAACGGGACAGGATGAATGTATGACAGTATGGAAGTACAAGGGTGAGGCTCACAAAAAAAACAGCCGGCTAGTATTACCAACACGTTAAAGTTCCGCTTAGATAATTATGGCCTTAGTATATTTACCTATTTCCGTGCATCTGAAAAGCTCTGTTAAGTGTAGAACTACAAACCTAGGAACAAAAAAATCAAGCCTGGTTGTTATGGTGGGGGTCTGCTCCAAACCTAGGAAGCAAAGAGCAATAAAATTTACCGACGCAAATGGACGGACTAATAATTTTTTTTTAGTTATTTGAGATAGTTATGATTTCACTGTAAGGAAAAATGCAGCAATCACGTAGGTGACCAACAAAATCACTATTTTCACGAGGCCTTAAAACACTGGCAGAAAGCAGGTGGAGATAAGTAACATCATTGGCCTTCTGGCGGTTCGGGTGCTATTTACAGGTCTGAATGTTTTGTGCTGCTTGTGTATGGTATTGCTTGAGGTACTTTGCAGTGGTGTTGCTTGGTTTTAATATTGCGCGCACTCCAAGCTAGTGTTTTCAACCTCCCAATGGGGTGTGCTGGCATCTCATCAAATACCAAGAAACAAACAGAGACCAGTGGAAGGCTCCCAGGAACAAGTGACACGCGGGACAAAGTCGCCTCACGGGAAGCCCCTTGGTGGAAACCCAAAAACTGTGGGAAGAGGCTCCTCTGCGCTATTTCCATCGTAGGCAGTGTGTGAACGTCCCTCTTCACTGGACTCCCTGTGAACTGGGGCTGGCTGCTACAGCTGCATTCACTTCCTAAGAGCGGGCCAGGGCACAAGTCCTAAAAAAAGAAGTGGGGGGACGCTGAAGTCACGGCAGGAAGTGACGTCACGAAAGATGGCTTGCACCATCAGACTTATTGCCTCCCCTCGCTCACCCCTTAGATGCGCTTGCATTAGAGAAGCCAGCGCGTAAGCAGCGTTCTAAATGAGCTGCGATCTCGCCCCAGAGAGGCCAAAGAGTGAATGTGTAGCTCCATTTGCTCCAGTTATTGAGCTCCCAGTAAAATTAGTGGGGGGACGCCGTCCACCCGCGTGGTACCCCGACTCGGTACCCCGACTCAAGCCCATCCAAGCAAGAAGGTGCAGATAAGGAGGCCATCTCCCCCAGGAAGTACGCACATAAGCACTCCCCCTCCCGGCTGCCATGATGGATGCGTAGTAGTGACCAGGCCTCTGAAGCCAGCAATTTGCGTTTCCAGAGGATGCAAAGCTCATTGTTCGCTAATTCCATGATTTTCCCACAAAGCAAGGCATTGTCTCCTATTGTCTTTCCAGAGGTTTTACAAAGTTAAGAAACATTTCACACTGAATGGTCAAGTGCTCACACAAATAAATTCGGAGAGAGGCAGATGCAGTGGAGGTTCCTCCACTTAGGCGGAGGATCAACGTCCCACTGCCTTGAAGCAGCAAAATAATGATAATAATGTAATGTCATTATAATTTTATTTTGCCCTCCTGCTGTGGCACCTTGCGTCAGGGTGGGGGCTACAGAGCAGAAGTGGAGTGGTAGAACACTCCAAAGTGCGCAATGAATGTTTGGCTGGCCCTCTCGGGCTGCTCAAAACAGACAAGAGCACTGTTCTCCATGAAGGCTGCATTACAGCCTGCGTGGAGAACATGCTCAACCCTCCAGCCTCTGGCTGAGCGCCGTGTCACGGCGTTCATATTAATCACAGTGCTGCATTGCAGTGTTGTGATTGGCTGCAGGAAGCCCTGGTGCTTCCTGTTTCGCCAAAGAAGCCCAGAAGAGGAACAGGAGAGCCGGCGACCGGCCGGGAGGTGTTTTCTTTTTTAATCCGACCCCCCCGACCCTTCCCCCCACCCGCCCCACTGCTGCTTCCAGGTAGCAGCAGCGATTGCAGAGATGAACACCAGTAGTGCCATAACCCATAATGTCAATGTAACACTTGTAAAAAGAAACAAAATGATGCTTCATCAACACGCAGGAGCGTATCTTGGTCAGAAATATAAGAGGGAGGTGACCTTCGTCATGACTCCGCCCACTCAATGGAATGCCCCGCACAGGAGGGGAATTAGCCACGCGTGGGCGTTCCACGGCTGTTAGGACGAGCTCAGCTCGTCATGAGCGTCAGAGGGGTTAAGCAGCAGTTGCGAGGGAGTGGAGTGTGGACTACTAAGCCTACTAAGTGGAAGGAAACGCAATATTTTGCAAAACAATCAACATTCTCACAGACCTTAAAAACAGATGAGGGGAAAGGGAGGAATGGAGGGAGAGAGAGGGTGAGAGAGTGAGAAAGAGTGAGAGAAAAAGTGAAAGAAAGAAAGAGAAAGATTGTGTATGTTTTCCTTTGTGTGTATATTTAAAA
Organism: Lissotriton vulgaris; assembly: GCF_964263255.1. Classification (NCBI taxonomy): domain Eukaryota; kingdom Metazoa; phylum Chordata; class Amphibia; order Caudata; family Salamandridae; genus Lissotriton; species Lissotriton vulgaris. Next base: position 275,515,702 of record NC_141687.1, on the reverse strand, counting down.
ATCCAGATCAAATCAGAGACGTTACCATACCCAATTGTAACCCCCTGTACCCAACTGTTTAATACATTTATTTGGGGGTTCTAACACCCCATAGACCCCCCTTGAAGCTACGCCCCTCCAAACATGGCATTTCTCAGTGACGGAGTTCAATAAGCAGTAAGTAAAGGAAAGCAGGGGAAATTGTTCGGTCCCACATCACTTGGTGCACTGTGTGTGTATATCATGTCATATAGCATGACTATCTAAGAAACAGGTCGTTTTCTGTCCACAAAGGCGACACATTTCACTACCAGACAGATAAAAACAAACAAGGTCTCTTATGCACTGGAAAAGCAACTCCCAGTTCGACATGACACTGATTGCTATTTTCCAAATACACAATCGTGCTTTATAGAAAAGGCGATAGTGAGCAGTCTGCTATGCCGCCATGGCATAGCGGTCCGATCGGCATTGTTTGTTTTCAACAAAACTATTCCTATTTTTGGTAAACAAAGGCGGAAAATGGGGTGGCCAACTCTAGAATTTCCTGGTCGGTTTGCAAGTAGGGCGACAGAGGTGCCTAGTCGTTTGGAGGCCCACTCACCAAACTCTAAATCGGGCCAAGAGACCTAACTGGGTATCACAAAATTAGCTTTGATACATTTTATGGCAACCTATATATATGCAACATCTCTTCTTGTAAAGCCATTTTGAGCTTAAGTATTCATCTTGCAGTGAAATGTTAGGCATCATACAAATGGACTAGTCCAATACATCAATTAGGTAAATTTTATGTTATTAACATTTTAGTTTAATTTTGCCAATAGTGGAATATAAAGGCTATATTCAGATCTCATCCAGAGATAGCTTTTAGCGGTCTGTTGTAAATAGATCTTCTGTGGACAATACCAATACTTACAGTGGGCCCTGGGCCAGCCCACTGCATATCAATGGTTGACTTTCTTGTCAATCTCAGTTGCATGACCATCATTCAACGTCTTCGGTTTGTCCCTTTCCTGGATCACAGATTGTTTACCATTCTTTTGACTGGATGACTTGTGTCCTTGAACTGCTTACATTTGGGAAGCTACTTCTTTCTTTTCATTTTTAGTGCTCCATGGAATTGCACGTTTTCTTTCTCTCTCCCTCTCACCCCTGCGTGCTACTTCACCTTCAAAACTCCCACCGCCAGTGCTTTCAGTTTAACTCTCCTCCCTCTGCTGATCCCTTGCCCCTCCCCTCCCAAACTCTCCATTGCTCCCCACCCTTACTTGTCTTGTAGATGCTTCCTTCCCCAGGACCTCTGTTGCTCTCCCACCCCTCCCCACTTGGCCCACCTTTCCATTGTATTCACTCCCTCTCCTCCCACCCCACTCCAGTTCCATGCTGGCTGTGGCAACAAACTTTGTCAAAGCCAAATGCTTTTATAATGTGCTGGCAATGGCAAAGCCAATAACTGCAACCAGCCACGCAAGAAGTATAGAAAACCCTGTTTCTAAACTTTCGAGAAGGCCACCACATGGTGTGAGGCAAAGTGAGGATGCAACGTGGCCGCTGTCTTAAAAGTATAGAAAACAGCCTTTTTCTGTATTTTCTACAATTTCACTAAGGCTGCCAATTGCATTGTGCAAGGTGATGGCGTGTGTCATCACAATGAGTGATACAACTTGGCCCCCACCGTGACAGTACAGAAAACAATGTTAGCATGACAGGTCACTGCTACTGGCTATACCAGTGCTAGAGCATTTAAAAGTATTCAACATTAGCAAAGCCAATAAATGGTGGAGGGGTCATAAAGCACTACTAAATTTGACAATGCTTGTTTGGTGCTTCCTAATGAGGAAGAAGTCACGTGACAGATGTTTTTAAATAGTTCATGGGCAAATCGCCGGTGGCAAACTCTCCCTGCACCGAAGAAGTCAGATTGACATTGGAAACAGACAACTTTTAATGTTTTCCTTTGTAGCAGATTTTGTGGATATTAAAAACCAATATTTTAGAATAATCCTGAAGGAGCTGTTCTACTGCAAGAGTACCACCAGAGGACAATATGGGTTTATGTAAAGCAGCGAGTTCAGACGTAGATATTGATCTGATTCTGGCTAAAGCACATCACTGCACATGACAGCATGTCAACAGACACCAACAAGAGTATACAATGAGAAAAGCAAAGGAAAACTAACATTCAACAGCAGGTATCAATTATTGTAGGCATTAGAGTGACCCTATAACACTATAAGTTTATATATGTGTGTTTGGGGCTTGTACAGCATGAACGTAGTTATAAAGCAGCACGTCATTATGCAAGGTGGGGTTAAGTATAAAAGACTGGAGCCGGGAGGTAGGGCCTGGGGGTGGTGGGAAGGCCAGTTGAGTGCCATCCAGGGAGGGTTGGGAGCAGAGGGTATTAAAGGGCTGGAGGAGAGATGAACAATAACCTGGGTCGGAGGTGGTGGGCAAGGCAGAGAGAGCCATAGACAATGGGCGGATTGGGGCCACTTCACATGGGTGCGCAGACTAAAAGGTTCTCGAAAATAAGGTTCGCTCTAATGAAGCAGAGTTCATGAATGCACATGGTGCAGTCGGGAAGAGGAGGGAAACTATCACTTGAAAATATATAAAGCCTACATTCAATGTACTGCTGAAGAAACATGCCTCTTGTTCCCTTTGCGGTGCTAGGCCCATTTCTATTCCGAGTCATTCATTCATCTTCCCATTAGGAGTGGAATCTATACTCCCAGCTTACCTGAAACATCTGAAATATCCTCTAAGAACAACTCTTAATGCAGCTACTAGACTCCTCTCAGGTACCAAAAGAACTCCTCACAGCTACCAAAAGGTTTGACCACATCTCACCTGCTCTCAAGAGCCTCAGTTGGCTCCCAATAGAATGAAGATGCATCTTCAAGACAGCTTGTGTCACCCACAAAGCCCTTCGCACTGCAAATCCTAAATATTTAGAATACAAACTATTGAGAGCAGGTAATAATTGGGCCCTAAGAAGCTCTAACTCACTCCTTCTCATCCCGCTCAAACTGAAAAATAAAATCATCCCAGAAACGCTCTTTCTCAGGTAACGCTCTATTGATCTGGAACTCCCTTCCTAAAGACTTCCAGTGTAATCCCTCCTATACTTGTTTCAAATGGAACCTCAAATCATTATTGCTGAACAAATACTTCAACTCACTCCCCTCAACCACGTACATCAACAGGATCATTCGATACGATCCACTGTCCCAATTCAGCGTTTAATCCTTCACCAGTGGATAATGTTGTGTTATATGCTACTTTTTGATATACATATATAATTGTTGGCATGTTTTTTTTCAAATCCAGATAGACTATAACAACATGTAATCCTTCTACCAATACTATGGTCTCCGTGTCTTGTACATGTTTCTGTGTTACATGTGTTGTAAAGTGCACCGATAACCATGGGTCTATCCAGCACTATACAACTCTCAAAATAAATGAATAAATAAAAATCTTGCTCCTGATATGCATGCCTCTTAGGAGCTGTGAAGTCAGAGAACTCTGTAGATATGTTCCGATTGCTTTTATTGGTGAGCTAAGACGATCACCACAGCGCCTGGCGGGGTGTGCCGTGAGGCTTGAACCTAACCTATCGACTTCTACTTGTGCATAAACGTACCTGTGACCTCTTCCTGCATAGGCTACTCTGTGATTCAGTGGACAGAGTGACCTCTAAAAAGTCCCACACCCGAGCACTGGATTTAGGCATTATGTTAATGAAGCTCAACAATGATACCCAAGTAGTGCAAATGCAGTCTGAAGTTGTTTATGTTCCCATCTGGAGGGTCAGTCTGGGTTGAACTGTTCCTATCGGAACAGGTCCAAGTCTGAGTGGCTGGTGTCTCACAGGAGTGGCATAATGGGCAACAAAATGACCAGATGCAGCCGAGATTAATTACTAGCGGCTGAGATGAACTTAAAAGGGAGTATTGGTTAAATGCTTATTTCTTTTTTGATTTCAAAGGATGTTATCAGTTTTTAGGGATATAAAAAGAAAAAGGAAAGGGGGTGATAAAGAGGGCTAATGAGCATTTATAATGAAGACAATGCATATATTCTATATATACATCCATGCATAGGGTCCAATATAGACAGATGATTAAACAGATCTGTAGTACAGATCTGTATACAAGAAATTAATGGTCATGATTATAGGCCCGAGTGAAAAAGACAGAAAAGGAAAGAAGACATAAGGATGTCCTAGATCGAGAACGAGGGAGAACAGAGAAGGAGGGGTAGGAGAAGAAAGTGAAGACAGAGGTAAAAGCGGTGATGAGGCGGTCAGCATTATTGCAGTTATTAGTAGCTAAGAGAGAAGTGGAAAGACAGCACTGGGAATTTGGACATACTGTGTTCTAAATCATGGAGGCTCGATTTTTTTGTATATCTATAAATCAGGTTTGTTCTATAGTTTCTATGATGTGAAACTGTGGAAGTTATTGCCAGTAATCGTATTGTCTGCGCTTCTTGTGAAACAGACCCACGCCCACCAAGTATGGTACGATAGATTTTGGAATGATTTCCATTCACAAAGAATGTTTTTTAGTCCTATCGTTAGTGGAGGTCCATGAGACACATGTCTAGTTGGTTTGGTCCCAAGCCGGGGGAATGGCACCAAGGACCTAGGTTCACTGTGTAGAAACTGAGATACATATCAATTTTAAATATAGCATTTATTACCTTTTGAATCTCCATTAAGAATCAGTGAAGTGTTTTTGCAGTGGAATAGCCTGTGATTGAGGGTTCCAGGAGAGTTTTGGCAGTTCCAGAAGATGTTGGAATCCAAGAGCCCTAATTTGGATAGTTTTTCTGGAGTCAAATATACCTTATGTAGTATCCAATATTTGCATTGCAAGAGAGTGGAAGATATTTTGTATTTGAGGGCATAGTCCAGATCTTTATCCAAGTTTCATTGGCTAAGTTTGAAAGAGTTGAATTGGGGGCAGATTCTATCCATTTCGTTTGGATTCCGGAAGGGAATTTTTTGTTGGTCATGGAAGAGCATAGAGTTTTGGAGACTCTGGATGCTGTGTGGGGCAAGTTGGTTAATTTATAGAGAACAAGAATCAGGTCTGATTGGTGTAGATTAAAATTATTTTTCATATTGACTTTTAGTTTGAGGCATTTGTAAAATGTGATGTTTCCCAGATTGTAGGGGCTTTGCAGTTCTGCACATTGTTTTGGGGTATGTTGATAGGCCAAGGTCTTTAGAGAAATAAGATATTCTTTGATGACCAAGGGTTCCATGATGGGGAAGTGCCATTAATTGTAATTTTGGGATTATTTCATACGGATGCATAGTCTGAATTTTGAATTCTGTGTGGTGGCATTTTATCAAGTGCTCTAAGTGCTGAGATGGTGTATTTAAAGATAGCATCTTAGTGTTCAAATGGGGGTGTTTTCATAGTTAGCTTTGTGATTAGAAAGTATGGTTTGGCTAGAGATTCTTCAATATGTGCCCCAATGGTGCATCTTGGGATTGGTTATTTAACCACCAGGTGGCTTGTTTGATCAGTAAGGCAAGTTGGTATTTGTGGAAGATGAGAATATTACAGCCTCCTGAGCGCTTACTTATTATTATTATTCTTTTTAGAGCAATTCTACCTCTTTTCCCCTTTGAGAGGAATTCAGAAATTAAAGCATCATCATTGTTGGAGAAATTAATATTTAGTTGTATGGGGAGAATGGAGGTGATAAAGTTTATTTGTGGGACAATCATCATTTTGATACATTCCGTGCGACCCCTCCAGGTCATGAATTGCGGCGACCAGGCTGAAAGAGTTTCCTTGATTCTTTTTTAGAAGGCTCTCTTCGTTTGGTTTCTTTGTGTCTTCTAGATTACCTTTGAAATATATGCATAAGTATTAGATCTGTGAAGATTGCCAATTAAGTTTTGTGTTATTTGTTATGTTCGGTAGGGTTAAATTGTTTAGCGGGAAGACTTTGGGTTTCTCAATATTCAAGGAGTAACCTGAGACCGTTTCATGTCTAGGATTGTTGGGATGGCAATTTCTGCCTCTTGTGAGAAAATAAGTATGTCGTCCTCATAGGCGGCAACTTTGAATGGGAGTGTTCCCAATGGGAATACCTTTAATGAGTTTGCTGGTTCTGATGTTGGCGAGTAGGGGTAAGATTGCAAAGAGATAGAGTAGGGGCAATAGAGGACAACCTACTCTAGTCCCTTGTGCTAAGTTTATTTAATTTGCGAGGTAGTCATTCACTTTAATGCATGCAGAAGGTTGGGAGTATAAAGCAAAAACTTGGCAGATAAACATATCTTCGAGATTAAATGTACACAAGACAGATACCTTATTGATTGCCTTTTCTGTATCCAAGGCCATAGTCATTGTTGGTGTAGTACGGAATATAGCTATTTCAATATTGGTGCATAAGATTCTAACATTGTCTGATCCGTGGCTACCTTTTACAAACCACGTTTGTGATAGATAGATAAGAGAAGGGAGAATTCTCTAAAGCCTAGTTACCAAGTGTGACGGAGCTGGACTCGATACCCCTACAGGGGACGTGCAGCAAACACAGGACTGGTGGCTAGCTATCCCCCTCTCACCTGCTTATGTCCCCTCTCACCAGGAGTCCCCTCAATTCCAACAGGATGAATGGTGCGAGCAGGAAAACGAGCCCCTTTTGGTCCCGCGACATGATTAGCAAAGACGGGTCCTTTAATGGAGGGTTTGAACATGACGAGACTCCTCCCAATGACGTCACCACGCTGCTGACAACAAATGCGAGCGGAACCAGGAAGTCGTTGGACGGCGTTTCCCTGGAGGACGAGAGCAGCGTTGGAGAGCAGAGAAGAGGAGAGGAGCGAAACTTTACGAAGGAGGACGAGACGGTAGAAGATCCCTGCGGTGATATCAGCAAGCCCGGAGGCCAACGTCACGACGAGGCGCCCCGCCACGCTCCCACGGGAGGAGCGTGGCTCCAACAGGTACAGGGCAGAGTGGCGGGTTGGGTGGGGCGAAACAGCCTGCCTGATACCAGTAACCAGTGTAAATAGTGTAAAACTCCGTGTACAGATTGCCTGACAACCCGTCCCTTTCACGAGCACTCTGAGCACTTGTAGAGTTTGTAGATAGCACTCCTCCACTGGGTTTCCTTCACCCCCGGTCCTTATTCAAAAGCTCCCGGTATCCCTTCTAAATACCCCCACTTGTCTCTTTCTCTTCTGGTTGCCGGACGGAGCGGAGAACCTGCTGTCAGCTGAGCTCCCAAAGACCGAACCATTCACCCCCGTGGCTTCTGTCCCAATATCAAGACGGATCCAGCAACCTTCGCCAGGGAAAGACTGACAAGCCGGAAGAGAAAATCATATATAAAAATAAAGCCTTCTTTAAGATCCTTACTTAAGGCCTCTGACTCCCTTCCTTCTGCCCCTTCCACCCCATTACAAGTGGTGTCAGAAGTGGGATCTATACCACCACAGCCCATTTGTACAAGTGAAATGGACGCCCTGATCCAGCACATCATTAAGGGCCAGGAGAAGCTAGGATGGGCCCTTGAGAGGCAACTTTCCTCCGCTCAGGCGGACCGTGTACATTTCCACAACACCATCACTGCCCAGATAGAAAGCCTCCAGAAAAATGTGCAGCCTCCACCTGTGACGGTGCCCATAGAGGGCCGGATCCATATCCCTAATCCTTCGGGGATCTCGCTGCAGAAGTACATGCTGGGAGAGGACCCCGGTGCGTTCTTGTTAAATTTCGAGTGGCGGCCCGAGCACTGGGGTGGCCAGAAGAAAAGTGGCCATTCTTTCTGGCCCCTTTGCTCTCAGGAGAGGCCCAGTTCGCCTACCAGGTGGCCAACCCTGGTGGTAACGCCCCCTATCGTATAATCAAGGAGGTCATACTCGACCATCTCGGTCTGGATCCGGAAGCATACAGGGTACGCTTTCGCAAAGAAAGAGGAACCGCGAATGAGAATCCTAAGACCTTATTCTTCCGCCTGAAGATGGCCGCGGACAAGTGGCTAAAACCCGAGACCAGCACTAAAGAGGAAGTCATGGCAAAGATATATCTCGAACAATTCATGGAAGCCTTGCCGTATGCCTCCTAACGATGGCTCAGACAACACTCGGGACTTACGGTTGAACAGGCCATCGAAATGGCAGCCAATTATGCTCGGGCCCAGCCATGTGCCACTGGGTGGGAACATGAGAAAACCAGCAAGAGCACACCCCCATCCAAAATAGAAAAAAAGCAAAGCCACTATTCGAACAGGCCAGACCCAGGCCGCCGAGGTTTGACACTCCTATGTTACGTGGCCCACAGTGTTTAGGGTGTGGCGAGTGGGGCCACATTACCCGTCTATGCCCTAGGAAAAAACCAACCGAAGAGCCGATGGAGGTGGGTTATCTACCCAAAACCGTGCTGTACTCCGCTGAAATGAGAACGTCATTTTAAGCGAGTATGAGGATGAATGGCTATTTAGTGCGTTCCCTCCTGGACTCTGGCTGTAGGCAGTCGGTGGTCCAGGAACGTTTTGTCCTCCCGGACCAATATGTACCTGAGACGACTGTGCATATCCGTTGTGTACACGGGGATGTGAACCCGTACCCTCTGGCACTAGTGACTATAACCCCTAGAGACAAGGGTCCCTACACAGTTAAAGTAGGCGTAGTAGACTCCCTCCCGGAGGATGTAATCTTGGGAGTAGACAACCCCTATTTCCTCTCATTGTTTAGGAACACCCTTGATCACCTGTCCCAAGGAAAAGAGGGCCCTAGATCAGCGTTGTTGTCTCCCGAACCATGGGTCATAGACCGCAGTTTTCGATTTGTCCAAGCCGATGATAGAACCCTCTACAACGCCTGGGAGAGCGTCATGTCTCTCAAAACAACCAAACCCAGACATACCCTTGGTTCACGATAAAGAACGACCTGTTGTACCGGGAACCGGCAGAAAAGAGCAACGCACAGTTGTTGGTACCACTGTCCTTCAGGGAACAGGTCTTGTTCTTCGCCCATACGCACCTCACTGCTGGACATTCAGGCAAAGAGAAAACGACGGACAGCATTTTGCGCTATTTCTACTGGCCGGGTATTTACAAGGATGTCCAGCTGTACTGTGGCAAGTGTGAGATTTGCCAGAGAAAGAACATCCACCGACCCACAGCGGCCCCATTGCGACCCCTCCCGATCGTGGGTATCCCGTTTGAACGGGTGGGTATGGAACTAATTGGACCTCTCCCAAAATCGTCAAAGGGACATCTGTATGCGCTCGTCTTGGTAGGCTATGCGACCCGCTTCATAGAAGCCTTCCCTTTAAGGACTCCCACCACCTCCAACATAGCCGAGAAATTCGTGGAGCTCTTCGCAAGGGTAGGATTCCCAAAGGAGGTCCTAACTGACCAGGGCACGCCATTTACATCCCGTCTCATGAAAGAGGTCTGCAAGACATTGGACATCAGACATATTAAAACTTCAGTATATCATCCGCAAACGGACGGACTCGTGGAGAGATATAACCAATCACTCAAGTCCACCTTGAAAAAAATGCTAAGCACTGAAGGGCCCGACTGTGACCGTCTCTTACCACTGGCTCTTTACGTCCTTAGGGCCCAGAAGCAGAGCAGCCTGGGCTGCTCAGCTTTTGAACTTTTGTATGGGCGACACCCCAGGTCACTGCTGGAGATAACGAAGAACATGTGGGAGACCGAAGAAGAACAGGAGCAAAAATCCCTCCTTGAGTACACCCTCCAGCTGAGGTCCAAACTTGGCAAACTCCGGGATCTAGCCTGTACCAATCTAGAGCAGAGTCAAACCCGTCAGAAAAAGAATTATGACAGGGGCAAGAAACTGAGGAAGATGAACGTCGGTGAATGGGCACTGGTTCTATTGCCCTCCATGAACAACAAAACCAAGAATGAATGGTTGGGTCCATACGAAACAATCGAAACTATAGGGGACACCACATACCGTCTACAGCTATCTCCCTCAAAACCCAAACTTATCACATCAACCACTTGAAAAAATGGATTGGTCCTGTTCCCAGAGGTGCAAACCTTGCGATCCAGACTACAAAGATGACAACCACACTAGATCGATTAGTGGTGAAAGAAGCTCACTCTGAACGACAAAAGGAGGATCTGAACAGAACCCTGATCTCCTTTTCAGAGATCTTCTCGGATCTCCCAGGGAATACTAACCTAGTCGAACACCACATCGAGACGGAGCCTGGGAAAATGGTAAGACAACGCCCCTACAGGATCCCCACAACTAGACGCGAAGCAGTAAGGAAAGAAGTGGAGGAAATGCTGGAACTAGGTGTTATACGCCCATCAAAGAGCAACTGGGCTTCCCCAATCGTGATGGTGCCAAAACCTGACGGCTCAAAAATGTTCTGTATGGACTTTAGAGCACTAAACAGCATCTCGACGTTCGATGCATACCCGATCCCCAGGGTGGATGAACTGATCGAGAAGCTGGGAGATGCAGTTTATATCACCATTCTGGACCTCACAAAGGGGTATTGGCAGGTGCCCCTCCGTGAAGAAGACTGGAAGAAAACCGCTTTCATTACGGATGAAGGATTATATGAATTCACGGTTCTTCCTTTCGGTCTACACGGGGCACCTGCCACATTCCGGCGCCTCATTAATGCCATCCTGACGAAATTTCCGTTGTTCAGCTCAGCGTACCTGGACGACATTGTGCTATACAGCAATACGTGGGAGGACCATTTACGACATCTGCACATCATTCTGACAGCTCTGAAACAAGCCGGCCTGCACGTCAACACGAAGAAGTCCAGAGCCGCCTTCAACAGAGTCAAGTACTTAGGGTATGTCCTTGGCGATGGTACCATCGCTCCCCAAAACGAGAAGGTAAAGGCCATAGAAAAGAAGGCTTTTCCCTCTAACAAAAGAGACATGAAAGCCTTCCTAGGGTTGATTGGTTACTATCGGAGATTCATCCCCATGTTTGCCGAGGTAGCTGCCCTCCTCACTGACCTGCTGCATAAGGAAGTGAAACCCCGAGAGCTCCTGAACCCCTCACAAGAAGCCTTGAGTGCATTCGAAAGGTTAAAACAAATTATGACCACAGCCCCAGTTTTAGTATCCCCTGACTTTTCCAAAACTTTCCTATTAGCAACAGATGCCTCCAACGTAGGTATTGGGGCTGTCTTATCACAAGTAGGTGAAGACGGGTTGGAACACCCGGTGCTATATGCCAGCAGGAAGTTGTTTCCACGTGAATGTAAATACTCCACGGTGGAGCGGCAGTGTCTCGCAGTTAAGTGGGCTGTAGAAAACAACAATATTACCTAGAGGGAAGGCTATTCATCCTACATACTGACCACGCTCCCTTAAGGTGGATGTACAGGAACCAGGGCAACAACCCCAGGGTGCTCCGTTGGTTCTTGTCCCTACAGCCTTATTCCTTCACGGTGCAGCATAGAAAGGGGTCAGACAATGGAAATGCTGATTTTCTGTCCAGGGTCTTCCCTCTCCCCGATCGGGAGAAACCAGGGGGGGAGGTGTGTGACGGTGCTGGACTCGATACCGCTACAGGGGCCGTGGAGCAAACACGGGACTGGTGGCTAGCTACCCCCTCTCACCTGCTTATGTCCCCTCTCACCACGAGTCCCCTCAATTCCAACAGGATGAATGGTGCGAGCAGGAAAAACGAGCCCCTTTGGTCCCGCGGCATTATTAGCAAAGACGGGTCCTTTAATGGAGGGTTTGAACATGACGAGACTCCTCCCAATGACGTCACCACGCTGCTGACAACAAATGTGAGCGGAACCAGGAGGTCAGCGGACGGCGTTTCCCCGGAGGACAAGAGCAGCGTTGGAGAGCAGAGAAGAGGAGAGGAGCAAAACTTTACGAAGGAGGACGAGACGGTAGAAGATCCCCGCGGTGATATCAACAAGCCCTGAGGCCAACGTCACCACGAGGCGCCCCAACACGCTCCCACAGGAGGAGCATGGCTCCAACAGGTACGGGGCAGAGTGGCGGGTTGGGTGGGGCGAAACAGCCTGCCTGATACCAGTAACCAGTATAAATAGTGTAAAACTCCGTGTACAGATTGCCTGACAACCCGTCCCTTTCACTAGCACTCTGAGCACTTGTAGAGTTTGTAGATAGCACTCCTCCACTGGGTTTCCTTCACCCCCGGTCCTTATTCAAAAGCTCCCGGTATCCCTTCTAAATACCCCCACTTGTCTCTTTCTCTTCTGGTTGCCGGACGGAGCGGAGAACCTGCTGTCAGCCGAGCTCCCAAAGACCGAACCATTCACCACCCGTGGCTTCTGTCCCAATATCAAGACGGATCCAGCAACCTTCGCCAGGGAAAGACTGACAAGCCGGAAGAGAAAATCATATATAAAAATAAAGTCTTCTTTAAGATCCTTACTTAAGGCCTCTGACTCCCTTCCGCCCCTTCCACCCCATTACACCAAGATTTATGTATAGTCTAGGTTTAGGAGGGAAATGGGCCTGTAATTTTTTACTTCTAGAAGATCCTTCCCTTCTTTGCGATTTACGGTGACGGTAGCTTTAGAGGTTGTACCTGTGATTTTACTGGTCTCCCCGAATAGATGGAAAAGGGATGCTATTTGAGCATCTTGATCTCTTTGGAAGGTTTCATAGAAGGTGGTTGTACAGCCATCAGGCCTTGGTGCTTTGCCTGGTTTTAGGGAATGTATCACATTTGTGATCTCTGAGTGGGAGAAAGGCTGGTTGAGGGTTATGAGATCTAGTATGGAGAGTGTCCAAGTATTTCCCACAAGTGGCTGTTTCTTTGGGGTTGTATAGGTCATTGTAGAATTTGCGAATGACCGTACATATTTCTAGTAGGTCATTGGTAGTCATATTTGACTTATTTTAATGGATGAGATATAGCTATTGGTATTTTTCAATTTTAAGTAATTCACCAGTGTTTTATCTCCTCTGTTTTACTCTTTGAATTTTTTCATTTTGTTATGTTGTACCAAGGTATGGGCCCTGCAGCTCAGAAGCTTGTTGTACTCATATTTTAGACTCTTAAATTGGTGTAAGAGGTTCTGGGTTTTATCTACACCAAATGTTTTTTTTCAATTGTTTAATTGATAGTTCCAGATCATTGAGACTTTTGTTTGTGCGTTTGATTACATTGTAGATGATGTTAATAAGGTCACCTCTAATAGTAGCCTTCATGGCATACCATAAGGTTTCATTTTAGATTTCATTATTTTGATCATCGTGGAAGAAGTTGTCGATAGAGCTTTAGGATTGGTCTTTAAAAATGTCTTTATTGAATCTCCATTTTCTTGACTTTGCTGGGTTGTGACCAATTTCTAGGTCCACTGAGATACATGTGTGGTTCAATATTAGTATTGGTTAGATTGCTTGTGATGAGGCAATCGGAGGGAGTACATTGTTCGTACAAATGTAGTCAATTATTGAGAGTGTATTATGCGGGTCTGCCTAAAACGTAAATTTGCTTCCTGTTGGATTAGGAAGGCACAATATGTCATGTAAGCAGTGATTTTTACAGAGGTTTATCATTGGTTTATGTGCTTTATTGGGCCTATATTTACATGCGGAACTCCTATCTAAAACTGGTTCTGTGAGAAGGTTAAGGTCTCCTTTCAGGAGAATGCTTGAGTCATTTGGTAACTCGCAGAGTTGTTTGTTCAAAGTGATCCAAGAGTCTGCATCATCAGTGATAGGGGCATAAATATGGAATATATCAAATAAAATGGAATTGTTTTAAATTTTAGTGATTAACCACCTATCATCGTTATTAAGGATAAGGTCTACGACCTCTAGGTTAGATCTTTTAGTTATAAGAGACATGACACCATTTTTCTTTTTGTTGGCTGGGGAGGCGGAAATGCTATGAATCTCATAGTAGTGCAAGGAGTTGCATTCTTTGAGTCCTAGCTGTGTTTCTTGCAATAGTATGATATCACCCTCAAGTTTGGTTCAGTAGTCGAGGATTTTCCTGTGTTTTACCGGGTGGTTGATACCTTTTGTGTTGAGGGAGACTACTTTAAGTTTTTGTAATTCATGTGGTCTAGTTGGGGCTGTAGGATCAGAGGAAATACGCAGTGAGTGTTGTAGTAGGGCAGATGATGAGGGTGGTAGTTTCCGATGTTTGGTAGCGCGTGGAGGTGAAGCAAGGAGAGACCACTTCTCACATTTATAGTTAAAATTAAGTTGAAGTATGCTATTCAATACAGTTTTATTCGGCAGTGGGGGTAGCAATGAGTGATTGAATGCTGAGTTAGTATGTGGGTTATGTAAGAGCCAGTCATTGTAGGGGAATAGTTTGTTGTTATGACTGACGTCAGAAAGAGGGGAGGATAATATAGGAGTGAAGGAGGAGGAAAGATGAACATAGGAAAAACATAAGAAGAGCATAAGGTGAGGGAAATAACGTGTAGCCCACCTATAATCCACCCAGTGAGTCCCTTCCGGGAAGTAGGAAGCAGTAGTGTAAGCCAGGCCGCTGAGGGAGGGGGGAATAGGAGGTGCAGCAATCACGGCGAGGAGAGTAAAATTAACATTAAACTTGACTTTAACCTAGTTTCCGGTAATTCTTGACATTAACATGTTGTTCAGATGTTGCAAAAAGCATATAGTCCACACATTGATGAAATGCAACATTACTGAGGTACAATAACATCGTATCTGGAGTGTTGCCAATGTGTGGAGTATAGGCTATTGGTGACACATACATTAGTGTGCTTTGCAGGAGAATATACCTGGTGGACTAATAATATGGTGGATATAACAGAGTTTATAACGGAGTGCACATTAATAGCGCACAGAGCATAATACGCTTGAGGTGCAGATATAGGTCTGTATAGTAAATGTAATGAAACCCTACATTTTTTGACCATCAGGCAGTAAAGCTTGCTGCCACCTGCTGTGATCTACTCAGAATGCTGCGTAAAATACTCCCTCTTCTGCCCTTTACCACCAGGAGACTGATGGTCCAGGCCCTCATTCTATCCAGATTGGATTACGGTAACTCCCTTTATCTGTAATCCCCAAAATGAACGATTAGGAAACTTCAGGTGGTCCAGAATTGTGCTGCCAGATTATTGCTTGACATCCCTAGATCGCAATGTGTCAGACAATCCTTGAATTCGCTGCACTGTTTGCCTGTGGATGAGAGAATCAGGTTTAAGTCTCTTTGAATGCTGGCCTTATGGGGTAATGGTCTGCGATAACTCAATCCTTGCTTTCTTTCTATTTCCCTCTCAGAACACTGAGCTCCTCTACCACTCATCTAGCTATTATTCCTTGCATCTGAAACAAAAACGAAAAAGGTGGGTCTGGTTACTTATGTATCCTTTTGAGAGCTTGGTGGTACAGGTGGTGGTGTAGATTAATGTGTTGGTCTAGAGAGGAGGAACTTGGATCATGTCTAAGTGGTGATTGAATTAGGAACTAATAGTTATTTAACAATAGTTTTTAGGTCTCGGCTATTCTATCCCGTAGGGATTGATAGGCGAGATTATAGTAAGCGGTCCGAAAAGTCTACCTAGCTGCGGATTGCGTACAGTTCATGTGAGCCAGGCGCGTGCACATCATCGCCAGCTGCATCACACATCACCATTTGTCTGTGCCTCTGCATCAGACATCAAAGGCTGCCGCTCCCCCGCCCCCCCATCAGACTTCAAAGGAAGCCGCTCCCCGCCCCCCTCCGCGCAATGCCAAAACATCCTTTTAGGGCCGCGACATTCCGCCCGCTCCCCCTCCCTCTCCCCTCTTCCTCGCACAACTCGCGTTTATTTTTTTAATTAATTTATCGCACTCACCCCCCTGGGTCTCTCCTCCCTGGTCACTGTTAAGGCACTTCTCTCATATACTCTCACACACGCGCCCTCGCTCTCTTCCCTTACCAGTGGCGCGTCTCTCATTTTCTTCTAATCCGTTTTTGCATCCTCGCGCTGTCCCACTCTCTAACCTCCAGTTTTTTCTTTCTCTTCTCTTGACCACTCCTTTCAATGTCTCCATTCTTCTCTTCCTGTTTCTCTCTTTCTTGTACTCCCTGTCTCTCACACATACTTTATTCTATTTGTCTTCCCTCTTCCTGTCAACGTTATATGTAAAGCGCCCTCCTTTCCCTTCTGCTCTCTTATAACTTGTCAGTTGATTGGACTACAACAATTCTCTCTCGCAATTAAATAGAAGCCTATTTAATAATTCACTCTCTTGCGTGGCATGGGAGGATTGTTAACAAAATGTATAGCAATTAGCGTTTGCCAAGTTTAACCCTGGCGCACAAGCGTTATTTGCCAAAAAGAGAGGTGCGCGTGGCACTGAGTGGCAGGCACTCCGATGCGCAGTGAGAGGCAGGCAGACAGACAGAAAGAGGTAGACAGACAGGAGGAACGAGAGCGAGACAGATAACAACACTCCCTATAAACAGTAGATAAAAACACATCTCCGTCTGTTGCAGTTCTGGTCTTCCCCGCCCCAACCACCGTTTTCATTCCTTTTTTATTTATTTTACTTTTAATAAATGCTTTCCCCAGTTGAGCTACTGCTGTGCCCAGTCCTGCCCCCGAGTCGCACCTTCCTGCTCTGCCATTCAGTTTTCATCTCGTTCTCGCGAATTCTAGTAGTTTCTTTCTGTGCCCCCACCCATCCCCCACCCACGTCCGCTCCACCTGGCTCCGAGCCCGTTCTCTAATCAAAGCCTTATTTCAAATTAATCATCTTCTGGCTCTCCGTGTCGGAGCTCTCGCCATTTCGTCCCCCTCCCACCCTCTTACTACCCCCTTGTTATTGCCTTTCTTTATAATGCGCTCCGAACACATTATGCTTCTTTTCATTTGCAACATGCCCTGGCGAGCATGGGCATGCTGCAGCTCACGATTTATGTAACTGCTGCTTTCAAGCTGGTGAACAGAAGCTGCTCGGTTGCAAGTTAAATGATAATTCAACCCCCCACACACACACACAACCCCAAACACAACCGCTCCCACACACAACTGCCCCCACACACACAACCCCACACACACACAACCCCCCACACACACAACCCCCACACACACACCAAACGCCCACACACACACAACGACACACAAACCACACACACACCACAACAAACACAACACACACAACCACACACAAGCACAACCACACACAACCATCTATCGCACTCACTCTATCTATCGCCCTCACTCTATCTATCGCCCTCACTCTATCTCTCTATTGCCCTCACTCTATCTATCGCCTTCATTCTATCTATCGCCCTCACTCTATCGCCTCACACTATCTATCTATCTATCCATCCATCCATCTCTCTATCTAACTATTGATCTATCGATCGCCCTCACGCTATCTATCTCCCTCCCTCTATCTATCTATCACCCTCACTCTATCTATCGCATCACCACAGCATCACTCAGCACCATCACAACATCACTATGCGCTACCAAAGCATCACTGAACGCCACAGCATCACTCGTCACCACCACAACATCACTCAGCGCCACCACAGCATCAATCTGTGCAACCATTCAACAACAACTGGTTCAAATATGTTCTCTCAATGTTTCAAGCTTTATACAAATGTCAAAAAAGATGTTAATATTTCGCTTCTGTTCTTGGTTTTTCGTCACAATAAAATACACTGAACATAAAATCTTCACAAAAGTCATTTCCAAAAGTTTAAGCTATTGCCATTATAAATTACAATAACTTTCACTTAAGTATTAATTATTTTAAAAAATTAAAAGCCATTGTTATTGGTAATATCAATACATCTAAGTCACATAAATACGACACATATGCAGTACAACTGCTATAGGTGTCACATTTGCGAAAGTTAAAACTATTGGCATTGTCAATGACAAAGCTATTAATTTCACTATTTTCAAAACCAACACATTAATAATAAAATTGTCATTTACAATACCAATAGCTCAAACTTACCTAATGCAAGACCTATTGCATTGCAGATGCTTGTTTGGATAGATGTCAAGCAGTTAGTTTAGTATTAACCAGACAGCTTGGACTGCAGCCAGACAGTATCCGGACACAGAAAAATTATAAAATAATATAAAAGCAGAGGCTAGGTATCCATCTTTCGTGGAGTATGGTCGTCTAAGAATGTTTCTAGATCTTTCGGTTCGTCAAAGTAGAAAGCTTTCCCACCTTTAGAGATTCTCATTTTTGCTGGTCCAGCGAAAAAGAAGCAAAAGTTAATTGCTTTCAGTCTGTTTCTTTGAGTTAGGAATCCTTTCCTTCGGTAAACTGTATCTTACACAGAGTCCCTTTTCGTCCACTCCCCTTTATTTCTAACAGCAATAACCATAACTGAGCACACAAGCACAAAAAACCATGCAAGGACCACTCGCCATCCTCCTTCCAATCAAGTAAAAGATGCAATTTAAGACTGTTACATCCATATGGTAATTCAGAGACACACCCCAAGAATACCTTAGAGAGACCACTCACCACAGTCAACTAAGCAAGATATCTGAGATTATGCTATACTATATCCATTTAATAAAGTGCAACCAATCACACCCGAAGGTGTATCACAGCGCTCGACCTCCACATAAGCTACATCCACTCTTTAAAACAGCCAGGTTTTTAAATTGTGCAAAATCCACACAGCAGCAGAGGTAGCCCGGAAGCAGATTCCACACCATCAGGGCAGTATAGGAAAATGCGCTGCCAAATATCTTGCTGCACTGATATGGGGGATGGACAACAGTACCTTATCTCTTGATTTCGGGGTGCTAGAGTGACAATAATAGCATAGTTTGTCCCTGAGATCCAGAGGGGACCTGCCCAATAAAGCTTTGTCAGTAAAACAACAGATCTTAAAGATAATGGCCTTTCTGACCGGAAGTCAGTGAAGAGACCGGAGAATGGGGGCAGAAGGGGAGCCAGCTCGAAGGATGCAAACTAACCGGGCCGCTTTATTTTGCACCACCTGTAGTTTGGTCAAAAGGGTGTCAGTGGCTGCATAAGAAAGCATTGCCGTAGTCTAAATGGCTAATTCTCAAAGCCTGGACCAGCGTTTTCCTAGCCGAGGATGATGGCCAGGAGAAGATTTTCCTCTAGAGCCGAAAGGTGGCATAACATGAACCTCTTGTGGCAGCTACATAGCTTTTCATAGACAATACCCACATTTGATGCAGATTGACAAGGACCGGGGGCTGACCCCAATTCAGAAGGCCACGGATAAGGAGACCAGAGATGTTGGGCTTTGCCAAACAGCATAACCTCGGTCTTCTCGCTACTCAGCTGAAGACTGTTCCTCATGTTGCCTTGAAAATGGTACTGAGTACCATCAAAGTCCTGTCCCAGGGAAATGATTAGCTGAGTTTCGTCAGCATAAGATATTACTTCAAAACCAGATGTTTTAACAATCTGGACCAAAGGAGCAACATAGATATTAAATATTGTCGGGCTCAACGATGAGCCCTGTTCTCCTCTGGTGAGGGGAACCCGATGGGAGTTAAAAGGACCCAGAGTGATATTTTGAGTCCTATCTTCTAAGAACTAAGAACTCAGCTAACAACACCTATCTTATGCAGCCTGCTAATCAGTACTGTATGAGAAACAGTATTGAAAGCCGCTGAAATATCCAGCAGCACCAGCATAGCAGGAGCACCCCACATCCCCAAAAAAATTAATGGAAACTGTGACTGCAAATAGTGGCATCACGGTACTGTAGCCCAATTTAAATCTGATTAAGAGGACTCTAGGATCGCATGATCCTCTAAGAATGTCATAAGCTGTTGGTTCCCACAACCTTCGAGCATTTTCCCAAACAATGGGAGGAGAGATATAAGACGGTAGCTGGTCAGATTTTTGGGGTCCACATTTAGTTTTTTGAAAATGGGAGAGACCAAAGCAGTCTTCCAAGCAGATGGTAATTTGGCACATTCAAGAGAGTGACTGAATATTGATAGGATGGCAGGAGCTAACTCTCTGAGTAACTGCAATCCTAAGGGGACAGATATCAGCAGGGGAACCTGATTTAACTTTAGTCATAAGTGCTAAAATGTGATCTAAGGTAAAAGGTTCAAACCTATCCCAGCAGATTTAAAAGCTGATTTGTCAATTAAAGTTTTTGAACAGCGCCAGCGTATTTCCAGCTTTTTGCAACCTACCTTCAGCTAACTTTATTCACTAGCGAACCAGAGGGCATGAGGTCTGGAAGATAGTAGCTGCTTAAAGCAACAGTAATGTCAGAGTCTTGGGTCAGCGCTCCCATGAAACGACTTTGGCCAACTTGGATGACCATTTGCTGTCCACGCAGTCACATTTAATAGATCTGAAAGCAGACCCCTTCACATATCCAACTTCTCACTCGGAGATGTTTTTCCTGCGCATCTAAGACTGTTATTTTGGCATATATACCACGTATTGTTAATGTTAAATCTTCTGCTGTTATATCCTGTACATGCTGTATTTCTTTTATATCTATGTTGGAATGTTCGCCTCAAGGTGTTTTCACTGCGCACTTGTAAGCGGAACACTGAGCTACGTTTAACTGGTCACAACATTCTGGTCAGCTGATCGCTGTGCTGTCTCGGGGTCAAATAACAATAAAAGCAGTCTTTTGTTACCTGTGCTTTGGTATTTACATGAAGACAAGTACTTTGTTAAGCTCCATAACTGTAGAAACAACTTTTCAGACTAGCCTGCGGCTGGAAAGAGCATCAACCGTCTTCTTGGAACACATACACATCAATCCTCTCTTTTTCTACTATGCTGTGCAGCCATCTATGTTGTCTGAGTTTGGCTTGCGACACTTGTCAAACAGTTGGCTGGGAGATGGATTAAACCCAGATCTTTTGACTGGGTGTGAGTGTTTGATTGATTCAGATGCTCTGTCCATCACCACCCCCTTTTGTACCGCTTTTGGCCGCCATAAGTGTGGCAGAGTATGCTCAGACGTGAGTACTTTGCTCACTTTGCCACTGGATTCAAGCAAGCCGGGCTGAAGACGGCTGGAATGCCAGAAACCGGTCCTCGGAAGCTTGTTTCCGGTCCAGGGAAGGCATGGCTTGGCAGTTCGGGCTGGACTGTTCCCATGAGGCACAGGGTCAGACTGATTTGCATATAGCCATGTCTGAACTGGGCTAAAGAACGGTGATGGATTAAACCCAGATCTTTTGACTGGGTGTGAGTGTTTGATTGATTCAGATGCTCCGTCCTCACCACCCCCTTTTGTACCGCTTTTGGCCGCCATAAGTGTGGCAGGGTATGCTCAGACGTGGGTCCCTTGCTCACTTTGCCACTGGATTCAAGCAAGCCGGGCTCAAGACGGCTGGAATGCCAGAAACCGGTCCTCGGAAGCTTGTTTCCGGTCCAGGGAAGACATGGCTTGGCAGTTCGTTCTGGACTGTTCTCATGAGGCACAGGGTCAGACTGATTTACATATAGCCATGTCTGAACTGGGGTGGCAGAGTGGGCTAAAGAACGGTGATGGATTAAACCCAGATCTTTTGACTGGGTGTGATCGTTTGATTGATTCAGATGCTCCGTCCATCACCACCCCCCTTTTGTACCAATCCTTGTACCGGCCATTTCTCACGAGTACCATAACTACTATAACACCATTCTTGTAAAGGCAGACTCAGATCCACAAAATATTCAGACACTTCTGCAGAGCCAACTGTATCCCTTTTAATTATCTTCCAAACAAAAGCATTTAAGGTAGCCACCAGGTGTCAGTAGCACTTTCCCAAAACCAAACCCAAAAATGAACAAATAGAAATAGGGACCATGGAGTCAAAACCAGAATCTGATGCAATCTGTCCCCATGTGGGGAGAAATTGCTCATCTGGTAGCATTGCCGGGGACCAAGAGCACGAGATTAAAGTTGCCTCGGGACAGCAAAAGTCCTGTCTCTTAGGATCTTGGATTTAGGGTCTCTTTGGGACCCTAGAGTCAGTGACCCTGTCAGATCATTCCAGCCAACATCAGAGGCCTTTGTGTTCCTCATGGACCCGTCAGTTTCAGCTGTCATTAGGAGCCATGCTATTTATTGCTATCATTATTTCCATCAGATATCAGGACAGGATGGCAATTTTGCAGGTACTTTTCAACTTTTACCCTGTCTAGAGAGAGTGGGAGGCAAATAACTCCTCATAAAAGAGTGTTGCATTTCTTCCCACCACGGCCATAGACTTGGGGTCCCTTCTTGAACTCAAGAAAACCCCAGGATTGCCAGAAACCCAGAGTGATATTGATATGTGCACTCTATGGTGGTTAGTAAATAACTCCGATTTTTTTTTGTATAACTTTCTTACATATAGGCACATATAGAGTTGTTGATTTTGCTTGTTCAAAGTCATATGTTTGGTAATTTCGACCACAGTTACTAGGACAGCAAATGATATGCTGAAGAGCATTTGGAATTATACTGGTTCGGAGGAATTGGAGCTAGGCCACATTTGCCACCCAGCATAACATATATTGAACACACTTATCTTTATGCACCTGAAAGTAGTAAAAATACAGATCAAGTGGAGCTCTCATGAAGTGCAACATCCATGCAAGTATGTGTACACACCCACCCACTCCCCTCGAGTATTTTATGATGTTTTGTAAAAGTGTCTGCCAACCACATCGCTTTCCCTTTAAACTGTCAGCAGTTCCAGCGGTGACCACCCAATGCAGAAATTGGAGTGGATATGCCTGCTCCAGTGTTTCCTTGAAAGCTCATTACATCTGTTATGGGCCAAAGGAAACCCGAGTATGTCGCCGGACCGAACCCGTGCAGCAGGTTGCAGTCATAGTTCATTGCCCAAATTATAAAGTAAACACAGATGTGTTCCTTTGAGAGACCAGCGCTGCTTTAAAAAAAATGCTCATTTGGAGTGAATGGAGGGATCGAAGCCTGCTTTACCTTGCAGAATTGCAGGACTGCATGCATGCATTCACAGCCATCCACAAACGGTAGCAGAATGTCTCCTACCTCATTAATATTCATTAGGCAATAGGTTTTCTGACCTCCTGCAAACCATATTTTGCAGCGTGATTGATTAGTACACCGGTTGCATCACAAAATGAAGCCCGGATCACAAACCAGTTAGAGAACAATTTGCACATCCTGGGGTCGACCTCGGCTTTGTATTGTCACCATCAAACAGGATATCTCACGATTTTCAGACCTTGCCTTAAAATACAGTCATTCACATAAAGATGCCCCATGTGTTGAGCATAGGGACGTCATCATCAGCAGAAGGAACAGAGGGTCAGCTACCCCTCAGGAAGAAAGAATGATCTTTATTGAATTCACAAAACAATGGATTATTTGTCAATATATTACAAAACAGGGTATATCATTTCAACGTCTGACTGCGTAGACAAGACCAACTGTACGCGTCTTGTTGTACAGCGCAACTACAAGTAGATACACAGCCCTAGTGCTCTGGAGAAGTGTTTATGCACGACAACAGCAATTAAGACAAGCACTGGCAAAGCCAATATTTCTCACCTCTGCAGGAGCTATTGGCTTTGCCAACGTGTTTTAGCCATGTTGTACACCAGCTTTGCTACTGTTCAGCAAGGCTAAAAGTAAGTGGCGTAGA
Source organism: Lissotriton vulgaris (assembly GCF_964263255.1). Classification (NCBI taxonomy): domain Eukaryota; kingdom Metazoa; phylum Chordata; class Amphibia; order Caudata; family Salamandridae; genus Lissotriton; species Lissotriton vulgaris. The sequence goes on along the minus strand of NC_141687.1, from coordinate 275,492,168 downwards.
GGAAAGTAGTGTGGAGTGTCATAGAGTGGAATTTCAAAGAGTAGAGTATTGTAGATGGAGTGGCATACAGAGATATACAATGGAGTGGCATAGAGTAGAGTGGAGCCTGAATTCCATGCCTTGGAGCGTTACAAACCTCATCTCCGATCACAGGTAGATCCTCAACTCCACACCTCCCTCTAATACAGAGTGATACAGAGTTTGCATCTGAACACAGCTAGGGTTAACAGCCACTAATAGAATGGGTAATTGAAACAACGGGGGCATTGGCTGGCCCGTGTAGCGGTTTCCCCTTTAAATAATCAAGTCAGCTACTGCCACGTGAGTACCAGTCAGCTGGTTTCCTGAGGCATAGTAGGATTGTGGCGAGTGCTCTACCTGGAAGAAGTAAGTGGCATGGCAATGATACACCCAGTAAGCAGAGCCCACAGTATGAGACAATGCGTTTTTAGCAAATAACTTTGTAAGTGCACTCAAAGAAACTTTGTTTCGGGTACAACATATTCATTCCCCATTGTTACGCTCCTTGTTTGTATCAACTTGAAATAAACTTGCAGATTATGACTACAGGAGGTGCCCACCCAGAACAGAACATGAGGCAAAATGCCCCCTGGCCTTAGGTCAAATATGGCTTAAGTGCCATTGTTGGGATGATAAACGGAACCCCTTCCCCACTTGTGTTTTTAGCACCTGTGCATGCATGTGATGTTTAAATGCTGTTGCATCCTAACACTACAGCTTTAAATCCTTGTTCTTCCCCCAACTAGGTATTATTTCCTGGTGTTTGCTCAAAGAGAGGTAGGTCCTTTCTAATTATTTGTCTGTACCCTTCACTATTAGTTTTTAAGTGTAGGGATACATACTTCCAGCCTTGATGAATGCCCAAAACCTTGTTTAGGCTTTTAAAGATAAGGGCAGAAACATGTTGGCATGATAACACAGTAGTATGTAAGGATCATAGCAACCCAGTGCATCCTCTGAGATTATGGTTTGGTATTTTACCCAAGTCTAGGATACCACCTGAATAAAGGATACTTTGCAGAATATCAAAAGGTTTTACTGTACTGGATCCAAGTATTTTTTCCAGAGAAAACATTTACTTCTAAGAACTCCCCCAGGTCTGCACCCACATGGGGTTGCGTCTGCCCTTGTAGTACCATCTCACTAGAGTGGAACGAGGTGGCAAATGATGAAGCATGTCATATTACATAAATGAGCCTACCTCATCCAATTCTTAAAAATTGCCCACTCTTGTGTAGGGACATTAGCAGTAGGAAGTCAGGATCACACAAACGAGCATTAGAGGAATTTCTCCCCAAACATAACCAGAGGGCATCACGCCACTTTTTGTGTTTTGAGATCACAGGCACAAATAGGGTGACAATCACATAGAGATGCTGTAACATGCACCTCCAGGCATCAAAGGGCATGTATGTATAGGCATTTATATAGCGCACTACTTACCCGGAGGGTCCCAAGGCGCTTCGACCGCTGCGAAACCCTTCCTGGCTTCCCTGAGAGATGGTCCCTTAATGGGTATCTCCAGGGTGAGACCAGGCATCCCCGGCGGTCTGGTGGGGCCGTTAGTGAAGATGAGGCAAGCTAATGCTAGAGTTGCCGAGTGTGATCGCTGATCAGAGTGGGCACCGAGGCGAGAGAATTATCGAGTCCGCTGACCCTGGTCCAGAAACCTGCCGCGCCGGGATTCGAACCCTGGTCCCGGGCCGTCCTCTGCTCTCGGGTCTGCATCAGATTTCACCCGAAACAACTCTGTCCCAGAGGCAGGTGTGAGCCTCTAGAAGGACTCAGTTCAGCGGCCAAAGCAAGCACAGCAAATTTACCCTTACCCCTGTGTCGGTGTACAATTCTGCTGCACCGGAAGCTGCAGCATAGTAGAAGACGCTTTGGGGCAGAAAACAGGGCCTACTATCACTTCTGTTTTTGCCGAAGTCAGACTCCAAATAAGTGGTCATGTTCGAAAACAACATAACTTATGGGCCCCAGAACTGGGAGGCATTCTAGGACTTTTTCTGTCCAAAACTGTCCTCCATGATCTACACGGTGTTCCGAATGAGAAAAGATGCCACTGCCCCCCACTGTATCACGGCATCTGGGCTGCTGCAGAGTTTTTCCTAGATGGAAAGGCTGCTGTCACTTAAAGATCGAAAAAGCACAATCCCTGCACTATACATGATAGGGAAGCAGAAGCTGACCATGGGGACACCTGTCCATTTTTGGCAGACATCCCATTACCACCCTCCTCTAAATAAGGCACCTGCTGGTTTGCTTCTATTTTCTGCAATTACATTTCTTTTGCTGTTCAGAATTCGCAGGTGCTGTAATGTGTGTTCCTAGTGCCTCTAATGACCAATGAAAAGCACGATGGGGGCGCCCACTTTTATTTGCACGAATAGTTGAGAACACCTGCCTTGCAGACCTGCTCAAGCGGCCTGGCCTGACGCTGAGGACCTTCCTGTGTGTCCAGGAGCCAGGAGTAAATGCAGTTGTCACTCGTGCCGAAGCCACTCATGGAATGCGGCAGCTGCCTGGGAGAAGGAGGGCATGTCGGCTGAAAGCCGCAGAAGAGGCTTTTCGCGGCAGCTATTTGCAACCCTCCAAGGAGCCACCGAGCCTACCCATTAAAGCCCTGTTAAAACACTTCTGATGTTGTCAGCAGTGGAAAGCTGAAAGAGCACAGCGATCGCCGAGATGCTATCTGCCTCGAGCAGTTCAGTGGTGCTGTCAATACTATGAACAAGAAGGTGCCAGATGAGCAACAACCTAATTCCTGCATCAAATTTTGATGAACTCCCTGGGCTGGTGAAAGCAATAGACGGGGGCAATCTTAGGACAGGCGAAGCGTGGCGCAGGGAGGGGTGACCTTTGCAAAAGAGCGCTTCTGTGAAGAATTTCCAAAACATCCAAACTTTTCACTGCCGATAATTGGAGTTGGAAAACTGCCAAAGAAACGAGCGTATTTACCGATTTGTCAATTAAATCCCCCTTTCCGTCTTCCAGAGCTCCAGCCTTGCCACGTTAATGCTTTCAGAGAAGGAAAGGGATTTAAATCAGGGTCCTTTGTTCACCCAGGTTTATTAATCTGTGAGCATAGATTATAAACAGAGACAAACGTAGTACATCAATTAATGACTCCATTCAAATGCTCAGCATCCACGAACCCACAAGGGCGTGCTCTTTTCACACAGGAAGAAACAAACAGATTCAGTTGCCAATGTCGGGAGCACAGAGATCACCGATCAGACTACACTAAACACCAAGATCGAGACCTTCCTTCAAAAACAACCTCACTCTCCGAATCTTCTGCAGGGAAGATAATTCTCTTTGCTTATAGCTTCATCCACCTTGGAGTCCCCCCCCACCCTCTCCTAGAGCTCCACAAAACAGCGAATCGTTTAGTCTTTAAAAATAAAGCGACGTGTCTGTTCCTCCAAAACCTCCATGTACTCAGTAAGTGCATAGAATACAAAAGCACACAGACTATTTGAAAGGTACAATTCCGAAACTTTGTTTTGAAAAGAGATCATTTGTGAATGCATGAGGTAATCATGCTTGTCAAAATCTGGAATTACAGAAAACTACAATGCATATTTCATACCATTACTAGTGGGCTAGTAGTCATTCAGTCTACCTGAAGAAGCCAATGATCAACCACCACACTACCTCATTACTTTCCACGCCAATAAGCGCCTCTTGCAGTCATCACATAACGTCAAAAAAATTAAGCAGAAGGAAAGAGCAACACACATAAACTCCCACAATGAATGTAGGGCTTCAGTTATGTTAGTAGTAATGTAAAATGCAAATAAAGATGACATACAGCGGGCATTTACAGATTGCTACATCCACAAAGACAGTGGAGGCCCAGCCTCTCTCAGCCTAGTGGAGGCTCACCTGTCAAAAACGTTGTGCTACTCGCCTCTCTGGTGGTTTAAGTTTCACCATAAGTTCTCCCACCGATTTTGTTCTTATGTTTCAGAAGCATACCATCAAACTGGGAAGTTTTGAAAATCAAAACAGAAATGTCCCTGACTCATTTAGAGCTTTTCCTTTGGGAGGGGACATTTCTGTATTTTTTTATATTAGCAAACTTCATGCCTTTTGTGTTGGAGTGAGGGGGTCATCAATCAATCAATAGATTTGTAGAGCGCTTCTGGTCACCTGTGAGGGCATCCAGGCACTGGCAGGAATCAGTAGATTAGCCAACTAGCCGGGTCTTCAGAAAGTTACGAGAGAGTGGGAGGTCCATAGATGAAAGGATAGCTCGTTCCATGTCTTTGCTGCTAGGTAGAAGCGAGCTCGCTATCTGCTACATCGATGCAGGGGTGATGGTTAGAGAAAGGGACAAGGAGCGGAGGTGTCTGGTGGGCTGATGAAAGTTCAGGGGGTAGTTAAGTTGGCGGGTCTGCAGTTGTATAGGGCCTTGTATGCATGGCTCAGGAGCTTGAACTGGCATGTTTTCTGAACATGGAGTCAGTGGAGTTCCCTGAGGTAGGGGGAGATATAGGTTCATCTAGGGAGATATAGGATTGTTTTGGCTGTAGCCTTCTGGATGGTCTGCAGTCACCAGAGGAGGTGAGCTGAGTTCTCTGCGTGGAGAGCGTTGCCACAATCTAGTCGGTTGGAGATGAGAGCCTGGGTGATGGTGCTTTTGAGCTTTGGGGTAGCCATTTGAATATCTTCTGAATCATGCAGAGGGTGAAGAAGCAGGAGGAGGAGACAGAGTTGACCTAAGTCATGGTTAGCGTGTTGTCTGGAATGATGTCTAGGTTCCTAGTATGGTCAGTATGGGTAGGAGCAGGTCCAAGTTCTGAGGGCTACTAGGATGTATCTCAGGGGGTGTTTTTGATTTCTGAAAATCGGTACCTCTGTCATGTCCGAGTTGAGTTTCAAGCAGATGTCCTTCATTCAGTTGACGATGTCTGTCATGCAGTTGCGGAAGTTGGTCTTGGTGTTGGTGGTGTCTTCGGAGAGGATGAGTTGTGTGTCGTCGGCGTAGGATATGATGTTAAGTCCATGGCTTTTGGCAATGCTGGCCAGAGGTGTCCTATAAGTGTTGAAGAGGGTGGGGCTGAGCAAGGATCCTTGGGGTACTCCACAGATGATTTCCTTGAGTTCAGAGGTGAAGGCAGACTTTTTGCATTCTCCAGGTGAGGAAAGAGGCAATCCATCTGGGAGTGGCTCCTAGGGTTTCTATGTTGTGCAGCTTTGTGATGAGCGTGTGGTTGGAGACCATGTTGAATGCTGCCAAGAGGTCTAGGAGGATCAGAGCCGCAGTCTTTCCTCAGTCAAGTAGAGCTTGGATGTCATCAGTAACAGCGATAAGGGCTGTCTTGGTGCTGTGGTTGCTGTGGAACCCCGATTGGCAGAAGTTGAGTGAGAGTTTCTGTGCCTGATGTGAGGAGAGTTGTTGATTGATGGCTTTTTCGAATACTTTGGCTGGGAATGGGAGCAGAGAGATTGGTCGTTAGTTGTTGAGCTCGCTGGGGTCAGCTGATGGCTTCTTTAGAAGGGTCATGAGCAGGAAACAACAGGGTATAAAAACCTGTCCTGAATAGGGCAGACCTTCTGATACTATTAAGCTAGTTGCCCTTTGGCAGATGAGCTAATTGCAAGCAGTTCCTGAAAGAAAGCTAGCCGAGGCTCCACCTACAGAAACTCACCAGTTTCTGTCTCTTCCTAAGGCCAGGGAAGCATGAATGGGGCACGAAGAGGATACCCACCGATTTACAGCAGATTATCCATTTCTCTAAAATAGGCCATCGATCTTGACAGTTTAAACTTTATAGATCAACAGCCGATTGATTATACAACAATACCATGAGAGGAGCTCAGAACAGTCTAAAAATTAAAACGCAGCCAGATCACAGAAATCCTTTGATTCAACCACTGACTGTTACACTGACAGAAACTTGCATGCCTATTGCAAACAGAAGGAAGTTTTTGATACATGAATATTCTGCAGTCAAATATATATGACTTGGAGAGCATTGCTCACTCACCTCCCCTCAGAGGACAGACCTGTAACTTCAGTTTCATTTTCCATCTCAGCGTTGTAGAAGGCAGCTGGAGCTGTATTACTCCACTGAGACACTGAGAGTATATGCTATACAACCAACTGTAAGTACTCTTCCACAATGACAAGTCATCTCAGCCTTTTGCCAGTGCTCTTCCACTGCTAAGACCCACCCTCTTAATATCCATGTTGTATACTTTAGTTGAGTAATGTGTCCCTTGTCAGTCTACCTTTTCTATGTACATATGAATACACATTCCTATACCCTTTCAGTACTGCTCAAATGCTTATCTGGCCTGCTTGACAGGCACTACATAAATACCATCGTTCTTGTACTTTGATGCCTTCTGTCCATACTTCTCCGCACTCGACAAATATGCACCTGCCCGGACCTTTGAAGGTATTCTGATTATTTTATGTATACAAAGAATGACAAATACAGGGCATGATGCTCATTCCTCCAATAAGAGCTCCCCATATCTAATGAAGTAAACCGAGACCAATCAATCAAAAATTTAGCAAGTAGTAGTCTCTGGAGCAATCCACATAAGTCTATAAATGTCAACCATTTCCATACACAATGACTTATTATGATGGCCTGGAAAATAAGAAGAAAAACCACCCTTATGATAACATATCACCACACTGGCTTAACGATAGGAAGGCAGAGCACGTACAATTCTCCTTTCACCAATCAGCCACCCCCAAGTGTTCTCGGTTTCTTGCTTGAGACACAGCACTAAAAAAGGCTCTTTGCTTCCCAGAAGACATATTTCCATTTACCCCTCGGGTCACCTGCATGGAACCCTAGTGGTGGTAATATTCTCTCAGCTCACAAAGCATGTGTCCGTATATATATTGGATCATTCTCTCTGTTTAGATCTAAGAATACCACAAACCAGTTACAAATGAAGAGTGTATGATCCCACCCACTCCTCTCCCTCAGAGGGACCTAAAACCCTTGTCTGTTTCTGTTGCTCTGTATTTTCCAGCAGCTGAGTCCAAAACAACAAGGGATACATTCTTATTTATTAGGAGTTGTGTTCTCTTATCAAAAAAGCCAGCACGAAGGAGTATCTGGTCTGTTGACTGGTGATCACAGTGAATAATTTGAGACGGTGGTTGCCAGTAAGGGGGGGCACTACTAGCACTAATGATTGGTGACCGGCGCTCATTTGTCACATCCGACATTTACCGAGCGTAAAAGAGGAAAAAACACACAAAGCAGAAAGATGGAGGAACAAAAAGACAGAAAAAACGTCACAAAGGGAGAAAGCAGCAATCTGCAAGAGAGAAGTAAATTGGTAAGGAGTGTTTGGTACTGGATCAAACAGGCATCACTGGTGTAACGAAAAGTGAGGGGGCCTCCCTGCACGGTACTTAGGGGGGGGGGGGGGGCTTCCGGGCCCAATCAGGAGCTCTCCCGGCCAGAGTTCAGTGCCGAGGGGGCCCATTGGAGCTATGGGCCCCCAGCACTGCGTGGGCTGCGGGGGCCTGTGTTACGCCCCTGACAGGCATACGGTGGATTCAAGACTACGCAGCGTTGTTATTCGGTGCTGACATTTCATAGCACAAGCCACGTGCTTCTGAGCAAATCTTTGGGCACTGGCACTCTTTTACAAATTAAGCATTGGAATCACCTTCATTAGAGTTTCCACCAGAGACATTGTGGTCTCCAGCACCTTTACTCAAATCATTAAAATGACATCCAAGTTAGAGCTGGATCTTTCAATCTTCCAGGGCCAACGAGATAGGGTCTCTAGGCAGAGACACCGAGGATGGTGGGTTAGGGTATTATGCCTCTGCTTTATTCTCAACTCTCCCGGTGTGGAAAAAAGAAGTCAGTCTTAGTTTCCTTCCTATTACCTTTCAACTTCATGCTGGTCATTGCCTTCACCAAAAGATACTCTTGGATGTTCTTTTGCAGCCACAGCAGTCCCTCTTCACCGTTTAATCCCATCACCAACCACAGGCCAATCCAGACAGGAGATGTGCATCATCTATGCTGGACTTCCTGATGCCACCACAGTAAACTCTATTCCCACTATGTAAACAAAGGTTCACTCCACCTTATCGTGCTGCCATCTACTCCCGTGGCTCACAGGAGGGGTTCTATTCCATTTACTGCCACAGAGCACTTGGAGCCACTGTATACGGTTTAGAGTTTGCAAGAGGGATGTGTCTGCTTGCTAGAACTCTTGATTCTTCTTTGTTCACGCCTGGTGCTCAGCTAGCCTCAACATCTGCTATAGTGGTGCAATTTTTTCCCTGTGCCACACTCCTGCAGTCATTTCATAAATATATAAGTGAGTTACAGCCTCATGCACCAGAGACCCCATGTAGCTCTGTAAAGTGTTGCCATTTTAATGAGTGTATAGTCATGCCACACAGCTGTCCTTTTTTTTTACCAAGTACTCTGGTATCCGTATGCATATTGTGTATTCTCTTTTGTGCACCTTTCTCTTGTAGTATAAATCCTTTTTTTGGGTGAGTAAAAATAAATAAAAAAACATATCTCTATCGTTTTGGAGAATGACCTATTGGCATAAAGAAACATATGGCGCAAAAATAATAGAAATGTGTATCTGTGTTCTACCTATTTGTTGTCCCTTGTTGTGTATCTTCCTTTTTAGGAAAGAATCCTAAATACCCTATGAAACAGACATCCCCCGTCTGGAAAATCCAGTGTACGGTAGGATGTTTTGTATCATTAATTTGTGTTAATTTTTGCTTTTTTCACTAAGCTTAGGTCAAGCTTAATTGCAGTAGTGTTCAAGAGGTCCTGACGAAAGCCGGGTACACTTTCCTACAATGGCTGAAACATGTTGACCAAATACCATCCTTAATAGACAGTTATTGTGTCAAACTGTCTCACACTCATTTTAATCTTGGCACCATGATTTTCCCTAATAAAGTTTTCCTTAAATCATGGTAGCCAATTTTACATCTCACTTTTTGATTCTTTTTGCACACTTTTTTCTCACTGCAATTTAACATCCCACACCATTCCAAACTGATTTGACTTTTGGTATGATCCATCACTGGTGGTTCCTTGGGTTTGGAGAAGCACATAATTCCAACAGGTGTGTGGCTCCTTAACCGGACCATCTTTGGTTCTATCCCAGATGAGGAAGCTCTGCCATATGGGTGGGCTGATGGGATTAATTTCCTTTTTGTTGTACACACTTTATAGGTAGACACAGAGTCTGTCACATTTTTCTTTGCCCCCATTAGTTGTACAGACCATTGACAGTCCTTTTGTATTGGTATATATCCTGCTACCAGTATCAGAATATTATTGACTTTTCTTCGATAAACTAGTTATTGAAATTTGAATATGACAAAATAACTCATTAAACTAAAAAGAAAAGACTTCTTATGAGGTGACTAACGAAGAGAAAAAACTTAAAAATACATAAACCGTTCATAAAACTCCCATCACCTACCATCCTATGAAATAAAAGTATAACTAGCACGTGTTGCTTCCTCTGAGGCACAACATGTTTCCCCATTAATCACAAAACAGACAGAATAGAGACAGATGCTCCTGGGGCTAGACAACAACACAAACAGAAACAGTGATATAAACAGCCATTATCCTATAGCAGCTAAAATTCTTTAAACATGGAACAAGTGTCACCATGACTATTCTGTGCCCTCAAACTAGAGCACAAAACAAACCAAGACAGACAACCAATTCTCTTCAGGGAGCCTATGCAATGAATTTCAAACTTCAAATATATATTTTGGCTAAGTTCAAAGCACGGAAAAGTCACAAATATTTGCCCTTAGTAAATTAATTAGACTGCCCATATAATTTGAAACTGTCAGAAACAGAGATCCCATCAAGTTTGCGTTTCTGACTCATCGAAAGACACTAACGACAATATCCTTGACACAAGATAAACCTGTAATGCTGAAGTCAGTGGTACATGCTAAGAAAGTATGACATTTGCAAACTCTGCAGTCCCTCACCTCAGACTCATGAGTGTATTCCAAGGACGGAAAAGAATTATACCTACTCCTGTTGAGAGTTTGAAACTACATAACCTGAATTTTGTAGCATGTACACTCAGACCTGGGAACCTGGGCTTCTATCCAGTAGCCTTTTTTCTGTGAGATCAAGTTGTGCAGGAATCTCAATAATGCTATGACGTGGCCAGATCATTTGATGGGCCAAACATTTAGCAACTATGATGGATCTTTTTGACAACTTCATATAGAAAAATACTCCAATTCTCAGAATTGGATACCCCATGTTTGGTGACGCAATGGTTCAAAGATATCAGACAATCAGGTGCAAAGATTACACACTTTACATCAAGAGATAAGAAGATATAAGGATTAGAAACATTAACTCACTGGATAAGAAGAAGAAAAGTGTTACAATCCTGTTATTTTATAAAGTCTTATCTCTTTAGCTCATTTGTTACCCCTGATAATCTCCAATTGTACGTATTAATAATACTTTGCTCATCTCTTATATTGTAATGGTATGTTCCTTCCTTCCTCCTCCTGCGTTCCTGTTGGTACATTCCAGGTGTTCTGGAGTCAACCTTAGAATGTTGTGTGAGGACTGTCCTTAACTGGACAACTGGAGAGAGGAGCAGAGGTAATAAAGGCTTTTCTTACCTGCATTGGTCTTCATCTCGTTGTATCACAAAGCTTTTAGATTTTACCTTAAAAATTATAGGTAAGCAGGTGACCAAACAAGAAGGAAGAAAACACATTAGCTTAAAACGCAGCAATTAGTGATGGACATAAGTACTCAACCCTAGAAGAGGATATGGTCTGGAGACAAACGTGTTAACTCTGGTACTCAGCCACCAAGCTATGATTTCTGTGGTTTAAATGCACGATCCTTGGTAAGTAACCTCAGATTCAGAAGTAGCTACTATAAACATGCTAACGGAACCTCTAACTTTAAATATGAAACGTATCAGGGTTACATTACTTCTGTTACTTATCCGACCTTAGAGGAACATATTATTCATACGAAAAACTGTACATCAGAGTGTCGAGTAAACACCAATGTGCAGTGCCAACGTTACTTAGCAACTGCATCTGGATGCCTTTACTACCAACCTCACCCACACCTAGCCTTTGTAATTAATAGAAATAAATGTACGTCAGTTTCTTTTTGGAGAAGAGATTTCTTGGGTACATGTTCGGATAGGGTGCAATGCTTGGAAGAAGTTGCCAATACTATTTTTCCCTGACAGATGCACAGCTAATATAAACTCTAAAGTCACGTTTGACAATCTGATAAGATTATTGGAACATGGCATGCATTGGCATGCATTATGTACAGTGTTTATTCATAGATAACTGAGAAAAAAAGCTTCAAGTTACAAGCTACAGAAACTCACAACACTAAGCCCTTGTACCATCCCAACACCAACTATGGACACCATCAATAAATTTTACCTGCTGATTATAAGGGCTACGCACATAGATCGCTGTCATCATGGACATACCCTGCTTCTCACCTCCAGAATCTTACTACTGGACGAGGGCATTCTGAATTATGCACAGAATAAGTTGTATCTTCGAAAGTAACAGCTTGAGTTTCCAAACGGCTTACCCATATCTGTTTCCTAGAAGAACTGCTTCAATTTTTCAGTACTCCAGTGGATCACAGATTTGCTTTTAAACACAACGGATAATGCAAAAGTGTAATAAGACATACATATTACTATTGCATACGGTGCTATTACTTAACACACTTTGACAGTGTTTACTTTTTGGGGAGATTGTAGATGATGGGCACAGTCACTCATTTTTGGAGTAATGAGACTTGTTTTCCCTCATCAGCCTTTGACCCAGAGCAAGAGACAAAGGAAGAGAACAGAGGAAGAGAAATTTAGGAAATAATGATAAAGAGAGACAGCAGGAATGAGAAACAACCTGCGCACGACTTATATACGTGGACAAGGAAGAGGGATGAGGTGGAATCAAGACTAGCCAGCATGCACGTGGGGATCGAGTCCCAAGAACAACCTTCGGTTCCTACAATTACAATCCATTTTGACCCCAAACAGTTCATTAACCAAAAAGTAATGTATATGCAACGTACATCGGGAGCCAAAATGACTTTAATAAAGGAAGAATGTACAATTTTCCGGTACAGGCGCGAATGAGCTACAACTTTAGCTTATAGATTTGGCAGTGCGAATGGTGCTGGAAACTCTCTCGTCATACATATCAAGGTGCGCTTAGAAGGAACACAAATAAGAGAAATAATGCTAAATTCCTCCTTCACCCACGGCTGATAAATGTCTTTTCCAGTAAAACAACCTCTCTTGCCACCTTGAAATCTCCGCAATATACGTCTCAGCTCTCTGGCTCTGAACATTCCCGTGATGCACAGCGGGTGGAGTGTCTGCCTGCTGGGATGAACTGCATTCACAGTAAATATGAAGGGGAAATGTGTGCTCGGCTGCCTGATCCTAACTGACACCGCATCTCACGAGAGTGGCAAACTTCGGATGTCGGGCAGGGCAGCACAGGGCAGGCAGACAGTCAATGAAATATTCAATAAAGCGCTCCAATATCATGGATCTAATGCTGCACAAGAAGCTGCAGCTCCATTTTTAAGCAGAAAACTAGTTTCAAATAGTCGTGAAATTGACAAGGCAGATATTCCACGGGGAGCAGCAGCCTTGCTGCATTCCCTTCTGCGTGGCAGTGCATGGTGGCAACTGTAGTTTGAGCTTCAGCGAGGTTCTTTTTATATTCGATGCCTTAACAAGTTAAGGGGTCATCTTTTCCCCCTCCTCGATAGAAAAACATCTTTTATATGTTGAGATACTAACTCTGGCAATTATCTGATTGCTTACCAGTGATATTCAGATATGTAAAAATGTAGTTATGTAAGAGGCTTTACAAAATCCGGCTGCATACTAAAGAATGAAATGACAATCTATGTAACAGGTAGCTGTAAGAATGATGTGATGTGTGACAATCAATACAAAATAAACTGTATAAAGGTTAACAACACATTTGTGCATGCAAACATTGGAATGGCCTTGTACTAACACGATTTTGCGAATTGCAAATGAATTGCGACTCGCAAAAAAGTGTTGAGACTCGCTATTTGGAAGGGGCGTTCCCTTCCAATTAGCGACTCTCTAACCCATGTACGAATATTTTGCAACTGCAATTGAGGTGGCAAATCACTCACAAATTACCACCCTCTTCAAGAAGGTGGTAATGGAGTTGTAAATGGGAAACGGTCCCCAGGGACCCCTTCCTCTTTGTGACAGGCTCTAAAAATAATTTTTAAGGGCAGGAAGTGGTCCCAGGGACCACTACCTGCCCTTAAAAAATGAAACAAAAACGTTTCTTTTTTTTTTAATGTATCCCGTTTTCCTCTAAGGAAAATGGGCTGCATTAAAAAAACAAGCATTGGCATAGCCAATAGGTCTCGCTTTTGGGACCTTCTAAGTATTTAGTTATGCAACACAATATCCTTGGTGCAACCACATCAACTGTTGCGTGGCTAAACACTTATAAGGTCCCAAAGGCGAGACCTATTGGCTATGCCACTGCTTGGTGTGGTTGTGTGTGTGATTGTGTGTGTGATTGTTTGTGTGGTTGTGTGTGTTTGTGTGTGGTTGTGTGGCTGTGTGAATGTGGCTGTGTGAATGTGGTTGTGTGCGTGTGGTTGTGTGCGTGTGGTTGTGTGAGTGTGTGTGTGTGGTTGTGTGTGGTTGTGTGGTTGTGTGTGTGGTTGTGTGTGTGGTTGTGTGTGGTTGTGTGGGTGTATGTGTTTATGTGGTTGTGTGTGTGGGGGTGTGTGGTTGGGTGTGGTTGTGTGTGTGTGGTTGTGTATGTTGTGTGTGTGGTTGTGTGTGTGGTTGTGTGTGTGTGGTGTGTGTGTGTGTGGTGTGTGTATGTGGTTGTGTGTGGGGGGTGTGGTTGTGTGTGTGCGGTTGTGTGTGGTGTTTGTGTATGTGGTTGTGTGTGTATTTGTGGTTGTGTGTGTGTAGTTGTGGTTGTGGTTGTGTGTGTGTGTGGTTGTGTGTGTGTGTGTGTGTGTGGTTGTGTGTGGTTGTGTGTGTGGTTGTGTGTGAGTGTGTGTGGTTGTGTGTGAGTGTGTGTGGTTGTGTGAGAGTGTGTGTCGGTGTGTCTGGTGGTGTGGGTGTGGTTGTGGGTGTGGATGTGTGGGTGTGGTTGTGTGTGTGTTTATGTGGGTGTGTGTGGGTGTGGTTGTGTGGTGTGTGTGTGGTTGTGTGTGTGTGTGGTTGTGTGTGGTTGTGTGTGTGTGTGGTTGTGTGTGGTTGTGTGTGTGTGGTTGTGTGTGTGGTTGTGTGTGGTTGTGTGGGTGTATGTGTGTGTATGTGGTTGTGTGTGTGTGGAGGTGTGTGAGGGTGTGTGGTTGTGTGTGGTTGTGTGTGGTTGTGTGGTTGTGTGTGGAGGGGTGTGTGGTTGTGTGTGGTTGTGTGTGGTTGTGTGGTTGTGTGTGTTGTGTGTGGTTGTGTGTGGTTGTGTGTGTGGTTGTGTGTGTGTGTGGTTGTGTGGTTGTGTGTGGGTGTGGTTGTGTGTGGTTGTGTGTATGTGTGTGTATGTGTGTGTATGTGGTTGTGTGTGTGGGGGGTGTGGTTGTGTGTGTGCGGTTGTGTGTGGTGTTTGTGTGTGTGGTTGTGTGTGTGGGGGGTGTGGCTGTGTGTGTGCGGTTGTGTGTGGTGTTTGTGTGTGTGGTTGTGTGTGTGTATTTGTGGTTGTATGTGTGTAGTTGTGGTTGTGTGCGTGTGGTTGTGTGTGTGCGTGTGGTTGTGTGTGTGCGTGTGGTTGTGTGTAAGTGTGTGTGGTTGTGTGTGTGGTTGTGTGTGTGTGTGGGTGTGGTTGTGGGTGCGGATGTGTGGGTGTGGTTGTGTGTTTGTGTGTGTTTATGTGGTTGTGTGTGTGGTTGTGTGTGTGTGTGTGTGGTTGTGTGTGTGGTTGTGTGTGATTGTGTGTGAGGTTGTGTGTGGTTGTGTGTGTGGTTGTGTGTGAGGTTGTGTGTGGTTGTGTGTGTGGTTGCATGTGTGGCTGTGTGTGGTTGTGTGTGGTTGTGTGTGTGTGTGTGGTTATGTGTGTGTGTGGTTGTGTCCGGGTTGTGTGTATGGGTGTGGTTAGATGTGTGGTTTAGTGTGTGGTTGTATGTGTGGTTGTGTGGTTGTATGTGTGGTTGTGTGTGTGTGTGTGTGGTGTGTGTGTGTATGTGGTTGTGTGTGTGGTTGTGTGGGTGGTTGTGTGTGTGGTGGTATGTGTGGTGGTGTGGTGGTGTGTGTGGTTATGTGTGTGGTTGTGTGGGTGGCTGTGTGCATGGTTGTGGTTAGGTGTGTGGTTTTGTGTGTGGCTGTGTGTTTGTGGTTGTGTGTATGTGGTTGTGTGTGTGTGTGTGTGTGTGTGTGGTTATGTGTGTGGTTGTGTGTGTGGCTGTGTGCGTGGTTGTGGTTAGGTGTGTGGTTTTGTGCGTGGCTGTGTGTCTGTGGTTGTGTGTGTGTGTATGTGTGTGTGTGTGTGTGTGTGTGTGTGGTTATGTGTGTGGTTGTGTGTGAGTGTGTGTGGTTGTATTTGAGTGTGTGTGTCTGGTGGTGTGGGTGTGGGTGTGGTTGTGGGTGCGGATGTGTGGATGTGGTTGTGTGTTTGTGTGTGTTTATGTGGTTGTGTGGTGTTGTGTGTGTGTGGTTGTGTGGGTGTGGTTGTGTGGTGTGTGTGGTTGTGTGTGTGTGTGTGGTTGTGTGTGTGTGGTTGTGTGTGAGGTTGTGTGTGGTTGTGTGTGTGGTTGCATTTGTGGTTGTGTGTGTCGTTGCATTTGTGGATATGTGTGCTTGTGTGTGTGTTGTTGTGGTTGTGTGTGTGTTGTTGTGGTTGTGTGTGTGTTGTTGTGGTTGTGTGTGTGGTGTGTGTTGTAGTGTGTGTGGTTGTGTGTGTGTGTGGTTATGTGTGTGTGTGGTTGTGTGTATGGGTGTGGTTAGGTGTGTGGTTAGTTGTGTGGTTAGGTGTGTGGTTGTATTTGTGGTTGTGTGTGTGTGGGTGTGTGTGTGTGTATGTGGTTGTGTGTGTGGTTGTGTGGGCGGTTGTGTGTTTGGTGGTATGTGTGGTGGTGTGTGTGGTTATGTGTGTGGTTGTGTGTGTGGCTGTGTGCGTGGTTGTGGTTAGGTGTGTAGTTTTGTGTGTGGCTGTGTGTTTGTGGTTGTGTGTATGTGGTTGTGTGTATGTGGTTGTGTGTGTGTGGTTGTGTGTGTGGTTGTATGTGTGGTTGTGGTTGTGTGTGGTTGTGTGTGGTTGTGTGGGTGGGGTTGTTTGTGTGTGGTTGTTTGTGTGTGTGGTTGTGTGTGTGGTTGTGGGGGTGTGTGGTTGTGGGGGTGTGTGTGGTTGTGGGTGTGTTTGGGGGTGTTTGTGTGTGTGTGTGTGTGGTTGTGTGTGTGGGTGATTGTGTGTGTGTGTGGTTGTGTGTGCTTGTGTGCGCGCTTGTGGTTGTGTGTGGGTGTGATTGTGTGTGTGTGATTGTGTGTGTGTGTGTTTGTGGTTGTGTGTTTGTGGTTGTGTGTGTAGTTGTGTGTGTGATTGTGTGTGGTTGTGTGTGTGTGTGTTTGTGGTTGTGTGTGCGTGGTTGTGGGTGTGTGGGTGTGGTTGTGCGTGTGTGTGTTTGTGTGTGTGGTTGTGTGTAGTTGTGTGTGGTTGTGGTGTGTGAGGTTGTCTGTGTGGTTGTGTGTGTGTGGTTGTGTGTGTGTGGTTGTGTGTGGGGGTGTGGTTGTGTGGGGGTGGTTGTGTGTGTGTGGTTGTGTGTGTGTGGTTGTGTGTGTGTGTGTGGTTGTGGGTGTGTGTGGTTGTGGGTGTGTATGTGGTTGTGTGTGTGTGGGTGTGTGTGTGTGGGTGTGTGTGTGGTTGTGTGTGGACTTGTGTGTGGTTGTGTGTGTGGTTGTGTGTGTGTGGTTGTGTGTGTGTGGTTGTGCGTGTGGTTATGTGTGTGGTTATGTGTGTGGTTGTGTGTGTGGCTGGGTGGTTGTGTGTTTGTGTGTGTGGCTGTGGTTGTGTGTGAGGTTGTGTGTGTGGTTGTGTGTGTGTGGTTGTGTGTGTGTGTGGTTGTGTGTGCGTGGGTGTGTGGTTGTGTGTGTGTGTGTGGGTGTGTGTGGGTGTGTGTGTGTGTGGGTGTGGTTGTGTGTGTGGTTGTGTGTATGTGTGGTTGTGTGTGGTTTTGTGTGTTGTGTGTGGTTGTGGTTGTGTGTGGTTGTGGTTGTTTGTGTGTGTGGTTGTGTAAGTGTGTGGTTGTGTGTGTGGTTGTGTGTGTGGTTGTGTGTGTGGTTGTGTGGGTGGTTGGTTGTGTGTGTGGTTGGTTGGTTGTGTGGATGGTTGTGTGCGTGTGTGTGCTTGTGTGTGTGAGTTTGTGGTTGTGTGTGGGTGTGATTGTGTGGTTGTGTGTGTGATTGTTGTGTGTGTGTGTGGTTGTGGTTGTGTGTGTGGGTGGGTGTGGTTGTGTGTGTGGCTGTGTGTGTCTGGTTGTGTGGGTGGTTGGTTGTGTGGGTGGTTGGTTGTGTGTGTGTGGTTGTGTGTGTCTGGTTGTGTGGGTGGTTGGTTGTGTGTGTGGTTGTATGTGTGTGTGGTTGTGTGTGTGGTTGTGTGGGTGGTTGGTTGTGTGTGTGGTTGTGTGTGTGTGTGTGGTTGTGTGTGTGTGGTGTGTGTGTTTGCGGGTGGTTGTGTATGGTTGTGTTTGTGTGTGGTTGTGTGTGCGGTTGTGGTTGTGTGTGTGGTTGGTTGTGGTTGTATGTATGGTTGTGTGTGTGGTTGTATGTGTGGTTGTGTGTGTTGTTGTGTGTGTTTGACAGTAATACTAAAAGCATCTCAAAATAAAGGAACACAAACATCGAGTTTGTGGAAAGAGAAAGCGCCCGTTTGATTTAAATTGTAAGTCAAACGGGCGCAGCAAAGCATTAACACAACAACATGTTCATTGATGTTCTTTGAATGAGAACATCAAAAGGGCACTGCTAAAATGATCGCGGGCGCTTAATGAGCATGACGAGGTTTGCCATTTGGCGCCTCTGCTCCTAAGCGCATGCCCACGCACATGCACTGTAGATCCAGGCTGGCCATGGTAGCATTTTTTGAGCCCTCACTAAATGTCTCGCCAGAGCAGCGCATGCGCTGGGTTAGGCGAGACCTAAAAATAACTGCTTTATTTAAAATTTCTGGGCACCCATTGTGTATATATGTGTGAATAAATGTCGATAGTATCTTTCTATACAAATATGTGCAATATACTATCTATGAAATTCGGAATTTTATATTGGATGTGATTTATACCCTAAAGATTGTGTTCAACAAGGGTGTCAAACTACTATGGAAGCTGTAAATGTTAGTAGTGACAGTGTTGTTTAGGAGTTGATTTTGATTAAAATTCAAATCATCCATATAATGCTTTTTGAGTACATCCCTCAAGTGATTTATTTCTGTGCCCATTTCTATGGCTGTTTAAAGTATTGAATGCTTTGTACAATAAATCCTTAAGGTACAATTGTTTAGATAATTATTTAAAAGCAGTCGCAGGCATGGTGGTCTGCTGAGTCCAGCAGGCCACCATACCTGGGAGGTCCTGCCATTCCCATTGGGCTCGCAAATTGCGAGAAACTCATTAATATTCATGAGATTCGCAATTTGCGACCTCTTGGGAATCACAAACAGTGTTAAACGCACTGTTGACAATCCAGTTTTGCGACTCGAATAACTGCGAATCGCAAAATTACTGGTCGTACATCTGGCCCGGAATGTTTCTACTACAATTCATAAAAAGTAGTCCTCATATATAGTACAAAAGGCTTAGGTTCCATAATTTGCTGCTCCCATAAAGGTATAGTCAACAATTGTTGTATTTGATGTATACTACATCTATCCCCCTCTGTAAGGGAGACCACATCAAGTGTTTGCACGTTTCCACATGCGTTCCATAGTCAGTTCAACACTATAGAGCTTGAAAAATCAATAAATGTTTCAGACCTTACTGACCCGTGGAAGCGCTGAAAGTGTTCAGAGTCTACTGCTAGTCCCTAGCTTCTTCCTAGAAAATGCTGGAAGAAAAGGAAGAATCTTTTTGATGACAGACAGCAATGAAAAGCAAGAGGACGTGACAGAATTAATGTGTTCCTCAAACCCAAGTTTGGAATCATACATAACGCCCAGGTTTCTGGCTTGTTGGGAGGGAGCTGGTAGAGGACCCAGAAAAATAAGCCACAAATCATCTATTCATGTGTAGGGGTCTCCAAAGTGAAGAATCTTAGTTTTGTGTACGTTTAGCAGCAGGGACTTGTTCCTCATGTTAATGTTATGGTAATGGGTACTTATAGAGCACACAGCTACTCAAGAAGAGTGCCCTGGCGCTAAGAACCTCAAGGCAGGACTCCTACTGTTTCTGCAAAAAAGGGGGGAAAGTTTAAGGTTATTGCAGAAATAAACAGGTTTTCAGCTGCTTAGGACCCGATACCCCGAGGAGATAGCGGTCACAATAGTGGGGTTTGAGGCCTCGGTGAGCCATGTTTGTGTTAGAAACAATATGTCTGCATCCAATTAGCAACTTGACTAAGGCAGGACGAGAATTGGTGAGATGTTAATTTTATGTTCCCATCCTGCCTTAGGATAAGCTGGGTATCGTAGTCGTAGAAATAAAGCCAAATAACTCAATCAATCTGGCCAATATGGCCATGTACAAGTCGAAAAGTATTGGACTGAGGGCCAATCCTTGAGGAACGCTCATGAGAGTACGCTTGATTGAGTCTGGATAATCAGACATTCAAACTGCCTCTGCTCAGTCTCTTAAGAAAGAGACAAACCAGCTATGAACTGTGTTCCTGATACCAGACACTGCAAGGCATTCAAACTGGATGTTATGAGAGATAGTATTAAAGTGGCCGATATATATTACAAAATGAATGCCACCGCTCCTCCTTCATCAAGACTAAACCGGATGATATTTGTGGCTTTGACTAGAACGGTTATGGTACAGAAACTCCTCTGAAAACCTGACTGAACTGGTGGAGGAGCAAGCATGTTTCCAGAAAGTTCATGAGCTGAACGTTCACTACTGATTCAGTGATTTTGGAAAAACAGAGGGAGAAGAGAGAGAGGGCAAAAGTTGGACAACACTGTTTAAGATCAAGAGCTGGCTCTTTCAAAAGAGAGGTTACTATGGTATTTTTCCAGTTGGAGAGAATAGTAGCCCTCAGAGAGAAGAATTACAGAGGTAGCAATACTGGAGTCAGCTACCTTTTTTAATTGGTGGACTGGGCAGACATCAGATAGAAAAGCAGCGGTAAGTGATGTTAACATCTTAGTGATTTCTTCCACAGTTAGAAGTTCAAAAGCAGACCTACTGACATTATGGTCCAGTGTCTTTGGGTTGTTTGCTTGACCTTGGTTGTGGGTTAATTTCACAATTTTACTATTGAATAAATAAAATAATTCTCTAGTTGGGTTCATTGAGCTTAAAAGGCAGTTATGATACTGAGGAGCTTTAGCCTTTGTTCGATAAGGTTATTGTTTGCCGATTTGCTATCACCCGCCTTTTTCCAAATACTTTTGCTTCTTTCGCAATTTCGCTTAGAGGCTCTTAATGGCTCTGTGTACCAGGGGGCAGTATGCAACCTCCACTTGGGATTTATGAGGTTTGGGGAGTAATGGCATCCAAAGATGTAGATATCCACTTGTTAATCCGAGTGGAATTTAAATCAGGGTAGCATGCATCGAGCTGGGCATGAAGTATCACATAGGTGAGTGCTCCAGGACTCGGTCTAACTTCCCCCAGGCTCGGCCACTTGCAGAAGACTGGGAAGGCGATGGTAACAATTTGACTTGGCAGAGAAGGTAAAAAAGAGATTAAATTATGATCCAACCACACCAACAAAGTAAGGCTATTGAACTAGATTTTGGTGGGATGACAAAAAACATGATCCAGTCTGTGTCCAGCTGACTAGATGGTGCCCATTCTCACAAGTAGCATCTAAGGCTGCACAAACATTCTTCACATTTTGAACCTCCTTGTCGTTGATGGCATCAATCAAGCAATCATAGGTATGTTGAGCGCAACTATTCACCCGATAGGGTCTCAAGGCGCTGTGGGTAAGGGGGTGAGCAGATCCTGGAGGTTCACTGCGATCCGTCTAAGAGCCAGGTCTTGAGGTCCTTTGTGAACTTGGAGAGTGTTGGTGTCAGTCTGAGGTGGAGTGGTAAGGTGTTCCATGCCTTGGCCGCAAGGAAGGTGAAGGAGCGACCTCCTGTTCTGGTCTTCTTGATATGCGGCACCGTAGTGACGGAGATCTGGGCTGATCAGAGAGACCTTTGGGGTGTGTGGAACGAGAGGCGGTGGTTCAAGTAGGCAGGTCCGGTGTTGTGGAAGGCTTTGTGGGCGTGAGTGAGAAGCTTAAGAGTGATTCTCTTCTTGATGGGCAGCCAATGCAGTGTCCGCAGGTGTTGGGTGATGTGGCAGTGACGTGGTAGATTGAGGACTAGTCTGGCGGAGGCGTTCTGGAGCTTATGGGTGAGGTTCTTGTTGATTACGACGTAGAGAGCATTGCCGTAGTAGAGTCTGCTGCTGATGAGGGTGTGGGTGACGGTCTTCCTGTGTTTTAGGGGATCCAATTGAAAGTCTTTCGTAAGAGTCCAAGGGTGTGGAAACCGGAGGATGAGACAGCGCTGATTTAGTGGTCCATTTTGAGTTCGGAGTCCAGTATGATTCTGAGGTTGTGTGCGTGGTCTGTGGGGGATGGCGGGCTCCCGAAGGCAGGGGGGCCACCAGGTGTTGTTCCAGGCATCGGGTGTGGGCCCATGATGAGTACTTCGGTTTTGTCCATGTTGAGTTGTAGGCAGCTGTTCTGCATCCACCTGATGACTACTTCCATTCCTTCTTGGAAATTGTGTTGGGAGACGTTGAGTTTGTTGAATAGGGAGAGGATGAGTTGGGTGTTGTCATCGTAGGATACAATGTTGAGTCCGTGGGATCTGATGATGGGTGGAGTGGGGCCATGTAGAAGTTGAACGGGTGGGGCTGATGGACGATCCTTTGGGGAACTCTGTAGGTTGTCGGTGTGGGATCCGAGAAGAAGGGTGGGAGTCTGAGCCGCTGCTTTCTGCCGGAGAGGAATGAGCGGATCCAGTCACAGGCTTTGTTCCGGTTCCGTGCGTGGTGGAGTCTGCGGTCTAGGGAGCATGAGAGACTGTGTCAAAGGTTGCAGAGAGGTCCAGGAGAAAGAGGGCCACAGTCTCCCCTCTGTTGAGGAAGGAGCAGATGTTGTATGTTGGGGCGAGGAGGGAGGTTTCGGTGCTGTGATTTTTCCTGAAGCTTGATTGGAAGGTGTCGAGGATGTTGTTTTCTTCAGTAAAAGCGGTGAGCTGGCTGTTCACTGCTTTTTCAATTACTTTCGCCGGAAACAGGAGTAAGGAGATAGGTCTGAAGTTTTTGAGGTCGGTGGAGTCCGTCGAGGGTTTTTTCAGGAGCGGGTTGATCTCTGCATGTTTCCAGTTGTAGGGGAAGGAGGCGGTTTCGAAGGAGCAGTTGATTGTCGAAGCTCGGACGAAGAGGTCGGTGGCTTTGTGGTAGATGTGGTGGGGCAGGGGTCCCTGGGGGCCCCTGAGTGGGTAGACTTCATGGTCCTCAGGGTGTCTTCGATTGAGAGGGAGCTCCAGCTGTCAAGTGTAGGCTGTGGGGTGTCAGGAGGGGATATTTGGAATCTGCGTGTTAGTTGTCGTCGTCTTAGTTGTCGTAGATGTTCTTGATTTTGTGGTGGAAGAAGGAGCTAAGTTTGTCGCAGAGGTCCTGGAGGGTGGGGGGATGTCGGTTGTCTCACTGTTGGGTTGGGCAAGCTCTTAGATGATGCTGAAAAGTTCCTTGCTGTTGTGTGCGTGGGTGGAGAGTCTGCCCTGGAGAACTTTCTTCCTTGTGTTTCTGATGAGCTTGTGATGGGCGGTGGTAGCTGCTTTGAAGTTGCAGAGATTAGCTGTTGTTTTGGAGTTCCTCCATATCTTTTCGAGGCATCTGCAGGTTCGTCTGGATTCTAGGATGAGAATCTAGATTACAATCACACAGAACCAGTAAACGGTCAGTATTTATTAAGTATGTAGTTATTGTTTCTAAAAAACACACAGAACATTATGTCCTGGTCCAGAAGGTTTATAGATTAGGATTCATTTAAAAACAGAATAAGCTGAGACTGTAATGGTGATGGAAAGATATTCGACATCACTAATTGGGGTGGGGGGTACTATGATGATTTATCCTAAAACTCTGCAAGGTAACAATGGCCATGGCAGAGATCTGGCTCCCAAATTGCTTGCCTGCTTTGAGACATGCAAAGTCTGCCATTGTTCTTCCCATCTGAGCATCGCATCCCAGCTCAGACAACATGGCTCTTCAATCACAAGCAGCAACTAGCCAAAGATCTTAAACAGAAGGCTGCTTGTAAACCTGTTCTCAATTCTCGTTGAGTGGCCAACGATCCTTGCTGTCTAAGCTAATTTGAAAAGGGCTGAGATGGTCAGTCAAGAACAAGAAGATATATATGGACATCAAAGTCTTCCAACACTTTTCCTAAAACTGACTACTTAAGTTGCATTGGCAGCTGTTTCATAATAGCACATAGAAACCACTCCGAGTGAGAACAACCCTCTGTTGTCTTGCAAATTTTGAGAAACTGATAAACCTTCATGGCATGGTTACCAGCAGCACCTGGCTTACTGTACACCATTGAGAACATGTTCAGTGTTTTATAAATAATCCGCTTTTTTCGGAATCTTAATTTCTATTGCTTTATATAGGATGCAGTTTCCCCAGTGCATCGCTGCACACAGAAACCAAAACAAGAATAAGCAGACTTTCTTACAACGCCCACAAGCTGCTAGTTACAAGTCCATATTCATATGCAGGGATATCTCTTTGACACACTAACTCCAAACGAGGCACATTCAAGAAAAATGAGACATTTTGACCCATTCAAATCGTTCTGAATACATTTAAGATAGTCTTTTTCAGACACTTTTGAATAAACTACGGCCAAATCTATGCTTCCAGTTCGTTTGGTTTTATTGGAAGAAAGGCCAGCTTTGGCTTGGATACATTTTACACAAAAAGCCAATTTTTGCACAGACTTACAAAATAATTCTGGGTGTACTATGATTGGACGATCTATCATCTGGGTGGTTAATACCTAATGGAGGCAAGGCAGTCTGGCGCCTATTCAAGTGTGTTGATAGAGTTATGTGCATATATGAATACAATACAAACATAAATGTATGAGGGTTTGCATGTCTGTGGCAGAAATATTTAATTACCAGTCACGTGCATTTTGTGCTAATATATCACTCCCATATGCCCCCACAGCAACCACTTCAATGGGGGTCGCCACTCACGTGATACTTAGCAAAAGAAAAAGAAAAAGAAAAAAAAAAGACACATTGAACGAAGGGATACACCAACATTGGTCATAAACGTACACATCTATTTTACGGTTGCCCTTTCTAGCTCAGTTTCACTGACACTTGTTCCAAGCACCGAAGAGAGTGGCTTCTTAACGAGGCCCCCCTCTTCTTAACGAGGCCCCCTCCCCACCACGTCTGTGGACCGCAAGGCAGCCCCCGTGGGGATCAAGGATGTAATAGTGCATATGCAATGAATCCTCTAAATTCATCTTGGCGTAAGCTGGCTCTTTGCGTTTACATAAAGGGAAAATTAAATCACGCAATGAAGTGGATTAGAAGGACCGATGGCGGGAGATGTGTAAAGTTAATCATGTTCAGTTATGAGGCCTTACTTATCAGCCTAGGCAAGCCCCCAAGATCCTGCTTAGTTACTTACAACAGTTTCACCAGCCCTGCGGACGAGCGGATGAAAGGCATCAGGAGAAATAGCTCTACATTCACAGAGAGGCACAATACTCACATTAGAATGGATAACGCCTTCTGGGAGCAGGACTGGGTGGCGCAGTTCATTATATCTATCTACAGGTTTTGGCAGGAAACTATTAACAATCTAAATGTATTCTTTATCATTCCACTGCTTCCAGGTGCCATGCAACGAAACCTGATGTTTACAGTCTTACTACAAGTGATAGAGTAGACTCACGCTAGGAAATTAGATTTGAAAATAGATACATTGCTTGAGTAGATTCGATCCAGTAGGGCAAGCTGGGCAGAAAGGTACAGGTCCATAGTTCAAGAAGTACTATCTGAGCTCCTTAAGCGAGTGGAGTAGAAAAGGTGCAATGGGCCATAATGCAAACAAAGAAAATGGGACTAAGTGCCCCTGGTTGAGGAGTAAAAGATTTGTAGAGAAGCGGTATTTGGATAACAAACTCCTGGGCCACACTGCACTCACACAAGTAAAGGCCAAATGCTCATGCCTAGGAGTTCAGGTTACCATAGTCTCCGCGTCCAACCAGGGGTCACTAGCATGACTTGGGCTTGGTCAGTCTGATCTTCTTCAGTACTTGGGGCAGGAGAGGTTTTGTTGGGAAGGCATACAGGATTCTGAACTCGCTCGCTGGTGGCAAAAAGATCAGGTAAGGGTGTACCCAATTTGTGGAAAAGACCCTGCGCCCCCTCCTTATGTAACTACCATTCATGACCGGCAAGGCAACAAAGGCTTAGTTTATGTTCTTTGGTGTACAATGAACTCATCAGGTGGTGTGTCACCAGGAAAATTCCTTGGCACTGTAGCCACATCCAAAGATGCAAAATGTCCTGGCATAAGGAGCCCATATCTCTCCGCACTGCTTTTTGCAGTACAACATGGCGGCGGTGTTGTCTGTTACCACCTGCACCAGCTTCCCTTTGATGGACGGCAGTGCCAAGTGGATGACTCAGCTCCTAGAGGTTGATATAGCTAAGGACCTCTGCGCGAAACCAGATGCTTCTGATCTCCACCTCTAGCAGATAGTCTACCCACCCCAGATGAGATGCCTCAGTTACCACTGTGAGCTCTGGGTGGGGTAAGGAGAGGTTTCTGTCACTAACCCAATCGCGGTCCCACTGCTACCAATGCAGATCTTTTGAAGTCTCTTTGGAAATCTGAACCGGATCAGAAATATCCCCCTGGTGTTGTACCCACTGGGGCTTCAGATCCCACTGCAGAACATAAGCCATTTGGTCTGCTTGAACAGCAGGATGCAGGAGGTCATCTGTCCCAGCAGCCTCAGAGTATCCTCACTGAGATCCAGGACAGAGGTAAAATATCGGGATCATGGCCCTGAATGTACTAGATGCTCTGCTTCTGGGGACAGCACAAGACTGCACAATGTCCAGAATGGTTCTGAAGAAGAGATGGGGGTTTCTGCGAATGAGTCAGCACATTGATAGTGAACCCTAAGGATGCTAGGCAGTACGCCATAGTCTGGAGGTAGGTGACGACTGCCTACGGTGTACCCACCTTCAACAGCTAGATGTCGCGGTCACAGTTGGCAAGAGTTGCCGACCTCCAATGATGTGCTGATATCATTGCCATCAATTTTGTGAACACCCGAGGGCTGCTTGTAAGACCAAAAGGGAACACACCTAACTGAAAATGCTTATGGCGTATGGTGAGCCGCAGGTACCACCTGTGGGCCTGCAGGATGGGGATGTGGAAATAAGCATCCTGCAGGTCCAACAGTGCCATCCAATTTCTAGGGTCCATGGCATACAGGATTTTGCTCATGGTGAGCCTGTTCAACAAATCTTTCCTCAGAAAGGCAATGAGAGGGTGAAGGGTAGAGGCCCCCATTGTTTATCAGCACCAGGAAGTAGTGGAAATAACAAACACTACCAACTTCTGGCGCCAGGACCCTCTCTATGACTTATTTGGCCAAAATAGCCTGCACTTCATGCTGCAAGAGAGACAGATGGTCCTCAGGTAGCTGGTCTGAAGATGGTAGGAAGTGCAGTGAGGTTTTGAGACATGGTAAGACGCAACTCTGTTAAACAATTTTTCAGGATCCTCTTGTGCAAAGTTATTGCATGCCACCCTAACAGGAAATGTTGGATAGTGCCTCGACAGGATGGCTGTCTAAGGACAAGGGCATGATAAGGAGATTAGTGAAGGTGTCCCTGTTGCCCTCTACTGTGAGCGTAATAGTGGCGTCAAAGTTAAGGCTCAGGTGACTGCTGCACCAGCTGGGTCAGTTGACGATTTCAGAAGCTCCAACCATAGCAATGAAGGGGGCAATATTTGCTGATGTTTCTACTGGGGAGGAGCAGGGAGGCCCAAAGAGGGCATTGTGGCCCTGCTAGCTGTGAAGAGTTCCAGGGGCAAGTCTGCTTCAGCCCCAAAAAGTCGGGAACTGTCAAATGGCATGTCCATGAGACTAGCCTGGTGGTCTTCTGAAAAGCCAATGCAAAGCATCTAGGCATGCCTGCAAAAGGCCACACTGGAGCCAAAGGGCCAATCAAGAGAGTCAGTGGTATTCAGCCCCCAAAGCCATCCGGCATGGCCTGAGGAAGGATAGCATGGAAATAACTGGGCAACTGAATACCATAAGGCAAGAGAGTAGCTGCCTAAGAGGCAGATGCATTCACAGAGAGAAGGGCAAGAATTGTAGATGAGTAGACTCACTTAACAAAGGGTTCTATCCTCTTCGATTCCCTTTCAAGGGATGTAGTTGGGAATAAGCTCAGGTTTACCTTGCTGGCCAAAGCCTGGACCACAAGGCTTTCCGATGTAGAGTGCTGGCTTAGAAAGTCTGGGACACCTGGAGCAGGGCGATGGCGCCTAGTAAACTGTTGATTAACATGTGGACCTTGGCAGGGCTTGGGTCATGTCCCCAAAAGAGCATTAGTAAGAACCTCATTCAATGGAAGGAGGGGTTCAGAACTTGTTAGGCCAAGTAGAAGCACTTTAGTCAAGACACTGTTCTTAACTTCCTGAGCAGGGAGATGATGATCCAGAACCTCCGCCGCCCCTCGCACAACCAAAGCAAAGGTGGTGCTGCAGGGCCTGGAGGTGAAACTAGGTCAATGTATGGGGACGTATGTAAACTGCTATAATCCTGGCAGTCTTTGTACCAGCTATCCTTCTCATATTACTGGGACAATGTATCCAGCATCATAGCTATCATTGTTAGAATCTATGCATACCTATTTGTGAAGGTCATTATCTCTACTGGAGGGCAAAGGCACTGTGACAGTCAAAATGTGGCTGAATGGTTGACTCTCAGTAAAAGCAGCATGTTGCCTCGATTGAGGTAGAACCGTCTTGGCATTAGACAGCCCTATGGGTTGGCCATCATCATCCTGAGTTGTTGGTCCAGGCATCGGTGTCTGTGGATCGCGTTCTGGGGTGGATTGAGGTATCAGAGAGAGGACCGGTACCAAGAGCAGTCTGGAATAAGGAACAACCCGGAGGGCCCTGCTGGAGAAGAATAATAATAATAATAAAAAAAATTGATTTATAAAGCACCTGAATACACTAGACGGTGTGTCTCCACGCTGGACTCTGCAAACTTGAAAGAATTACATGAATAACGTAGGCAAATATTACATTCAGCCACCTATATTAAAAGATTGTTGCTGTAAATCCAAGTGTTCAATATTTTTCTAAAATCCATTTCAGAAGGGGAGACTCTTAGAGCCCTAGGGAGAGAGTTCCACAATTTGGGTGCTGTATATGTAAAGGACCTAGCTCCCATTCTGGCCCGATTTACCTTAGGCACCCTGGCTAGGTTTGCATCCGAAGATCCTAGACTACGCATGGGCACATATGTTTGCACCAGGGCATGGAGGTAGCTAGGACCCGGCTTCTTTAGGATTCGTCGGCATAGGCATAAGGCTTTAAACTGAATTCTTTTCATCACCAGGAGCCAGTGCAGAGAGTTCGGGGCATTAGAGGCACATGATCTTTTAGAAAGGTTTAGGACTAGTCTAGCTGCTGCAGTATGAACTCGCTGCAGGGATTTTAAGCTCCCTTTGGAAGCACCTAGCTGTAGTACATTCTCATAGTCCAGCTGGGAGGTGATGAGTGCAAGGACTATGGTTTTTCTTGTTGTGGTAGGAATTAAGTCAAGAAATGTCCTTAAGGCCTTCAGGGTGCCAAAGCATTTCCCTGTTGTCTTCCTAATCTGATCTTCTTAGTGTCAAAGATTATTCCCAGGTTCTTAGCCTTCAAACAAGGCGCGGGTGGTTCCCCCAAGGATGCTGGCCACCAAGCTGATATCCAGATAGAGGGAGTGCTACCCACCAGAAGGAGCTCAGTTTTACTTGCATTAAGTTTTAGGCATTTTCGGTCATCCATACTGTGACCTCCGATAGGCAGGACCTAATACTCTCAGCTGTAATGGTCGAGGGATCCGACAGATTTACTATTAATTGAGTTTCATCAGCATACAACACCACTTGTACCCTATGCCTTTTAATAATGTCTGCCAGGGGTTTCATGAATATATTAAAAAGAGAAGGGCTCAAAATAGAGCCCTGTAGAACCCCTTTCATAAAATGAAAATGGTCTGACACACACAATTTGAGTGACCTGAAAGGATCGGTCCTGTGAAAAGGATCTGACCCATTTTATGGCATTGCCTCTGATACCAGTCTCCTGGAGTCTATGAATTAGTATAGCATGTGACACCGTGTCAAAGTCTGCACTTAGGTCGAGTTATATCAGAGCTGACGTCTGCGCCCCTCGTCAGAAGAGCAGATTCAGTGGACAATGATGCTCTAAAACCCGATTGAGTGGGGTCCAGTAGCTCATTAGATTCGATGAAGTTAGTCAAACAGTTATTAACATGCTTCTCTAATATTTTCGCACCGAAAGGAAGAAGCCAGATAGGTCTCATATTGTCCAATATGGATGGACCTATTGATAGATTTATTAATTGGAAATCCAAAGGAGATTAAAAAGTGGTTGGTCCACAATAGTTTCACCGCATCTCCCACCGTGAGGAAGGGGTCATTAGAAAAAATAGGATCCAACATAAGGTCCTTTTTATGTGTGGAACCATTAACTAATTTACCTAACTGGAGAGTTTGTAAATCCCCGATTAGAGTAAGGGTTGTACAACAGTCCTTTGATTCAAAGTGTAGGTTGAGGTTCCCTAATATAATCAATTTTTTGTGCCTTAAGGCAAGGTCAGTGGTCAATTCCATTAAATTAGCAGAGAAGTTGGTTGCCGGAACTGGGAGACGGTGAAGCAATAAGCCCGTCAGAGATTGGTTACTAGACATATGGATAGTGAATTGAGACGCCTCACTCTCCAGGGAATCTATTTTATTAAGAGAGCAAGTCCAAGTAGGTTTAAAGATAATTGCGATACTGCCACCTTTTTGCCCTATTCTATTACATCTTTCAATGCCATAGCCTACAGGTAACGCACCTAGAGCATCCGGCTCCGAGCAGTAACCCAGCCATGTCTCGACTAGAAAGAGCGAATAAGGGGTTTGTTCAAGTGATATGTTAAAAATATCTGACTTATGTTTCGAAAGTGAGCGGCAGTTTAATAGAAGTCCCTTAAAAGAGCCGAAGGAAGAGCTGTTTGTGGAAGCCCAGTTGGGAGGCCTCTTGGCTCTTTGGGGCCCTTAGGTGTGCATGAGGAAGCCAAAAACCTGCAGCAAGGCTGCATGGAATAACTCATTTTGCTGCAGCTTTGCCGACGGCCCCGCAAATTCAGGTTGCCATAGGACATAGTCGGAGTCGGCTCTAAAGTGAAATGACTTCAGTAGCATGACCCTTCTCAGGAGATCGGGAATAGTGGCACAGCCCAAGTCTCACCTGGGCTTATAGTGGATTCTCTTGCACTTACCCAAGTATTTGGTTCGCAATGAAGATCGGTACTGGGACCTGCCTTTGGACCTCGACAGTTCACAAAGTGGGGTCTTCTTTTTTTTGCCACAAAGCACTATAGAAATTTAGCCAAAAGAGTGGTCTCAAGAGTGACAAGGGGTAGATCCAGAACCACATCAGTTGAAATGGAAACAAATGAACGGATGTCTGTGTGTATGGGTGGTACTTATTTAGGCCCGTGCATGTCATGTCCATCACAGAACGATGTCACTACGGAGCCACAGGTGCCACCTACCAGAAAGCTGAAGATTTTCTGGATCCAATATGATGTATCGGGGAATATTCAAAAGGTAATGACTTTGTGGTTAGAAGTCTGTATTAGATTCTAGATTTAAAAACAGAGCAGATGACTGGAGGAATGTGTGCCTTATGCTTTTGTTTTCAAGAGTTATTTTTAGTTTTTGATAGGTGTACATATGCATGTCTGCAGTCATTTTATTACATATGACAAAGAACAAAAAACAGTAGTGCATATAAAACTATAAATAGCATCTCTCGGCTTCCCCCCTACGGGACACCATTCAACCTAAATCCACCTCACAGTGCTGGTCTGATCAACTGGGTATCTATGCAAAAGCCCTTGAACGTTTACAACCAAGTACTTGTCTGATTAAAAGTATTGTTACAGTTGCCAGAAATGGGATTACGGTAACATAACCAATGTAATGATCAGCTATAAACAGATATTGTCAGAACCTCATACAAAGTTAGTCATCATGCTGTCGGAAGCTTGATCCTTGAGCGGAGATAATGGAGAAACAGCAACCTCAATGGTTATTTAAATTATCTCTTCCTACTTTTTTAAAGATTTGGAATATTAAATCAGTTGATGGCATTTTTCCTCCATCAAAGGTAACTGCTAGTGGGCTCATCGGAGATCCACACAGTAAAAAGGGCAGCATACAGTGAGAATTCCCGAGACCAGGGGTAAAATCTAACTTCATACTGAGGTAAACTGCATAAACGACTCACAAGGCAAGAGATCCCAAACCTCCGTGCGGTTATAAATAAGACCAATCTAAGCTGGGGTAAGCCCACTAGATACAGACCCCAGTCTAAAGACCAAGAGCAACAATGACTGCAATAAGCTACTATGGCAGTGGAGATGGAGGCGGCAAATCCCCATAATTGTAAAGCGGAGATGACCTGACTTGCTGGTGCCATCTGAGGCATGGGTGAAGTGCAGCACACCACAACACCACATGCTCTGCCAAGCCCAAATGTGCAAAAAAGCTATTAGAGGTAATACTACCCCTGTGCTGACTCACAACAGACAGGAAACAGATCCACTTAGACATTAGCTGGTACGTGACAATTCAAGCAGGCAGCTAGGATTGACACTAACAGTGCAAGGAGAATTACAGAACAGTACGCACCAGGAAAATGTTGGTCATGATATAAAAAATAAAGTGTGCCACTGCAGTGACACCGGCAGTCTATAACGTTATAGGAAAGTACAATGCAAAGCAGGGCAAGCTCTAGCTTGATAAATGCCAGACTGCAGAGCAGGCCCCAATGAACCATGTTCACTAATTATTTTGAAATGGAGGAACTCTTTATGGAAATGAAAAGTAGTCTTGCTACCACTGTTCTGGAAAACAGACTCCCTCATGTGAAGACTCAGTCCCTTAAAAGATACTCTTGACAATCACACTGTTTAGCAGGATGAGGTAAAAAAAAACAAGACTATCCAACTTTGAAGAATGACGACAACAATCTCCTCCAGAATTCACCAACTTGCGAAAGTCCTGAAAAATACAAAAGCCTAGAATGAGGACCTAGAGTGGAGGTTCTGCAGCAACAATATCAGAGTAACTAACTAGTTACTGAAAACACAGACTGTGGGAAAATAAAGCTCTTTGAGGAAACATGGCTGACCAAGCTCTATGACAGAAAAGTGTTTTCACATCTGTTCATCAAGAAAAGAGCACATAACGTGTTGGCACCTTGCCCTAAACCCGGTCAACAACCTATAACAGTAATTGCCAGAATTCAAACTACCAGGAGAGAACTGTAGCGCTCTGCCTGTCCAGAACCAGCAAATCCATTTTATTTGAGGGATTGAGAATTACAATCTTTCCAGACTTCACTCAAGCAGTGCAAGAGGTACAATAGGTATACAATGTCAAAAACTAAATAAGAAATCTTGTCCTAAAAAATGCAACGTTCTTCCCTACAAAACTTTGGATCGAATGGAGGGTTGAACTGTTTTTCTACACCTAGTCGGAAAACATTTTACAGTTCATTGAAAAAGCTAAATTGCCCATCAATAAATTACCCCAAACATAAAGGTGAGACCAGAGTGGAACCGAACCACACACTGAATGTTGGCAAATAAAGTTTTTTTGATGGAAGTCTTGAGGACAAATTGGTTTAGAACTTTTCCATGAGACTGAAGCTCATACCTGTATCAATTACCTAACTGGTCGTGATCAGTTCCACCCAGCACAAGTGTATTTTATGACCATTATTATCTGCGTTGGCTACAAAGCCACTGGCATGATTCCTTAGAAGCAGAGACCTGAATGAAGGCCTCTCGAATAGGGACAATCCGTAGATAGTGTCCCTCTATGCTGATAACGTAAAACGTATCAAAACCAGTGTAGATCCTATATGAAGTAGTCCATTTTATGGGATACTCAAGCCTGCAAATCAATTAAACACGTCTGAAGTGTTCCCACTCAGCAAAGGGTCCAAGGGTATAACCAGTGAATACCCATTAGTTGTGGAGGCCAGATGTGATAAGGTACTTAGTAATCCACATTTGTAAGGACAAGGAAGAAATGATTAGAGAGAACTATGGCACAGTGCCACACAAACTGGACAATTGGGTGAATAGATTTAAGATTCTACCGCTATTCCTGATGGGCCAGATTGTTGAAATTCAGATGGTGGTGTTGCCTAAATTGTTTTTCTAGTTTGTTAACATACCAATCCCAATTATTCAGCATCTTAAAAAAAAAAGAAAAAATCTTTTATATATTTATATACATTTCAGATTGATCTAGGCGGGATCCAAGACCATAGTCAGCTGGGGAACGCTCACTAGGCCCATGGTTAAGGAAGGCCTTTGGGTACCAGATTTAAAAACATATTACTTAGCTGAGCAAAGAGCAATATACTTCCCGGTGGTTTCACCCTGATGCTCAGAGCAAACATTTATGAATAGAGAAGAATTCCCGAATGACCCCTGATTACCGTCCTATGCCTAAAACCCACTGTGGGTAATATGAACTGGCAAGCGGTGGACCTACATGCGTGGGAAGCTGGCATTGACAGCTGGAATACAACATGTATACTTCCCGTAACTCCCATTACTCGCCAATCCAGAGCTTTCCCAAATGCTGGGAACTGGTCTTAAAAACATAGTGCGCATTTTTGCAGTGGCCCTGCAGGGAGACCTCTTGTCAGAAGGGAGATTCAGTCAAATACACTTTATTCGATTTATAAAAATCATAAAAGGCATAAAAACATTTTTGTGTACACATATAAAATTATTTGATACATTTGATACATTTTCATTTCCGGTATATGAAATACAATAGATCAAAAGATTAAAAACACATAAATAAATAACATGATAAAAATTCATTATGTCACAGACCGTGGGGCATTATGCAATTTAATCTGCGAAGCCGCCACTAAAAATTAGCCACACAAAATGTGGTGCGGATGCTACTCAAAGACTGAAGGAAAACCAATGCCGGACTCACTTGCGTAAAGCCAGCCTCCTTCAAAATAGGCAGCAAGTATTTTTTTCTAATGTCCGAGAAGAGCCCGCAAAACATTACAAA
The DNA here is from genome assembly GCF_964263255.1 of Lissotriton vulgaris. NCBI lineage: Eukaryota > Metazoa > Chordata > Amphibia > Caudata > Salamandridae > Lissotriton > Lissotriton vulgaris. Next base: position 275,457,565 of record NC_141687.1, on the reverse strand, counting down.
GTGCATTGTGTCTTGGGTTGAAAATTGATCACAAGTGCAAGGGGTGGCTAGGTCTGGTTTAACCCAAGTTGGATAATTACCCAAATAAAAATGAATCAAATTAAACCTGAACTTTACCAATAAAAACCTATGAAATGGCTTGGTGACAGTTATACGGTAATGTCCAAGTGAGGTTGAACCTAAGAGCATATAGTGGGATCGCACAGTGGGTTTCAACAGTTCCCTATCCTTTCTAGCTAGACTGGCACTTTCCATAAACTGTTTTTTGACCAAATTCACATCCCCCTTCCTGATACAGGATGGTGACAAGAAGAGATCCGGGCGTCCCAGATGTTCAAAAGATTTTCTCAGGTACTCCAACCAGGGCACTTTATGGGAATTACCTAAGGACATTACATCAGCTAGAATCACGTGGCACTATAATTGAGATAGCCCAAGAAGTAGGAAAAAGGTTTCTGTTAGCAGCGTTAAATATATTAGACAGTATTCTAGCCCAGAGTTTCGGGGAATGTTTATAAAAATCTACTGGCACCCCGTCTGGTCCTGAGGCTTTATTTTTAGTTTACTCTGAGATTGCTAGCTCCACTTCTACTTCATTAAAAACTACTGGTCCAGCCTCAGGGATTATCCCTATATAGCCAGGGGCTACTGAGTCCAGATTGCCGTAGACTGCTCTAAAATGACTCAGCCATTTGTCATCGGGAATGACACAGTCAGTAACACGATTGTCCGAGTCCGAGAAATAAGGCTCATTAATTATTGTCCAAAATGTGCTGCTATTCCGAAGAACATCTATTGAGAGTAGATTATCCCAAGCCGCTGCCTTTGTATCATCCTTCCTTTGTTTGGTAGCTTCATAACTGTAGGCAAAGTTCAGCAAAGGAGCGGGTGACTAACCTCTGGCAAAACTGCTCTATTTTAGGCTTTGTAACACAACTAAAAAGATGTGGAAATCCTTCTCATAGCGCCTATGGAATACACAGTATTAACTCAAATTACTGAGGGAACCTATATGGAATGATTAGTCTCTTTAATTTACACAATGACAATCAATGATAAGCAAACCATACTAGCAAGGTACAAATGGGAAACAACCCTGGGTCACACCCTGGGTGACAAATACTGTGAGTACTGATTTGACTAATTCCCTCTGGCTCCGTTTAAACGGCCACAGACTATTCCACAGTAAACATTTTCATCAATACTACTGCACAACTATTAACATAGCTACATTCCAGCCAGGAACAACCCCACTTGCAGTAGGTGCTGTGAAACAAATGCCGTGTTCCTACACTTATTGTGGCAATGCATTCACTGGGAGTTAGTAGGGGCAACTATAAAGGTAACGGTACACATCAACATATCAAACACACCTACTTTCACACTCCTGGGGCCCTCATCTGACATACCTAATTCCCACATGAGATTTGCTCCATGGTAAATTCTTGGAAAAAGGAGTCTCGCTATGAGGTAGATGAGCCTCGTGGAAACAACACAAAGACTGGAAAAAAGACATGGTGCTCAGTAACGAGCAAGTGGAGGCCTACATAAGACCACTCCACTACCCTCAAGGCCAGAGACATCTGGAACTCCTCATTCAACGACTTAGGAAGCCAACCAGACACATAAAATGCTAATAGGAGACAACGCACTATGCTCTCTCTTCAACATCGTGAAAGAACTCGCCACCCCCAGCTCCAGTGACGTACCGCTGTCACAAGAACTCTGCGACTCCCTGGCTACCTACTTCCATTGCATGATCGCAAACAAGCACAACAGCTTTGACACTCAGGTGCCGACAACAGACGCCGACACCCCCAACCCAACACCCACCAACCACACCGACCTTCTGCTCTCCTGGAACAACGTCAAAGACGAAGACACCATCAAAATCATGAACACCATCCACTCCGTCTCACCGTCCGAAACCCTGCCCCCACCACATCCTCAACAAAGCAAGCTCCATTATCGCACCCCAACTCCGAAAGATCATCAACAGCTCCTTCGAGACCGCCACCTTCCCAGAGAGCTGGAGGCACGCCGAGATCAACGCCCTCCTCAAAAAACCCAAGGCGGACCCAAAGGACCTCAAGAACGTCTGACCCATCTCCCTGCTCCTGTTCCCGGCAAAAGTCATTGAGAAGATCGCCAACAGACAACTGACCCACTTCCTGGAGGAGAAAAACATCCTGGACTACTCCCAATCTGGCTTCCACAGCAATCACAGCACCAAGACCACCCTCATCGCCGCCACCGACGACAGCAGGACCATACTGGACAAGGGCGAAACCGCAGCCCTCATCTTCCCGGATCTCTCCGCACGTCTGACACCACACCCTGCACACACGCCTCCACGACGCATGGATCCAAGACAAAACCCTGGAATGGATCACCTCTTTCCTCACCGGCAGAACCCAGAGAGTCTGCCTCTTCCCGTTCCGTTGCGAAGCCACCACGATCACCTGCGGCGTACCCCAAGGATCTTCCCTCAGCCCGACCCTTTTCAACATCTACATGGCACAGCTCGCCAACATCGTCCGAGCACACCACCTCAACATCGTCTCGTATGCCGAAGACACACAGCTGATCCTCTCCCTCACCATAGACACGGCTGTCGCGAAATCCAACCTCCACGAGGGAATAAAGGCCGTAGCAGATTGACCAGCCGACTGAAACTGAACTCAGACAAAACGGAGGTCCTCATCCTCGGCTCCACTCCCTCCGCATGGGACGACTTCTGGTGCTGACCTCGCTGGGAGCTGCCCTGACACCCACAAACCAGGCATGCAATCTGGGGTTCATTCTGGACTCTACGCTCTCAATGACCCAGCAAGTCAACACTGTTCCCTCCTCCTGCTTTAACACCCTCCGAATGGTCCACAAGATCTGCAGATGGATCCCCACCGAAACCAAGAGAATGGTCACCCAAGCACTTATCAGCAGCAGGCTGGACTACAGCAACGCCCTCTACGCAGGAACCATGACCACACAACAGAAGAGACTCCAACGCACACAGAACGCCTTTGCATGCCTCATACTCGTACTCCCTCGCCACAGCCACATCACCACCCACCTAAGAGATCTGCACTGGGTCCCGGTAAATAAGAGGATCACCTTCAGACTCCTCACACACGCTCACATAGCACTCCACAACGCTGGACCAGCATACCTCAACGAACGACTGTCCTTCCACACCCCGCACCGCCAGCTTCGCTCCGCCGACCTCGCCACCGTCCCACAAATCCGCCGAACAACCACCGGTGGCAGATCATTCTCCCACCTCCCCGCAAAGACATAGAACACCCTCCCAGCCCACGTGCGTCAGACCCAGGACCTGCTGACCTTCAGGAGACATCTCAAGACCTGGCTGTTCGACCAGTATCTGCCTCACCCCCACCCCTTAGCGCCTTGAGACCCTCACGGGTGAGTAGTTCTGTCTACAAATTCTGATTGATTGATTGATTGATTCTTATTGGCAATTGTTCACTCACCCCACCCTGGTACAGGATATGTCAAATATAGTCTGATATCACAACTACCTCAATATGCGAGCGGACATTGGGTTCCTTTACTGCTATGAAGAAATGTAAATGCAATAAAATAATGTATATTAACGCTCCATCTGAAATTATGTTGAACCTCTGACTGTTCCATCTTATTATATTACTGCATAAACGTAAAGTAAAGGTTTAGAAAAACAATGGCCTTTAGTCTCATCGAGACACCTATTGTCTGTACACTTCATGACAAGCTGAAGAATAAACTCACTGTATTGAATGGTGCCGAGTTAACAATACATTTATCACTTTTGCTATTCACAAATAAAAATGCCCTCGTTTTGACAGTGAAACTGCATTCTTGATAAACAGAAAGAGAACTCAGTTCAAGAAAACACTTGATGAGGGCCTACAATACACTGTTACAGGTGTGGGTAATATTGAGGGTACGATGATTTATTAATTTTTTTGCATTACGCAGGTAAAAATGTCACACTCACTCCCGACCCCTCTTCCTCCCCCATCACTCCTCGGCTTAAATGCTCACTTCTGAACTGTAGATCGGCCCCTAGACATGCCTCAGACATTGCAGACCTCATTATCGCACATGACCTAGACTTGATCATACTCACCGAAACCTGGTTAACAGACTCCTCCTCACCACTCATTGACATTCTAGTTCCCCCTAACTACCACATCATTAGATTAGACAGGGTTGGCAAAACAGGTGGTGGAATCGCATGTATTCACCGGAGCAATCTTGCAGTAAGTAGAGCCAGTTCCCCTTTATTCTCCTCCTGTGAACACCTTTGTCTCGATATCATCAGCGAAGTTAACCCTGTATGCTCCCTACATATTATCTACCACCCTCAAGGAGACAACCTCACCTTTACTGAACACCTCATGGACCTGGTCACATCGAACTCTGGACGTCAACATACACAGATTTTCCTTGGGGATTTCAACCTTCATTAGAACGACCACAACGACTCTGTGGTCAATAGTCTCGAAAACTTCCTCATCGACCTAGACCTCACCCAACTTTGCAACAGCCCCACCCACGATAAAGGCTCTACCTTGGATCTTATCGTCTCCAAAGCTGACTCTATCCAACTCGAGTCAATCCAACCCTGTGACTGGTCTGACCACTTCATTATTACATTCTTCATCATCGAAAAAATGAAGCTCATTCCGGGTCAATCCACCAGATCTAAGGTCTGGAAGAGAGATTTGAAGAAACTCAACCCCAACTCACTACCCTCCCTCAACCACAATCTTCCCATACCCCCATTGGCGCTGTTGACGTACAGGTTCTTACCGAACACTACCTCAATTCGATGACCTCAATTATCAACGCAGCTGCCCCCTTCAATTAAAGAATGTTTCTTCTAAAATCTCTAAAGCATGGTATGACGGGATTCTTAATGAAGATAGACGAGCGATGAGACTGGCGGAACGTAACTGGAGATCTGTCCCGTCAGCTTTGCACCTCAAAACACTTAAGAAAAAAGAGAAACGCTTACTTCAGAAAAATCAAGCGCTCGAAAACTGCTTTCTTTAGCCTCCAGCTTGATCAAGCAAAAAACCGACCAAAAAAACTGTTCGAGTTAATCAAAACGCAATCCAGAGATGGCCCTCAAACTCTCTCAAACACCTCTAATGCACTACCGCACTGTGAATAATTCTCTACCTTCTTTAACTTAAAGACAGACAACATCAGGAATGATCTCACTGATCTAAGTCTTTACTCTAACCCTCACAGTAAAACGCCCATTGAGTTAAAAAACAATGCTTCGTGGTCATCCTTTGAAATATACTCAGAAGAAAAAATTGCCAAGATTCTTAGCACACTGAAGCCTTCCAATCACCTCACTGACCCTCTACCCGCAAACACCGTAAAGGACTTTATCCCATTACTTCTCCCCCTATGGACCAAAATCATTAATAGCTCACTTCAACAAGAATGCATCCCGGACTCTCTCAAAGTGGGACAGGTCTCGCCCATATTAAAGAAACCCACAGCGGACCCCTCCGAGCTTAACAACTATCGCCCTATCACCAATATCCCTACCCTGGCCAAACTCCTAGAAAAATGCGTACACATTCAACTGACTAAACACATCGAGCACTTTCACCTCCTCAACCCATACCAATCAGGTTTCCGAGCAGGCCACAGTACTGAATCAGCCATGACCCACATTATTGATGATGCACTTCAAATTCTTGATCAGAATGGTTCCTGCCTCCTCATACTACTCAATCTCTCGTCAGCCTTTGATACGGTCAAACAAGAGAACTTACTTGATCTATTGAATCTCAGAATGGGTATTTCAGGGACTGTTTTCAAGTGGTTCACCTCCTTTCTGCACAACAGGACCCAAAAATTCAAGATCAATAATACTATGTCCATTCCAGTTCCTGTAACACTCGGTGTCCCTCAAGGATCCTCCCTCTCCCCTACTCTGTTTAATCTAGTCATGGAACCACTTACCGCACTACTCCAAGAATCTAATATTCAATTCCACATGTAAGCAGATGACACCCAGCTATACCTCAAAATACACACCCTCGGGGGGCGCTAGAGGGCGCACTGCGGGATGGCTGGCTGACCTGTCGGCTCCGCCGGATGGACGCCACCATAACGGCCCTTTCACCCTCCTAACCCGCCGACCCGGCTAAACTGTGGCCAGCCCCGGGTGTCGGAAGGTACAGCCGACAAGATGCTCTGCTTTTGAAGGCATCTAGCGAGCTCCATGGTAAAAAAACAGCGAATACACGAGACGCTGCCGGGGCGCACTCAAGATGGCCGCGCCTGACGACTGCCGCTTTGAAGCGACCTACTGACCAGCGGAACGCTGAGGATTCCTGCAGCATGGTCCCAAGACACGGCGGAGCAGATGCGAGGGCAGCGTGGCGGCAAGAAAACGGGGGCCGATAGAGGTGGCGAAAAACGGAGTAGTCCGGTGTGCGTTCCACTGAAACCAAGATGGCGGCGGCGCTGGAACGCACGAGACCGGCGGTATCGGCGGCCCCCGGGACAGGCGGCATGGAGCCCCAGCGGGAGCGGCAATAGCGGACAACGAGGTGAGCCAACCCAGCGCTAAGCACCGCCTGGCCAAACCAGCTGACCTCCCCAGATCGGCAGGCTCACTGCGTGGCGCGATCAGCGGAGGTGCACGGGGCTTCCCTTGAAGCTGTAAGACTCCAACCCCCACATCCACAACGGGAGAGTGCTGAGCCAGAGCGCGACGCGGGATACTGCCCAAGGTGAACTCTGCCACCAGACCAATATCAAACCCTACAACGTCCCCCTCCTGCCACACCAGGGGGTAAATGAGCAGACGCACCCAGAGGTGGGGGGCCCAGGCACCAGCGGGAAAAAGCACGCTACCGGCCGGCAGCCCAAAAGCGGCCGAACACACCTCGCCACTACCACTGCGGACTATGGGGAAGCCGGACAAACAACAGTCCAAGCTCCCCTTTGAAACAAAGGTGCAGCCCAAAACAGTGTCAGCCACCCCTGAAACCGAGGGTGAAGTAGAAATGGCGGAGGGGACTGCCATGGAAGCGGTGCTTCGCGCAATCCAGCAGAGTCTGCAGGAAATGAATGGGAAACTGGACAGCGTGGTGCAGAGAGTGGACAGTATGGCGGCTAAAATAGAGAAACACGACGAGCGCCTGGAGGAAGCAGAACAACGGATATCCCGGGTAGAAGACGACCATGCAACCACGTCAAAAGTATGCGGAGGATTGGAGAAAACGGTGGAGACCCTTCGAGCGAAGGTGGAGGATCAGGAAGCGAGGTCCAGGCGGAACAACATCCGAATTTCCGGCCTGCCGGAATCCACCAACACAGGGAGGATGGAAACGTACATAGAGACCCTCCTCAAAGAAATCTTTGGCGCCGACAAACTATCCTCAGTGTTCCTGATCGAGAGAGCGCACCGCTCCCTGGCGCCAGTTCCGAAGCCGGGGGCCACTCCCCGAATGATCATAGCGCGTACACTCAACTATAGAGACAGAGACGCAGTCCTCCGACTCGCCAGGGAAATGGGGAAAATCACACACCAGGGTAACACGCTGGAATTCTACCCTGATCACACCATGGCGGTGCAGCAAGCACGGAAGGAATTTGCGCCGGTGAAGAAGAAATTGCGTGACCTTGGTCTTGAATATGCCATGCTGTACCCGGCCAAACTTAAAATCACGAACCTGGGTAAACCGGTCATCTTGCAATCAGTACAGGCGGCGTACGATTTCATCAAGCAGCAGGGGAAGCGACGGAGGGAGCAGAACAGAGCGGAATCGACCAGCGATGTGGAATGAAAAGTAGGGTGGCAAGGAAGCCTTGTTGTAAATGAAACCACCCAGGGACCACGCAGAGACATATGGTTGGCACACATTGGCCCACCCCGGAACACTTGACCTGGAGGTGCACTGCCACAGACTCTTCTTTTTGGACACTGAAGCAGCGGACCTGAGATAACTGTCCACGCAGTGAGTAGGGGGGGAACATGGGGCCACCAAGGGCTGCGCGTAGAGACATCAGGGACAGGGGGCCAAATGGCTCCCATGGCAGTAGCGTTTAGTAAGGATGGAACAGACGGTGGCCCTAGGACCTGCCCTCATAGCTAGCACTGTAATGAACCACAGCTACAGAGTGTCCCTGGGATATATCAAATCTTCGGTGGGAGACACTGCTCGATGGCATACGACTACTTACTATCGGTGGTTGGTGGGTGGAGGGAGAAAATGTTCACACACGTCATACTAAGTCGACATGGGCGTCCGTCCACGTCCACTACGTGGATGGAGATGTGTGAACCTGGCGATACCCCCGAGCGGGGGCGCCCCACAATGTGTTTTCAAGTTCAGATTCAGTTAGTTCAGGGATGGCTTTGGCACAGTTCGGGCGCTAAAGTGGGTGGGGGGGAAGAGGGGGAAAGGGGTATGTTTGATTTATTAACTCTGTGTCTGAGAAGCATGGCGACCTCCATGACCATACATGCACATGCACAATGTAATAGCGGCTTCACCGACCCGGCGGGGATTACGCATCCAGCACTTCACTGTTTACTGCCTATTCGGAGCCATACACGGCAGCTGCACCTCGAAATAGACGCCGAGATGAACACATATACCAATGGCGAGAGTTGACACGTTAACCCTGCTCACGTGGAATGTACGGGGGCTAGGGAACCCGAGAAAGATCAGGCAGATGTTTGCCTATTTTGACAGATTACATGCGGATATAGTGTATTTACAGGAGACACACCAAGATGCCTCGCACACATCTACACTGGGGGCGAGGTGGGCTGAATCAGTCACAAGCTCTAACTACTCCACGTACTCCAGAGGGGTTAGCATCCTCATACGTAAGGGCACACACTTTGACATTACAAATGTGAACAGGGACTCGGAGGGAAGAAGTGTGATGGTAGAGGGGAAGGTCAGGGGACAGAGACTCCTGTTACTGAACACGTATGGCCCTAATGTGGATGACCCGGGGTTTTACAGGAAAATATGGCAGACACTCGCAGATACACATATAGACCACATACTGTGGGGGGGTGATTTCAATGTCACACTACAGGATCAGTTGGACCGGGCTGCACACACCACTGAGCAACATGTCAATGCAAGACATATGTTGCGGGACGCGATGGAGGACCTCCAACTGACTGACATTTGGAGGGAGGGTAACGCCGGGATCACCGCTGCAACACACATTAATGCTGCAAACAACAGTTGGGCGCGGCTAGATTATTGGCTTGGTTCCCGAGAGATCCTAACGTGGGTTCGACACGTCTCACATCCGCCCAGGACACTGTCAGATCATAATCCAGTTTTGCTACAGATAGAGGTCCCCAAATATGAACCGCCGCCCTTCACTTGGCGCTTCAACGCGACTGCCCTGAAGGACCCGCTTTATGCCGCCGCGATACATGAGGCAATCATAGATTACTTCGCACTGAACGGCCCGTCTACGGACGACCCCTGTATCTTGTGGGAGGCCTTTAAGGTCACAATAAGGGGGGTATGCATTAGCACGTCCTCAGGTATACTAAAGGACATCAGGCGACAACTGCGCACGCGCGAAACAGCGATACAGGAGCTAGAACACATGTACACACGCACTGGGGATACCAAGGTGCTAGGGGACATACAAACCCTTCTAACAGAACATAGACAGTTTGCCTCGGACGAACTCAAATACGTCACTAAACGGGCGACGGCCAGGCGATACGGGGAAGGAGGTAGACCGGGTAGGGCACTGGCAGACAAGATATGCTCGGGGAGGGCCCCACAGAATATTACAGCCATCACTAGGGACACGGGTGAAAAGGTGAACGACGTCAAGGGCATTATGACAGAATTTATGACACACTATGGTGCTTTATACCAAGCACGCCCCACGCCCCCGCAGGAAGACTTGCTAGCATACATGGAGGATGTAGAACTGGCCTGGCTGTCAGACGGGCACAGAGCATATCTGGCACGCCCTGTCACGGTTGAAGAGGTTACGGACACAATCAAGCGGCTGCCGAACAACAAAGCACCGGGGCCGGACGGATACGTGACAGAATTTTACAAAGAATATGCAGATCTACTTGCACCTCACTTGGTAAGGCTGTATGGGGCGGCTCACGCAGCCCAAACCCTGCCAGGCACCATGAGGGAAGCCTTACTCATTGCGCTCCTAAAGCCAGGTAAGGTGGAGGATAAATGTGACTCATACCGCCCATTGTCCCTTTTGAACGTGGACACAAAAATAATAGCCAGTCTACTGGCGGACAGACTGAAACCGCTCATGCCACTACTAATCAGACCAGACCAATCTGGGTTCATACCCGACAGGGCCACCACGCATAATACCCGCACACTCTTCGCTTTAGCCCATTACCTATCACCAGACACGAAAGCAGTGGCAGTGCTGCTAGACGCTGCCAAAGCATTTGACACAATAGGGTGGGCTTTCATAAAGGCAGTCCTGGTGCGCATGGGTTTCCCCCTGATGTTCTTGGGCTGGATTTCCATGCTATATACCAATCTGTCGGCACGCATCAGAATAAACAAACATGTCTCGGCACCCATTCCGATCTGCAGAGGGACGAGACAAGGCTGCCCACTTTCGCCGATGCTCTTTGCTTTGATCCTGGAGCCCTTGGCATGTAAAATAAGGCAGCACCATCACTACTCAGCCATACAGATGCCATCACGCCCCATCCACATATCGCTATACGCAGATGACATGGTGCTTTACGTCAAAAACCCGGCGCAAAACCTAAATCCGCTGATGAGGGAGTACATAAGGTTTGGGAACCACTCCGGTTTACAAATAAATTGGGATAAATCACTCATTTTAGCACTGACAGATAGCACACGCCCTATACCCTTGGACTACCCACTCGAATGGCGGGAGGAACCCACGAAATATTTAGGTGTGTGGTTCCACAGGGACCCAGAACTAGTCATACGCACCAACTATGGGCGAGCGATAGCAGAACTGGGGGATAAAATAAAAAGGTGGAATAAGCTCCCATTGTCCCTGGCGGACCGCACTGCAATCGTGAAGATGGTGATACTACCCAAATTTTTGTATTTATTCAACAACGTCCCGATAAAACCGCCGGCGGCGGTGTTCCGCAATATCAACTCCTTAGTACTTAGTCTGATATGGGCAGGGAAACAAGCACGACTGGAACTGCGCACCATGACACTTCCATATGCCCAGGGGGGTTTCAAGGTGCCGGACCTCTATCTCTATTATTTGTGCGCCCAAGCGCAATTCGCACATTATTGGCATCACGAAGTACCCTTCTTAACGCATGTAGCGGTAGAGGCGGGGGACACAGACCCGATACCGCTGGTAAACATACTGCTACATACACGCCCCAAGCTGCATGACAGAGACATAAACACGGTAGATACCACCACGGAGGCGTGGAGATTGATGGGCAAAGCGGCTAAGACACTACCACTGTATGCTCCAGCTCTGCCCTTGGCGCACAACCCACATATATCAGTGACACAAGAACAGGTGGGCATGGATCTGCTACGGTGGGCGGGCATAGATAAAATGGGGGACTTGTATCTCAATGGGGGCTTCCAAACGCTAGACAAACTGCAGTACATCAGCAACCCGTCCCTACTATTCACCTTTAACTATTATAGGCTCCAGAGAGCACTAAAGGAACATTATCCGACGTATCCGGAAGAGCCGGCCCAGCTAGCACCCCTGCAACTCCTTCTCACGACACCCACGGCATCGCACCTAGTGTCTAAATTATATACCAGTTTACAGGGAGCGATAGGGGGTGGCACGGATAAAGCTAGAAGCAGGTGGAGCGAGGGACTAGTGACACCACTAACGGAGGAGGAATGGGCGTCTGCTTGCATGCTAACAGACATGCTGACACCAAACGGTAACCTGCGAATCATACACTACAAATACCTCCATCAAGTTTACTATACACCACGGAGGCTACAGAGATATGGGTTACAAGAGGATTCGAAGTGTAAAAGATGTAAGCAGGAGGGGGCGGATTTCATGCACCTGGCATGGCATTGTCGCAGGGTGGCGGGCTACTGGATGCAGGTGGTGCAAGCACTGAATGTCATGCTAGAAACTACTTTAATGTGCGATGCAAAAATGTGTCTCTTGGGTATTGAACCGACATTAAGGGCGACGAGGCGAAAATTCTGTGCAGTTGCGTTGTTGCTGGCGAAAAGAAGGGTATCACTGCACTGGAACAGTACAAAAAGCCCAGAGGTTAAGAGGTGGCTAGAAGATATGGTGTACTGTAGAGACACTCTGAACACCTATGAGGAGGAACTGCCAGCTAGATCAAGGCCCAGAGACTATTGGGAATACCTCAGAACCTACTTATTGGAACAGGGTAATGAGGAGAGGATGAATGTGAGCAATTAGGAATGTTACATGAAGTGTAAATAACGGGTGAACGAGCATAATGTGATATGGGCAGTGGGAGGATGCTGTGACACAGAGTTTACGTTTCTGATGGACACTCCGAGTTAAGTTAGGAGCGCTACCATCGAGTTTAAAGTTGGGAGAAAAGTAACCAAAAAAGTGAGAACACTGGCAAGAATATACGTTGCTGAAGCACTGTATTTGATAGTGAGTATAATGACGATGTCAAACGCCGCCGGTCCTACGGATGTCGGCTGATGGGCTGTGTACATACCAGAGAGAGCCCACTGGGGCACGTGCAATTGTAGCCGGCCACCACTGGATGTAGGCGAATCACTTGTAATGTATTTTCTGATATGCTAAGTGCGAATAAACATCTTACACCAAAAAAAAAAAAAAAAAAAAAAAAAATACACACCCTCAATGCCATCAAAATACTCAACACTACGCTTAGAAACACACAGACCTGGCTAGCAGAGAATCACCTCAAACTTAATGCGCTAAAAACAGAATTCCTACTAATAGCACCTCCCACCAAAGTCCCCAACACTCAGGCCTGGCTTAATCATCTCACTGCTCTCAACGTTCAACCTACTATTGTGGACTCAGCGAAATCTTTAGGCATAACCCTCGACGGCAATCTCAACATGCATCATCACATCAGCAATGCAACGAAGGGAGCTAATTTCCATATCAACACATTGCGTACGTTGAAACCTTTCCTTCCTCCCAAGGACTTCCAAACTGCAGTCCAAGCCTTAGTCATCCCTCGAGTGGAATATGGAAGTGTTGCCCTCTGTGGTCTCCCCTTATCGACAATCGCACCATTAAAAGCCTCTATTAATGCTGCAGCCAGACTTATCATAGGCTCGAAAAAACGCTCTCACATCACTCCTGATCTAAAAGCTCTGAACTGGCTGCCCTACGAAGCCAGAATACATCTGAAAATCGCCTGTATGACCCACAAAGCTTTACACCACAATTCCCCCAGCTATCTCGCTCAGAAACTGACAATCTCTGGTGGCTCAAGAGCGACAAGAAGCGCAGACAATCTTCTATTGAAACCTCAGAGATTTCACAAGAAAAAAACGCATACAAGCTCCTTCTCAGGAATGGCACCCAGGATATGGAATGCCCTCCCCCCAGAAATCAGACATCTCATCCACGGCATCCTTCAAAAAAGAATTAAAAGCTCTCCTCTTAGCTAAATTTACCTGAACTTTGACTATTGTAATCTCGTAACTCAGTACTCTTCCTCCTGAGATTATGTACATTGTATATTGGATGTATATTGACCTTCTGTGCACCGTTGCTACCTTACCTTGTCTTTCTTTTATTTTGTAACCATTTACACTTCTTTTCTCAAATATTTTGTTTAATTATTACTAATTTGCCTTTTTATCCCACTCTGATTGTAAAGCGCTCTGATAGCCGTAAGGATCTTGTTCGCGCTCTATAAAACTTTCAAAATAAATAAATAAAATAAATAACTAAATAAATTTAAATGCTAGTTCTGAGACTGGTATAAATGGGGCAAACAGGAGTGTGGACTTCCTTTAGATGGATATTTTCTTTCAGGATTGTTTTGGTTAAAGATCAAAACAGATCCTTTTATTTAAAAGTTAACCCAGCGGCATTTTTTTATATTGAAGAAGTGTTTTAAGCAATCTGAGAGTAAAATGGAATTCTTAATCACATAAAAGAATATCATATAAATGCTTTGAGCTTTCTTCAGTGACATGAAGCAGGGATGGAGGCCTGAATGTGCTGATCCTTCGTCTGCTTGCCCTGAACCCTGACTCTTCACAAGTACCAAACTCTATGGTCAGACATCATTGCCAGAGTTATTACCTAGCTCTGTGTCACTGTGACCCGTGTTTACAGTCGAGGTCTTTCCAGTCCGAATCTATTGAACTTTCAGAAGACACACACAACCTAGGTCAATTTACTAAGCGGAATTTGTCAGAGAAAAGGCCTTCATCTCCACTGCGTATGGCCGACACTGGTGCAGCAGCAGTGTCCATGCTTGAGTTCTGTGGTATCTCTTGACTGGTTGGTTATCTAGGCTTCTCTTTGAGGAGGAAAGAGGAAACGTGTTGACAGGAATACTATGCTATAGGCCCAACCTGACAAAATACCCAATACCAATTTTTAATTGACACCCTTGCTAACATGACCCTAACACACTCAAGGATGATCATATTGGGCGATTTCAATCTCTGGGATAATGGAACACTCGGCCCTCAACTGAGAGATTTGGAACAAGCCTGCAAGAGTTTCAATTGCACCAATTGGTGCATCTGTCAACTCATCAAGGAGGGCACACCCTAGATCTCTTATTTGCAAATAGGAGTGAAACAGAGGTGATTGAAGTACTACCTCAATGTTGGACTGATCATTTCCTTATTCACTTTAGGATCACGTTGCCTAGCTTGGCCAGCAACACTAATCAGTCAGTAACCTTCTGTAAGGGAAGAGAATGGGCTAAGTTACTCAAAAACAGACAATCTCCAACATTTCCAGAACAGGATTTATTTGTGTCCAGTAAATCAGTGGATGAAAACTACCAAACTTACTGTGATCAAATAAAGGGCATCTTAGATCAGATCGCCCCAGAAAAAGGGCTGAAGAATAGAAAGGAACCCTTGGCTCCTTGGTACAGCGAAGAGCTAAAACGCAAGCGGAAAAAACGTAAACAAGCCAAAAGGAAGTGGAGAAGGTCATATGAGAATCAGATAAAGAAAAACTGAAATCACTACAGGCCTCATATAAAAAAGCTAATTTGAGGGCTAAAGCAGAGTACTATGCTAAAATTATTTTACAGGCACCTAATAGTACAAAAATGCTTTTTACCATCATTAAGGGCATATCCAATCCAGCATGTATGGGCAATAAAGTGATCGCGACATAAAAACTCTGCGACAATATCGCTATCTACTTTGACAAAAAAATCAATACGATAGTTGGTGGCCTAAACTCCAACAATAATAGCAGCTTTGATGAGGAAAAGGAACCTCCCACGAGATTAGCAATAGAGCAACAGAAAGAGGCACCTAAGAGCTATCAGATGCCTGCTTTAGAATGCTTTCAAATCCCCACAGAGGATACATTTAATAACCTAGCCCAAAGTGTCTCCTCTGGTTCCCCTTTGGATCCCCTCCCGCAGGCGACATGGAAATAGTTCCGGTTAGAACTATTTCCCTGGCTGCAGCAGAATTGCTGTCAGTCATTAGAAAGGGGAACCGTACCGGAGGTCTGGGAGCAGGCAGTAGTGACGTCGCTGCTTAAGAAGCTGTCACTTGATCCTAACTGCCTATTGAGTTTAGACCAATTTCTCTTCTACCGTATCCAGTAAAAATTCTGGAGCGGCTAGTTAGTAAATATCTGTCCCTCTATCCTGAAGAAGACCATCTGCAAGACAGGGATCAATTTGGTTTTTGACCAGGGCACAGCACAGAAACGGCCCTTGTGACGGTCCTTGATAACCTGAGAATGCGAGCCACCAATGGTAATCCATCGGTGCTAGTGTTATTAGATATGTCGGCCGCATTCGACACAGTGAATCACAGTATCCGCTGAAAACACTAGAGAACATTGGAGTGAAAGGACGGGCGTTAAAGTGGCTGCAATCATATCTGACGGGTAGGCAAAAGATGTTAACTATTCCACAGTTTACCTACCCTAAGACCCCCGTGCGACATGGGGTGCCACAGGGCTCAGCAATTAGCCCAATTCTATTCAATATCTATTTGCGCCCTTTGATCCCAATTATCAATTCCTTTGGCATTGATCTAGTCAATTATGCGGACGACACGCAATTGGTGTTCTCTTTAGAAAGAAACCAGGCAGTATCCCTGGAGAAATTTCAGGAGTGCATGCTCAAGACCTCCAGTTGGCTTAGGAAAAATTCCTTACAATTTAATGGAAAGATAAGTTACTGCTCCGCTGCCAAAATTGTTTGGCCTTTTCTCTCAGAGTTTAGACTCACCCCTATGGATAAATCACTAACTCCAGCTAGAACTGTGCGTAACCTGGGGGTTCTAATGAATGATAATCTCCAACTGGAGTCACAAGTCAATAAAACAGTCGGCACCTGCGTCTCCATATTAAGATCACTGTGCCAGATCCTCCCGCTACTGCCAACTACCACCAGACCTCTGGTGGTGAGGAGTCGAATACTGAGCAGGTTGGATTATTGTAACTCCCTGTATTTGGGAGCACCACAACCAGTACTACGGAAGCTACAGAGGATCCAGTCTATACCTGTCAAACTGGAAATAAATAGGCAGCGTAGGTCTACTACATCTTTAGCTCTCAAAGACCTTCACTGGTCGCCCATAAATGAGAGAATTCATTTTAAATCTCTCTGTATTGTGTTCAGAGCAGTACATGGCCTGGGCCCAATATCCATGCAGGAGAAATGTACCTGGTACACTCCTGGGAGAAACCTACCCTCATCAGGCACAAATCTGGTAACCACCACGAGGTTCAAGATGACCAGGACAGGTGGTAGAGCCTTTGCGGTAGCAGCCTCACAACTCAGGAACGACCTTCCCCTGAATATCAGCCAAATAAAGTCCTCACTACCATTTAGGAAGAGCCTAAAGACATGGCTCTTTCCTAAGAACTACGAAAATGAGCGGAACACCAAGTTTGGGAAATAGGCTATCTTATGCACATTAACATCAGGGTAAGTCGCAGCGCCAGGAGTCGCAGCGCCAGGATACCCACCCGTAGGGTGACAGTTACGTGCTATATAAAGTCAATTTACAATTACAATGACCTATTCTTCCACAAAACTGTTTTTTACATTTCTCACTTGGGATGTCAGTTTGCCCAGATTAGGGAGGTTTTTACCATGAATGTATCTTTTTGGTAGCTAATGGCTTTGCCGTTTTCCTGACGAAGACCATACTCATGTCTTGGGGAGAAAAACATTAACGAACTGGCCACAAATTGTCGGAACTTCAAAACAATCAGATCACTTATACACAACTGAGACTTCTCTATAAATTGTGATTCAATGTTTTATTTGCATACAATTGTTACAGTCTCTTCGTTTTTTGCAGTTGTTCACTCACGATTATTTCTTATATTTTTGGCCTTTTCTCACAATAATTTCCACTCTGTCATCAACAGTACTATGATTCATTTATCTTCTGATTGAAATACTATATGCGGTTTTTCTCTGAGGCAGTATTGTTTTATAATGTTTATTCCACCTTGTGCAAATATCATCAGGACACACCAAATCTCTTCCTATGAGAGTCCTTCTTAGTAGTTTTGCAGTTAATCGCAGACCTTCCTGTTTCTTTGCAGTCATGCAGTTCATAGGGGGTTGCCTTGCAGTGTAAGAAAGATGTGGTCTGATGAAATATCATCCTTCTTCCTCTTTCACTGCTCAACTTCAAGCGTCCTTACTCTATTTTACATGGGCAAGGTGATGATACCTCCTTTCCTTATCAATAAAGGACGCCCCAAGGAAGCTGCCTCCTGTGTCATGCCCACCCCTCATAGGTATGTATAAGAAAAGGAGAGGCAGAAGGAAGGGCTGTGGAAATAGGAATTACCCATAGCCCCACTCTTTACTTTCTCCTAAGTATTCCTGCACTCAAGTAGTGGATTCTGGCTGTTGGAATAGCAGGTCCTACTCTGCCAAGACAGGGTACAAAGATGCCCACTGCGGTGATGAACACATGGCGGCATGCATGCACAAAGTAATTCTAGATTCAACAGACCATGACCTTATGCAACTAGGAGACAGGCATGTCACTGTTCTCCTGCTGTGGGTGAGAAAGGCATCAGTGCATGTGCTTGGATGAGGTAAATAACGCAGGAACACATAGCAGAGTTTCAAATGGTAACAGAAGACCACATGGGACAAAATGAGTCATGATCACTAAGGAAAGCAAAAAATGCAGAATTATATGTGGAGAATGAGGACACTTGCCCCAGAAGAGAATGAATAGTGGCCCACAGCAGTCAAGTACAAGACGACAAATATGGTGTCCGGTGACACACAGTTCCATGTGGTCACCTAAGTCGTAGCAACTTTCTGAGTCAGATTTAGCAGTGAGCACGCAGATCTGACTGACCACTACATTTTACCCAATCTCCCTTCATCCGTTAGACGGTACAGTGGCCTGCTGGTGCTAAGAAGCAAGCATACAACTGACTCAAATGACTAACTGCCGTAATGTCTACTTGCTCCCACCTCTCTCCTCAATAAGGCACCATCGGAATTAGCCACAGAAGACATGAAATTAAAGGCCACATCTAAAACAGATAACTGCTTAGATATGCCACTGAGTAACAAAGATGGACTTAAAGGGGACCATTTTCAACTGAATAGCGCGACTGTGAGTGACACCCGTTCATATACAACTTATTTCCTGATTAATTTAGCGACAGTATGTGTCACAAGCACTAAACACAAGACAAGCAATTTGGAGGGCTGAAATGAGCCACTGATGTGTGTGCACTTCTTATGATCTGAACTACAAAGAAATGCTATGCAAGCTCCCTCACTGCCTACGGATAGATAGATAATTCAATATATGTACTGAGTACACAGGAAACAGCATGTTTAAAACTCCTTTATGCACTATTGCCTAATGCTTGCCACACGCTTCTAATCCTGTTGTCTCCAGGGGAGCAGCAGGGAAGCGGGATATGAATTTGTCAAGTCTGGGGTAGTTCTATAAACTACTGTAAATGACTGCTAACAATGTGGGCTCAGTCTTCCTTAAGAATAGTTCTTTTATGCTTCGTCCCAGAATTACAGGGGCGATTATTTGCAACTATTCACTTCCTTACAAAATATTCAGACTTTTGAATGAAAACACTTCCCACATGGTGTGACACCCACACATCTCCCAGCCCTGAGTGAATGGAGGGCAGTGCGAGACAATGGAGAATGTTAACCTCTCGCTTCTCTGGGGTCTGGTTAGCCACCTCTTACTCGCCAAGTACAGTCCCATCCAACCATAGCTGCGTTAATACATAGTTAACAACTCTGGAAGATTTTCAGAAACGGTCAACATTTTATTTTCACACAGAAGACGATCTGATGTCCTAGCAGCTTTATTTCGTATAGTTCATAGAGATTGCCTGCCTGGCATGAACAGCTCAGCCATTGGCGCGTTTCACAAAACTAAAGGATCATGTCTTTAATTTTAATGTTAATTAGTTTGATCTCCACACCTCTACTATCTCTTGGTCACTCTTTGAGTTTGAGTTTTAGTTTGAGTTTTAAAATACTTGTAAAGCGCTCGTACACCTGCGGTTTCTTGGCGCTACTGCTAACCAGATCCAGGGCTAAAAAACGGGGGAGACTGCTGGGGATTTAATCAAAGGATTTTGTGAACAAATTGGCTTTGAGATGTTTGCGAAATTGCGGTTACAGGGTGATGGATCGCAGATCCAGGGGAAGGGAGTTCCAGAGGATCGGGGCAAGGGTATAATAGGTATAGTATCTCTTTCGTTACTACCTCCCTGTTCGAGTTCATTCTTGGAATGCCATGTCTAAAGGAGACTCGTACTGTGGAGCTCATGTAATAAACACAACAATAACTGCACTTTCTCTTTTAGCCTCTTTACTCTCTTTACATCTATCCTAAACCATGCTACTGCATCTAAAAATCAGTTGCTTTCAGAAGACGCTAAATTCAGAGAACACATGACTTTCTAAATGTTGAATGACCATGTTTGCAGCATCACGAGGATAGCAGGATGAATGCTGTTATATTTCCCAAAGGCTCCTGGCAAAGGAAAGGACTTCGTTTAAGCCGATCTCTCTGTGGATGTAGCCATCAAGCAGGAAAATGAAAAGTAGACTCCAATACAGGTCTTGACGCTTAGACACCGAAAGTATCTTCTAAGAACCCGAAGTGGGCTAGAGGCTTTGGTCCGTGTTTCGACTTTTAGAATGACCTGCTGTCCTGTGGGTTAGAAAATGGGGTAGATCTTTTTGGCCGTCTATCATGAATGACCTGCTATAAAATGGTAGGTTGGTTCCTGCATTGCTTCAGGAAAGATATCTAGACCTGGCTATTAGCTGATTTTGTGTAACTTAATATTTTGCTACCTTAGAGGTTTATTTTTCCCTGTTCTCTCACTATTAGTAAGAGTAACTTGTGCCACTTGACCTTTTCATGGTCTAATGTAGCACCATAAGCGAATGCTACAATTCACTTTATAGTATATATGCACACACAATGAACACGTAGACAATTCTCTGTATACATTTGCTCTACAGAAGATGCTACATTTTACCTTCCAAATGTGGTCCCATGAGCAAAGTCGTGCTGTCTGAAGAACGTCCAGTGTTTCT
Organism: Lissotriton vulgaris; assembly: GCF_964263255.1. NCBI lineage: Eukaryota > Metazoa > Chordata > Amphibia > Caudata > Salamandridae > Lissotriton > Lissotriton vulgaris. Next base: position 275,436,804 of record NC_141687.1, on the reverse strand, counting down.
GCTGCAACAGATTCTCTAGAATTTATGTCTGTAACTAGAATGACTGAAGAGTGCTTTCACACTTTGGGCCTTTACAAAAAACCATTGAATACCTTAAAGAACTGATCACACAGTATGTCCCACATTGGCCACTCGATCGAGTAGATGTCTTGCTATTAACAATGCTGCAAGTGCGCAGATCAAGAATGGGCAGAAAACGTTTATTACAGAGCCCATCTCCTGTAACACCCTCCACAGAAAAAATAACCATAATAGGATTTTTTTTCCGGTCACAAGAAACTATAATCCTAATTAACCTACGAAACCCAGCCTCTGCTAAGCACCCTGGCAATTTCTCTCCCAGAGCTAAAAACTGGCTCACTGGCTGACTGACTGACGGATTGTACTTATAAGGAGCACTACTGCCGAGGAGTCTTGGCGCTGTGTTAGAGTAAGAAACTCGGACATTAATGCATCCGACTAGTGTTGGGGAAAGAGCCAGGTTTTAATTTCTTTCCTAAACGTAAGTCTGTTGGATAAACTTCTAAGATGCAGTGGAAGTGTATTCCAGAGTTTGGACGCCAGGAATGAAAAACGCTTTCCTCCACAGCGTACGTACTCTTTTTATCTTTGGGATTTGTGCAAAGCCAAGGGAAGAAGATCTTAAAGTCCGAGTAGAGACATAGTGTGAGAAGAGAGCATGCACATCTTCAGCACCCTCTCCAAACAAAGCTTTATAAACTAGACAAAGTGACTTAAATTCTATTCGTCTACGTACAGGGAGCCAGTGAAGGTTTCTTATGACTTTTGATGTTGGGTGGTGTCTGGGCAGCCCAAGCAGTACTCTGGCTGCTGCATTTTGAATAGCCTGGAGCTTATCTAGTTGAGCAACACCCATTCCTAGGTAAAGGGTGTTGCAGTAATCAATTCTAGACAGGATGGTAGAGACAACAACCGTTTTCCTTAGGGCAAAGGGAATATAAGGGGGAATCTTTCTCAATCCTCTTAGAGTGAAAAAGCATGCGGACGTGACCTGATTGATCTGTGGAGCCCAGGTCAGGTTTTTATCAACCATTACTCCCAAATTCCTGGCTTTTGAAACTGCATAGATGGTGATCAAGCATTCTACAAAACATATAATGATGTCCCACAACAAGCTTTATCCCCAATCTACCGCTGAATCCCTTTCGGGTAGCTGCATGGGAACGTGACATCATAAATGTTTCACAATGCTCCATATAAAAGCCAAATAAATCAAAACCATAACTGTAACCCAAGATGAGCTCCAATAGAAGCACGCATAAATGAACAAACACTATTAAAGACAGGTCCGATGGGGTCAGGAATGTACCTCCTACAAGAGAGACACACCATGGGGACGGGAGGGACAGTTCATGGTAAATGAACCAGCAGCTCAAACCATGGCTAAAGAAATACATAAATAGGCGATCTTTGTCCATATTTTCCATGTATTTCAGTTCGTCCTAATAATGATTAACCCATTAATCCTGTTTTGTGAAAAAGTGTTTTGCCTAAAACAGTGTTACTGTGTAGCAGCACTTTGTGGGTATTTGCGCCAGAGATGTGTGGCATGAAAATCCTAACAAATAGTACAATGGCGGCTGGTAGGGGACGGTGGTGGAGGTATGGGAGCAGGGGCGGGAGGGGTAGAAAAATAATGTAATAAAATCTTACCGGTGAACAAAGCAGCTGCCTCCTCTCCTCCATCCTCTTCTATGGAACGGAGGCACCCAGGCTCCCAGTCTCTCCCAGCCAATCATAATGCTGCCTTACAGCAGCGTTGTGATTTGTCTGAGCGCCGTGGTTCAGCGCTCACAAAGGGACTGGGAGGCTGGGCATGTTCTCCACTCAGGCTGTAGTACAGCCTGGGTGGAGAACATGTAAATTGCACATGATGGTTTGACCGGCCAAACCCTCATGAGCACTTATGGTCCAGCCACCACTCCTCCCTCTGCTGGCGACACGCAGTCCAGCCCTGCCCCACCCTAACATGGACCTTATAGGCAGAATGAAAATAAAATGTTATGATTATTTTATTTTTACTTTGCTCTGCTCTTAGAGCAGTGGGGTGACATTCCTTTGCCTTAGCAGAGGAGCCGACCCTGACAAAGTGGCTTTAACATGGTTGGACTGTTGAACCAAAAGGAGCCTGGGCAGAAAAGCTCAGACCAGCTCAGTTCCCTCCTTCTCCTCACTCTGTCTATCTCTCTTTCCATCCATTATTTCAATCACCGAGGCATCCACCTATTTATCCACCCCCTTCTTCGCTCTCCCTCTCTACCTCCCTCTAATTCTCTTTCTTGAAGATCACTGCTTCAATAAATCTAGGGAAGCTGGGGAATGTGATAGTGGAGGTCCTGAACTTTCAAAAACAGCCTCCAGCCTACTTGGAGAAATGTTCAATAGAGTAAAAGGCCAGTCCGGACTTGTCCTGCAGATTCGGCAAATGCACTATTTGTGCATGCCAGGATGGTTAATAATATCAACTATTTGCAAGATATATATATAATATTCACAAATGAATCCTCCCAAATTTCGGATGAGCAACACACCACGGCCCAAACTTCTTTCAGCGTGAATATTTATTTAGACAGTACCAATCTACGCGTTTCGGAGCATCCGCTCCTTGCTCACAAAATCATTTTAACGTGGAAAGAAAAAGGTAGCAATACAAGATCAAAGTGTATGTCCCATAATGCAAACACCATTCTGGAAGAAGCCAACCACCAAACTTTAATAGCTTTCAGGGCCAGACCCAGAGTCTGAAATGCACTTACACTAAACATTTACAATTATAGCGAATCATCCCTAATTCGGCAAATAACTGTGGCAGCTCCTTCGCTAGGGCGGAGGAGCATCGCTCCACTACCCTGCAGTAGTAAAAGAAAGCAAAAAATAAAATGATAATAATGTAATGTTATTATTATTTTATTTCCCTCCTGCTGCAGCAGCTTTGCGTGAGGGGACGGGGTGGGGCAGGGCTGCAGAGCAGGGGAGGAGTGGTAGTACATCTTTATATCTCTTGAAGTTCAAGTTAGGCAGAGCCTGCTAGAATTCACACCAAGGAACCCTACAGCCAATTCACATGAGACCAAACTCCTAAAATTCGCCCCGGTGAGCTCTGAAGAGATCAAGAAACAGATACTAGGCATAAAATCGGGCTCACCCCACAATCCTTGTCCGGCGACCGTGGCGAAGCTGGCGGCTGCCCCTATAGCCGCCACCTTAGCTAAGTTGTTTAATCATATGTTTGATGTTGGGGATTTTCCATCTAGCTAGAAACGGACCTCAATTATCCCTGTGTTAAAAAAAACCAACTTGGACATCGCCGATCCTAATAATTACCGGCCCATTGCCAGACTACCGTTACCGGCTAAAGTCATAGGAAGTGCTATGGATACTCAGCTCAGCGTATTCCTAGGAGCCACACAAGGCCTTGATATATCGCAGCATGGGTTTAGAGAAGGCCACAGCACCGAATCGGCCCTGATCAAATCGACGGAGGAGATCAGGAAGGTGATGGATGCAGGGGGCCGAGCTGCCCTAGTTCTGTTGGATCTGTCCACGGCCTTCGACACGGTCCACCACAGAATCCTGGTGGATTATTTGGAAGACTGCGGGATTCAGGGGAAGGCCCTTAGCATTCTGAAAGCCTTCCTCACCAACAGGGTCCAGGTGGTGGCACTGGGAGAATTTGAGTCGAAACCATTTGTACTACCCTGTGGGGTTCCCCAGGGATCCTCCTTAAGCCCCACCCTTTTCAATATCTATGTCTCCTCTCTCGCCCCGGTTATTAGCTCATATGGGTTTGAACTTACATCCTTCGCAGACGACACACAGAACGTGGTGTCACTGCTTCCCGGGAGAGAGGATGACGTGGCCAGTAAATTCCAGAAATGTATAGCAGCAGTTGGTACCTGGATGGCCAGGAACTGCCTAAAATTGAATTCGGCCAAAACCGAAGTTTTACTTTTTGGCTCCAGTGTCAACTTTTGGAGTCCCAACTGGTGGCCTGTAAATATGGGGACCACCCCCCCCCACTCCTGTTACAAAGGTCAAAAACCTAGGGGTCCTGATTGACAATAAGCTCTCCTTTAGGCCCCAAGTAAATGCACTGACCACATCCATCCACTGGTCACTGAAAATTATCCGGAAGATTCTCCCTTTTCTACCGGAGAAGTGCGAGAGCGGAGGAAGAAGACGAAGCGAGCGACAACGGTGCGGAAGACGAGAGCCTCGATGACAAGCCAGGAGGCCACGTTCCTATGTTTCGCCCTGCCACGTTCCCGCGGGAGGAGCATGGCTCGACCAGGTACGGGGGACGGTAGCGGGTTGAGTAGGGAGACGCAACCCTCCTGCCTAGAGAAATTCCCCGTGACTTGTGTGCCAGTTCCATAGTGCACAGTGTACATATTGTAAATCGTATACGTCCTGCCTGCCGATCACCCCTCTCCTTCGTCGCCCTCTTCACTAGCGACCTCAGAGCACTAAAGCACTTGGTTTCCCTCACTCCCGGCCCTTGATATAAAGAGCAATAAGGACGGTTGTCCTGATACTTGGTTTCTTTTCTTTCTTTTGATTTCCATTGGGACCACAACTCCTCCCGAGCGACCTGGGATATTGAGCCTGAAGATATCGCAAGAGCCTGGAGCCCCCACGCCAAACCCGGACGGACCCTGCAGCGTTCGCCAGGGAACGACTGACTAGCAGAAAGCGCCGAGTGTTCATAAAAATAAAACCATCCCTTAAGCATCCAATCACCGCCTCTGCGTCAGTTCCTTCTGCCCGACCTGCCCCGCAACAATAGTCTTCAAGGCGGTTCATGGACTTGGCCCGTCGTTCCTAAAACAGCATTTCCAGTGGTATAGACCGGGCAGGCATCTCAGGTCAGCCAACCTGGGGCTGATTAGGACCCCACGCATAAGGAAAGCACGCTGGGGAGGCAGAAGCTTCGTCCAGGGGGCAGCAATAGCCTGGAATGCTTTACCTGTGTCGCTTAGACAGATTACTGACTTGATGATCTTTCGTAAAAGTCTGAAGACATGGCTGTTCACGAACTAAACAGGAAGCTTAGGCTAGGTGAGCTATCATTACAGCGCCAGGACACCGTCTGGTAACAGCGCGCTCCACAAATGTTATGAATAAATATATAAATAGAACCCTTCTAAGTGCTCAATGACTTTTGGGCCGTCCCTCTCGGGCCATCCATAACAGTCATGCGCACTTTCCCTGTTCTCCATGCAGGCTGCATTACAGTGTGCGTGGAGAACGTGTCTCTAGCCCTTGGAGTCTATCCAAAAAGATGCAAAAAGTTCCCCTAGGGAGTAATGTTAGTATAGTGGGGTGATTTTTCTTCCTCTCTCTGAGTGTGGATATGTGTAAGAGTCAGGGAAAGGTATCCCTTGTCGGAACTAGGGATGCCTCACACAACAGGCTGGTTTAACGGCTGCTGTCATATCACCAGCCTATTGTCTCGTGTCATCATCGGCTTCCTGCTCCAACGTCAAGCCGGCGCTGCAATGCCTGACGAGTAGCACGTAGTGCTACACTTTGGTGGAGATCTTTTGTTCCTGGCCGATGATCGAGTGAGTGTGTGGGGCTCAAGTGGTAAAGTAGTGAGCGTGGGGTGAAGTGCGTTAAAAAAGGTTAGTGTAGTCTACTCTGGTCAGTTTATTCATGTAGCTAACTACCTTGATAAAATAAGAGGGGTATAGGGACTCAACCAAATTATGGGTGGGGAACCTGTTCAACCCTCATCTGTGATCAGGTCAACATGTTTCATGCCATCACGGCAATTCGCCAGGACCTAGATTGTGCTCATAAACTAAAGGAGAGCCCAAAAATGGGCTAGGGAGTGTAGCAGATACAACCTGAAGGGTCAAAGACTGGAACAGGAGGAGTTTCTGTGTTGCAATCCGCCCCTCAATAGCTGCTGATGATCCCCACAGGCTGCTCTCGTGGGACCTGCGCTATCAAATTATTATCTGAAAGGCGCGAGGAAGTTACCTCGGCACCTAATCCCACACTCCGACGTGGTTTAGCACGTAAAGCAGCCAGACCAATCACAATGCTGCATTGCAGTGTTGTGATTGGTCAGGGGAACATGGTTGTGCTTCCTGTTCCTGGAGTCGGGCGCAGGAGAGCAGGAGCAAAGACGCGGGACGCGGGATCCAGCAGCAAAGTAAGTGTTATTTTTTTTTACATAGTGACCCGCGCCCCCGCCCCCCCTCCCTCTACCCCCCTTCTTGCATACCCATCCTGCCACCCGTGAGCCTTGTTGGCCAAAACTGGGCAAAAAAAGGAACAATTCTCCTCTTTGCCAAAAACCAACTTCAACCATCCCTTAACAAAAATGCCAACAACTGGCAGAAAAAAATGCTATCTAAACAAAGGAGCACAATGCGTGAGTGAAGTTTAGAGTTACAAAAAAAGGCTGTCCGCAGTTTGTAGTAAAAAATTAAATACAAATTGTTTTGATGCCAATTCCAGAATGTAAAACGCTTTTAGCTAAAAACTCGGGACTGACACGGAAAAACACACGTAGAAAAATGTGAAGGCTTGGAAAAAAGAATAAACCTGAGCACCTTGAGATACAAATATGCAATTCGCTCACAAGTTCTCCTGGGCTACCTCATAATTCTTGGGTGGGTCTTCGAAGAGGCTTTTACAAATCAATATGCAAGAGACCTGATCAACGGAAACTTGATATGGAAAAAGGGGATGTCAAAAGCCTTGTATAAAACGTTGTCAGTGGAGATGTGTGAGGTGGGGAGAAGAGATGAAGAAAAACGTATTCTACTTTTTGTTTACCTTCAATAATTTATTTAAACATATATAAGATCCACATGTTGTAGATAGTGAAATAAAATGGAAAATATAACGAGAATTGGCAAAACCAATTGGTTACGCCTTTGAGACCTAATAGCGTTGCCAATGCTTTGTGGCAATGGTCTAAAGTATGGCCAACAAAAAAATGTGTGTTGATGCGGCAGCATAATTTTGCAGACGCATGAATGCATGGTGATGTATGCCCAGGTATGGGGGACTCCTGTGAGTGCCATCAATTCTCACTACTAGGAAACCGAAATAGGGCGCAAACATTACTTGCATCAGTCTTCAGATTTACAACCCCACCCCTCTCCAGACCCCGTATTCAGAATGAGATTCCATACATGGAGTTTGGAAAGTAACAAAGAATGATATTTGTTGAACAGCTAGGGGGTCGAAAACCAATTCAGCACTGCAGTTTCTCAAGAATCTATATGGTTACTACGGAATTGTGTGGAAGACTTCGCCTTCTGAAATGTGAGAAAATACACAGGAAATGGCGGTTGATTGCCTTTTTTCTCCCAGTCATGTTGTCCTGTTTGGAAGGCTGTCTGGGAATGGGGCGTCGCTGGCAACAGCAAGACAGGAAACAGAAAAGACTAATTTTGGGCAGATGACAGATCTCTGAATTCAGTCAAGTGACCTTCCAGATATGAGCTTCTCTGTCAAACATAAGAGGCATTATGCTGGCCGTCCACTTTCGAACCGGGAGTGATTAAAATGCTGGCAGAAAATAAAAACTGGCTATTGAAGGGCCCTGCCCCGAGGTCCTAATTTCAAATCAAATTTTACAGCGCCGCGCGGGAACAATGGCAGCCCAGTACTCCAGGCTCTCTCTTTTTTGTCACTTTGCACAAAGAGAAGCCTTACAAGAAAGGACCCACCGGATTTACAACCACGGCAAGAACGAGGGCAAACCATACAAAACACATTTTAAAAATACATTGTACGCTGCCTTTGACATTTGAGATAAATAGAAGCCAGTTAGGAGAAAATTCCAAATATTTCCCTTTATTCGTGAAGGCCGCACAATGTGAATTCTATGTTACCCTCCCCCTCCCCCACACACACTAATCTACTCGATCTTTTGACATTTTGGCCCCTGCAAGGGGAGGACACAGCAGACAAGTCAAAGAGAGTCATTATGCATATAATTGCATTATATTAAAAAAGATTACCCTAACTTGAGGATTGAATTGGACAACGGAATTAGGAATCTGCCAATGAACAATATCGAAGTGAGGAAACCGCCATCATGAATATGGTCTCATCTGCTATTGAGTTTCAACATAAAATCATTCTTCTCTAACTCTTGCTATTGTCGTTGTATATACTCTATATCTCCCATTCCGGTAAAAAAGCAGGAGTTGTTACAGATTAGCCGCATACCAGGGGCGTAACACAGGCGGTGCGGGGGGGGGGGGGGGGGGGGGGGGCCCTAGCTCCAAGGGCCCCCCTCGCACTGCACTCTGGCTGGAGAGCTCCTGATCGAGCCTGGAGGGGGCCCCCTAAGTACCGTACAGGGAGGCCCCCTCACTTTTCGTTACGCCAGTACCGGATACATTAAAGGCACTGTTTTGCTGACTTCTTAGACCATATGTTCCAGTGTTAAAGCAACCTTGGTGCACAATCGGGGAATCATACCAAGTGCCCTCAGCAGAAATAGGACACTAAATACCCGGTGGGGCTAAGCTTAGAGGAGATACCATCTTTTTTTAGTCTTTCTCCCATAGCAACAAAACTACTCTAGACCACTTGTATCGCAAACAGAAGAACAACAACGCAGGAGAAGTGAGTACTGTCTGCTTCAGTCCATGGTGCTCGCAGGGCTTGTACAAGATGAGGTGGGAAAATAATAATCTAGGCCCAGCTTTTTTGCCGTCCAACTCCGAAAACATGCAAGGTTGTTTCCAAGAGACACCTACCAGCACAGCTTATACCAGAGTACCTGGTCTCTGTAGAACTTTTGTTAAATCTTTTAAGTGGAACACCATTAAATCTTGACAGCACTAAACAAGAAATGTCACTTGTCTGGCGGCTCATTGATTGGATAGGCCCACCTATTTTTCAACAGAAACTTTGCTATGTCAGAGCAGAGAATCTAACACCTCTCGGTACACCTCCATTTGGTGCGTCAGTCATCACTGACATATTTTCACCAGCTCATCTGCAAGCTTATGTTTTTCCCCTGTGACGATTGCTTGAGATGTGTGTTGCCTTCGGAGGGGCTATTTTCCAGATTTCTCCAGATTTTACTTCTGCTGAGTTCGAAAGAGCGAAAGGCATATTTGTCTGGCCCAATCGGTAGTCTTCATTTTCACTGCATGAGCAGTGTTTGACTTTTGCTACACGCCATTTGCACAATCGTCTACTAAGAACTTATATAGTAGTTAGTCTGCATTTCCCCATATCTCATGGCTCGCGATACATTCTATAACTCAATAATTTCCACCCGCTACAGGACAGGGAACAGAAGTCAAGAACATGTCTGCGATGGGTCAGCTCAGGTTCCAAGCTGTGGTGAAAGATTGAGGGGAATCCACGTTTGGAGTAAACAAACTGCGCAATCAAACATCAACCTAAACATATTTGCATTACTGACGGACACACATTCTACATTCATGCCCTCACTAGAGGTCACAGTTGAGGATGGCTATAGAGCAATACTGAGCGGTAATGTGCTGAAAGCGGAAGGCAGTCTCAGCAGTGGGCTTAGAACAGTTGGCTTTCAGGTAATTATTCAATAACAGGTTTTTGTATTGCAAGCGTTTGTTAGCTGGGAGTGTATTTAGTAAAGGAAACTCAGATGTAAAATATTTCACTGTTTGGTCCTACAGAGTGCTCTTGATGAAATGTGCACGAATGGAGCACTCCAGAGAGAAGCACATTCTATTATTGGAAATTGTTTCTCAGTGAGGCAGGTGGAACTGATCAGAGAGAGACAATGAATGGCCCAAAAGGTGGGCTGTATGTGACTGACCATTGGTAAGCTGCACAGGTTGAACACAGTGGAATGCCAAGGATTACTTTCTCTGAATAGTGTTGCTGCATAGTCACCAGAACTCAGGATTGGTCTTTTTCCAGTCTGATGCAAAGGCAGCTTACACAGTACAAGACGGGAGATATAGATGCAGTGCTTACTACAAAGCAGTCTTTAATAAATGAGCGTCGTATGAAGAGTCACAAGTTATGATTGCATCAGTTTCCCATTGGCTAGATCTCGATACTGTGTTTCACTTGTAGTTCATGGGAATACCAAGGGTCTTGAATTTGTCTATGACATTCAGGTGTATTTGGGTTTTATCAATGCAAAAGTGTTACATCTGATTGCAGTATCGGACCTCAAGCAGGGGATAGAATTGATAAGTGAACAGTTATGCAGGACAATGATGAGAGCTAGACAGGAAGGTCTCCTTTCCACCATACTATGGATAGTGAGTGAGAGAATAAATCAACCAGTGGTAGGTGAGGGTCAGTGCAACTGGATTTCTTCTTGGACTTTGTTTCACATAAGCTAAGATAATGATAAGCATATTCACCTCTTCACACCTGCCCATTTCCAGAGACCTCAAGCAGGAAGACTCAACTTCTCTCATGTCCGCTTCAGCGGAGAGGCTGAGTGGGACTTATCGGTATTGAATGTGACATGCAGGCAACACACAGATCTGTATGGTGAGTGCCTTATTAGCTGGTCACACTGGTGAGTGTAACCAGGCGCTGTATAAGCTCAGGATTATTATTATTATTATTATTATTTAAACCATTACAAACTAATGGAGAACCCGACCATCCAAAGGACCTGGGTACGATTAGATACAAGCAACAATTGGTCCTATTGGCAAGGATAAAAATACAACAAATATCGTATTTGAATCTATATAGATTGATTATTGAGATTGAGAGAGAGAAAATAATCGAATCCATAATGAACTGTAAAGATCAATTCAATTTGTATACATTTCTTATAAAAAATGCAAACGTTCAATAATTAGTTTCTGATTTCCCCAGAAACTGAATAAGAAGGTGCTCATAGAAATGCTCAGGTGTAGAGTGCCGTGAAAGAAGAATGAATCTAGAGGTTACAAACAACAATCAACACAGTAGAAGAGAACAGCAGGAGCTGTACTACTACAACAACTAAACTGTGGAACTCTGTACCAACCTCGCTAAAAATAGAGACAATCCTCTTAAAAAGTAATAAGGACTTAAAATATGATTTTTTAAGGCATAATTTTAAGGCATAATTTTCATACTTAGTCCAATCTGATCGGTATCTGATAAGGGTAGCACCTAGACACGCTAGGGTATTTGTCACGCTTTATAAATTCTTCATCATCATCATCGTATAATGCCATCAGGGGTGCTTGTCCACATCTATGGTATAATCTGGTCATTGACGGAGAGTTTTATAGAAGTTACATTATACAGAGCCATATGTGCTTCAAACTTACTGGGACAGAAACGTGGGAATAATCTGTTCACTATCCTCGAAGGCCTAAAAGATCTTGCAGCGAGAACACAGACCCCACGCAGAGTCTACTTTCATTTCAATCCTAAACGACTCCAAAAAGGAGCAGGGTGTTCAGAGCCAGTGCCATACGCTGGCACTTACAGATGTAAGAAGCTACACACAGGTAGCGCACATAACATGTAAGAAAACTGCTGGTATCCAAGATTCTTGTTATCAATGGTATCTACCAATGCCCAATGGAAGGCGGAATCACCTTCTAAGCATTCCCACCTGTAAAACCAAAGTTTACACAAGCAGATCTCCACGTTCATTTTATTTACCCACTTACCCGTCTTTTAGTTTACAATAGGCTCAATAGCTCATGGCAAACACAGTTCTGCAGTAAACAATTCTATTAGAATTACGCAGGGCACAAGTCGTAAAAAAGAAGTGGGGGGACGCTGTCACCGGAAGTGACGTCACAACAGGAAGTGACTTCACGAAAGGTGCCGAGCTCCTCGTTCCAGAGAGGCCAAAGAGTGAAGTCCAGCTGTTTGCAGGGGGGATGGCGTCCCCCCGCTAAAATAAGTAGTGGGACGCCGTCCACCCGCGTGGTACCCGACTCGAGCCCTGGAATTACGCAAACCAAGTTCCCTCTAAGCAATTAATTGTTGATCAAGAAAGCAGCAAATTAGTATTTTTTTTAACAGCTTTCATTTTGAATAAGGCAAATTTAAAACACGAAAAACGAGTAGAGCGAAACATGTTTCATGAACTGTTAATTTTTCCCCAGGGAGTACAATGTGCCCAATGTGGTGCATTCTGTTGAAATAAAGAGGTCATACTAGGTGAAAAACAAAGGTGAGTATAGGCGGATGTGAAATTCAGGACACTTCATGCAATAAGGATGTGTTGGAAAAAATGCAAATGTATCCACATTCCCGAAACTCTTGCTCTCAATCCCAGAACACGGACTCCTAGGTTCGGTTAGAAGTCCGGTTCCTAAAAACCCACCCAGCTCAAGGCAGCTCCCGTGTCTGGTCTGACCTCTGTCAAGTGCCACGAACCCTTCACCTCCTCAGATAGCCATATTTACATGCTTCAAGACGCCTCGGGAAACTCAATCCAGGCCTCAGCAGCCAATTATCAAGGGCCTAACAAAGCAGCACCTGATGAAGGGAGCTCGCATTTCATAAGCCATTTGCATTCTGCTGTTACAGGATATGAGACATGATTTTTAATAAGGAAAGCAATGATATGTGCCCTAGGAGACACTAGCAAAAGCACTCACCAACAATCCACAGTGCAGGTCTACAAACCTCAGGTCATAGACGGCTGAAGACACGCCCCCTCCCCCCAAAAGCAAGCATATTTGTTTGGCAAAGGTGCAGAGAAGCATCCCGCAGCCGTGTCCATGAACACTCGACTGATAAAAACGCATGCGCACCCCTCAGCAAGGCACAGACAAACATTCCCAAGTTGTCCATATTTAGCCCCAGCTCTTCTCGTTTGTTCGGGTTCTGGAGCTCTCTCGCCGTCGATGCACGCACCTCGTTTAGCCTGTTATTATGGCACGTGCTCCTCACACCGTATGTGCGCGTGCCTCATTCTGCCCGCACACGCGCGTGCGCCAGATCCTCAAACGATGTGCTCAACACCAATCGTGCAAGGTTCCTGGTTCTCCGTCCGTCCCACCACAGACACGTATGAAAATGAATGAGTGGGCCAAGGGAGCGGTGACCGCTAGAAGGTGAACGAAGACGAGGCTCATTCATTCAGCAGGTACAAGTCCTCTACCTCTACAGTTAAGGCTGTCAGAGAGAGGAAAGCCTGGCAACCTATTTAGCTTCCAAGTGCTGCCAAAAAAGACTTATTGTGAGCGCTTCTGCAGGTGAGTCCTAAGTGATGTGATGGAGCCTCTGAGCAACTAACTGAAAAACGGAATAACGAAATAAAATACAAAATAATTAAATATGGAACATGTGCCAGACCTCACCTTGGTGAGTTCTACGTGGATTTGTGGAAATGTTGCGCCTGGCAGCGTGTGCAGATCCCTACTCACAAAATAACATGAATGGGCAAAGGTAAACGTCTGCAACGACAGACATTTTTTGGTGCAATAACTGAAGGAACAACAAGAGAAATACTTAACAACAGTCACACCGATTATTATTATTATTTTTAAGTTTTATATAGCGCTAGCTTGATCCGTAGGTATCAGAGCGCCTTACATACACACATTCTACCATTCTCAATTATAGTCATCAGTGGATGGGACTTGTGCTTCCATTCAACTACTGCCTAGATTATATCTTATGGTGGGGCATTTTCAGGCTTTGGTAAGAAAAGTCCAAAGATGTAGATAATGTTGTTTCATATTTCTATTGTTACATGGGAGCTTGTTTTTTTCTATTTATATAATATGTTTTATAAAATTTTCCCAATCAAAGCTAATCAACCAGTTACAAGCTACCTCTCTAAACTGGCCGCCCACTATGAACTTTACAGGGATCCAAGTCCCAAGCACTCCACAATGATCCTCCAAAAAACAGAACGAAGAAAGGGACATGGTGGTGTGATTCTGGTGGACTAGGGGCGTAGCCCTGGAACACACTTAAATACAACCTCCAAGTGCAAATAAATTGCCTCTAGTTTATAAAGCATCTGAATATGTGACTTTCAGAAAACCAAACCACAATACTGGCCACCACAACCTAGTTGGCCCAGAGAGTGAGCTGGGGGCCAACAGGTATATTACAATAGTGCTAAAGTGTATGAAAGACGACATGGAGCTGCTTTATGAAACATTAATAAATAAATAAATCAGTTCATCCACCTTCACCACGAGAATGGCAACATATACAACTAAATGAATGACAAAAGTCGAGATGCTGTTGTGAATGTATCTAGGACCCTAATTAAGACATTCCCGATTTATGCCCATATGTGGTTATAACAAATCATATCCTTATAAAGGCATAAGAATCATATCCATATTAAGTCATAGCCAATGCAGTCCAAATACGGCAAGGCTACTCACATAGACTCCTAAAAAGCATAACGCGTTCTTAAACAAACCAAGCCTCCAGCAGCCCGGGAATTCCCCCTGCTTCTGTTTTGATTTGGCCTAGAACTCCTGAGAGTCCTGAAAGAACTGCCAGTTCTTAGTGACGCCTTATGTCCAACCTTACGTCAAACTCGGCACCTTCCAGGTATAAATATACCAACATCTGCCTTAAGCAACACACGGTGGTTTGGAGCAGATCGGCTATCTACTTGCCCGACGCCCTGCTGATGCGAGTGCCGAAGGAAGCCGACCCTCCCTGCTGATGCACTGAGAGAGACGCTGTCTTTTCTCCTGCCGAGAAATCCACCTCCAGTGTTTCCCTGACACCCTCGCGGGTTTCTGGGAGATCGAGTCCTGAGAGAGAGATACAAGACCACCTTCATTCTATACCCAAGGTACGGAGCTGATTAGACCCATAGAGAATTCTTGATTCAGATTCTTGGCAAAAAACTGTAACTCATCTACTCCTTCCCACATACTAGGCTTAGGTAGGTTAGGTACACCAGGGTAGGCGTATCTTAGAAACACCAGTTGAATACGTTTAGTCATTATTTTATCATTGTATGTATTTTATCCATTTTAAGTATCTTATGGCTTAGAAACCATATAAATGCTTTTACAGTATTATTTCATAATACTCCTTTTACTGTACGCACTTTACTTTATGACTAGTATTGCAATTGTGGCAGTTCATTTCTCTTGCATGAAAAAGAAGACTGCTAAAAAAATAACCCTTTTATTGAAAACGCCCGCCTCTCTATTTCTCTGCATTTCTGGTGAAACGAAGCATGCACGATTGACTGAGTAAAATAGCTATCTATTGTTTTAGCGAATCCGGAGATATACTCTTTATTCTGGAGGGAGCAAAGTTGTCATTTTATATGGTTGTCAGAAGCTAATCCCTTCTTGTCTATTCAGGAAAGCTAAACACCTTCTTGTTTACTCAAGAAAGTTTCTAGTGGGGAGGAGCCAAGCTCGACAACGAGATGGGGCCGGCCGGAAGATGCCGATGTGCGAAGAGCCCAGAGGCAAATGAACGCGCCTGGGACACTCGTCCGGTGCTCCAGAGGTGGTGTGCGGCAAGTTGTGGGTTGGGGACGCCGTGTTTGGTGGCTCCCCCCTTGTTGCCGTCCGGCCGTACCGGGCTCCTTCACTTGGTGGCGAAGAAGGATCTTGGTGGAACGATGTCACCGGCGGGTCCCCCTCCCTTGTGATCACTATTTCAGCGCTGTGGGTGCTGCTTGTGCGCTTGAGGGGGATCCTGCCGGGGTTCTGCTGTTGTGCTCACCCTTGGAAACTAATCCGGAGAGACGGCGTAATTGTCGCAAAATGGCGGCAGCTGCCATGTTTTGTGCAGGGTCCCGGGATGACGATTTCTTGTCCTTGCACTCCTCCTGGGCCTGTACTGATGAGCTCGAACCCACGGTGAGCGACGTCCTGCAAGCTTTTAGGTCCTGGAGGTCGACCTTGGTCCGGGATTCCTGCGTGCAGAAGGAAGCAATGGCCGCCATTTGAGGATGCGGATGGGTCCGGTGCTGTCGTTGATTGTTCCCCGCTTCCTGGCCGGGAAGGCGATGGTCCTACTCATGAACGGTTGGAACCGCTGGAGTTCATTGACATTGGTATATACGGCTGCTGTGAACTGTATCTGCATTGCCCACGTGAGAGGGGATCCTATTAGCTGCTTCCGTTTATATTCCAGCAACTTTTCCATGGCCTCTCTTCATCGCCATGTCCTATGCCCACTGGATCTACGTACATAGCGACGATGGCCAAGAAGGGACTAGGATGAACCCGGGTTTTTTCGGAGGACTACTGATTGGTATATGGAGTTATGGACTGCCTTACATTGTGATACTTTGTTGACTCCTTCGTATTTGCGTGTGGCTGAATATTCGCTAGTTTAGTTTTGGGCATTACTTATTGCGTAAGCGGGCGGGGGTCGGGTGTCGTACCATATGCTACTGGTTCCTCCCCCCAGGCCCTTTCTATCTCCCTCTCCATTTCCATTTCCCTATACTCTCTTTTTCTATATTTCGGGTTCATTATTAGGGCGACAGGCACGCTGCTGGGGGGGGTAAGGCCGTAGCCTTCTGCAGGGTGGGATGGGTGGAGTAGGGTCTATTAGGTAGTTCTTTGTTTCTATGGCTCTTTTGTATCCTTTCCTTGGGTCTCCACGACTGTTTGTAACCCCGAGGGGTGAGTTACTGTGAGAGGGGGAATAGATATTTTACGACATATGATACTCGTGGCACTGTTTCCCCCTGATTTATTGCTCTGCCCCCAAGCACGTTTGCTATTTGTATTATTGCTCACCACTATCTTTGAGGGGCGGGTACAATAACGTGGAGTCCCCCTACTTCCTTTTTTCTTTGGTTTTCTCGTTTTCTTATTTCTGGGGTTGGGATGTATAGTGATTGCAGCCTATCTGTTTCCCTGATGGTTTTTACTACTGCGGAATTGCTGTTCAGTTCGTCTCTGGGTACATGTGGTTGGGCGTGGACACTACCATTGAGGAATTATAATCGGACCTATGTTTTGCAAGCTATGGATCTGTCTGATTACTGCTCTTCTGTTGTACTGCAATGACATAGGTGGATTATTCTCCGCCATATACTCCAGGTTGCTATCTATACGTCCGATCCTTTATTCTTTAAATATATAAAATTAACCTCCTCTAATCCTGTATCGAGTGGTTCTAGTTAGCTGATAGTATTGACTTGCTGCGCTTGATAATATCGTCTAACCACTCTGTGCCTTTAATTGATGATGGTGCTTTCCAGTTTTGCTCCGTGGCCGGCCCCCGGGTTGTAGGCCCGTATTTGTATGCATGCATTTTCTCAAATAAAGGTTTTCAAAAATTAAAAAAAAAAAAAGTTTCTAGTGACCTCTGAGCTAGCTGGCATTCATAATTAAGTCTAACATATTCAATAGAGAACTAGTCGGCCTCAGTCCTACGTCTTAACTATTGTTTATGTTATTCCAATCTGCAGAGTCTATTGGGAATATAGGAACTACACTACAGTGCATTTATAGGGAAGGTATAGTACCGTATACAAGTAAGAGTAAAGCGGAAAAGTGAGATTTAGGGACTATCTGAGTGACAAGAGTGCTGGACATACCGACAGGAAGGGACTAGCAGGCCACAAGTGCTGCCAAGTCCTATTTGTCTAAAAGCTGATGAAATCACAGGAAGGTCACATTTAAGCTCCTCTATGTACATACAATTTTTCACTGGCACAATCTGGATTTGGAACGAGTCAAGTCAATGGATGCTGCAGACAGGATATTAACTTTGCACCTCATAATGAGGAATAATTCACCAACTGCATTTAGAGATGCAAACTGCATAAGAACACAGTCAGGAATACGTACGTATGGGGCAATAGTTAACATGCTACCTACAATAGGAACTTGAGGGAAAACAGGCAAGGGGAGTGAGTGAGAGGGAGAGACAGAGCTAAACACCAGACTGGTTTTCACTCACCCACACTTCACCATCCTTATCGAGTTCCGGCAATACACTATCTCGAAGTTAGTGGGGACTTTAGAGGTTGCAGAGAAATAGAGAACAACACAAAAAGAGGATATAACAGCCTCTTGGCATTTGTTCAACACATATATGTTTTTGAAAAGCTTACTGAGTTCGGCAGCAGGTGTTGCTT
Organism: Lissotriton vulgaris; assembly: GCF_964263255.1. Lineage (NCBI taxonomy): Eukaryota > Metazoa > Chordata > Amphibia > Caudata > Salamandridae > Lissotriton > Lissotriton vulgaris. Next base: position 275,418,794 of record NC_141687.1, on the reverse strand, counting down.
TGATGAGCATAAGCTGACCTGAAATCCAGCTCCAGGACGCCACTAACAACAACATATAGTTCAGACTCTACAAGGTATGTGGCACAGGGAGCACACTAATATGGATTTGAAAGGGCAAGGAGGAAGCAACGGGCAACTGAGAGGTTAGAAAACTTGGGGTGAATAATGGGTGCAACAAATGCGAAAAGCCAATGGAATTACCAACTCCTTGCCAGGCAAAATCTTTGCCACCTATGACCTAGAAATGATCCTAACCCAGGAAGTGAGCAACCAGCACTAAAGCGGTTGTGCGCTCTTCTTTAAACATGTTAACATTGTCTTACACTCAATTGACTCCTTTGATTTACGTAGAAGTCCCTGGCAAAGTGGTACTACATGTACCCAGGGCCTGTACATTAAAAGCTACTAGTGGGCCTGCAGCACTTGTTGTGCAACCCACTTAAGTAACCTTTTCAAACATGTCTCAGGCCTCCCATTACAGTCGATGTGCAGTTTTAACCCATTCATCGCAGGGGTAATTCCCCCGCGGTGCTGGGGGGAGTGGGGGCGCACGCAGCGCCTCAGTGCTTATGACGAGCCCGGCTCGTCATGCAGCATGGTGGGGCAGTGCTCATGACAAGCTGAGCTAATCATGACCACACCCATTTTCATGGAACATTCAGCACAGCAGGGGAATTATCCCCGCGTGCGAGTGCCATGGCGGTCATGACGAGCTCAGCTCGTCATGAGCACAGCGCAACCGTGGCTCATGATGAGCTGAGCTCGTCATGGGCATGGGAGGGGTTAAGCTGGCATTTCTACATGGTAAAATAACTAGGGCCGGGGCGAGCTGGTGTAGTGCCTCTACGTGGAATTCTACGGAGTTGTAAACAAACTCTGTGGAACTCTGCTTCACTCCCTCCCACCTCCTCCCTCCCTAAATTAATTATAATTTTTTTAAATAAGGCACTTACCTGTTGTGGCTGCCTCCTCCTCGCCATGGCCGCTCTCCTTCCTCGTCCTCGCCATCCTTGTCCATTGGAAACCCCTACGTTGTGGGACTTGCATGCGCAAGCGAGGAAGGAAAGCGGCCATGGTGGGGAGCAGGCAGCCACAGCAGGGAAGTGGCTTTTTTAATATTATAATTAATTGTGGAGGGGCTGGCTAACTCTGCTCCACCACGGAGTCGTAGTTTAGCCTAAACTCCGCGTTCGCATCGGAGCACGGAGTAGGCAATATTCCGTAAACTCCACTGGCGGAGCGGAATTACCCGCCTGGGCATAAAGATAACCCTTTCTCCAGGCCTAAACTTTCTTAATTAATACATATGCCACCCGTAGGCCAAGCCTTTAACAGCCCTTTGGGCAGGATGTAGTATAATTAAAAAGTTGAAATAATACCTTCAAATTTTACATGTCTTGGTAGTGAAAAAACTCTTACATTTGTTTATCACTACTGTGAGGCCTACCTCTCCCATAGGATAACACTGGGTTACCTTATTACCATTAATAAGTGATAATTTTAGATTGGGAACAGGTAGAAAAGTCACATTTGGTCTCAAAAGAATTGTAATTTAAAATCCTCTTTAATGGGAGAGTTTGATTTGAAGTCACAATTCTGAAAATGCCACTTTTATAAAGTTATAATATTCTTGTCCTAACCATTTGAAGCCTGCAGCCTGTATCCTGGGTCACGTGACTAGGTGTAGTTTCAAGTTACCCTTTGTGTTTACCTCTCAGAAAGGGTCACACAGGGAGATGGGGAGCTGGCAGGATGGTCCATCCAAACAGAAGGGGTGGGTTAGTGCCGTCACCTACCTCACTTCCAAACAAGCTTGTTCCTGCACCCACAAACAACTCCACACTAGCCTTTTGTCATCCCAGACATAGTGGGGCCTGGGCAGGGAAAGGAAGTAAATTCCAGAACCATCTGTGGGGTAAGAGTGGGCAGAGGGACTTCAGATGTTTCTTCCACTACAAAGCTGGTACCAGGTATAAATAGTGGATCCTCAGACCCACTCTTCAGTACACTCCTGGACCTGCGTAAGTCTTCAGGACTGCCTTGTATTCCAGATGACTGCCCTGCTGCTTGAGGACTGCCTTATTTCTCAGATGATTACTCCGCTGCTAACAGGGTACTGCCCTGCTACTTTAGGCCTATTTTGTTCTTCATAGGGCTGCCCTGCTGCTTGAGGCCTGCTTTCTTCTTTAGAGGACTGCCCTATTGCTTCGTGCCTACCTTGCTGCTTAAAGGAGAGAGAAACATCTCCTTGAACCTAGGACTAACAGAAGGATGATTCCAAGAGTCAGCTAGTTAACTCCTGTTCTGAGAAAACCACAAAATGATTTTTAAAGACCAGTGGTTACATATTCCCAAAGAAAGAATCTTTTATACACCACAATATACCCAGGTATGAAAAATTGGAATCACATTTGATAAGTTCAATTTTTGTTGTGGTGTGAGGAGGAACCATATGATGAAGCATACCTCCTTATGGTGGGTGAGGGTTTTCATCCTAAACAAGAAAAGTTTTTTCACTTATCAGAAACATTAACTATCACCTGAACTTATAAAAAAGTTAATTCAAATTTTTCAGACCCAGATATATTGTGATGAGTAGAAGACCTCTGTTCTGAGCTACAGGGGCACACCAAGCTCCGGATTCCCCTACCTCCCATAACTGCCCAGTGGACCTGCTGCAACTGGGCCTGTCTGGAGCAGCAACAGGACCTGCCTGAGCCCGGTTTGCCTATGCTAGAGTGAGTTCTTGATCACCAAGAGGTGCCTCCCAAGTCCTGGACCGTTGACTGGCATCAGTTGAGCTCCTTCTGTGAAATCCTGAAGTTTTGAACTCTGGGCACCAGACTTGAAGGTAATTTTTTCAGTGGGACTACCCTGATTCCTGCAACCGGCCTGCGCGCCATCATGGTTGACCTGAACTTGTGAGTTTGTCCCGGTCTAGTGCAACCAGATACCCATAGATAGCGCATTCTGCTTCTTATTGCCATATTTTCTTAAACATTTAAAATTGTATAGCTCCAGTTCTACTGACTGGACTATTGTTATTTGGGTCCTATTGTGTTTTTTTAAAAACTTTGTTGTCCTATTTTTACATTGGTGTAGTATTTTTCTTGTGTTTTCACTTTATTACTGTTTAACCACATGCGCGCTAGTGGAATTCTGCACCTATGCTGGGATTTAAAAAAACCCATGTTACATGACGAGCTGGGCTCGTCATCAGCGTGAGAAGAGGCTACACCATGACGAGCCCAGCTCGTCATGAGCCTGGAAGGGGTTAAGTGCTGCATAAATACTTTACACAGTACCTCCAAGTTAAGCCTGACTGCTTTTGTGTCAAGCTACCAGAGGGTTAAGCTCAGGTTAATTTAGTGACTTTTGTGGTTCACACAGACAAGGACTGTGGCAGTTGAATGAGATGGGTTTTCACCCCCTTCAATCAAAAACTCAATTTCTAACACCTGTGCTCTACCATCTCCTACTCCGAAGTATCTTGCACCTGATTTTAGTCCTGTCTTTTGCCTGCATTCTGACACAACCTTACTGCATGAGATGTAATATTGTAACACCTGCCATGCCAAAAGCGGGAGATTACACAAATATCTTCACCCAATTACAATACAAGCTATCTCTGATACTCACAAGCCAAAGCTGGCCAATCTTTTCCAGCGATTCAGTAACTTTGGATAAAGTTTATCAGACTCGAGGTGCTTCCCCCTCTGCCCCAGGTGAGATTGCTAATTTAAGTGAATAATGAATGCTGACTTGTACAGCGCAGCAGTGACCCCACAGGGTATCCCAGTGATGACGAAATACTCAGAGAACAAAACCAAAGGAAATGACTGACTCTATAAGGTGAAGAATGCGCCACAGAACCCGAGATAAAGGACATTATCATCTACAGTAAGAATCACATAACGGCCACGTTTGTAAATATTTCCTAAATTTTAAATGATTCACATCCTCTTATATCTGGACTAGTAATTGATTCCAGAATTTGGCCTTGCAAATGGAAAAGTCTTTGTCCCCAGACCGGGTTTTAGGAATATGGGGAATTTCCAAAAACGCTGCAGGTTTAGATCCTAAACAGCGAGTAGGAATGTATTTTTTTACAAAGGTACATAGGACTTGAACCTTAGAAGTGACAGTGTGTCAGAAAGAAAAATTTTAAAAATCACCAGTTTCCAGAACGGGCACAAATGTAATGTGGCAAGATGTTGGTTAACTGATTTTGTCCTAGTAAGTCACTGCCATAGTCTAAACAGAATTTGAAGTCTGACCATTAAGTATTTAGGTAATCTAATACAGTCTAATACAGAGAGAACTACCATAATCTAGGTGAGACATGATGTCAGCTTTCTGTAATTAGGTGGCAGGAGAGGAAGAATTTTACTCAGGGTTTTTAGTACGGCAAAGCAAACCACAGTACGTTTGGTAGCCTGGCAAGCTAATGTGAGCTTGAAGTGGGCACTTCCAGATTTATCACAGTTACCTACGGAGAGGGAGTTAGGTCCTTATGTTAGGCTTATTGTCAAACACTAGTACTTCAGTTTTGTCAGTATTCAGCTAGAGTTCATTGTGCTCCATCCATCCAACCAGCAAAAGCAAACCTATATTTTTGGAAATTCACATGTATCTGGTAAGTCTCTATATCTACCCTGGCTATTAACTGTGTCACATCCATGTAGCCAATGACAGTGAAACTATATGAACAAATTAGGGCTGCTTATGGTCTCACATACACATAAATGGAATGCTAGTAGATGAGCCATGATGAACGCCGTAGTAAATTTTTAGAGGACACTTTATAATTACCTAGCCACACTAATTGCAATCTACTCTGCATTCAGGATAGAATCAGGTTAGGACACTGCCTTCCCAATCCATCTGAAATAGTCTGCATAAAAGCCAAAGGTGGGATAGTATCAAGGGTAGCTGAGAGAGCTAACTAAGTCAACAGTGCCGGATTACCCCTATCAGACATCAAATGGAGATCATCCAAGACGGCAGCTAAGACAGATTCGCATGCGCAGGTCTAAAGCCAGATTGTGTAGGATCAAATATGTTCGTTCCACGTAGCATGATACCTGAGAGTTGACAAGACATTCCATAACTTAAGTGGCAAAAAACAAGAGCGATAAGGGTCTATAATTGGAGGTCACCCAATCAGCTTCCTTCTTTTTCAGTAATGGAATAACTAACACAATCTCCCATTCAGTGGTTACTTGGCGTTAAGTAAGCTAAATATTTGTAAGTATTGAGAGTTTCTCTGCAGTGATTCCACCAGCAAGATAAATGTACTGACCCTGAATGGATTGCAAGGGGATCCAGACCTAGTCCTTCTAATCTGTTTGCTCACCTCCTGATGAGTCACCGGTTTAAAATGAGCACATTTGTTACCTAACAAGGAGGGGACAAGTTGGTCTTTTATAGGTGATCTTTAACGTCTGTCTTTCTCTAATTATCCTAATTGTTTCCTTAACAAAGTTGGAAAGTTGACTGCAGAGTGATTGAGAGAGTGAAGTCTCGCTTTTTTCCAATCCAAGGAATGCTAATTCTTTGACTATCTTAAAGATCTCAAACTCGATATGATGCACTTATTATGCTAAATGTGAAGAAAAATGAACACTCCGCTTCAATTTATCCGTTTTATAGATTCCTACAACTAATTCATACTAGGCTTTCTTATCACTATCTAAATCCTTCCTGTATTGTCTTTTTGCTGTGTTACAGTCTGGTTTTTAAGCAAAATGCATTTATCTTGATTCAACGGGTTTTTAACTTTTTGACAGGAGCTATACAGTCTATAGAGAAGATATATATATATGTGAACAAGCTCCCTTGTGGAGCGAAACGCGTCATTTATGTAATAAACGTTTTTTCCTGCTACTCACTGGAGTTGGATCGTTTGTGAGCTCCTTTCGACTGTCTGTTGTGGCGTTCTGAGGTCTGCACCCTGCCGTTGCCTGTCATCCACTGACGGGTTGGGATTGCTTTTTCATATATATATATAATCTTTTAAAAAATTTTATTGAGATGAAAGCACAGAAAGACACTGCACCAGAATCACAGATCAGGCGTAAACATCAGCCGATCACAAGTCAAGCATTCGGTTAAGTTCCATAGTCAACAATGTAACTATACACACATAATACTTGTGCTCTGGGCCATTAAATTGCAGTGCAACCAAACGCGGAAGGTAGAACTAAAACCCCTGGAAGACCCCTCTCCCCCCCACCAACCTCTACTCACTACTCCAACTATAGCCCCCCCTCCGCTCCCCCCCCCTCATTCAACACATCCCACCCCCTCCTCCCCAGGCGTTTCGTGGTGCAGGCTCAATGGGCTGTAAAGGGGTTGACTTCTCTGCTCTTAACTCGCAACTGGTCCAGTGGATACCATGTGGTATGAGTCGTCTCACTGCCCAGTGCGGGGCATAAGTATGCAACCGAATAATGTAAGGCGACTGGCTTTCATCTTGACATTCTATGGCGGGTGTGCCCCAGGGCTATGTGCAGGGGTCCCGTCATCCTCGTCTGCAGGGAGTGTGAGTTCCATGACTAATCTCTCCCAGGCTCTCCCCTCTCTAATGCCTGTTCATTACCTGTTCTATGCGCCATTTGTAGTCGGACCACCCCCTCACATCGAGCCCACTTACTAAATTCATGTTTCCATTTATCTACACTGGGACCTTTATTTGCCTTCCACTGAGAGGTTATGGTTCTTTTAGCTAAGAGGAACCCCAGGTCAATAATTTTACTAGTGATTTTGTTATTTGAGGTATGGGGAAACCAGTGAAGGATGCAATGCGCCATGGTGGGTTGTAGGTCCCTCTCAGTAACATCCCTCGACAGTGCTGTCACCCCTTGTCACCCCTTGCCAAAAGGAATCGAGCGCCGGACAGGCCCCCATCATGTGTTTAAAATCGGCGTCCCCCTGTGCACACCTTGGACAGGCTGCGGACTGGGCCGGAAAGTATTTATGTAAACGGGCTGGTGTTAGGTGAGAAGATATTTACTTATTTAGATTGTTTAATACAGCGCAAACATGACCCTGCGGGTATCAATGGGCTTTACAGGTATACAGATTGTGAAGCCATAATAACAGTAATATCATATTCGGGGACAATACAGGATAAAGTAGTGACCTGAGAGGAAGGGTAAGCTTTACATTGTTCAGAGAGCAGAGGAAACAAACCAATAAGAACAGAATTATCATAGCCAGGAAAGCGCCAGGATCAGGTATTGTTGAGAATAGTGGAAGTAGTGTCAGTTCTGAGAAGTCGAAAAAATCAGGTCATCAGTATGGCGTAGTTATGAGGAAAATTGAAGAAACAGGATGGATATTGTAGGCTCTAGAAAGAAATCTGTTCAAAAGGAGTGCTTTGACTTCTTTCTTAAAGGGTACAGTTGAGGGATTAAATCTGATTTCAGGGGTAAGGAGTTCCAATTTCTCAGAGCAACCCCAGAGAAAGATTGGATGTAGATTTTCTTTTTTTCAGAATCTCTGAGGTTTCAGAAGTAAGGAATTGGAGCTTCTGGATGATCTGGAACCACCAGATAGTTTGAGGTACTGGTCAAGAGATATAGGGGTATTGAAGTGGAGGGCTTTGTGTGTCATGCAGGCAATTGTTAGCTGGATTCTTGCTTCGTAAGGGAGCCAGTTGTGAGATTTTAGATCTGGGGTGATGTGGTTATTTCTTTTTGAGCCAGTGATGAGCCTAGCAGCAGAGTTGAGCAAAGCTCTCAGAGGAGCCAGTATGGATCTGGGCAATATATGTAAGAGGTTCAATGAACAGGTTGAAGAGAGTGGGAGAAAGTGAGGAGCCCTGTGGGACCCCTAACATGACCAGCGTGGTCTGCGATAGTGAGTGATTAACCTTTACTCTTTGAGAGCTGATATGGAGCTAGGAGGTGAACCAGTTAAGGACTGATCCTGAAATCCCCATGTAGTGTTACAAAATGTCTAGAAGGTTGTCATGCTTGACTGTATCAAATGCAGATGACAGGTCAAGGAGGATTAAAAAACAGGACTGGTTCTGATCCAGCTTTTTTAGGGCATCGTCCATTATGTGTGTCAGAGCCGAATCAGTGCTGTACCCTGGAGGGAAACTAGATTGATATTGGTCCATTAGTCAGAATTGATAGATATGATTACAGAGTTGGATGTGAATACATTTTTCCAGGAGCTTTACCAAGGTAGGAATATTGGAGATAGGACGGAAGTTGTTTAAGTTAGTTTGATCTGCTTTAGTTTTTTTTAGGATGGGGGACATCTGACCGGACTTTAGGCATTCGGGGATAGTGCCTGGAAGGAGGGAGGCACGAACAATCTTGGTCTAGAGTGGGAGTAATGCGGTATGATCTCCTTGAAGAAGTTGGGAGGTACAGGGTCATCGAAGTGGTTTGAGCGTTGTTAGAGTATTCTGAATGGTACTTTATTCAAAGGTTTCAAAAGAGTTCCATGAGGCGTTGTTTTTGGGAAGTGCCCCATGGGACACAAAGGAACAGAAAACCGTAAGGCAGAGAGGAAGGCTTGATGTGGGAGAGGATATTGTTTCTCAGTAGTCTGCTGATCATTTATTAAGCTCTATGTCTTCTGGAGAAAGAAGGGGGTGAAATCCTCGCAGTGTGGAAGTAGAATAGATCCAGCAAGGGACCACAATCGGTGCGTAGTTCGATTGAGCTTTTATGAATGTAACAGGTTTTTTGGGTCGGTTGCTAGCTTGATGCAACTGGTTTTTGGTTGTTGAAACTTCTTAGCTGCAAGGTCACCTCTCACTCCATATAGCATTTGTTTCTCTCAGCACCTTCTGGAGATTAGTTAACATAATTTTTCATCAGGACTGCCTACGTAAGTGGCTTTGGTACTAACCTATTGCTTACATTGTCAATTTGAAAATGAACAAAGAAATGGACAGGAATCTCGTGATTAACATTAATTGCTTCAAATGTGGCCAGAATAACATCCAACTTGCTTCATGAAATGAAATGAAAAGAACATTGAGCGCATGACTACCAGAAGGCCTCCCAGAGCATTGCGTTGTCCCTTTGAGCAACTGTTCTAACCCAAGCGTCATGCAACTATCCAAAAACTCCTAGTTTTGCTCATTGTCTACCAATTCATGTTATATTTCGCAATAAAAATAAGTCGGGCTATTAGAGGAGGTGTGGTACCAGTAGTTTAGTCACAGTACAGATAAAATCTACATTGAATCACAATCACCAGATCAGCAGAATAAAGTGCTCCAAACGACAAAACAAATGCAAAAGAATATTTAAAAAACATAAAAGTAAAACATTTTTGATTTCAATAAAAAAGAAAATAAGAGAGCTGAGAGGGAAAACATCAGTAGCAACATACACAAATATACAAAAAATAGATTACTATTGCATACTCCTCCTTTTTTAGGACGCCCCCACCAGACTGCTCACTCTGCAAAATACCTATTGGGGGCTTTCCAGGAGCATAAAGCCGACATCTCTTTACCATCTCTCTGATTGGCTTACTTCTATCTTTCCACTACTCACTTTTAAGGAACTACTTTTTAAATTTTGCTACAGCACTCCACGAGAGTACATGGTTTTCCAGCTCCCTTTTACATGTACTACTTCCTCTGTGAAATTACCCACACCTGTGCATTATGTTGCTGTCTCCCTTGTGTTGTAAGTTCTCTCTTGTGTGCTTTTCCCGAGCCAAACTCACTCCCACCCCACCTTAAACCAACCTGCTCCTCCATTGCCCCCGTCGCCCTTTTCTAAATATTTCCCTTTTTATTTATTATTATCATTAGGTTTTTGGGAGTAGCAGGCAGCAAATTGCTGCCGGCCTCTGTGCCTAAAAAATTTTGCATGCTCATTTTTAGGCATACATGCATGACAGATGGTCACACACACATTATTACCGAAAGAATGTGTCTATAAAATGACCACAGCTGCATCATCGCCTCCACCCTATCCCAACTTTATTTTCTTTTGGAGATGCTGCACAGCATCTTGTTGATGATATACAGCGTCAATAAAAGGCATTGACAAAGCCAGCAATTTCCAAAAGATACCTATTGGCTTTGCCAGTGCTTGTTTAACTTCTACATCATAGAAACTTTTAACTTTATCTGATTTTAATCTGTATAATGCACTAACCTAAATTACATCTGACTAATACAGTAAAAAAAATGTACAAAGGTTGCATTTCCTAATATTTTCCACCAAAAAAGAGGACACAACTTATGTTGCACTTTTACTTCTGCAAATGATCTCGAAGACTGCGTATTTCTTGGCCTCTTTTAATGTCAATTCCTATTTCAGGGTTTGAACACTGTTGACACAAGCACTGGCAAAGCCAACAGATCTTCCATTTCGGGCCTCATGGTTTTGGCACTGGTATTTGCTGATGCTATGCAGCATTGACAAAAAGAAAAGTTTTTGCTAGTGCAAAAAAAAGATTTAAGAAAGAACATAATGATATGTACGTATGCATCATGACGTTCTAGTAGCCCATGTGCTATAGAAACACGGGTTTACCCTATAAGTCACTGGGACCTGGGTGAGCACGTGATATAAACAAAGTGGTCCCAAGAGTTTATTGGAGTAATTGTTTTATGAATTGTTATATTTAGTTTACTTTAATTGATTATTAGTATATTTTTATTGAGGTCATAATGACCAGTGTTTCATCGTTTGTATAGTCTCCTCACTCACTACCTTCCCTTCCCATTCCCTTAGGGGCATTTATTGTGATGAATTGTTGATGTATTTTATAAATTCTGTTCTACTGTACACGTTGTGATTAAAAATAATGCTGTGATACTCTCCTTTTGAAGTCACTGTTCTAGTAGCCCAACCTGATGATTTATGTGTGCAATTGCCTCACAACGCGTACGTGCGTACAGAACATAAGGCGACACCATTTTGTTTTTTAAATTTACTATTACAAGATAGCGGATGCCTCTCAGATTGGTAAGTTTAAAAAAAATGGAAAGGAGTGCAAAAAAAAATATTTTTTTTTTTAAATGGAGCGACCAGCAGCAAATGACAAAAATTATTATTATTATTATTATTTTTAAAGAGCACTGCGATGGAATCAGTAAAATCACAACAGAGGAGCATATGGGGGAGAAGTCTACATGGGCGAGCAATTGAGGAGCTTGAGTTGGGTGGAGTAAATAAAAGCAAAAAGGATGGTTGGTGCAGCTCTGGATATGCTTGGGCGGGGCAGGATTGAGTCGCTTGCAGCACGCAGGGGCAAGGGCGTTCCTTGAAGGCAAAGCAGTACATGGAGAGAGTAAGAAAACACATGTACTTTCAAGGAGTGCTGAAAGAAAAAAAAGTAGTTATCTGGATGTGAGCAGCAAATGTAAAGGACAGTAAAGAATCTATGCTCCAGGGGAGGGATAAACACAAGAAGAGAAAGGGAGGCCACTGAATATGAAACAAGCAAAGGAAGACAAGAAAGCGAACCAATGGTAAGCAGTGGGCTGCCCTTAAATGCACAGCAAATTGTAGTACGGTAAACAAGGGGTCTTTAGCAAACAGATAGCTAAAAGCTGCGTGTATGCAGGACACAAACTTGAGGATATGAAAAGTCATAAATAACAGAGAGATTTTGTTTGGATATCCGGCAGAAGTTAAACTAATATTATCAAATAAAACAACATGTTTCATACCTACAGCTGCATGTCACCTTTGTAGCCATCATGTATTATGTTTTTTAGTACACAATGCCAGCTCTAAAGACTACCTTCTAGTTTCGTTTACAGGGATGACTTGTCTCTACGAATGGCTAAAGTTCATACCAATGCTAAATGTTAAATAAATCATGTTCGCTATTGAACTTGAGGTTTGTACACAATTCAACACCACTCCTTATACCAGCCTAAAACTGACCATGATTTGAGCCTGTCCCCCAGAGACAATGCACACATTTCTACATACAACACTGAACCCACTGTGCTATCTTGCTGGAGAAAACATGAAATATTACTGTCAGTTTTCAGTTTGGTAAAGCAGGCAAACACACTGAAAAGTATTGCAATGCATGGAGTCGAACATGCCTCTGCAGGAAACACAAAGACAGATCCTTCTGTAAAAACAAGGCTAAACTGAACCAGCTGAATAAAGCACAGTAAAAAGAAAAATTACAAATAATACTTTTTAAAGTAAACTAAACATATGGGATCGCTAGGCTGCGAGCAGTTAGGTATAAAAAGATTCTGTGTGAACATACCCATGCACCGGGAGCTGCCTGTTATGTTATCCTAACCCAACCCCTGGTGGCAGCCACCCAATTAAAAACGTGGGATATGGATGAAAATGCTACAAATTCACAGCGGGGCAAAAGTCCTGGGTAAACCGGTCTTGGCACAAGTTATGCTACCAATCTGCTTGGTGGCATCTTAAAGAGTTCCCTTGCTTTGGAGAATGCACTGTATTGTAGATGCATTTATGTCTAGTGTGTCCTCATGGCGCCAAAGAGCATTACAGGCTGGTGGCCATGGGACTGGTTGGACAGATGCTGTGTGTGTCTGTCATGTCCGGAGTTGTGCTCGTCTCGTGCTTTGTCACTGTGCCTTGGCGAGCACTGAAGTGGAGAGGAGTGAGATGGCGCACTTGCCCTTCAGATGCTAGTGCATGAACAGACAGAAGTGCACGACTGCAGTGTGGCCTGGGTATGGAGAGTGTTGGTGTCACTGGAAGCATGCAGCGGTGCACACAGGAGTCTGGTAGAGAAGTGTGAGAGCACACGTGCATGTCAGACACATGCGTACTTACCCCTATGGAGCACTCTGTGTCAATGGAACACGAGGTGGACAGTGCGATCTACTACCAACTATAGTATGTGCTCTGTGGATTACATGCAGAAGGGCCAGAGTAGCAACCTTTGGAATAGCAATAAACAAGCAGCTGTGATATGTGCTCGAGGACCCACAAAGGAGCAGCTCAGAGAAAACCGTATGCAGTCTGCAATGTACATGCCTGCATTACTCCTGGTGGCAGTCATTTCAATTAGGCATGTAAAAAAACAACCGAATTTACCTCCCAGGACAGGAGACGAAATAATTTGATGTCAGGTAAGAATTGCTAACATGATCTAAGCGCATCTTTGTACCTATCTGGAAACAAAACAAATTTTAATTTTCCACAGCTAGCCACTACCACGTAAAAAAAAGGGTCACATTTAGAATTATAGAAAGACAACTGAGGCGAGAATCTATCATTCTACACCCCCTATTATGATATATAGATTATGCTTGGTGGAGGTGAGTGTGTTGCAGTTGCATCATACTTCTTGGTGTGCACCCCAATATCTACAAGAATAAACAATCGAGCTGAACCCCAAGCTTGAGTTACTGTTAGAAGACTTGAGTGTCCCTGTCATGGCGAGGGCTTGGTATGGACCGCCATACCGAGTGTGCCAAGAGCTTTGACAATTTGTAGGACTGAACCACTGAACTCAGGATGACTCCGCTCTTTGATGGCTGCCTCAGTACTTCATTGGCCGTATTTGCATGAATGGGCTTGGTGGGTGGCTAGCTGGGCCAACTACTGCATTTGGGATGTATACCCATTATTTTTGGTCAGCTTTCGCATGCTTATTCCACTTGATTGACACCACTAAAATAGACATTTGAAATTAGTAATTTTTTAAAAAAAGGTCAACAAAGCAGTAAAGTTTCATAAACATAAAAAAGGAGACCAATCGCTTAAGGGACTGTGAGAGTAACTCTTCTGGCGCGTCATTATTTTACACTAAGCTCTTGGGTCCGAATAGGAAGTCAATTGTGAACTGCTCCGCGGTCAGACCCGCACGGGGAGTTCCGGTCCAGAAATGTGCTTAAGTGACCTTCCGGTGATAAAGGCAGAGGAAGGAAACTAGTAATAATAGCAAATGCAGAAAAGGAAAGTGTTTCAAGTGATCGTTTCCACGATATTGCACTGTAGTCCCAGTTACAGCGCCTGGCCTAAGAGCGGGTCACTCCATAATGGCAGATTAAGCATCCTGCCCTTCCGCCAAACTGTTAACAGCCACCCACTATTCACCAGTAGGAAGCCCTGAAGAGACACCTCTTTGCGGTAGGAGCACACCCTGGGAACTGGCTTTCAGCATAAGGGGGAACGTGAAATATCAGCTAAATAATTTGTCATCTAGCTTCTTGCTATATGAAAAAAGATAAGTGATAAAAATCTTAAATAAAACATAAAACCACAAATGAATTAATTAGGAGCATAAAATGTTGTAGAAAATGTGGTCTAGTATGTTAATACGTGAGGCGCTGACCTAGAATATTCGACTTCTAATCGTCACAACTTGAGCAAACAGTGTGATCCTGGGCAAATCACGTATCTATTAATGCTGCACTACCGTTATCTGCCAAACACGGGTGCCTAGAAACACGGTAAGTGCAGCATGGTGTCTTATTTCCTTGCATTTTGGGAGCTTCTGAGTGTACAGATGGACTGCCAGGTGTGCAGAGGGACAACAAACGTAGGGCAATAGGGCTAGTGGGCAGATGATGGCAGTGGTTCTTTAAACCATGTTTAAAGGGCCTGGCTGCGGTGTGTTGGAGGTGACAACGCTAAGTTTTGATCTGTTGGAACAGCAGGTCTTAAGTAGTTGGCTAAACGTCAGGAGATGGTTTCAGCCCTGATATTAGTTGGATATTAGTTCCAGAAGCGTGGGGTCCCCCGTCCGGAGACTCATCCAGTGAAAGCGGTGAGTGTATGCTTGGTTCAGCGTCACAGCAGTCGTGCTTCAGCGGGATCGATTTGACAGTTAGGTAAGAAGCCCTTTTGCAGTTTAAGGCACAACACCTGCACATTCTAATGTTACCCATATCTTAGAGAGGGTAGTCATCTTAGTGCTGTTGGTGTAATAAATTCCTGCCACTTGGATCCACTACCAACCTGGCTGTCTAGTCGTGGGTTACTTGTCGCATGAGTGTCAGTGATTCACACAGACCACATACCAATGGTTTACGGCAGTCTAAAAGGGAGAGGACAAGGGTTCGGTGGAAATTTTAAAGTGGCTATGTGGGAGGAGTGGCTTCTGGGACCTCTTAGCAGGGGGTATGTCACTTTCATTATATGGGTGGATCAATGAAGAGAAGGGGATCACGGAAGACTAACGAGGGCTTACCCCAGAAACTGGTATGGTGGGCATAAATAACTACATTGTGGGAGCTGGAGTGGAGGTGGGCAACTGAAGTCTACTTGTGACTTGTTGAAAAGAAGAAAAGGCGGTCAGACCAACTGATATAAAGGTAAATTTATTATAGTGAGAAAGTACTCTTTTTACGTGGACACTCCCATTGTTTTGTGGACTGGTGCAGTTGTTTTTTAAACCCTGCACACTGGGGCACTGCTGCCCAGTCACCAGTATAAGTGCTCTGATCGCTAAAACATTACGGAATTGCCTGACTCCTAATTACTATATCTAACTTTCCAATAAGGTCCAGTGTGTGGTTTAGGAAAATACACCAATGGCGTTGTAAAATTAGGAAGTCATCTGTGGACGGCAAACATTACGCCATCCACTAGGCTGGGAAAGAAAACGTAGTTCCAGGCCTACCTGTGTGGCCTTACTGTTGCACCTCTTAAAACTGCAACATACCCTGTAAAAATAAACAAGAAGTAACTCTACTTTTAAATATTACATAAGTCACTGTAAGTAGACCTCGTAGCCCTTAAACTAGTATTTAGTATATAAAGAAAAGGTAGTACATGCAAGAATTTAGCGTAGGCATGTACCCAAAAGCTCTAAAAGGGCTGTAGCTGACCTATGAGAAAATCTAAAGTACGAATAAAAACATAACCCTGCTCTATTTGGTTTGGGACAAGCTGTGTAATGACTGATCCACTATTTTTAGTGTTTCTTAAAATCCAATTCATTTGAGAAGTCAAATGTTTAATAAATATTTAGGAAAAGTAACTTTCAATAAGTTAGACCTTGTCTTGCTGAATCTCCAGGAGGCTAATTAGCATTAGCATAAACTGCTCTCAGAGCAGAACCAATGGCTTAGGCCTTCTTGTAGGAAGACCTCGGGCCAGGTATGTGACTTTTATAACCTCAGGAAGGGTAGCTGTGTAGGGTCCAGGAATATAATTAACTTCCAAGGGGCCAGTGTGAGGTATGCCCATTCACAGTTGTGTCTAAAGTGAGACCTGGGGAAGAAATAATTTGTTCTTGCGTCATATGTAGCCAGCTTGGCACCAGCCCAGTGGGAGGGGAAGTTTGTCCCAGAACCACTTTGGTGTTAGAGGTGAGACCTTAAGCACAGCCCTGGATGGCATACCAACAACAGCCTCCAGGGGCAGAAAGATGCTGCCATTCTGGATCTGCCTCAGGATGGTGCGTTGTTGGATAGTTTGCAGTAAGGCAAATAGGATGTGCTGCAAACGTGTGAAAGGTTGCCACTGGGAACTTTTTTCTCACCCAGGAGATACTGCCACCCACTGACTAGTCAATCTTACAAAGGCACTTCACCCCAAGTTGGACCTGAGGAAAAGAAGAGGACAAGACCTCTATCTGTGACCTATGTTGAGACCTGAGGGGCTGTACCTAATTTGAGAAGTGCAAGATTAGAATTTTTCAAATTGGAATATTTTTCCGACAAAACCAGTGCTCTCTGTGGGACCTCATCCAATGGTTATTGTAAGGACTTCACTGGTTACAGCTTGTAGCCCTGCCCGACAGGAGGTTTTCGACCTACATTTCAAAGCATAGTAAGAAGGTAACATCTTTGACCAGGACAACATGCTTGGTGTAACCGACCTCTATAGCTCCATTGTGGTTGGCATGAAACGGCACCAAGCTCCTGGGCAATTGAGAACAGTGACTTCTAAATAGCGCTTTACTTTTTCTTGCTGCTCTTTGTCCTATAACTTGTCATATCTTATTATAAACCCTTATGGGATTTTAGCCATTTTGTTGGTATTTTTCTTATTAAAGATCTCTATTTTTAGAAGCTGGGGGTGGGATTTTTATTTACCTGTGTTTTGACTTTTTGTTTTGGTACTGCTAAATACTTTACACACACTTTTAAACCTGACTGTTTTGTGTCATAATAACCTACAATTGAGACCAGGTTTCTCTATTGAATCTGTTTGTTGGACCCAACAGGATTTTGGACTTAATACTTGGAAACGCCACACATACTCCCCAATTGATAACCAATTGTCTTACAACTACATAATATGTGCGCTCTAGCCGTGCCTACATTTCTGAAACTAATTTCAGAGCCTCAGCACTTTGGGGGTATGGAGCTTGAGCTCACTATAAATGCAACTGCAGAACAGCATAAAACAATGAAAATGAAAGGATGCTGGCTGCACCATTCTGCCTATTATGTAATGTGGGAATGTAGTGTCTTCTGCCTCACTGAGTCGATCAGTACACTCTACACTCATGCTCCACCAAGGCTTTACCAGTCTGTGAACATACGTGGACAAGGGATGTCATTAGATGACTATATGCTACTGCTGGCTTATCGTGTGCTTCTCTTACGCCAGTTAGTCAACTATGGCATGTGAGTGGTGTGATAAATGTAAGATGACCAGAGATTTCATACACCTTGGATTTTGCCCCAGGTAAATACCATCAGGAAACTCTGGCCATATTTGATGGCGGAAAAGGAGCGGTAAATACCAGGCCTCACAACTCTTGGAGTGAAAAGAACCACAAATATTGCATGCTATTTCCAATTGCATCGGAAACATTCATATTAGGTGTTATTTTGTATTGCATCCATAACATTCTGAACTCTAGGGTATTAGTATATAAAGGAGCAAAAGGGGCACTTCTTCCTCATAGATACTGTAATCAAAACTTGCCGATCTAATACCAGATGCGGAGGCCTTACGGCTATAGCAGGTATGCAGCGCCTTATAAAATGAAATAAAATAAAATAAATATTGAAAATCAGAATAGCTTTATCCCGCACCACTTAATACTACTTTGTAAACACTATAAAGTAAAGCAGGTTTCGTAGGGGTCAGAAGAGCGCAACTCTCTGAACCTCTCATGATGACAAAGAATATATCAAAGCTTCTGGAGTGGGGAAACTTTAGGAAACGGTCAGGGTAAAAACCAGGAACACAGCTATCCAGAAGTTTGACATAATCCAACTAGATTTTAAGAGCGGGGTTTGACAGAACACAATTTACAAACATCTTGTTAATTTCTGTCAACGGTGAGGCCGGATATTTAATACAGTTAAAGAAGCCCTTGCAGCGGAAATAAGGCCTGAGGGGGTAATATTCAGTGAGGGGCCACTCTAGACTCAAGAGACTGGTCAGATGGCTCCAAGGGTGCACACCAAAGGATCACTAGAGACAGTTTCTTCATGTATTTAGGGAGGTGTGTGAAATATCTACCGTATGTTAAGCCAGGTGCCTTTCTCATCGGAAATATGAATTCTCTCCCCTGGACAGGAGTGCAGGGACTATATCTTCATCATAAAATAAACCTCCTCTAAATCAAACAGAGCAATCTGCTTTTGTTTTTTAGATTTTTATAGCTTACTCTGTTTCTAAGCACTTTCATTTAGGCAAACAAGGTCAATAATACACGGAGTGAGAACACAATTTTGACCAAGAGCAGACAATTCAGTCAATTTAGGAGGCAGGATTACACCAAGGTCTTCTCATTGCAAAATCAAGTCTAGAGCCATATCTACTTTGGGATAGAGTTTGTAATGAACAGTCCAGGTACCTCCCTATTCCATTGGACATGGTCAGCCGCTACTGGTGCTTTAGCCAACCACACTTCTTGCTTCACTTTTTCCATCGCAAGTCTGTGTATATTCAAATCGCAGCAGGAAGTGCAGCGGGCTATGAGCTTGTGGAAAGTGTTTCATGTAATATAGAGCAGCACTAAGCTGCCTAGAAATACCAGTGTCAATGCATTTCCCTAAACGAACAGATTACTAATGCAGTGGTTGCACCTTTAGACCCCTGTCCTCTTAAAGTTCTTAAGGAATGCAGAGATACCTTGTTGCCTCCGCTCTTGGACATCATGAACAGGGCAATGAAGGATGGTATTTTCCCCTCCCAGTGGAAGAGTGCCGTAGTCAAGCCTCTCCTTAAGAAGCCCACATTAGACCGGGAGGTACTCAAGAGCTTCCGCCCCATTTCTTTGCTCCCAGCACCAGCTAAGATGCTGGAGACCCATTTAAACAAGCATTTGGCGGCGTTCTTGGACTCCTCGGGTCTGTTAGATCAGTCTCAACATGGCTTCAGGAGAGCTCATAGCACGGAGACGGCCCTCACGATAGTGCTTGATAACATCCGCACTGAGGTCGACCAGGGCAACACCTCCCTGCTGGTCTTATTAGATCTGACAGCCGCCTTCGATACCCTGTCTCCCTCGGTTCTTACATCTCGTCTGAGGGAGATAGGGGTAGATGGCGCGGCTTTGAACTTGCTGGCCTCCTTCCTGGATCAGAGGGAGCAGAGGTTCAAGCTGGGAGACTATCTATCTCCTCCCACTCCTGTGCAATGTGGGGTTCCACAAGGGTCGGCATTAAGTCCGACCCTGTTTAAAATCTATGTGGGCCCCACTTGCCAGGCTTGTGAGATCGTTTGGGATGGAGGTAGTCTCCTATGCAGATGATACACAGATCCTGGTGTCCCTCTCTTGCTCGGGGCACGCTCCATTCATAATTTTAGAAGCTGCATGGAGGCGGTCTCTAAGTGGATGATTAACAATTATCTTAAACTGAATGGGGAGAAGACCGAAATCTTGGTCTTCGGTGGAAACATTAACATCTGGACGGCCGAATGGTGGCCTCCTTCGCTGGGAGTCTGCCCCACACCAACAGATTCTGCAAAGAATCTGGGAGTAATGATCGACCCAGCCCTTTCAATGGCACAGCAGGTTAATAGAACAGTTGCTACCTGCTGGGGCATCATTAGAATCCTCCGAAAAATCAAACACTACCTGTCCCCTCAGGCTCGTAAGCAGGTCGTTGTTGCACTGGTTGCCTCGCGACTTGATTACTGTAATGCTCTTTATGTTGGTCTGAATAAAGGTCTGGTGCAGTGCCTACAGACTGTCCAGAATGCGGCGGCCAAATTTGTACTGGATGCTCCAAGATTATCCTCCGCTACGGCTGCCAGGAAAAGCCTGCAGTGGCTCCCTATTGAGTCTAGGATTGTTTTCAAGACTCTTTGCTTGTCTTATGGGGCGCTGGCGGGCACTGGGGCTGAGGGCGTGAGGAAACTGTTGCGCCCATATGCACCGGAGAGAGTTCTCCGTTCCTCCACTAAGAGTTTGCTGGTTGTGCCTCGCGTACGTAGAAGTAAATGGGGCGGGAAGGAGTTTTCAACAATAGCCCCCAAGTTGTGGAACAGCCTTCCCCTTGAAATCAAATCTCAACCATCACTCCTGAACTTTCAGAAAGCCCTAAAAACATGGTTATTCTCAAAGGCGTACCCGTAGTGCTGGTTATCTGGTCATTTTGATTTATTTTGTTAGGCGCCTTGATGCCTCCGGGCTTAGTAGCGCATTATAAGATTCATTTCATTTCATTTCATGGTGAAATGTGCATGCAAACTTATCAGGGGGCTGCTTCTTAGTCAATACATAGAGGATTTTTATAGAGAGTACAATCTATCGTGAGATATTCCTTTTCTATACGTCCCATCCCTTTTTTGCTCCGACTTACCCCACAAAGAGTTGGTCATCAACCTGGAACTCTTTTGTGTGGTCAAGATAGAACTACATAGCTCTTTTTGGGTCCAGACGGTTAAGTCGCTCTTCTTGTTTGGCGGGATGAGGCAGAGCATAGAAGTAGGCAGAGTGATGGATTGAACTATGTGAAATGAAGTGACCACTATCAGAAGAAAGGAAGCTCTCGTATGAAGCACTAGTTTGTCTGGGTAATGTCAAGATAAAGAGGCTTGAATGCACAGGCCTGAAACTCACTGACCCTCAGGGCAGATGTTAGTGCAATCAGGTAGGCCATCTTGATTGTAAGGAGCCTGAGTGGACAACTGTGCAGAGGCTCAAAGGGAACGCACATAAGGAAAGTGAATACAAAATTGAGATCCTACTGGGGCATATTAAAGGGAGAATGTTATAAACCTTTCAGAAACCAATTTAAAACCTATAGTTTTAAGTGGGATGGCTGATCAGGCAACCACAGATAAACTTAAATGGTGTAGAGCTTGCTCTTCAGAGTACCCACTGCAGAGTCCTGCTGCGCAAGGGAAAGGATGAACAGGAGAACCTGAGAAAGAAAAGCAGAAAGGGGATCACTTTGTCTGTCTGTACACCATGCCACAAATTTTGCTCAATGGCAGGCGCAAACCATTTTGGAAGATGGACGCCTAGCTGCCAAGATAATGTCACAGACTGCGGAATGAAGGTAAAAAGCCATCAAATGTTGTGCTCAAGCTCCACGCCTAGAACATACTCCTTCTGTTGCGACAAACATCCTCCCGAAGTAGCGGCTTGGTCGGAGGACCAATGGCCAGGCTTACCAACTCACAATAGCAGACTCTCTGTGCCCAATCTGGAGCCACAAGAATGAGTTAGGCCTGGTTGTTCCTGATCTATTGAACTTTGGACAGGAGTGGTATGGGCAGAAAGGTGTACAAGATGTCTGAGCTCCACACAAGACGAAAAGCGTCTCCGAGCGAGAGTCGCCTTGGTATGCTGTGGTGCTTGTTATCTGGTTTCTTATTACCTGCAAATAAAAAAACACTATGGAAAAAATATCCAAAATTGATTAGGCCAAAGAGTGACACAAGAAACTCCCTGCGCCTGCAATAACTGTTGCAGAATCTTCTTCGATTTCTATGTTTATCGGATAAAACTAGAATAGAAATGTGAAGAAGTTGCCTACTTTTGACATGAAAATCAAAACAACTGACAACTCTTTTTTCCACTCAACTGATGACTTTACTCCCTATTCGTTTTCGAGTAGAAAATCGCCAATCAGCTGGTCCGCCTTGAGTGAGATTTCCCAGCTTTAACACATCTCCAAATTGAGATTCTGCAATCATGTCCCTGATCCTTTACCAGCCAACCTTCCCATAGAGATGCAAACATATCTGGTGCCTTAATGATCCAAACTTTGACTTACACTTTGAGTTTTTCGTGAATATTAAAAGGACAGCCAAGTCTTTCCTCTCCAGAAAAAAACATCTGCATACACGAGCGATCGCAATCACTTTTGCCCAGTTTATGGTTTCTTGCAAAAAAAAATTAATGCTGTGTAAATAGTCATTGGATTCGGTCGGTAAATGAAAATAATCTCCTTGGTGCCCTTTAGTCCACGTATAGAGCCGGCAGCAACACTAACAGCTTAATTTTGCAAATCACTGATGATGCTCTGCTTGTCTTGGACAACAACGACTTCTGCCTTTTGATACCATTTGATCTACTGATGGCTTCTGACATGATCAACCATGAGATACTCAAGCAAACCTTACTGTATGGACATTAACAGTAAGGTAGTGCTTCAAGTCCTACTTAGCTATTGAACACGTCTGATAAAGATTCAAAACTCTTTATCTAAGCCTTTCCCCATAACACAAGAAGTTCAACAAGGAACTGGTCTAGCTCCTGCACTCTTTAACCTCTACCCCGAAACTCTGGATAATATCCTGAAAGGATGGCCTATTGCCATCAAGATGCTGAAGACACTCAGCTTTTTCTAAAGGCTTTCTTACTCGTGGACAGCTCCTTACTGGCGCTCAGAATTTAATAATATTAAATCATGGGTGTTGGCTCACCATCTAAAGCTCATTTTCAGCACAACTGAATTCCTACCTATTTTTCCCCTATCAGCATCCAAACATGTCCAAAGTGGACTACCCTCTATTGTCATCCTGAATTACACTCCATCCAATGGATGCTCCAATTTGCTGTGTATAATCCTTGGTAATTGTCTGAATTTTCAGTATCATATTAAAGACATGGACCCAAATGCCAAATATCAGCTCAAACCAATAAGAGGGAATAAAACCTTTGCTACCAGAATAAGACCTCAACGTTTTCATATTTTCTAGATTAGACTATGGGAATGCCATACTGTCAAGTAATCCTACAATTCACTTTGCCCCACTCAAAGCCACCTCTAGCATGCAGCTGCTTGGTAGATTTTGGGGACAAGACTTTGGCCATATTGCCCCCATACTTGATGTACACTGAAACTTACATTTTAGTTCACAAACTCTGAGCACATTCTTTTTCTTGCCAGGAAACTTAAGATCTCTTAAAGCACCCGTCAACTTCTGCAATATATTTACCATCATACTGCTTTTTGAGGAGACTGGGCACTTCTCAATTCACTCAGTTAATAGCCAGTATATGTTTTAGGTCGTGCCTTCTGACAATGCATGTGCTGTCACTATGAGGGATTTTGTTTACAATAAAGTGTTTGGAGCCCACCCAATGCTTACTATTCGTTGGCTTGTCACTCTTCTTTATTGTCACTTAAATGGCCAGCGCGTGAAGGCCATCATTTCCTTTTCATTTTCTGGAGCATGAACCAAGCACAGATTGAGTACTCTTACTTAGTGTGTCTGTCAGCTGCTCCTGTTGTGATTAAGATACTATTTCTTCTTCCTTCTCCCACCCACCCCTTTTTTGGGTTTCTTTTTCCCTCTCCCATCCATTCATTCCCTGAGTTGCTGTAGCACCCCATTCCCTCACCCTTTCCTGTTTGCTCGTATCCCCACCACCTTCCCCTGTCGGCCGTCCTGTATGAAAAAAGCTCAATAATGCAGCACTGGTTGTGTCATAGCGCTTTTTTACAAACTTTACTTTTGGCCATTCTGCACACTCTTGCTGCTGTACAGCATGGCTAAAAGACATCGGCAAAACCAACAGCGCTCACATACGCAAGGCCTATTGGCTTTTCCAATACGTGTTTGACCACAAGCTTACTGGCAGTTTTTACATTGATTCTAAGAATTCCACATCTTGCAAAAAAAGGAGCACAGGAAAAAGTTCATTAAGTGATTGCCCAAAATCTCAAAATTTAGCCAAATGGGCTAGGATAAAAAAAAACTGTCTTTCCAGGCCCCATGTATACCACTAGCGCACTTGACGACATCTGGAGAGGAAGTGATTCTGATAGCAAGGTCAAGGGGCGCCCTACCCGTGTGTTATGGGCCCAAAGATGAGATTAGATGTCCGGAGTCCTGGTTAAATGGCTAAAGCATTCCCATTGGAGGTGTAATGGGCAGTATGCACAGTAGATACTTACATTCACCACTGGTGTGTCAAAACTTAAGGCTACATCACTCCATTTGGATACTAAAGCTTTTCATCTTCTAAACTTGTCTATAATGTAGCAATAGGGATCAGTCAAGGCTAAACCAAGGAGGTGGTAAAGGGATCAGAACTCAAACACGGCATAAATAGTAATCATACTCAATAAACTCCTTCTCTAACGAGTTGCATCTTCTAAAGGGGCCTGATTTGGAATGAAACCACAAAAATGTGGTACTCGACTGCTCCCCAGCAAATGTCTTCTGATGTCGCCATGCATTGTGCCTACGAGCAGGCCACGTGCACCAGGCGCTAAGCGTCATGCGCAGTGATAATGGACAGCATAAAGCTTTTTTATCCTAGCTGAACCGTTTAGATTTTTACAATCTGGACTCTGCGTGTAGCTCCGCAGCTACTTTTTTCTATCCCTGTATATGTTGTACACATGGGGATAACGCGTTGATCTTTGTAATTAGTCTGCATATATTATTGTTGATCAAGACTCTTGGCCCGCTTTGTTACTCTATACTCTTATGCTCTATGTGAAGTGCTCTGTTGCTTTTAGGCCTTTGGGCGCGGTATAAAAACACTCAATCTGTAAATAATACTGACATGGTGTACATGGCGCGCCCTTAACTTGTTCTCTTGGCGTTTCAATGGTGGCTGTTACTGTACTCAACTGAATGAGAAAGAAAGGCTTTACAGCAATGAAAGAGACCATCAGGAACCGAAGCTGCGACCAATATATTTATTGCAGAGAGTGCTTAACCCCATGTGTCTTCGAAGTAACCCGAAGCACCCCTTGGAAGCAGAAAATCCATATTTATTCTTGGAAGTGTAAAGGAATTCCCTTCAAACAAGGTGCAGTGGAACGTGTTGGACAAGTGCGGCCATTACTTAAAGTCGTGTTTTGATAGCGCCGCTTCTTTACAAGGAAAAAAACGTGTCGCGCTCCAAAGGTTTGCTGTTTGAGGAGCTACTTTACAAGCTCTGCGGCCAGGCCGAGTGCGGCTGTAACCTTTGAAAGAATAGGTTTACTGCCCTGCTAATGAGAAAACCGCGTCACACAAAGGGGGCAGAAAGCACCCCTCAGTCGTCATAAAGATAGCGGAGACTGCTTCCTGTCTCAGCCGGAGTCAACCCAGGCCTTATTTCAAGATGAAGGGAGCGTGCTGTGCTCGCCAAGCATCGACAGAATGCGTGCGCGGCCCGGCCCCTGCCACGCCCGTGAAGCAGGCATCAATCCTCGGAGGTGGCGGTCCTGGTGAGGGCCAGCTTCACTGACTAGGGTGACCAACCGTCCGTAAATTTCACGGACAGTCCGTAATTTCGGCCGTCTGTCCGT
Source organism: Lissotriton vulgaris (assembly GCF_964263255.1). NCBI lineage: Eukaryota > Metazoa > Chordata > Amphibia > Caudata > Salamandridae > Lissotriton > Lissotriton vulgaris. Next base: position 275,393,233 of record NC_141687.1, on the reverse strand, counting down.
TGTCCGTGAAGGATCTTTTAACGGACGCCATTTGTCCGTAATTTTAACCGGCACCGGTCGCAACTCCCTGAAGCCGGCGCATCTTCCACCCACCTCTCTTCTTGACTCCGATGCTGAGGGCCAGTGTAACAGACTCCAAGGCAGTACAAAAGCTCACATACCCAGCAGCATTGGAGAGGCACAGCGGGGTGGCAATCCTCACACCTCCAGCCCTTGATGAGCTGTTAAAGGTGCTTGCTTGAAGGTGACAGAGAGGGGGGGGGCGGCAGCTTCAGGAGCAGGGGCATCTATTCAGATGCAAACAGCCCTGAATGCGCCATGTCTCCGCAATTTAGAGGGGCTTCACACATTCCATTTCTGCCCAGGGCCCCAAGTAATAACGTGGCAAAGAACATTTCTCAGAGGTGATAATATTAAGCCATACGCGTCATTACTTCTAAGATTTCCACTAATCAGTGAGCAGCGGTAAAATAAAGTAGCAGCGTGCAAATTGGTCCGATCTCATCTCAGGCAATCCCTTTTTGCTGTAGTCGGGCTGGGGCTGAGTCAGTCAATTCCCAGCAGGGCTGGAACTGAGGCAAGGGAGGGGGTGGCGGCTGAAATGGGGCGAGTGAGTCACCATACACTGCAAGGAGGAAAAGAGCAGGTGACACAGTGACAGTCCGCCTTTGGTCTGGCAGTACGTATAGATTCATTTTACAAACACTGTCCACAAAATAATTTGACATTGAGAAAAATGTGATAGTAAAACTGTTCTGCCTGGCCTGCCTTAATTTTCCAAAACCACAATTTAAGATTCCTTAGAGGGTTAAGGCACCTGCTGCAGGCATCTCTCGGCATCAGGCAAGTCGCATGATATGCCAGTAATACAGCTTAGGTGGTTAATACAGCTCAGGTGGTTAATGCACTTGCTGGAGAGGTCTGTGTTCACTCTGATCATAGGTTTGAATTATAAAATAACTTAGAGGGTCAAAAGAACCTACTGCAGAATGTTGCATGTAAGTTGTAGGTCACTTATTTGAATTATCGGTAACATTGCTCAGTGAGTTGTTGCATGTGTTCAGAGATGCATGTATAACAGGCAGATCACGCGTTACAAAAGTGTTAAAGCAGCTGTATGAGGTATGCACCCACTGCAAAACCTGTAAGGCAACTGAAACTTTTATTGTTTTAATGTTGGTTAAAGTGGTTATTTTTGACAAGTATCAATCCTTATTATAAAGTGCCAAAAACCAATTCAGTGTGCAGTGGTACAATGAATGACTCAGTGAGTTGAACACTTGCCGATTGAACCTTCCGCACCTTATAGCTCAGGAGTGCAAATCTGAGCCTTCAACCTTCCACACACTTCAGTTGACAATTGGCTGAGTTGCTATAGATGATGTTTTGAACGCTCTGTGTGTTCATGCCATATTTAGAGCGCCTAGAGCGTGGCCACATAGTCCTCCAAGCGCTGTCTTGTTTACAGTCGGAGATGCCAATCCTAGGGAAAAGGGGATCCCAGGTCCCAGGCCTTTCCCTCCAGTGCCTGATCTTTCAACTGTTGCTCATTTAAAATTCCAGTCACAACCCGTGCTTTTAATGAAGTTATTAAAGCAGCGGTGAAGCTATTACTAATTAAAGGGTCGAGTTTTTCTGGTGAGGAGGAAATTTAAAGAAAGGGCGCAAAACGAAGTGGCATGTCCAAGATCACACAGTTCTTGTCACCCAGGGAGGCGAAGGCTGAACGTTGGTTCCCCGGCTCTGCCGTCATCGTTTTAGACCATTGTGTATATCAGGTATGACGATGAAGCACCGAGATACAATGCTATTTGTTGTTATGTGTGATGTAAAAGATTAACACCAGCAATAATACCATTTATGTATGAAATGTACTGCTCCGATTTTAGACTCCCTGGTGTAAATTGTATTTTAACTGTGACAATTGTTCTTGCTGTGTCCAGCTAGTGGGGTCTGTGAGAGCAGAGACAGACAGGAGTGATATGCAAGGGCACAAGAAGAGGAAAATAAACAGGAATGATATGTAAGGGCACATGGAGAGGCAAAGGCACAGATGAGAGATATGTAAGGACACGGATAAAGGAAAGACACACAGGAGTGATATGTAAGGGCACAGGGGGAGCAAAGATACAGATGAGGGATATGTAAGGGAACTGGGAGAGCAAAGACACAGAGGAGTGATATGTAAGGGCACAGGGGGAGCAAAGATACAGATGAGGGATATGTAAGGGAACTGGGAGAGCAAAGACACAGAGGAGTGATATGTAAGGACACAGGGAGAGCAAAGGCACACATATTGAATAAGCAGCTACCTATGTTATATGACATCTCTTTATTAATGTAATAACTGCACTTTCACAATTGCTTCCTGCTTTCTCAAATTTGCTTGAAAATGCACCATTTGTCCACTCTTTTTTCAAAATTTTCTCCCCCGAACCCTCCGTAAGTTGTTCCGGCTTGCTCGCTACGCTCGCTCACTGCGGTGCATTAGGACAATATAGTTATGCTTCACCACTTTCAAATGTCACCAGCCGCCACTGGCCCCAAACATCCTAGAACTGGCCCTGATTACACCGAGGCAGCACGTGGTTCTCTTCACAGATTGTAATTACTGTCACTAGATTGTAAGCAAACCTCAGTTCTTCAAACATGCAGTCTATAATGTAAGAAAATAAAGAAATGGCACAATCGCACCCACACTGATTAACAAAGTATGGAGGACAATCAGTTAAATCAGTTCTCTTGCAGTATCTCCTTTAAGTACTGTACATCAGTGTGTGGGGGGGCAAAACTAACATTTTGGAAACAGAGTCTGTCTTCTCGTTGTCTTGTCCAGGAGGGGGTGAGGAGCCCTACCCCACCCTGGAAGAGACCAAGATGATACTAGAATACTGCATGCCCACCCCTGTGCCCACCCTGGTGGATCCTGTTCCCGCTCCTGTGATGGCTCCTGCCCCCCCCCCACCCCCAGTGATGGCTCCTGCCCCCCCCGCCCCCGACCTGTGATGGCTCCTGTCCCCCCCTGTGTTGGATCCTGTTTCTGCCCTGGATGGCTTCTGTCCCAGTCCTGGAATGGCTCCTGCAGCGAGGGTGAAGTTCTTGATGGGCCTCTTCTCAAAAGGGCTCAGCTCAAAATTAATATGAAAAAGGTGGGCGAGTGAGCAAGTGAAGGGATGGCTGGTTGGCTGGATGAATTAGTGAAAGGGTGAATGGATGAATGAAAGATTGAATACATGGATAATGAGAGGATGGATGATAGATGAGTGAGTGGAAGGATGGAAGAGAGAAAAGGTAAATAGCTGGATGTATGGGTGGAAGGGTAGCTGGATGGGTAAAAGGGTGGATGGATGAGTGAAAAGGTGGATGATGAGTGAGTGAGTGGGTGGATGCATGAGTGAAATGATGGATGGATTGATGAACTGATAAGTGTAAGGTGAATGGATGGACAGATGAGCGAAAGGGTGGATGTAAGGATGGATGAGTGAGTGAGTGAAAAGGAAGGTAGATGGCCAAAAGGATGAATAGATGAGTGAAGGAGTGAAAGGATAAATGGATGAGAGAAAGGATGGATGAGTGATAGGGTCAATGAATGGATTCATGAGTGGATGAGTAGATGGGTGGGAGGGTGGATGGATGGATGGATGGATGGATGGAAGGAAGGATTGCTAAGTGAAAGGGTCGATGGAGAGAGAAAGGGAGGATGGATGACTGAAAGGGTGGAAGGATGAGTGACTGAGTGGATGGATAGTAAGTGAAAGGATGCCTGGATGGGTGAAAGGGTAAATGGCTGGATGGATGAGTGAATGAATGGATGGATGGGTAGAAGAGTGGATGGATGAGTGTAGAGATGGATAGGGTGACAGGGTGGATGGATGAGTGAAAGGATGAATGAAGGGATGGATGAGTGAAATTATAGATGGAAGGATACATGATGGATAGGTCTGCAAATGGTTGAATATGTTTGGATATGGCTGGGCTTGCTTATATACCATTGCGCGACCTCTGATGTGTCTGTAAAACTTATCCAATTGTCCTGAAGTTTTGTCCTGAATTTTGACCTCCTGTCCTGAATTTGTGTCCTGAATTTTGACCCTTTGTCCTGAATTTTTACACTCACCGTCCTGAATTTGCACCAATGCCAGTTGGTCACCCTATCACTGACGCCACCTCCACCCGACGACTCCCTCACGTCTGGGTCTTCGGGTGCCTGGCGGCTTCTAAGAGATGCTATCTCGGGCACGTTTACACTTCAGTGCGCGACCCCACCCTGCAGTAAAGACCACGGGTTCCAGACGCTGACACCCATCTAAGTGGCCACAGACCCGGCTCCGGTTATTGTTGTAGTGTGGGGCAGGGCACCCCGGCAGACTGCATTTATGTAGACAACTTTAGTGTCACATGTCGCATTCATCATTTAATGATATTTAATTGTTTTGAATATAATTTAGCAGGACACTTTTCAACTCAATTTTGTTTATTCCGTTTTCTATGGCACCTTCGTGCTGATTTCTAATCACCTTCATGTAATTTAATCAATCTAGAAATCAAAATCAGCCCAGAAAACAATGTTCAAACCAGCAGAATGGGGTTATGGTGGTGGTGGTGGGGAGGGGAGGGGGCTGGGGGGGGGGAAGGGGAGGAGACCATGATTCAATCAATCAGGACACTTCTAAAGCCAATACATACCCGTGAGGGTCTCAAGGTGCCGGTGGGAGTTGTGGGGGGGGGGGGGGGGGAGGGGGTGCTGTTACTGATCGTAGAGTCGAAGAGCCAGGTCTTGAGGAGTCTTCTGAAGGCCAGTAGGTCTTGGGTCTGCCGTAGGTTGGTGGGGAGGGAGTTCCAGGTCTTGGTGGCGAACTGGGAGAAGTATCTAGCCAGCTGCCAGCAGAGCGGAGATGGCGAGTGGGGGTGTAGAAGCTGAGCCGTCTGTTGAGGTATGCTGGGCAGGTGTTGTGGAGAGCTTTGTGTGCTTAGATGAGGAGCTTGAAGGTTATCCTCTTGTTGATGGGGAGCTAGTGTAGGTTTCTCAGGTGGGGTGTGATGTGGCTGCGGCAGGGGATGTCGAGGATCAGACGTGCGAGGTGTTCTGGATGCGTTGCAGTCGTCTCAGGAGTTTGGCCGACGTTCCTGCGTAGAGGGCGTTTCTGTAGTCCAATCTGCTGGTGACAAGGGCCTGGGTGACTGTTCTTCTAGCTCCAATGGGGATCCATTTGAAGATCCTGCGGAGCATTCGGAGAGTGCTGAAGCAGGATGAGGAGACGGCGTTGACCTTCTTAGTCATGGAGAGGGTGGAGTCGAGGAAGACTCCGAGGTTGTGTGCGTGATCGGTGGGTGTTGACTCACATCCTGCTCTGAAAGCAGCACCCTAGTCAGCAGATTACCCTGGAAATGACAGAGTGGCAGAATGGCCTGTCTTGCCATGTCTTACACCAGAAGGGCACTGTCTGCCCTTTATAAAAAACAAATAAACACAAATGCAGCTTTACAGTCATTATGCACGCTGGACTGAGCAGATTGTTGCCTTCCCTTACTATCGCCCAATCCACAAACAATGTGAAAACTGTGTCAAAGAGCTCCCCCTTCTGTTGTCCATGTCTCCAGTAACTACCCATCCGCCCTACCTCCATTGTCCATGTTGCCCCCTCACCATAACAAAAGAAGTGCTATGACCCGGACAGTGCTGGCCGAGTCATATCACTTACCCCCCTCCCCTCCCCCCCAGTCCTCTGTATTGCCATCCTCCGTGTTACCCCACGCCTTCCTTCCCGCCAGCAATTTTAAAACAAACATTTACAATGCAGTAGGTCTTGCATTTGAAGGAGTTTAAGCTATTGGCATTGTAAATGACAATGCCTTTTATTTATCTGTTTTTATAACTAACATATAAATAAAATGCATTGTCATTTACAATGCCAATAGCTCAAAGTCTTGTAAAGGCTAAACCTATTTCATTTCAAAGAAGCGGCCAACATTGTCGCGGTCTGCTTGGAAAGTGGCTCACATGGCGCTCTGAATGTTGCAGGAAAGCAGGTCGTGCCTGCAGTAGGAGAAACTCATTAAAGAAAATAGTGCTTACAGACTAAATAAGACATACCTTGTAACAATAGAAGTAAAAGGGACAGTCCTCATGAAAGGTTACAAATGAAGAAATGGCAGTACTAAGGAGGGAATAACAAGCCTATCAACGAATCAGAAACCAGCATTTACGAAGGACAATGACACTAGCCAATGAAAAATATGGGCGGAGCTTCAAGCCAATACTCGAATACAGCATGCCTCGCTTATCCCTACCATCCTGATTTAGAAAACACTCCTGCTTATCTTGCAAACAAGCTCCCAATATCTGGTAGTTCTTGGCAAACCTGAATGCAGGACACCACCAGACTGCAGATTAAGAAGTGTAAAAAAGAAGAAAACACAAGGCAGCATATCTTTTTCATCTCTGTATCCTAGATCCCCATTGCCATCAGGAACATCCCAATGATGCTCCAATTTAGGAATGATTGGAGGATGCACCTCTGGAAAGAATACTACATTGCAATGCATTAATCATCCACAACCCGGCTGCCTCTCCTGTCACTCGTTCAATTCATGCTTGTCTTTGACCTTCTACAGCGCCCCAGCCTTTTGGTTAGAACTGAGGTATAGAAATACCACACACATACATACTTACAAAAGACTAGAGTTCGAATTCTCAGTGTCATCATCTAAGAACACATTGTGAATTTGGGTAAATTAGATTCTTTATCTGCCAAAACTGGGAATAGGTGGAAACTAGCAAAACATTTTTAAAAAATGGACTTTTATATTTACATTTAATTTGCTTATCACAACACAGGAAAACTAAATACCCAAACTCTCGCCATAAGAATCAGCCAATCTGCATTGTTATATTATACAGATTTGTAGAGAGCCCTATCAGTGAGAGGGTATCCAGGCGCTTAGCAGATGCGACAACAAAATAGAAACAAGGACTACCCTGCCAGGGTAAATTTCAAGGTCCCATGGGATCCTTACAATTAAATGAGTGGTGACCAGAAAATACGTATCAGAGCCAATTATACATCACACAAAGTTGATTGACTTTTTTTGTGAAAATATATATAGTTTATTTGTTATTTGTTGAATTCATATGAAGGATTCATAAATACTTAGAAAAATACACATTGGTTTAGGCTCAACATTTAGGTCACGTGACCTTTATGGATGGCCCGAAGTGCATTCTTTGTCAAACTACCTTCTTTTCATCTACCTGCCTCCATAATGTGATTGCAGTCCTAGCAGCCATAAGATACCTCCTCTACAGGCCTTGATGTACCTTTATGAATGTTATGTATGTGAGTGTATATTTTTGTAACAAGTGAGTCTGAGAGTTAGTGTGATTCTAGTGGATGATTCTGGGAGTGTGTGGGACTTGGATGTGTGCATCCCGCTTGATTCAAATTATGGCTCAATCTAAAACTACTACCACAACGGTTTTTCTTTCAACCCTATATGTTATGTTGAGCCTAAATCAATGTGTATTTTTCTAAGTATTTATGAATCCTTCAAATGAATTCAACAAATAACAAATAAACTATATATATTTTCACAAAAAAAGGTCAATCAACTTTGTGAGATGTATAATTGGCTCTGATACGTATTTTCTGGTCACCACTCATTTAATTGTAAGGATCCCCATGGGACCTTGAAATTTACCCTGGCAGGGTAGTCCTTGTTTCTATTTTGTTGTTCTTTTCCCCCGTTTCCTGCCAGCATCCAAAATCCCTCTGGGGAACCCCCTTCTATTTTGTTGCTTAGCAGATGCGAGTCTAGCCACACCTAGGGCCTCGTGGGACTACTCTAAAAGCCAGGTCTCTAGCTTTTTGCAGAGTTTAAGAAATGAGGACGAAGCTCTTGTGTGTATGCGTTCCACCATTTAGGAGCGATGTAGAAGAAGGATCGACCGCCGGATCTGGTTTTCCCTAAGAGTGGGATATGTGCAAGTAGATGTCCGGAAGGGAGTAGGTGTCTGAAACGTTTGTGAAAGCAGAAGCGATTGCTGGGCCAGTGTTATGTAGTGCCTTGAAAGTGTGGGTGAGAAATTTGATTTGTGCTCATTTGTTAAAAGGGGAGCTCCTTCAGGTGTGGTGTGATATCAGTGTAATGTAGGAGGTCGAGTGTGATTCTGGCTACAGTGTAATAAATATTCTTCAGCCGTCTGGAGAGTTTTTTGTGGATCGCGGCATAGAGGGTGTTCCCATGGTCCAGCTTTCTTATGAGGAGGGTGTAGCTGAATAATGCTTATTCTACTTCCAGATTTTCGCATCATTGGGTTGGGTTTCTGGGGTTATACTAAAACAATGTGCCAAGGTCAGTACAATGCTCAATATAAGGCTCAGTGGGTTCCACAGAATTCCCCTTTGTTTGCTGGTTCTAGTATTGCTTAATTTATAATAAGGTAAGCAAAAAACAAGTTACTTACTTTTGGTAACACCCTTCTTGTACATACTATAATCTCAGAATCCTCATCTTTGAATTATCCCCAGCTATCAGACTGGATCCAGAAGATTTTGTAGCATAGCCCCTGCGTGCTGGTAGGTGACGTTGTGTAGCTCCGCGTCGAGTCAGTTCCGCCCCAGAAGCGACAACTGGAGCTGTAGATAGGTGCCACCTAAGGGAACTGACATTTTCTTTTTGAATATCGCTGGCATCCTCAGACTCTGAACCCAACAGTAATCAATTGTGCCATTGTGTAGATCTCTAAAATTGGGACCTAATTTGCTGGAAAAGAGCTCATTCAACAGGATGAACAAGAAGTAGGGCGGTGAGGAATCTGCGGTTTGAGAGAGTATCCACAAGAAAGAGCATTACCAAAGATAAGTAACTTGTTCTTCTGATGGATACTTTAGCTGCAGATTCTGCTCCTTCTGAATAGATACCAAAACAGTACCTTCCTAAGTAGTGAGTCTGTGTAACGGGCCAAACCAAAAGGTCCTGCCAGACCGAAAGGCCAAAATGCCCTAACCGTTGGACCTGGCTATCAAGACAGTAGTGCTTAGTGAACGTGTGACTTGATGTGATGCCCATGTCGCAGCCTGACAGATATCCAGAACAGGCACTCTGTATGTGAGCACAGTGGTAGCAAGTTTGGCACTGGAGGAATGGGCAATCAACCCTTCTGGAGGCTGTTTATTTACCATCGTATATCCGATGTTGATACAGAAGACTATTCATCCAGATATAGTCACTTTGCACACTTTGCAACAGAAAACCAGACAAAGAGCTGACCGTGACCCTAATGAACAAGTTACCTACTTTTGTTAATGCATTATCTGGTAGAGGCAATATCCAGCTGGAGATTCCTTACCTTTGAATTTCCCAGGTGTCTGGCTGATTCAGGAAAGTTTTGCACGAGCAATACGCCTTGCGTGCGCTGTGGGTGGCTCAATTTGGCTCTGTGTGACGTAATCGGCATCGTGAGTGTCGGTTATGACATCAGAATCACCTAAATAGTTGTCACCAAGGCATGCGGATATCAGTATTTTTCACTTTTCCACGCTAGAAGTGCAGAGCCATGAAGTGACTGACTTTAATGTGTAACATAATAAGGCCCTGAAAAAGGGAACAACTCTATCTGTAACCAATAAGTCTGTAGAATAGGGAGGCATGGGTGGGTCTGTAAAGAACCTGCAGCTAGATATTGTCTCTTCCAGATAATGCGTTACCGAAGATAGGTAACTTGTTCATCTAGTTGCAGATTCCTTACTTTTCAATAGATACCCAAGCCATACCATCCTGACAGTGGTCTGCGGGCAAATTGACTATATTAAGAAGTCCTGCAGGACCAAATGGGCAAAATGCCCATCCCTTCAGACCTGACTGTCCAGGCAGTAGTGTTTGGCAAACGTGTGCAAAGATGCTCACATTGCTGCTTGGCAGATGTCCAGGACTGGGACACCCAGACCCAAGGTCTTGGATGCAGCCTTCTCCCTAGTGGAATGGGCTTGTATTCCCTCTCGGGCTGCCTCTTATCCAGGGTGTAGCAGAACTTAATGCAGAGAAAGACCCAGCAAGAATTGTCATTTTCTGCACTGCCCGACCTTTCTTAGCTCCTACATACCTGAAGTGTTGGTCATCTACCCGGAACTCTTTGGTGTGGTCAAGGTAGAACGACAATGCTCTTTTTGGGTCCAGACGGTGGAGAAGCTCCTCTTCCTTAGAGGGATACAGGGGAGTAAAAAAGGTGGGCAGCGTGATTGATATACCCAGCTGGAATGGATTCACTACCTTTGGCAAAAATGAAGCCCAGGTGCGAAGCATCACTTTATCTGCAAAGAGCATCATGTAGGGAGGCTTGAATGACAATGCCTGCTATTTACTCACCCTGCAGGCATATGTTATTGCCACTAGAAAGACATTCTTGATGGTAAGCAGTCGGGTGGGGGGGGGGGGAATATGAATGGCTCGAAAGGAGCACACATGAAAAATGTGAGGACCAAATTTAGGTCCCACTGAGGCATGACAAAGGGCGTAGGTGGAAGGGTCCGTGAATAAATTCTAAGGGAGGCGCGCCACTACATTGACTAAAAAAATTTGTCCTTGTGGGCCCGAGGTCTCCGATCGCGTGATTCATCCTTGCAGTGGGCTACCCGACTGTGGCCCCGACTGATGCCCCAGTTCTGGTTCCTAATCTTTTGAGATCGAGACCTTTGTGACAGTCGCCGTGTGACGGAAGATTAACTGTCAGGTAAGAGTGGGAGTGGCCCACTTCTTTGGTGAATTGTATTTTGGATTTGGTATTTGATTCGACTTTTGCAAAAGCCGTACAGTAAGTACAGTTGTATACTGTAAATATTAGATTTTGCCCTTTGTTGTTTGGAACAAGTATACACATCTACAGATGCCTGGATTTAGTAAATTCCGGAAATGGTGTTGTTGTTATTGTACGCAGGACTCCGCATTGGAGAAATCTTCTCCGATTCCTCCTTTGGGACCCCTAATCATGAAGTCTATGCTAAACATGGTGTGGGCCCGATAATGTTTTCTTCACTTTGGCACAGGTATACGAAAGGTAGTGCTGAATTACAATGGCCAATATACGGTAGTTTTGAACCTCCTGTATTAGATAATTTAGAGAAAAAGTTGTTTCAAAGAAAAGCTAGACCTGCGATGTTTGATTCCTTTCGGTTTTGGCGCAAGGAGTCCAAACAGAAAGAAATCAAACTCAGAAAGAACGTAGTTAAAGTAATGCATATGAGTGAGATTCAGAAAGCCCAGAATCATGATAATCAGAGAATAGAAGAAGGTATAGTAATACATGATAGATTAAATAGAATGTAGCTAGATGGATGTTACGTTACAAAGAAGGTCCCCGAAAAAGCACGGGTAAAGGAGGATGACCCTCTCATGTCCTCCATGCTGAACACCCCTCCGCCCTATACTCCCGCCATGTATCCGACCCTTAATCTCGCCCAATTGACCCCCGCTACTGCTCCAGTGGCTTTTCCTGCCCATGCCCTGGTTTGTCCACTTCCTCTGCCACTTGTTCACAACGCCCGACTGTTCAAGCCACTGTACCAATGCAAGCCCACCCTTCTTTTCCTCTTTTTGCACCTTCCACTGGTTCTGTACCTGTCCAACCTAATATGCCTTCAACTTCCGTTGCAACCAACCCATTTCTTGTTGACAGTCATCCGACACCTTCCCCCAGTGCAGGACTATTAGCGAATGCATTTTCAGTGGTCCGTGATTATATCCCTTACGCAACTCCGCATAGACCACCCACTCGCAGACGACGCACCTTGCGCAGACTGATAGGTAGTACACAGGAACGACTCGCTGTGAGTCAACAAGCTCGTATGTGGATGGAAAATAACACTATGTACACCGCTCAGGATATATGGATGACAGTGGATCAGTGGACATGAATTCAACAGATTGACATTTTTTGTGAAATGTGTGGCATACTGATCCAAATGTGGGAGGAGTTTGTAGAATCAGGTCCACCCCCAGGTCTGTCTGACCTTCGCCATAAGGTTGAAAAAGGGGACATTCAGGGCCCAGCACTATTATGCGATCTATTCACGCTAGTAGCCTACTCCTTATCTGGTGTTTCACTAAATAAGGGTTTCCCAATGAGGGAGGTACAGCCTATTTGGAGAGACCGCTTTGCTGTTGCAGATGGCAACCCTGAAATACCGGCAGGTTTTAGGTAGATGGGGGTCCATGTCCCTTGGAAAAGGTCTGACATCCTCCAACTTAAAAACCAATTACCTGACCCACGTAAAAATCCAGCAGGTTATTATAAGGAATTGACTCAGACACTCCAATCTTGCGTAATGACTTTAGCAGATTTAGACATGTTAATGGGACAAGTAGTACAGACTGAAGTATGGTACAAAATACGCCATAATGATCAGACAGAATTTGGCCATACATGAAAGGAATTTGAGGAAGCTGACAGAGCTCGAACTGGTGGTGAGAATCCCGATCCCATGAACTTAGCCCTTCCGGCCCAGATACTAACTGCCATGAAAAGGATGTTGACATCTCACCGTATCAATTGGGACAGATTAGCTGCTTGCAAGCAGAAGAATGATGAAAGTGTCTCTGACTTTTTCACGCGAATCGAAAGCACATTCACCGACTATAGTGGACAGAACATGACCTTAGAAGGGGGACAGCGATTGTTTGTGGATACATTTGTGTCCAATCTGTTATCAGAGCTTGGAACTAAACTAAAAATGTCAGAAAGTGCATTGGCCATCTCCACCCGTCTGGTATTTTGAAAATGAACCAGTACTATGAGAATAGGGAGAATGAAGAGCGAGATAGAACAGATAAAAAGACTAAAGTCTTAAAAACAAAGGTGTTACTCCAACAAGCATACCCGACCCAGACCCAAAATAGAGGTGCCCCTAAGTTTTATCGAATAGCTCAGAGACCTGCCCCTGTGACTCCTCGCCCACCACTGGGACCCAACCAGTGCGCTTATTGTCGCCAGGAGGGTCATTGGCGTGACCAGTGTCCATTGTTGGTCGAGAATAACTCTGCCCCCACTGATCGCTTCACAGGACAACGTCCCCAGAGAGGACGAGGGCGAGGCAGACCTAGAACACAGTTACAGGACAGGCGCCCCCTTATGCAAGAGAATAGATTTGACACCGCTAATTATGAGGACCACAATTATTTTACTGAGGATTATGAGCCTGAAGAAGGGACGGGGTTCATGTCCCACTAGGATTGCCAAGGACAAGAGAAGGGACCTGTGCCTATTTCTGTTGACCAAAAGGGACCATATGTTCATGTTACAACACTGGGCTCCACAGAAAAATTCTTGGTTGACACTGGTGCAACAAAAAAATCTATTGCTAGGTCCAAAGTCCCTGGGGCCCCCTTGTCTAGCCCGAATAACATTTCTGTAGGGTTTTCTGGCACCCCAGTATCTAGCCCCATTTCACAACCACTGGAACTAACAATAGGACCCTATACGATTGATTCCCCTTTGGTTTTGACTTTCACATGTGGCAAAAATTTGTTGGGTTTAGATCTATTGAAAAGATTACTTGTAACAATATACTGTTCTCCTGATGGGGTTTACATCACCATGGGTCCCCCTACCACACACCCAGTATATTTGGCCTGCCCAGATCCCATTCCCCAGGAACTTCAGACTGTCCCCCCTATTCTTTGGGCCCAAGGTGATACTGATGTCGGCCTTTTGTCCATACCCCCTTTTTCTGTTACCCTGAACGAAAATGCTCGCCCTCCCCAACTTCCCCAATACAAAATACCCAAAGAAGGGGGAAAGAGCACTACTCCAGATCGTTTCTGAATTTGTTGACTAGGGTGTGGTTGAAGAGACGAGAGGAAATGTGTGCAATAGCCCAATTTTGCCTGTCCTAAAACGCACCGATCCTTCTAAGCCCCCTGTTTATCGTTTTGTCATTGATTTACGCGAGATAAACAAAAGAGTAGTACCCCAGTTTCCTGTGGTCCCAGATATCACCACCCTACTTACTATGGTTCCCCCGACTGCATGTTTTTTCTCTGGCATTGACTTAAAAATGCCTTCTTTAGTATATCCGTTGATGAACAGAGTAGGTATCTTTTTGGATTCTCATTGGCAGGACGGAGTTTCCGGTTCTGCAGAGCTCCACAAGGATATACAGAGAGCCCCTCAATTTACAGTCAGGCCCTCAAGGGCCAACTTGATTCCCTGACCCTACCCCAAGGTACTGCACTACTCCAGGACGTTGATGATTTGCTTATAGCGGGAGATACCGAGGCGTTATGTAAAGAAGCTACAATGAAATTGCTCCTGCATCTGGCAGAGTTCAATCACAAAGTTTCCCTCTCCAAACTCACGACTCCATTTTGTGTTGCCATGCTCTCGGCAACATGGTGAAGAACTGTTTTCCACGTCCCCGTTGAAACTTGCACAACCCTCCTCGCTTCTTGGAGTTGAGCCGATTCCGAGAAGCTGCCTGTGTGCCTCACCCCCCCAGACGTGTCGAAGACTCAGCTACATCCTGTCCACCGTTGGTAACTCAGCCTGTCACAACTCCTGTGCCCCGTGACCACGCCATCTGGTCAAGGAAGCACAAGGCTGTACCCTGTGACCACACCATTGAGCAAGGGAGCACGAGGCTGTGGACATTGTACAATAAGAGACAGATGTCCCCTGGCCACGATTGCACCACAAGACTGACGAAGAACTTGTCAAATGAGGAACTGTGTATTGTGTAAATGGGCGTGGCTAGCGCTATAAGTATGTGTGTGCTGCAGATTGAAGCAGCAGTCTCCGTAGAATTGTCTTTGTACCATTCTGGGACCCTGTCCTTAGCTTGAGCTAATAAATAACTTACTTCCCTCCACGGCTGGTTGTCCTGGTCTCTTTGGTAATGTACGACTTGAACAAGGAGAACCCGTAGATTCTAAGGTGTCCCCTGCACCACTGGCTTTGACTCTCCTAGTGGGGAAGAGGTCTCCAAAAAGCCAGTTCTACAGAGTTAGGGGAATACTGAAATCCCTAACCTGCACAGATAAGCTGCAACCACCACCATCACCTTGGTGAACTCCCGAGGGGTGCTGGTAAGGCACGTGACGCCTGTGGCCCGGCAGGATGGGGATGTGAAAATAAGTTTCCTGAAAGTCCAGCACTACCAGCCAGCCTCCAAGGGCCAACTTGAGCATCTTGAACTTCTACTCTCTGAGGAAGACATTGATGGTCAGAAGATCTCAGCGTCAGAAGATCTCAGCGCCGGGACACCTCCTTGTGAGGTAGCTGTTCGCGCTTTACAAGAATCTGTATTATTATTATTATTATCTAAAATAGGCAGCAACCCTTTGTTCTTCTTCAGAATCAGAAATTAGCGGGGATAGCAACCACTGCCTACTTCTGAAACCGGGACCCTCTCTATAGCCCCCTTGGCCAGGAGAGCTATAACTTCCTCATGGAGTAAATTTAAATGATCCTACGCCAACCGTTCTTGAAGTGGCAGAATAGGAAGAGGAAAAGAAAAGAAGGGCAGAGAATAGCCCTCCTGAATGACCTGCAAGACCCATTTGTCCGATGTTATGGACCTTCAGTGGAGGAGATGGTGATGGATTCTACCTTCACTGGAGTAGCATGGTCATTCAGAATCAGACTAGGAATGCTTGGAGGCTGTAGCTGCAGAGAGCTGGGTGGCAGATGAATTCTGGCTTCCATTCCGAGGTTGGAATGAGCTGCGTCCAAGTCCTCGCACAACTTGGGAAGTCTGCGCAGGAAGGTGGCTGGGATATGGTTGGCACGGCTAGAAGCCCCTTCCATTGCCATGACAGGGGCGAAAGCTAGACTAGCCATAGGGTGTTAGAGAGGCCACAGGATCTGGGCTTATCATGAGAGTCCTTGAAGAACTCCAAGGCCGAGTCTGCCTTCTCTCCAAAGAGATGACATCCATCAAAAGGTATGTCCATCAAATTAGCCTGTCTTACACCTTTGTACCATATGTTTCTTAAATACTCAGAATGTATTGCACAATGGAACCATGAATTAGTTAAGTCTGCCTACTGAATACTAGGAAACAGACCGCTTCGTACGCTCTTGCCTCAAAATTGTTGATCTGTCTTTTTGTCTGTGGGTCACAGGCTGTGCCCCCTTGACATTACCTTTAATCCATTGTTATCTTTCACACTTGATAAAATAAATTCCTTTCCGGCTGGACAAAGAACATATTGGCTATTTAGCTTATGTTGATTCTAACTCTGAATGTTCATGTTCTAGGGACCCCTGTCTTTAGTAACTCCTTACCACCATGGCATAAGAAGCCCATTCCCCTGTAGCCACAGTTGGAGGAGAAACATACCAGTATCTGGGGATGTGTCCAGTCCACTGGCCTCCCCAAGTTCCACATACCAGTCCATCTGCTCCACAGACACATCCCGGTGTTCTAAAGGGCGATAGACCCCATCCAGTCCTCTTCCATGCCTGAAAAGTCTTGTAAATGACCAGGCAATAACAAAGAACGTCTCAGGGTCCTACAAGCACCGGAGTCTGCGTTAAAAGCGACGCCGTTCCGATTCTGAGTCAGGGGATACGGATGGGGCTGGCGACGGTGGCACTGAAACCACTGACTTAGGGTCCAATGCCGGGAAAGTTACGTTGGCACGACTGCCGTCGTCCCGGATCAGTAATCGGATCCATTAGGCCGCACCAGCGCCGCAGCCAGAGATGATGGCTTTGAATCCAATGGGCCCCATTCGACCCTATGGGGTCCAAAGGCTCACCAGAGGGGTTGGCCCGCTCAAATACGCAGAATATGGCCTCGTAAAATTATTTTATTTGAGTGGGGGTTACTCCATTTCCCAGAAATGGAGGGAGACACAGTGTAGACCCTGGCTGCGGTTCCGCAGAACCGTGCATAGAGATTCGATGCTCCTTTCCTCGTTCATCAGCGGATGACAGTAGAGGCGAAGATGAAGTCCACATGGACTTCTTTTTCTTGTGCCTCTTCCACGATTGTCCCGAAGACCTTGAGTGGGAGGAAAAGACTTCAGGAGCAGTCCTATGACCTCCTCTTCTTCGATCGGGTTCTCAGTGGAGTCTCGCTGGATGGTGTTGACTGCCGGGCTGGAAGGAATTTCATGGCCCACTCCCGCAATGCCTTCAGAGCCATGGCCCGACATTCAAAGCACGACTGAGTCGTGGTCACAATCAAGACATTAGAGACCGACAAGGTGAGGGTCAGTTACCGACAAGGCACAGTCACTTGTGCCACATGGTTTAAACCCTGTTTTTCTACAAGACATCCTAAAAAAAGTCAGAAAAAAATCTGCCAAAATGTGACAGAGGGGTAGCTCTTTCCAGATCATCGCATAACTGGTGGGGAAAAAAAGAAATGACGTCCATGCGCCTGGGTGGCTAACAACGCAGACGGCATGACGTAGAGCCGAATGGAGCCACCAGACGGCGCATGCAAGTATAACTGCGCACGCAAAGGTTTCTGGATCCAGCCTGACGCCTAGGGAATTTAAAGGTAAGGAATCTGCAGCTAGAAATCTCTAGCGGATGGTATTTTGTACGATCGATATAAAAATGTGAGTGGTCTTTTGTGTTCCAAACAGTAAAGTCTCTTCTCCACTTTCTGGGGATGAGACGCGGCACAGAATATTGGAAGAAGGATGGATTGGCTGTTGTGACACACTGCTCTGGTCATCAGCACCAGTTTGCCTGGAAAAGAGGTGGTGTAAGGTGGCTGAATCACCAGAGCCTGAAGCTCACTCACACTACGGGCAAAGGTCCTCAGGATGAGAAAAAACGTCTTCAGAGTTAGCAGACGTAGGCGACACATGTGTAGTGGCTCAAAGAGAGGACACATCAGGAAAGTAAGGACCAAGTTAAGGTCCAACTCTGGCATAATAATTGGTGAGTTGAGGAGGTCATAGGGCTCAATGTGTTTTGTCAATTGGAGGTGTACACATTTTTCTAACAATTTGGCCAAGGTAGGGATATTGGAAATAGGGCGATAGTTGTTTAGGTCTGTGGGGTCTGCTGTGGGTTTCTTTAGTATGGGCGATACTAGTCCTACTTTGAGGGAGTCCGGGATGCATCATTGTTGAAGTGAGCTGTTAATGATTTTGGTCCAGAGCGGGAGAAGCAGTGGGATGAAAGTCCTTTACAGCGTTTGCGGGTAGAGGGTCAGTGAGGCGATTGGAGGGCTTCAGGGTACTGAGAATCTTGCCTATAGTTTCTTCTGTGTAAGTATCGAATGACGACCATGAAGCCTTGTTTTTTAGATCAAGGGGTGTTTTGCTGTGAGGGCAAGAGTATAGGCTTAAGTCAGTGAGGAGATCTTTCTTGATGTTATCTGTCTTTAGATTAAAGAAGGTAGAGAATTCTTCACAGGTCGGTTGTGTGCTAGTTGTGTTTTATAATCGTGGAGGTTCTTACTTGGATTGAGTTTAGATTACTCAAACTGTTTTTGGGGTGGTTTCTTGCTTGGTCTAGCTGGTGGCTAAAGAAGTCTGCTTTCGAGCGTTTGATTTTCCTAAAGTGAGCGTTTGTTTTTTTCTTTAGTGTTTTAAGGTGCATAGCCGATGGGACTGATCTCCAATTGCGTTCCGCCAGTCTCATAGATCGTCTATCTTCGTTAAGCCGCCAGTCGTACCATGGTTTTGAGTTTTTAGAGGAAAATCTCTTTAACTGAAGGGGGGCAACCGCATTGATTTTTGAGGTCAGCGATTTGAGGTAGTGGTTGGTGAGAACCTGTACGTCGGAGGGGCCGGTAGGGGGTAGGAGAAGATTGTAACTGGGAGACGGTAATGAGTTGGTACTGAGTTTCTTCAGGTCTCTTTTCCAGACCTTTGGTTTGGTGGATTGAGCCGGGTTAAGTTTCACGTTTTCATTGATAAAGAAGGTGATAATATGGTGGTCTGACCAATCACAGGGTTGGATCAACTCGAGTTGGATGGAGTCGCCTTTGGAGATGATTAGATCCAGGATAGAGCCTTTGTTGTGTGTAGGGTTGTTGCAAATTTGGGTGAGGTCTAGAGCGCTGAGGAAGTTTTTGAAACTATTGACCACAGAGTCGTCGTGATCGTTCCAGTGGAGGTTGAAATCACCAAGGAATATTTGTGTGTTTTGTCGTCCAGAATTAGTTGTGACCATGTCCATGAGGTGTTCAGTGAAGGTGAGGTTGTCCCCTGGTGGATGGTAGATAATATGTAAAGAGCATACTGGATTGCCACCGCTGTCGATGTCGAGGCAGATGTGTTCACAGGAGGAGAATGCAGGGGATATGGCTCTATTTACTGAGAGGTTGCTCCGGTGAATACATTCGATTCCACCCCCTGGTAATTAGGGGGTACTAGAATGTCAATGAGTGGCGAGGAAGATTCTGTTAACCAGGTTTTGGGAGTATGGTCAGGTCTAGGTTGTGTGCGATAATGAGGTCGGCTATGTCTGCAGCGTGTCTAGGGGCCGATCTACAGTTCAGGAGTGTGCATTTAAACCGGGGAATGACGATGGAGGAAGAGGGGTCCAGAGTGAGTGTGACTTTTTTTTAAATTATTGGCAATGATACTTCTATTGCTTTGTGTGGAGGACCTGTGAGGGTTGGGGTGGATAGTAGAGATGGGACAGTGTGCGGGGGCTATGTGGGTCTTGAGAGAGGTTCATAAGTCCCGAAATTGGATTGATGCTTCGCAGTGGGTGGGATGCAGAATTGTGGGAGGGAATTGAAGTCCAGTAAGGAGGATTATGTTTGTATGAGAGTGGAGGATGGGTGGGGGGCTTGCTTGGTGAAAGGGTTCTGGGGGGACTGGGGTGCCTGGGTTGATTTGAAATCAACTCTTTGAAAGTATGAAGTTCCTCTTTAATTTGGAGAAGAGTGGACATAATGTTGTCCAAAGTGGTGTTTTGAACGGTAATGGTTGGGGTAGTTGTCCGTGGGATGAGTTGAGGAGATTTGGCCTGGTTCGATGTAAAATCCGATGAAGGCGTGGGAAGAATAGGCGGGGGTGTTGAGTAGAGTGTTGGGCATATCGTTGGCATGGATGTATGGGTAGTCGGAGTGGTTGGTGGTGGGTGAGGAGGTGTGGGAGGTGTGTCCGGGAGTGTAGTATACTCTGGTGTATGATTTGGTGGAAACGTGGGAGAGGGTGTAGCGTGTGTGATTAGGAGAGTTGCAGCTGAGGCTGAGTAGTGGGTGCGGTAGGTAGGTGGGGGGGTGGGAGGAGTAATGGGGTGGGATATGTTCTAAGGGGGGATTAGAGAGGGTTGGGATGTTCATTGAGTGGTCGTGGTGGGGAGACCTTTTATACGCCACCTGGTGAACTCAGGGGTGTTGGTTGGACTGGGGGATCAGAGTTCGAGGTGGACAAGTGGGATAGGGAAGGAGCAGGGGAAGAGAGAGTTACGGTGGGGGAGCTGTTAGAGTGGGAGTGACCTCTGACTGGAACCGGTGGGGAAACAGCTTCTATAGTGGGAGCGTGAGTGGTTTCAATACTGGGGTGGGGGAGGAAGAGAGTGTCGTTGTGATGCAGGGCGGAGTTAGGGGGAAGGATGGTGATGGCGGGGGAGGGGCTAGAGGGGGGGAGAGCTATGGTCGTACTGGGGGAACTAACAGATTGAGTAAGGGGTGAGTTTGTTGTTACAGTCGTGCAAGTTGGAAGGAGGAGACGTGCGTTGGAGGGTGGGGTAGAAAAGTTGAGGGAGGCGTAAGGTTCTGAGCGCCGTGATGGCAGGGGGTTAGGGGGTGGTATAAGGGGTAGAAGTTGTGGTATCTTGGGTGCTAGGTGTGGGGGTCAATTGGGTGGAAGTAGGTGGATTAGAGACATGCTCTTTAATAATGGGGAAGATGTTATCAAATAGGTTTAGACTACGCTCCGTGGACTGAATGAGAATAGTTCCGTTATTGTAAATGGTGATAGTTGCTGTCGCTTGGAAGAGTTGTGATGGTGCAATGGCAATCACTACTAGTCCATGTGTGGATTTCCTCGTGGAGGAAATTGAGAGTAAGGCTTTTCTCCATTGGGCTCTACGTTTAGTGTAAAAAATGATGTCGGTGGTCGCGATCCCATTGTAGTGAAAAATAAGGATCAGCAAAGGGAGTTTCTGGGAGGGATTTTAAAAAGTTGTGTTTGAAGCGTTTGGCAGATTTGTTTGTGAGTTTTGGGGGGGTAAATGATATTGAAGGTGTGAGTGCATGTGAGTTCCATGTTGTGAGCTGTGGTGTAGGTGAGGGAGTATGTGGGGTAGAGTGTCATAGCTGGCTGGGGTCAGTGTTGAGTCAGGGCTAATGTATTAAGGATGTGGAAGTGAATGAGGCAGTCTAAGATGGCCGACTTTTTAGTCGAGGGCTTGGTAGAGGGTTATGCAGTCCTTTGTTTGTATCCAAAATAGGACAGATGGGGAGGACATAATAGTCCTACCTCAGTTGTATTAGTCCTGTTTCAGTTACAATGAGAGAGACATAGGCCCGTGAGGAAGAGTTGTAAAAAAGGCCCCCTTGGAGGTGTAGAGCCTTCTGACACATGATACACAACCCCATGCTGCCCTGTTTGTTGTAGTACCCAATGGCAGTTGTGTTGTCTGTGACAATCTGTACCCGTTTCCCTGTGAAAGATGGGAGGAACGCCTTCAATGCCAAGCGAAATGCTTGCAACTCCGGCAGATTAATAAGGAGGCGAGTCTCCACCAGAGACCAGAGTCTCCTGATCTCCACCTCTCCTTGATGACCTCCTCAGCCCAAAAATGGAGCATCTGTCACAACCTGTAGCTCTGGGTGGGGTATGGAGAGAAGCCTACTGCTGGTCTAATTGCAGTCAAGCAGCAACCACTACAGATCTTTTGCAGTCTCCTCCGATACCTGGATGGATTCGGACAGGTTTCCTAAATTCTGGGCCCACTGGGACTTCAGATCCCACTGTGGAGCCTGCTTGTGGAACCAGGCGTGGTCCACAAGCAGGATACAAGAGGCCTAGAAGCCTCACAACTGCTCTCCCGGAGACCTAGGTCAAGAGTTGAAACACACAAAGTATAGCCCGAATGTCCTGGTCTGGTTGAGATAGAGTAAAGGCTCAAAAAAACACCTTATCCAGGATGGCTCAGTTGAGTGCGAGCCTTTGTGAAGGAGTCAATGTTTGCATTGCCACCTTTCATGGAAAATCCCAACAATGTCAACATGTTGGCAGTCATCTGTGGGTGATTTACAAGCTTGCCTTCATTAGCCAGTCTTCGAGGTAGGGAAAGAAAGACTGGTATTGCCAATCTCCACAGATGGGCTGCAACCAACACCATCACCTTTGTGAACACCCGAGGTAAGGCCAAAAGGCAGTACGGAGGACTGAAAGTGCTTCTGGCCTACCTGAAACCACAGATAACATCTGTGGGATTTCAGGACACAGATGTGAAAATAAGTGTCCTGCAAATCCAATGCCACAATTGCGTCTCCAGGTCCAAGGCATACAGAACTTAGGCCAGGGTAAGCTTCTTGATCTTTTCCTTCTAGAAAAAAGGTTCCAGAGGGTAAATATAAAGGATGGGGTGAAGGCCTCCATCCTTCTTCGGCACCAGGGAATAATGTGAGTAACAGCCCTTCCTGATCTCTGATGCCAGCTCCCTCTCTATGGGTCCCTTGTGCAAGAGAGTCTGAACTTCTCCTTGTGGGTATGGAGGGGTGTTTTTTCTGAAGGGTTTGTGATGTGAGTGGCATATGTGGGTGGTGAGACAGGAAGGGAAGAGAGTAAACATGTTCCACAAATTGGAGGACCCATTGGTTGGATGTGTGGCTCCACCACCCTGAGAGCTGAAATGTGATGTAGCCTCGTACTGAGCAATCATGCACTGCTGAGGATAACCTACGTTTCTGCTGCAGCTGCTCTCTTTAAATCTTTCCACTGCCAAGTCTGACTTAGCTTCATAGAACCTACAGCCATCAAAAGGCATGCCCATTAAAGTTTGCTGGATGTCATTTGGGAAGCCAGTGCAGCAAATCCAAGCTTTCACACTGGTCCTCACTGACTTATCCAGCCAAGCTGTAGAGTTCAGACCTTAAGAGCAAGGCTAGAAGAGGCAAACATGTGTTTGACTAATTGAATGATTCCATGCATTTGGGTACTCTATCAGTTGGAGTGGTCGGAACAGCATTTGGGTTAATTATGCTCGGGAACACCTGTACTACTAGGCTCACTAGAGTACGATGTTGAAAAAGAAAATCTGGGTCTCTGGGAGCAGGCTTATGTCATCTTGTTGAATGGGGCAAGATCCTGTCTTTGCCCAGATGCCCATCAGCTTGTCAGAGAAGCCTCAATAAAGGGTAGAAGAGGTTCTTGACTCATCTGGCTTGGGTTAAGGACTTCCATCAAGACATTTGGTTTGACTTCTGTATTAAGTACACTGAGGTCTAAAACATATGCTGCTCTCCTAATTAATGTGCAATGGAAGCAGACTCCTCTGTTGCCATTGTAGGATTGGGGAAAGGAGGGGAAGGCCAATGTCTGGAGAAGTATCTAAGCCACTGGCATCTTGTAAGCCCTGGAAGAGATTGTTGTCATCAAAAAGATCATTGGGTTGTAGTTCTTGTATTGTTGGAATGTTTCAGGTCCTGAGTGCGAGTACAGGTGTGCTGTATGAGGCCTCAGAGGGTGTTGCAGATTTGTTTAGGAGTTCCACAAAACTATCGGCTCTGAATTTGATGTAGATGCAGGCATTGAGGCTCTGACAGGTGGTGTTGGTCATGCTCGCAGAGCTGAGCTGAGCTCGAGAAAGTAGCCCATCTCAAGTCTAGGTGAACAGTGGGTCATGTTCGCGCTATATAAAACCTCAAATAAATAAACAGTCGGGAATGGATCTGCAGGTAGTAACCCGAATAGAGGCCATGTTGAATTTTTAGGGCCAAAAGGCACTTCAGAGGGATTCGATGGGTATCTTAATGTTGGTCCACGGGCCAGCCTCAGGTCGTGGAGCTCTTGTGGCTGTTCCAATGGCCTGGGAAAATTGGGGCGCATCATGGTTTGAATTGGTTCTGACGACTCCACAGCTTGGAGGTAATCAGATTGTCACAAGACCCTATCTGATAGGAGTGGCGGGATGAAGGTGAGGTGTGCTTGAACTTCTTGTGTTTTTTTTGTTGTCATTTTCGACTTACCTGAGCTTTGTGACTTCAACGATGATTAATCACAAGACCCGCCTTGAAAGCAAGGGCGCACCCATGACCTCGGCCTGGGATTGGGTCTTCTGTGACTACCTTCGGAGTTCTGCAACAACAAATTTGGCTTGGCGATGGCTTTTTGGTTCACATTTGCACCGCAGTCATATGGCGCCAAGTCGTGCTTGGAGCTGAGACTCCAGAGACAGATATTGTGGGTATCCGTCACTTCCATCTAGCACTGACAGTCCCTGTCTGGGTTAAAACCTGTGGTTTTATGAGATGGCATCTTAGAACACTAAAAACTTTTTTGAAGGAAAAGTAGTCTAACAACTGATAGGATGGATGGTACTCTGGATCTGCGTCGGAATACGCAGAAAGAAAGACACAGAGATATAATCGACCGACGTAACATCCGGGTGGGACAGATCTGACGCAAAGATGCATAAGGCCACTTGGTGACTTGCTAGGAAATTTTTAATGAAAAATCTCCAAATCTAGCCTGGCGCCTAAGGGTATTCACAACGTGAGGAATCTGCGATTCAAAAACTCTATCAGACTTCCCAATATCACACTCTCCTGGCTCAATCCGGAGCCACTAGGGTAACTTGAGACCAGCAGTTCTTGATTTCAGAACTCAGGGCAGGAGAGGCTGATGCCAGAAGGTAAACCAGAGTTTTGCGCTGCATTCTAAGTGGAAAGCATCTCCAAGGGATAGCTTTTTGGAAACTTCAACACGTAAAAGTGTTGAGACTGAACGTTCTCGACGATGGCAAAGAGATCGAACCAGGGAACTTCACAATGATGGAAAAGGTCCAGCGCCACCTCCGGATGCAGCTGCCATTCGTAGTCTGCGAAGCATCATTAACTGAGTTAATCTGACCTGGCATTTCGCAATCCTGCCAGGTGCTGTACAATCAGAGAGATGCCCTGACAATTCAGCCAAATCTTGGGGCACAGAGCCTCTTGGCACAGACTCCTGGACCCCCCACTCCACCCTACTTGTTGCCGTACAACATAGTGGTGGTGTTGTCTGTCAAGACCTGTACCAGTTTCGACTTGATGGACAGCAGAAAGGCATTTAATGCCAAGTGAATGACCTACAACTCCAGCAGGTAGGTGTGAAGGTGAGCTTCATTCAATGGTAGAAGTAGGTCAAAGGAAGTCTGTCAAGATTTTAGGTCTCTGTGAACTATAGTCAGATGTAAATTTCAGCTTCTGCTGCCTTTATAATCACCATGGAGAAGGACGCCAACTCTTTTGTAGAAGGGCCTTGGCAGACACCAGTCCCTTGTCAGGGAAAGAATCCAGCCCACTGGTCTCTTGTACGTCTATCTATCTATTTATTTATATGTTTATATAGCGCTAGAATCGACTCCCGAAGGAGTATCTCTGCGCTTATCTAGAAATTATCATCACCATATGGTGGGAAAAAAT
This sequence comes from Lissotriton vulgaris, assembly GCF_964263255.1. Taxonomy (NCBI): domain Eukaryota; kingdom Metazoa; phylum Chordata; class Amphibia; order Caudata; family Salamandridae; genus Lissotriton; species Lissotriton vulgaris. The sequence continues at coordinate 275,367,683 of NC_141687.1, read as the reverse complement.
CCTCCCCACCATCACCATAATTGCCATCACCATCAAAAGCAGATTGGCGCTGATCAGAGCCCAACCCAAAGAACTGTTTGAGTACTAATGTGTTTGTCGCTAGGCAAAGGCTGGGAGTGTAGGAACTAAGCTTATGCATGGCTTCGATCAAGAACAAAAAGATTTGGTTTGGAGTCGGTTGAGTCTGCGACTGTGTCGATGCGGCAGGACCTGGAGCAGACTCCCCTGCGGCCAATCCTGACGCTGCTCTCATACATGAGAGCAGTGACGCAATTGGCCTGAGCGCCCTCGATTTGCGCTCCCAGGGAGACTGGGAGCCTGTGCTTGCTGTCTCCAACCCGGCAACGCAGCTCGGGTTGGAGACAGCTTTAGTGCGCATGTCGGTTTGGCAGTCCCAGGATGGCCGGCCACACCCACATGCATACTAACAGTGCCCACTACATCCCCTCGTCACTGTTACCCTGATGGCCCGCATCCAAAAACTTGGCCTGGAAAGGAAAATTAGAACAGTAATAAACACGTTTTATTATCTTTTTATTTTTCACGTTTAAGGCTGCTGGCAAGGGGGGTGACGCTACATCAGATGCCTGGGGGATAATCTAAAGATGGGTAGTTTGTGGTCAGAAATATCCATTAGATGCTTTAAGTATAGAAATCCAAAGACAAACAATCATGGATACATATCTGCTTGTAACTGACACATGGCAACTTGAGATCTATGCCCTAAGCAGATCTGAGGTACAAAAAGGGGGTGGTGATGGACGGAGCATCTGAATCAATCACCAACCCATTTTGTACTGCTCTAAGCAGATCTGAGTCATTTAAACTGGAAAAAAAGCCTTTGCACACAATTCAATCACGATTAGGCAGTGAGTACAAGTCACACTCCCAGAAATGAGCTCCTCATTTACAAACAGCTAACTTTTGATATTTTCGTTGAAGGATTGTGAAAAAAGACTGCAACCCCCAGAATACATTAGTTGTAGAAACTGACATCTGGTAAGCCGGATTTTAAAAGTGAAATCACATATTGCAGAGATCACCTCTGCATTAGACGACCGATGCTAGTTGTGTTGTACTTAGTCCCTACAGCGCCTAAAAAGACACAGAATCTGTCATGCGGAGCTAGAATGTAAGTATGGCCATACATGCGGCCACAGAAAAGTAACAAAAAACACAAAAAAACAACTATGAAAAAAATGAACAATGATAGGTCGGAGGTTTAATGGTACCTTAACAGGAATAAATGTTTTTCAAGTGAACTGGGGGCAGAATCCCACAGAGCAACAAAGGGCAGCTGAGCAGTTTTCAATTAGTGGTGGCGGGAGATTTGCAGGGCGGGGCTCTGGATAAATGCCCCCTCTCGCAATTGCTTCAGAACGGTGGACAAACCTGGTGTCACAAAAGGATCTTTGACCTCTTACTGGACCTGTTGGTATTTCCAATTTCCTCATATAACAAGGCCCTAATGTTGCAAAGAAGGAAGTCGGCAGATACTGCCGAATCAGAGGAAATAAAAACCACTAGACCCATAACCTCCCGAGGTCAAGAGGTTACAGCTCCAGGGCCTCGGCATGTAAGGTGGAGCACTAAGAGGATGGTTTCAGGTGGCCTTAAATTACCAAAATGTGGCTGGTCGCTGGCAAGAGGAAAGGAAGATAAGATCAGCCTCAGAGTCGGATATAACATACATGAATGCAGCACGCAGATCACAGGAACACAGTCAAATTAAGCTGTCACTTGCAGTCCATTGTTCAAAAATCCTTGCAACGAGTCGTGCTTGCCTGATCAAAAACACATGCTAAAAACATATATGCTTTTGGCTTTTTCAGTGTGGTGGGGATAAAAAAAACAAAATCCTGCACCAAACATTTGGTACTCTGCTACTTGAAAAAAATGATAAAAGTTATTTTACTTTACCGTCGTGTAGATTTTAGTCTTCGGGACGGCGGGGAGTTATGCCCGACAAATCTAGCCCCGTTTATTAGGCCAATAAAAAATACAAACGTTTAGGACACCCCTGTAAAATCTGCCAGCACTCGTACCTTCTTGATTGGATAAAGGCAGTGCATAAGTGAACCCCACCTCCAGCGCCCCGCCCACACACAACAGCAGTGAGCTGAAATCAGGCACATGCCATGCGACCACGACTCTAGAGAGGAACTCACTTCACTTGCGCCCCATCAACACTTGTACCCTCTTCAGTACAGCCTTGCTGCGCTATATACGACGTACACCATCACCCCTGAGCTACTACTAGGAAGTGTTGCCTTTCCATTTCTTCGGAGTGCTTAATGAGAGGGAATAAGCATTGCAAAGCCAATAGGTCTCGCTTTTTGTCGCGGTCGGCATGACTGGCGGGTTGCGCAGGTTCGCGGAGGAGAGGCACACAGGGGGGGGGGGAAAGGGGGGTTTATTTAAATTTTTTTTAACTTACCTGTCCTGTTTTCCTACTCTCCTGCTGAACAGGAAGCAGGCAGTCTCCCTCCACTCCCCTAAGCTAATCACTATGCTGCAAAGGCGGTGTTGTGATTGATCGGGACGCACCCAGTCGGGCACCTATGGGGTGGCCATTTTCTCTATGTAGGCTGCATGCAGCTTACATAGAGAAAAGTCAGAGTGCGCATGACTGGTTTGGTCGGCCCCAGAGGGCTGACCAAACAGTCAGGGCCCATAACATTGGGCAAGCCACTCCTCCCGACTCACCTGCCCTCAACCAGGCATTCCCTTCTGCTTTCTCGCAGTGCGAGAAGCAGAAACATAAAATGGTATTTAAATGCGAAGAAGCAGTGAGGCAACGTCCGCCCTAATGGAGGAGCTGCTGCTGGGTGCACAACATCCACAATGCTGTGTAGTGTTTACATTTTTTTTAAAACACGTCATTTTGCTGCTGCGTGAACCACGCATGGACTCACCTACAAAATGAGACTGGATTTTTTTTATTTAGTTACAGAACCAAGTTGGATCAGTAACTAAATGTGCAAATGATTTTTTTATAAACTGGGCAGAGGGCTGAAGCAACACAGAGGAAGGTATGGGCCGAAAGGTGAATCAACAAGTTTACTGCAAGTTTACTGCCAAAGCAAAACGGGAAGAGTCGTGAAAACAACAGGGGGCAGGGCTGGAAGGGACGCAAGAACAACACAGGTTTGAGGAAAGCAGCGTATGAGTAGGGGGCAATGGTAAAAAGCACATGGGTGAAAGCAAGAGGGAGGGTGCAAAGGGGAACAGTTGGGTAAAAGAGAGCACCTCAGAGTGCAAGAGAACAGACGTACACGAGGGAGACAGCTCAAAAACCACATGCACTCTAATGGAGTGCTTCACATAAAAGAAACAAGCATTGGAAATGCAATAGGTCTCGCATTAGAAAAGTTGGAGCTATTGGACTTGTAAATGACAAATATTTTATTTATTTGTTGGTTTTTAAAATAGCTAAATTGATAGCTTTGTCATTTACAACACCAATAGTTATAACTTTCGCGAATGTGACACCTATAGCATTTGGAATGCAACATGTTTTGTATTTACGTGACTTAGATGGCAGCTCTGGTCGTTAGGCCACATCTCTAGAGAGCAGGAGAGTGCAGCAGGGGAGAGAAGCACAGCAATGCAATAGGTCTCGTATTAGGAAAGTTTGAGCTATTGGTATTGTAAAGGACACATTTTTTATTTATGTGCTTGTTTTGAAAATAGCAAAATTAATAGCTTTGTTATTTACAATGCCAATAGTTTTATCTTTCGCAAATGTGACACCTATTGTAACACAATATGTGTTGTAGCACTGAGTGGTGTGAGGGGGTGTGAGGGTGAGGGTGAGTGGGTGTGTGAGTGTGTGAGGGTGAGGGGGTGTGAGGGTGAGGGTGTGTGAGGGTGACGGTGTGAGGCTGAGTGAGGGTGAGAGGGTTGTTAGGGGGTGAGGGTGAGTGAGGGTGTGTGAGGATGAGGGGGTGAGGATGGATGAGGGGGTGAGGATGAGTGAGGGTGTGAGGGTGAGGGGGTGTGAGGGTGGGTGAGGGTGTGAGGGTGGGTGAGGGTGAGAGGATGTAAGGGTGTGTGATGGTGAGGAAGTGTGAGGGTGACTGAGGGTGTGTGAGGGGGTGAGGGTAAGGGTGTGTGAGGGTGAGTGGGTGTGTGAGGGGGTGTGAAGGTGTGTGAGGGTGGGTGAGGGGTGTGAGGGTGAGTGAGGGGGTGTGAGGGTGAGTGAGGGGGTGTGAGGGTGAGTGAGGGGTGTGAGGGTGAGGGGGTGAGTGTGAGGGGGTGTGAGGGTGAGGGTGTGAGGGTGACAGGGTGTGTCAGGGAGAGGGGGTGAGGGTAAGGGTGTGTGAGGGTGAGGGGGTGAGGGGTGTGGGGGTGAGTGAGGGTGTGTGAGGATGAGTGGGTGAGGGGGTGACATGGCCTTGGTACTGTGTGAAGCACCATCTAGGTTCCTTTGGCTGTATGCCTGTATGAAAAAAAAATAACACCACAAATGGCTGGGCTCCGCGGTTGCAATGGACTGTGCTTACGACACAATTCAACAAGCACTGGCAAAGGCAGAAGCTAAACGGCTGATAGAAGGGCCACATCCGCACAACAGGAAGAAAACAAACAGAAACAAGTCGGGCGGCACAACAGGGGCTGAAAAAAGGGGAGGCTGAAAAAATAAAGGGAGACACGGCCTGGCGGGCGTGAAACTGCAGGGAGAGAGAGGTGAGGTGCTGGCGGCTGGGGAGGGGGAGGAGAAATGCGAGCAAGGCTGTGTGCGGGGAGAGAGAGGGGAGGTGCTGGCGGCACCAAGCTGGCTGGGGAGGGGAGGCGGCAGAGGTTTCCCCAAACATATTCCTTTTACATTGTTTCAGAGACTGGACAAATTCGTAACTGTGGTTTCAATTCGATGTTCCTTTTGCAGGCAGTCCTCAAGACGACAGAAATGACTTGATTTGGTCTAGGGTATACAACGTTTCTGACTGATGCTAAATCATTGGAGGGAAGGCCTTCTGAAAGAAAATACAGATTCAAAGGAAACCTCTGCGACTGTATGGAATTATTAAGCTTGTAAAGCACCAGGCTACATTGAAGTAGACACAACTCATGCCAAATAGTCAGAACTAACCCAAACGAGGAAGGCTTCTCTCTTAAGAATTTTAACAAAGCAAACGTCTCTGAGGACAGGGCAATCATCAAAAGGGTGGGGGCTCTCTAAATTGGGATGGGCAAACCTCTTTTCAAAACGGTAAAGGGTCCTTGAACAAATGCTAATTACATAGGGGTGGGACTTTTGCGTGTAAGGGGTTGACTTTCAAATGGAGATGGGATTCACTTCAAAGAAGGGCACTCCCCTAGAGGGCTCAATGTTCCCAGCCCTAGAATGGGCATTTAGTGTCCTACGGGGATCCCGCTTGTCTATGTCCGCGTTCTGCCCTCACAGAGTACATTTTTCAACCATCTAAGCAGCTGCCTGCCTTACTGAGCTGGTTTTCATCGGGGAGGAGGAAGATTTAAAAGCAGGGTTCGCAAGAACACTGACCGGAAGCATTACACGAGACAAACCATTGCGGCCAGGGACTTGAAGTGGGCCCAGGATTGGGGTTGGGGGGAGGGAGAGAGAGGACATGCGGGTGCACGTTATTAGGATGGAGGGTGAGGAGGTAGTGTGAGACGCACGGGAGAACGAAGTACACATGAGGATGAGATACATGGGAGTGGATGGAGGTAGACTAAGAATACAATCAATATGGAGGAATGGTGTGAGGTGAGGTTAGTTCACAGATCCGGGCTATGAAATGGAGGAAAGGGGACAAGTAATGGAACAACAGATAGAGGCAGAAAAGAAAATGTTAAATTGCACACGAACATTTTAAACAGAGAAAGGAGTGTAGCGGAGTACATGGTTAAGGAGTAGAAGGGAGAAAAGATGTGTAAGAGTGAACAAATCAGATGAAGTACCATTATTTTTTTCTGCAGGGAGAGAGAGGGGAGGTGCTGGCGGCTGGGGAGTGCGGTGTCTGTGGCAGTTCAAAACAAAAAAACACAGTGAACAGCCAGAGAGAAAAGAATATTGAGAAAATAAAACAAGACACGGCCTGCCGGCAGTGAAAGTGAAAGTACGGCCGCCCGGGCGTGAATAATTAGGGGAGGAGCAGCCAGGAGAGAGCAGGAGCGGAGGCGCCAAGCTGGGGAACAGATGGCTGGCGATTTGATTTTGTGCACGCGCATTTTAGCTCAATGCGCTTGCGCATTGACCTAAAAACGCACGAGCACAGCATCAAATCGCCAGTCTAGTTAAAGTCTTTTTAAGCCCCTATAGTCTCGCAAGCTCAATGCGCATGCGCATTGACAGGCGAGACCTAAAAAGTAGTGCTTGAAATCCAAGCAGCGGAAGCAGTGATGCCACAAATTAGAGATATTGTAAAAGGGAAACAGCCTTTCCAACGTGGCTGTTTCCCCGCATACCATTACAACGCAAGTGATACCAAGCATGCGTTGTAACAACGCGTAGTCATCATTACACATTTTTTTATAACGTATGTGCTTTTACCACGCCTGCCTTTACAACAAATTTTGTTTAAAGGTATCTGTGGTAAAAGCACATACTTTGTTAAAAAAAAAATCGCTGATCCACATCGTTGTGAGGAAACAGAGGCTCTTCTATTTCCTCACAGTGACGTGCACCACCCCTCAGACGACCAGAGGGATGTAGGAACCACGAAGAGAGAGAGAAACTATGAGGAGAGAGAGGTAAGGGAGATTGGACCTGGGGTGGGATAATTTTTTAGGGTAAAAGTGCCTTGGGTTGGGGGGTATTATGCAGAGTACTGTTTTAGTGGTTAGGGTACGGTCGGATTGTGCAGGGTAGTGATTTAGAGTAGGGAGAGGACTGGAGGTCCAGCAGTGTTGTGCAGGGTAGTATTTTAGGGTTTAGAGTATGGTTGGAGGATCGTGCAGAGTAGTGTTTTAGTGTAAGGAGGGGTCGGGGAGGGTCGTGCAGGGGTAGTGTTGTAGGGTAGGGAGAGGACTGGGGGTCGGGGATGTCGTGCAGGGTAGTGTTTTAGGGTAGGGTTGGGAGGTCGTGAAGGGTAGTGTTTAAGGATAGGGAGATGACTGAGGGTTGGGGAGGGTCGTGCAGGGGTGATTTTTTAGTGTAGGGAAAGGATTGGGGGTTGGGGAGGGTCATGCAGGAGTAGCGATTTAGGGTAGGGAAAAGATAGGGGCATTGGGGTCGTGCAGGGGTACTAAATTAGGGTTTAGGGAACGGTAGGGTAGTGTAACTTACCTTAGATTCTTTTACCAAGAGTATACCTTTACCACGTATGCCTTTGCGTTGTAATAGCATGCATGGTTAAGGTATATTCAGCGCTCCGATACCCTCACGGGTCAAGTTCGCGCTCAACAAAACCTTAAAATAAATAAAATAAATAAAATTTGTGGTAAAAATATGCGTTGTAATGGTAGGTTGTGGTGAATGACTATGTGTAGTAATATCCGCGTTGTAATGACACGCATGCTATTAGTACGAGTTGTAATGTGTCATATTCATTGTAAAGAGTCTATGCTGTATGGGAGGGACTAATTACAAGACTGACAAGTTGGGACACTAAAAAGAATCGAGCAAATGAGTGATAAGAACAGCCAACCAATGGGTGAGCTCCAAGTCCCTCTATGTTCTTTGTAAGTCACAATATGAAAGGCAGGCATGCGTTGTCTAGGAGGCTCAAACAAAAAATGGCTTAATGATAGGACGGGAGGTTATAACCCAATTTAACTGGGGGAATCACTGTGCAGCGCTCACGAATAAAGACCCTTTTCGTCTTTCTTTGTGCTCAATTAAAGTGAAGTCTGACTAGTTTTATTTTCAAACTGTTAAAACATTATGAATCGCCTAAGTATTGATGTAATTAGTGTATGCAGCGCTCTACAGCAATTCAAAATCTGATCATCAGATGGCTATGTGAATGACACAAAGAGCTGGAGCTTTACGAACCCCTAATTAAAATAAATAAAAAAAAGTTTTGTTATTGACAATACACATCTATCTCTGCACCAAATGTTAAATTACATATGGCTTCACGTAGTTCCAAACAGCGCTCTTGGATTCGGACTTTCAATACAAAGGAAGTAATTCCCGTCGCAGCATGCTTCAAGGCTGTACAGTAAGCCTAGTGTCGCCGAGCGTAAAAACCTCGACAACCAGAATAATCATTTACAACATTGATCAATGATTTTATAGACAAAGCAAATAGGAGCAGAATGTAGCACAACTCGTTAAGTCAAATGCGTTTTTGGGGAAGGGGACAAGAGGTGTTTTTAGCAAATAGGGAAACTAAAACAAAACACAAGCAATACCAAAGCCAATAAGTATGGTCTTGACAAGCATGCACATTTTTATTTTTGCAAACATGTAAACAGTGTGGCTGTGATGACTCAGCATGGCTGCAGAGACAAAGCAGGGCTGGGTACATAAGAGTAATCAGGAGAATGAGAAGAATTAATATAAAGTGGGACACAGGACAAAAAGAAAGGTTGGTGGATCTAGAAGCGCGCTTGAGAGAGAGAACAGTGTGGGGAAACAGAATGAGCAAAAGTGTGAAAGGCAGGAGAGAGTGACAGCAGGGCTAGGGAAGAAGAGTAGGTCGAAGGACGGAGGGTGGGAAAAGCAAAGTAAGATTATGCAAATACATAGCAAAGGAGGGAAAGAGAGCAACACAGAAGGAAAGACCCAATCAGGAAGTGTCCTATATCCTATAGCTAAAATGGTGAGCCCAGACTTCTAATCAAGATGTGATGCCCAGAGTTCTGGAATGTGATGGTTTGAAAAGGAGGTGGTCGGAGAGCAGGGTGAGGTGATCCCTTATACATAAAAAGAGGAAATTATTTTTCAGATATCATCTGAAGACTATATGTGATTTCTTCCTACAGAGAATGAACTGGATAGGCAGGTGTTAGTGCCGCTATAGCAATGCTGGTCCAGCCATTAACTGTTTTAATAGGCTTTCAATTCATTATGCACCCTTGTGTTCGGCTCCAACCCATAGTCCGGGTTTGGGCAAGAAACAGCTCTTCATGCCTATACCTGTAGCCTTGCTTTCAGATCATTTGGTATAGTTTGTACTCTTCAGAGATAGCTCTCCAACCATTAAGGTCAATTTCCATCCTAGTGGCTGCACCTAGCCAAGACTTCTGTGGCACGTTTTCACTCCTGATTTAAGAGATCCAAGTAATCACTGGGAAATTATGAAAAATATCAAGACTATTCTTTTCAGTCAGTTACCTTTGATAAAAGCCACACTCTAGGATAAACGTGCAGCGAAAGGTCTGCACCTCAGCATGGCACAAAGGAAGTAGATCAAAGAGTAACACATTCTTCCTTGTCTCAAATGTATCTACACTGTATTATTTGTGTTTGCTTACATCTCGGTGTGTAGTCAAATATGCCGCAATAAATAGGAACACTCATATTCTGTAATAAAACCAGGATGTCCTAAAGATCTCATGGCATCATGAGGCACCCTACAAATCACCAGTTCAATAATTGTCATCCACATCTCCTTCTCGCCATGAGTAGTAACATATTATTGTACCCCTAATTGTTCTAAATGGGGTCGATTTACAATGACTAAGTAAAGGCCTTGAATATTTGGGGATGGTGTGGTTGGGTAGAATGAATGGATGCCTAAGTTAAGGAGAACATTGAAACCACTAGGAGGAAGCAATGGGCAGGGCTGGAATAATTTCAATAGGAAATTAGCTGCATCACTAAGACAGCATTCAATTCAGGCTCACACAGCTGTAAGCTGTTACTCCATAGTGCTCCGAGAAGGCATGGCGAAAGAGGGACTCGTACTGGCAAAGGTGGGTAATCCTGTCTAGACCTGGTCATTGAACAATCAAAAACGTCCTCGGATCTGCCATTCAAGCGCTGCAAGACACAGAATCCTGAAATAGTGAGGCTGGACCACAGCTGACCTTTTGTCTGGGATCAGTATATATATATATATATATATATATATAGAACAACCTATCTGAAGTGCATATTAATGTGCTGTGTCTTCCTGCACTTGACTTTATCGCAGGGTTCTTCACTGAAACGTAACAGGAACAATTCTGGCAGGGGGGTTTCACTGCTCATACCCAATTCGTCAGCAGAGTTTTTTATACATACTTTTTATAAAGTACTTTTTTTGTATACTTGGTAAGCTTTGTGAGTGAAATCTCAATCATGTATGGGTAACGTACATACTCCTACCGATCGGTCTGTAGTAATGTTGGAAAAATGGTGCTTTCATGTTTTAGCATAGTTTGTGCTTAAGTGACAATGTAGTCAAATGTATTGTGAAAAGTACAAGACAGGGCCAGTAGAGCATGTGGTTTGACGCATCATCTTCTGCCCATGTCAAGACAAAAATAGGGAGTATAAGATAAAGAAAATGATTTACTGTTCACTGGTTGAAGACTATAGCATTCTAACATCTTTTAGTGCCCATCTGTGGGCCAAATGCTAGAAGAATTAACAAGCATTGGCATAGCCAATAGGTCTCGCCTTTGGGACCTTATAAGTGTTAAGTTATCCAGGACAATATCCTTGGCGCAACAACATCAAGTGTTGCATGGCTAAACACTTAATAGGTCCCAAAGGCGAGACCTATTGGCTATGCCGAAACTTGTTCACTGTGCCATAGGACCTAAACTGTACCTCATTGACAAGGCATAAAGCGTTCTTGTGGTGCTTGTGTTCCCTTCTGGAGACGGACTTTGCCAGGCAGTTTGAGATGGACGGTTCCAAAAGGAAGCAAGGGCAGTAGTAATCTGCATACAGTGGGCATCAGTCCAAAGTGGCACAATGGGCAAAAAACGATTGGTTGGTATGCTCCCTAAAGCAACTGCCAGTGTTTTACAGTATTTGTAAGCATTTCCACCATCATCTTTTGCGTGATCAACACAACGCTTCAGGTGAACAACGGTATAACCATACATGAGTTCCCTGATCATTGTGCCTTAGAATCCAAGTAATATGTCACTGATGCCTAACAAGGATGAAACCAGTCTGGGTTGCTTGTGAAGCACTGTCGGCACTGATTTGCTTAAGACACGCATCTAACTAAAGTGGCGGAGTGAGCAGAAAACACTGAGTTGGAGGTGGGCCAGTTGGGGATAGGAACAGGCACAAGGGGACTCCGCTGACACATGGTCTCCCTGGTCTCCCTGGACAGGCAAAACCAATGCTTTTTTCCCTGCAGCGTTCTTAACCTTTTCACTGCGCGGCTGTTTCCCCCCGCTGTGCTGGGGGGTGAGGGGGGCGCGCACAGCGCCCCGGTGCTCATGACGAGGTCAGCTCATAATGAGCCACGGCGCTCCGGTGCTCATGACGAGCTGAGCTCGTCATGACCACGCCCGTTCCAATGGAACGCTCAGCACAGCAGGGGAATCAGCCCAGTATGCGAGCGTTCCATTTAACGGGTGCGGTCATGACGAGCTCAGCTCGTCATGAGCACGGGAGCACTGTGGCTCATGACGAGCTGACCTTGTCATGAGCACAGGAGGGGTTAAGCAAGTATGTCATAACCCAGAAGCCAACAGGAGGAAGCAATTTAGCTGTTGTTACTTGAGGAATGGGAACTGAAGCAAACAGTGCACACTAGGGCGTTTGTGGTATCAACCTATTTGACAATACAATATTGTTAGTGTGCTTTTGTAATAACGAGAGATTATACACTTTCTTCACTTTTTGAATGTGAAAAATGAAATCAAGTTTGAAGCAATGTTCGTTTTTTCCAATGGGTTCTTACACTAGAAAGGTCTGTCAATATTCAATATTGCTCATTTTAATCGAGCACATGAACTGGAGGAAAATCTCTTTACCCATGCTGCATTACTCAAACAATAAAAAAAGGCACTATGCATCAGTGTAAATGTAATCAATAAGCATTTCAGCTCTGAATGGGGTTATTATTATGGCAATGGTATATTATTGTTTTCGCACTCAATTGACATAAAACAACCAAGAAAAGTCCTGCGATAATTTTCAGGGCAGGCATAACGCAGAATTCTTAACAGAATACTTTCATTCTACTATCTGTGCATTGGAATATGGTGGTGTTTGCAGTGGTGGCGTCTTCTTCAACTTGAAACTATTTACAAAGAAGACAATTCTAATACCCCCCAAAAATATTCCCCCTAATAACGATGCCCATCACAGCTGTCTTCTCAAGAGCAAATAAAACATGTTAAACACAAGTGCGCGCGCCTCGGGCTTAAAGTTAAACAAGAAGCACGAGCAAAAAGTGTGTTGCCAGGAGAGAAGCGTGCGCTTGGGAGAGCAGTCTGCTAATTTTCAAGGCACATACTCATGCTTGTGGCGCACCACTGCACACTCCCGCAAGCTGCATGCCGCCACAAGCACGAGTATGTGCTTTGAAAAAGGGCTGGTCGGCTTTTTAAAGCCCCACTCACTAAATGTCTCACTCCAGCGCATGTGCTGGCTCAGGCGAGACCTAGAAAGGAATGGGTTCCTTCCCACACAATCAGTAATTAATTCATTTGCCTCATGCTCATACCTTTCACTCCACTTTCACCAGATCCACAACTCTTTGTGAAGGTGCAGCTGTGCATGCGACCAGTGCTGTGTAAGAAACTACAAAAGTATCTTTTGAAATTTAACCAAGTTGTGTTGCGTTTTTCTGTAAGCTGGCTGGGATAAGAGGCCTTGCTCGGCTTCCCCTGTTTGACCAACTGCATTGCATTACAGAAGGTGATTTCCTTATGTATTCACTGTCCATAGGTTTTGACTCTCTTCAAGTCACAGGGATGATCATTTTGAACTTTGTATAGATCTGTAGCTGTCTCCTACACCTCTTTGGGATCTGTAGATTTCTGATGGTGGGTGCCTAGGGCGCAACGATCTTTATCTTGTGAAACAAATCCTATTTGCACATATTTAAATCTAAGGGGTGCAAACGGTCAAGGTGAATAGGGGTCTGGGGTTGCAATTGTATGGAAATGTTGAATTATTGTAAGGACATGTCAATAGGTGTGGATGAGAAAAAGGACTTCATAACCACTTGTGTCAGTTACAGTTTTATTTGTATACCAGTGTACCATGCAATAGAAAGTAGCCCTCTGTACTCTGCATCACAGCAGGGCTTGCAGTCAGTCAGTCTCTTTTCTGGGTCCCCTATCTCCAGCCTCTTTCTTTTTCATTGGGTCCTTCCTAGGAAACATGCTAACCAGTGTTCTAATTATTCCTGGCTTTATTGGTCTATTTTTGATTCTCATCGTGATACTACTTGGCCTGTGGAGAAGGCAAGCAGATGAACATATCATTCCTTCTGCCAGTCCTGGATGTTCTTCACTTCTTGAGTAAACCCTTCAACTTGTACAGTACCTATCCCCCACCTTTACTTCTCAATTCCTTGTGGAGAAGAAGGGGAACACATCTCTCCTGCCAGTCCTGGTTCTACTTCACCAGCGACTAGAGGAAACTTGTTATATAGTTAGGGACCACGGAGTAACACCTCTTCTGTCCCATAGGGGATGACGCACTTACGGTCTGCTCATTCCACTACCCTGTCACCAGTACTTGTGCACTCCAGGGCCATCTTCCAGGTTACCCTATCCTTTACAAGGAGGCCCCATACCTTCTTTCAATCGTGTGTTGGATAGTAGTAGGCTAAGTGTATGGGGACCTACTCTGATCGGAAGGCAAATTGGCTTTCGTTTACCCCCATCTATGCAGTGGGATCCTGCTGCAGGTACAGGTATGCACTCATGCCAAAGTGTCCCTTTCATCAGCTCTCATTCCCTCCCTTATTTCACTGAAGTCCAACCACGAAGCCCACAGCGAGCTGATCTAGTCAACAAAGACCATCCACAGCTACTCTCGTTAATAACCTACTTAACTCAGTCCAACAAACAGTCGCCCTTCACCAGGGCATCAAGAAAGTGTTTTTTATTTTTTTTATTATTATTATTTTTTTTTAACAGAGTTTTATATAGAGCGAACTTGACCAGGTATCGGGTATCAGAGAACTTTACATAGCACCAGTTGTGTCACATGTGGACACACATTCATTTTTTTGTTAGGCATGGGGAGACTTAGTGATTTGCCCAGAATCACAGGATGTTTAGCGTCATTGCCGAGACTTGAACCCGGTTCCCCAGATTCGAAGTCGACCTCCCTAGCCGTTAGGCCAACTCCTCTCCCCTCTCTTCTTGATAGGGCTCACAGGGAAGTCCTGAAAGGAGGTCATTCAATATACATATCAGTCACTTGAGTTTTTGTAATTACGTGGCAAGGGTGTCTGAAGTACACTGAAGGGCAATGGTGCTGTTGAAAGATTGACTCCCTATTCGCCAATCACAATCACACATAATCCATTCAACACCCTTTTTTTTAAATGTATAAATCTTTTTATTATAGTAATATAAAAGAAAAACATTAGCATCGGGTGAACATTAATTGACATCATTATGAGGCATTAGTTGTCATTTGTTTAACTTCAGTAATTACCGATCATCTATAATTCACCACCCTTTTATAATGATCATTCAAATACACTCTCTGTCCACCATCTATTCACCATTCAGTCATCTGTATTCACCATCCAGTAACTATCTATTCATCTGTCACCTACAATGCATTTAGCATCTATCCACTGTCGATTTACCCTCTGTTCAGAAAATATCTGTCACCCACTCTTTCACTGTTTATTCACCCACGTGCAGCCACCACTCTTAAATTAACTAATTTGCTGTAAGTTACAGAGGGAAACAGGGCTTGTGTTCTACTTGACATGCTTCTCATGCTTCTCTTGACCAAATTTTGTAATTCTGTGGTTCCACAGCCCACAGGTATCCACTAGACCACCCACAAGGTATCCACTACAAAACAACTCCTTCTCATTGATGAGAGCACTAAGCCCAGGCACCAATCTACACACTTGGAACGGAACAAACGGATACACAGGTTTGCAACAATGATTATTGCTGGTCAGTGCGTGAAGAGGACTACTCATCTGAAACTAGTTGTAATGGAGGTGCCTTAGATTTACTTAGAAAGTGCAATGAAGAGGAATGGCCTGTCCATCCACCCAGGCAACACGTTTAATCTTTACCATCCAATTATGCTGTGACCATTTCCAGAAGAGATCCACCAACCAATCAGCGCTTGTTTACAATGGTTACTCAAATATAAGGATTACCATTCACTTCCAAATAATTCAAATGCCTCCAAAAACAGCATGAGCTTTGGCATGAACACACCTTAATATCTCACCATCGGCATCAAACCTGCAGCCATTTACCCACCAAGCACAAACTGAACTGACTTGCAAAATTCATAACACTTGAAAGTCACTATGAGGTTGTATGTGTCAATCGCAATTGTATCGATCACACACTTTTGTTGGGATGGAGTTTTTTTTTACTAGAAAACTAATCATAACAAGGGATAAAATTACATACATTGGATATGTAGTGTTTCTTGTAAGTGTCACTACAAATGCATGTTTTACTGAGAGTTATAATGATCTAATATACTGGGTCCCAGTTTTATCTCGTGGCAGAGTCACAACCGGTCAGCCCTGTGTGACGTGCAAGTGGAAACATGCCTCAATGACTTGTATACACTACATGATGATACTGTGCCAGACTTCAGTAACTGACCCGAAAGCAGATACACTCAAGTGAGCGTGCATAGTGGCAACCAACACTGAAGCCACACTTGTGTGTGGCTGCTTTCAGATGAGTTATTGAGGTCGGCATTTTCAGGCCTCTTTTTTCTAAGTCTCAAAGATCATGCAAAGACAAATTTCCTCCCTGGTGCTATGCCAAAACCCAATCCAAAAACAAACCCGGGAGAGTCTCTAAAACGTTATTCTTCAGGCCAATTACAAGTGATGGATAGATTAACACGCTAAAGAGATAAACCATTTAAATACATTTCTGAGTTGTTTGCACTCATAAGAAATATGCTGGCACATACATCAAGCTAGAATTTTGCGAGTCCTTAATTGCGAATATTAAGGATTCGCAATTAAGGACTGGCAAAATCCTATGCATGTAGGAATTGCTATAATAGCGATTCCTACACATTCCTTTTTTGCGACTCACAGATTGCGAGTCACAAATAAGGAATAGCTTCCCATTCATTCCTATGGGCCTACAGGCCCATAGGACTAATTGGGAAATTTTAAGCACAATTTGCGAGTACCAATAGGTACTCGCAAATTGCGCATGCAATTTCAGGGTGCAAGGGTGTCAAAAGGACACCCTTTTACACCCCTGGAATTGGCCTATGCACTTATTTTGCGAACACTCATGCCCTAAGGGCATGTATGTGCGCAACATGAAACTTTGAAAAATGCACTAAAGTGCTTTTTTCAAAGGCTTTGCAATTTACAATGAAGTTCAACATCATGGTAATTTGCGCCACCTATTAGCGAAATCGCTAATTTTTTTACTTTAATGGATTGCATTTAAGGAATCTCAATTTGGGATTCCTTAAATGCAATCGCAATTTAAGTAATCACAATTTAGAGATTACTTAAAGTGCGATTTTTGCATTTGGGATGATGCATCCCAAATGCAAAAACACCAGTCGCAAAAGACCGGTTTTTCCTTTGATGCATGTGCCTGACGGAGTTTGTCCAAGTCCACCGTCTCATGCGTTTGCAATGGACTACACAAGCTCATCATTGTAGCCTGTGGCATTCCCTGGGCTCACAGCATGCCCGTGCTGGAAGATTTCACCTCGACATGGCCATCACATGAGGTATAAAGCCCAGCCACACGTTCTCCATTTGCTGTCCCTTTGGAAGGGGCGCGAGCTGTCGAGACCTGGTGACTCACGCGCACAACAGCGTAAATTCCAATAAACGCAATCCTTCCGCCTCGGAAACTCTCACTTATTTGATTAGGTTGGGTGAAGAGTGGGGCAGTCATGCTTGTACTTCGGCTTCCTCCTGCCTGCTTCGCGCTCCTTTTATTCCTAATGCGAATCGGAAGTCTATGTGGAGCAGTCGGCCTAGCCCCCGTCTAACCTCCCCATCTGGAAGGGAACTAACCAGCCTTGGGGCTACTTACAACCCTTCCCAGCTGTTGGGTTGGGGAGTTTTGTTTTTGCGGGACGGCGAGAGCATATTTATATAAATGATTGCCATATCCTCTGCCAGCTGTTGACCCGCCGCCTGTCCCCGGCTGGGGCATGTTTTTCATTTCTAGCGGCCACAGAGTGGAACTGACCCCGCTGGAGTTAGCACGCCATGCAGACAGCTCTCCGTGTCACGGCTGTGGTGGCGCACACAATGGCCGCACAGTGCAGGCCTCGGCACCGGTGTTTCCCTCTGGGCGAATGTCACAGAACACACAGCCTCGGCAGACAAAATACAAGATGAGAAGCATCCTCACGCAGATTAAGGATTCGCATTCAATTTCCAAAAAATGCACACACAGACTAACGAACAGTAGGTGTCAGTCGTATAATTTCTGTATTGCCAATACCAACACACTCACCTTTCCAATTTACATCCAGCGTGCACACTTATCTTCACTAGTATCGCATGCAAATGTGTGTGGGGATGGGCACGTTTTTATTTACATGCACACAAAAACATACATTGACATGCACACAAAAAAGATATGTATGCCAGGTCAGTAAAAATAAATGTATCCCAATAAAAATATTATTGGACAGACGAAATAATAAACACAGTTATTATTAAAACACAAATGTGAAATCCAATGTTATTACAATACTGTATCCCAACTCCGCTTGAGAGATCACTTGCACAGTCCAGCACATTCCACGTTTTGATGAATTAGCAGAGGGCCCATTATCAGGCGTATTCAATGAGACTTTATCTTACTCTATGGATTAAACCCCTTCTCCAGATCAAGTTAAATACATTCATTTATAATTTCGAGACATGACAAAACAGCATGGCATAGCCAATAGGTCTCGCCTATGCAAGAGCTATTGAATGAATGAATGAAATTGGATTTATATAGTGTGTTTTTACCCTGAGGCCTCGTAGCGCTTAGGATGTGTTTTAGCCATGTCGTAAACCCGCGTTGCCCCTGTTCAGCATGGCAAAAACTTAGTGGTGTGGAGGAGAGTGGCGTGGAGTGTCAGAGTGGAGTACTGTAGTGTCAAGGAATGGCACATTGTGGAGCTGACAGTTGTGGAGCGGTATAGAGTGTAGAGGAGTACGGCACGTAGAGTGGAGTCTCATGGAGCGTGGTAGAGTGTCATGGAGCAATGTGGAGTGTTGTGTAGTATCACGAAGTAGAGTAAAGTGTTGTGGAGTAGAGTAAAGTGTCATGGAGAGGAGTGGTGTAGAGTAAAATAGAGTAATGATGGGTGGAGTACAGTGGCATTTAAAAAAAGGTGTGAAGTGGAGTAGGATGGCGAATGTCGTAGAATGGAAAGACTTAAGAGTGTTGTGGTGTAGAATGGAGTGTTGTGGAGTGGAATAGAATGAAGTGAAGTGGGATAGAGTGGAGTGTATCGTGGAGTGGAGAATAGTAGAGTGTTATGTCATAGAGTGTATTGGCAACAGTGGAGTAAAGTGTTGTAGAGCAGAGACGAGTGGCACAGAACAAAGTTACGTGGAGTGATGTAGAGTGGAGTGGAGAGCGTGGATGGGCGAAGAATGGTTTGGCGTGGAGGGAAGAAAATGTTGTAGACTGGAGGGGCATAAAGTGTCAGAGTTGAGTGGTGTGGCGTGGAGTATTGTAGAGCGTAGTGGAGTGCTGTAGAGTGTCAGAGTAGAGTGTCGTAGAAAGGAGTAAAGTGTCATACAGTGGAGTAAAGTAGAGTGGTGTACAGTGGATTAGAATAGAGTGATGTAGAGTATTGCATTTTGTTGTAGAGTGTCGTTACGTGAAGTGGAGTAAAGTGTTGCAGAATGGAGTCGAGAGGAGTTGAATGGAGTCGAGAGGAGTTGAGTGGAGCAGAGTGGCATCAAATAGAGTGGCATGGAGTGATGTGGAGTAGAGAGGCGTGTTGTGGAGTGAAGTGTCAAAGTGGATGGGCGTAGACAGTAATAGAGTGGAGGGGTGTGAAGTGGCGTACAATGGAGTGGCATAGTGTCGTGGAGAGGCGTTGAGTGGAGTGTTGCAGAACAGAGGGACTTAGAGTGGAGGGGAGTAGAGTGGACTAAAGTGTTGTAGAGTGGACTAGCGTAGAGTACAGTAAAGTGCTGTAGAGTGGAGTACAGTAGATTGGCATAAAGAGGAATACAGTGGAATAGAGTGTCACAGAGTGAAGTATTGTAGAGTGTTGTAAAGTGGAGTAAAATATCCTAAAGTGGAGTAAAGTAGAAAGGCATAGAATTGATTACAGTAGAGTGGGTAAGAGTGGCATAGAGTAGAGTGGCATATAGTGTTGTGGAGTGTTGTAGAGTGGCATGAAGTGTTATAGAGTGGCATGAAGCGTTGTAGAGTGGAGTGGCGCAGAGTGGAGTGGAGTGCCAGAGTAGAGTACTGTAAAGTGAAGGAAAGTGTTGTAAAGTGAAGTGTCTGAGCGGAGTAAAGTGCTGTATAGTGGAGTAGAGTGGCATGCAGTAAAGTGGCATAGAGCAAAGTGTTGTAGAGTGGCGTGGAGTGTCGTAGACTGTTGGGGAGTGGAGGGGCATAGAGTGGAGTAAAAAGTCAGAGTTGAAGGGGGTAGAGCGAAAGGGGTAGAGTGCCAGGTTGGCATGAGGTGGAGTGGCGCAGAATAGCATGGCATAGAGGGGCCTACAGTTAAGTGGCATGGAGTGTCGCAGATTGGGACAGAGTGGAGTGGCATAGACTGGAGTAAAGTGGCACAAAGTGGAGTGGAGTGTTGTAGAGTAGAGTGGGATGAGGTGGAATGGCGTAGAGTGGAGTAAAGAGTCACAGAGTGAAGTGGCGACGCATGGAGTAAAGTGGTGTGGGGTTTATAAGAGTGGACTAGCATAGAGTGGCAAATTGTGATGTAGAATGGAGTGGCATAAAGTGGAGTAGCATAGAGTTCTGTTTTGTAGGATGGAGTAAAGTGGCATTGAGCGTACTAGAGTGGATAGTGTCATAGAGTGGAGGTTTGTAGAGTGGCATAGGGTGTGGTAGAGTGGAGTGGAATACAGTGGAATGGCATGGAGTGGCCTAGAGTGAAGTGGCAAAGAATGTAATCGTGTAGAGTGGTGTGGACTAGAATGTTGTAGAGTGGAGAAGAGGGTCAGAGTATTGTGGAGTAGTTTGCAGCAAAGTAGAGTAGAATATGCGGGAGTGGAGTGTCAGAGTGGAGTGGTTTAGAGTGGAGTTGTTTAGAGTAGCATGGAGTAGAGTGTTGAAGTGTGGTACAGTCGAGTACCGTGGTGTGTTATAGAGTGGATGTTTGTGTTATAAGTTGGAGTGGATGTTCGTGGCATAGAGTAGGGCAGAGCGGACTAGAGTAGGATGGCATAGAGTGGAGTAGAGTGGCCTAGAATTAAGTGTTGTGGAGGGGTGTAGAGTGGCACAGCGTGGAGTGGAAAGTCGTGGAGTGGTGTAGAGTGTCAGAGTAGAGTGACGTGGAGGGGAGAAGATTGAAGTGGCATAGAGTGGAGTAAGGTGGCATAGAGTGGAGTAAAGTGGCATGACTTTAGAAGAGTGGACTGGCATAGTGTATCAGAGTACAGTGTTGTAGTAGAGAGTGGTGTGGAGTGTCATGCAGTGGAGTTGCGTTGAGCGGAACGTTGTAAAGTGTCGTAGAGTAACGTGTCAGAGTTTAGTAAAGTGGTTTATTCGCACCCGCATCTTTAAGGCGGAAGCGGCCTCATGACAATTTCACCTCACTAAAGATTCTCAGTTTCTTGTTGATGAATTGTTTTAAATACTGTTAGCCGACCTTTTAATTAATGTTTTATTTGTACAAAGTATAATGATCACGATTATTTGTATATCTTTGATGATCTAACCGATCGAAATAAAGATTAAAATTGCAAAAATTGACATGGCGTGTAGTGTCATAGAGTGAAGTGGTTAAGAGTGGAGTAGAGTGTCATAGAGGGGAGTGTTGTAGTGTGGAGTAGAGTAGTGTGGAGTAGAGTGGAGTGTCAAGGAGTGGAGTCTCGTGGCACAGAGCAGAGTTGGATGGCGTAGAGCGGAGTAGTGTGTTGTACAGTGGAATACCACAGAGTGGAGGGGCGAAGAGTGTTGTAGTATAGAGTGGAATAGAGTGTCAGAGTGGAGTGTCATAGAGCATTGTGAAATGGAGTGCCAAACATTAGAGTGTCATAGAGTGGGGTTTTGTACAGTGGAGTGGGATAGAGTGATGTTTCCAAGAGTATCGTAGAGTGGAGTGTCATAGAGAGGAGGGGTGTAGCAGAGAGTGGAGTAAAGTGTCTAAGTGACGTACCATGGAGTAACGAGCTAGAGTGGGGAAGAGAGCCGTATAGTCAAGGGGATTAGAGTGGAGGCATGCATAGTGGAGGGGAGTAGAGTGTTCTAGAGTGGAGTAGAGTGTCATAGAGCAGAGTTCGTAGAGCTAAGTGTCAGAGTGGCATGTCGTAGAATAGAGAGGCGTAGAGTGGAGTAGCGTAAAGTGGAGTAAAGTTTTGTAGAGTGGAGTAAAGTAGAGTGGCGTAGAGTGGATCAGCGCGGAGTAGAGATCGTAGAGTGGCGTGGAGTGTAATAGAGTGGCATGGAGTATCAGAGTGGTGTGTCAGAGTAGAGTAATGTAGAGTGGAGCAAAGTGTTGTTGAGTGCAGTAACGAGTCGTAGTGTAGTGTAATATAGAAGTGAGTAGAACGGTATAGAGTGTAGTAGTGTGACATGGAGTGTCGCAGAGTGACATGGAGAGTCAAAGATTGGAGGGGTATGATGTGGCGTAAACTGTCAGAGCGGAGTAGAGTTGAGTAAAGTGTTGGAATGGTGAAAAGTGGAATCAAGTGGTGTAGAGTGGAGCAAAGTAGAGTGGCATAGAGTGTTGTAGATTGGAATGTTATAGACTGGAGTAGAGTTGCAGAGTTAAGTAGAGTGAAATATAGTGTAGGGGTGTAAAGTGTTAAAGAGTGGAGGGGCAGAAAGTGTAGTAGAATGATGTAGAGTAGAGTGGCGTTGAGTGTCAAACAGTGGAGTAGAGTGGAGTGTCAGAGTGGAGTAGAGTGGCGTGTCAGAGTGGATTAAGTGTCATAGCATGGAGTAAAGTAGAATGACAGAGTGGAGTAGAGGGGTGTAGAGTGTCAAGGAGTGTCGTGCAGTGATGTGTTGTAGAGTGTTGAGGAGTGGAGTGATGGAGAGTAGAGGGGAATGTTGTAGAGTACAGTCGAGTGTTGTAGAGTAGAGCGGAGTGTCGTAGGCAGGAGTAAAGTGTTTTTGAGTGGACTGGCATTGAGTGGAGTGATATAGAGTGGAGTGGTATAGAGTATGGTAGAGTGAAGTGGAACGGCGTAGAGTGTCATTGCGTGGAGTAGAGTATCGCAGAGTGAAGTGGTGGAGAGTGGAATATAAAGTCAGAGTGGTGTGCGGTAGAATGGAGTGGGCTAGAGTTGGTGTCAAAGAGTGGAGTGGCTTAGAGTGTTGTTGAATGGAGTGGAGTGTGGTACAGTGAAGTGGAGAAGAGTAGAGTGTAGTGGTGTGTCAGGGAGTACCGTAAAGTGGAGGAGAGTGTTGCTGAGTGGAGTGGTGCAGAGAGGCTTAGACTGGAGGAGCACATAGTGGAATAGAGTGGAGTGGAGTAGAGTGTTGTAGAGTGAAGTTTGCATGGTGTGGATGTGCACTGCCATTACAGACAACACATTTTCAATTGAAATGCCCATTACATTTGCACAGACATACAGTTTTACTGATGAAACGATATAGTGTACAAACGATAATGTGTGGGAATAGTATCACCTACTATACTGATTTGATTTGACCGTATTAAAATATTTGTTTCCAACACACTGCAGAATTATGAAGAAATGTGCTTTGTTTGTGCTTTCCTAATTCTGAAATATTTGCACAGTTCATTTACAGATATTTAAATGTTGTTCATTCAGCCTTCCTTCAGCACACCCCCAGGACCTGCATGTTTGTCACACAAATTCTCTCACCTTGAAGTCAGAGAAAGAAAAGCAAACCCTCTGAATGCACAGCAAATCTGACAAGATAAGAATACAATTTACAGGCCTTTTTACAGAAAGTAAGCACTTGTGGAAGAATACAGTTAACAGGTTATGCTCCATGGGAGGTACTAACTCAAGCTGGACAGCCTAAGACAAATAAAGCCGGCAAACAGAATGCAAGCAACTGTGAGAGACAAAACACAAAGCCAATGGTAAACAATGGTCAGACTGCATTCCCTGGGAAACTTTCAGAATGTTCCCAAGAGGTCTTCAGCAGACCAGTAGCTTCGACCTAAAAAATAGCACACCATAAACTATATATGCAGATCAGCTGAGAGTATAATGCTCTGTATTACAACTGTTGAAGAAGGGGAGAGGCATCAAAGCTCACTCACGACCCCTCTCCACAGACTACAATGGTATGAAACAGCATGTTATACAATTTGCATCTACCTATCTACTGTACAGGTATAAAGAGCTACAAAGATTAGTAATTTAACAATGAAAACAGCAAAAAAGTAAACATTCTCTGAAAAAAAAACTTCAGTTGAAGGGATTTAGGGTCTGATTTGTAGTTTGGTGGGTGGGTTAATCTGTCACAGACATGAAACAATTTTCCATCCGCCTTATTGAACAAGTTACTTACCTTCAGTAACGCATTATCTGGTAGAGACAATATCTAGATGCAGATTCATTACCTTTGAATTTCCCAGGCGTCAGACTGGATCCGGAAACGTTCGCATGAGCAGTACCCCTGCGCACCAGCGGGTGGCTTCGTTCGGTTCCATGCATTGTCGGCGACGTTGTTGGCGCTGTAAGTGACATTGCAGCCACCTATATATGCGCCATCCAGGTGCGCGGACACCAGACACTACTTTGCAAACCAGGAGCACGGAGCCATGATTTGAACTGAAAAGTGGGCGGGGACACAGACACTACTTTCCAAGCCAGGAGCACAGAGCCATGACTTGAACTGAATAGTGTGAGTCCAAACTAGGGCCCTGAAAGGGGAACAACTCATCCATGTCTGCAGAGTGGGGAGACATGGGTGGGTTTGTAAGGATGTCAAAAAGTGTGGGGGGGGGGATAACGGAGCCGTTATTTAAACCATGTCCTGCACACGAGGCTCCTATATAATTAAGCTACAGAGGGGTGTGCAGATCCTAACAATGGGACAAGGGAAAGGGCAGGTCTTTCTTTGTGATTCCCTCACACACCCCAAAGGATGTCATGCTTCATCATTGGGCTCTGCTTCTCGTCGGGCCGGCGCTGCAATGCCCGACTGGCTCCCGGAAACAAGGCTCTTTGGCAGAGATCTTTTGAAGAAGCTGTGGGGTGCATGCGGGTAAGAGGGCAAGGACAGTGTAGTGCACAGGTAGTGAGCAGTCCTGTTAAAAAATGTTTTAATGGTTCAGGTAGTTCCAGATAAGTTAAAAATTGTATGGAAGGCCTGCGTGGATGCAATGTTCCTAGAGGGCTATCGCAGTGTAATGGGTCGACATGTTTCATGCCCTAGTCGCTCCTAACGAGTCATGTGGCACTTCATCAGGACCTAAGTGAGTGAATGGTGCACTACTAGAGGTCTAGTTCCCTAGGTGTGGTATGGTAGCCAGACACAATAGAGTGGAACCCTAGTAGACTTTTACTGGGCTGCTATAGACCTTTAGGGGGAGGGAAAGGGAGAAAAACACAACAACAATGGAGATTAAAGTTGAAACCTGGAAGGACAGGCATTTTCTCTTTCGGGGTTTAGAGGTGAGGGCCTAATAGCTGGCTAGGTGATGGCTGGTCCTTGGCATGCGTGTAATGGTAGAAACCATTACTGTACATTAGTGCCACACGTGTGATTATTTTGGAAAAGTGAGAATAGAGGAGTGGAACTGCACAGCTAAGGTCTATGAGAATTGATATAAAGAAGATAGTAAGTTGTAAACGTGTTTTTGCGTGCGTGCACGTTGAATCAGGGAGAGTACCCTCCTCCCTTGAAGGTAACAGAAATACAGTGAATGAGCCTCTGGAACCCCAGAGACTATGTGTCGCACAGCTATATGGCTAACAAAGCCTAAGCAAATTAATCAATGTGTTCTCCACATATATCATGAAAATAAAATACTGCGTTTGAAAACGTTAAGTTTCTCAAAAACTTTCATTTAAGGATACAAGCTCAAAACAAAAACAAGTACCAGTATAATTCCATTCGTTATACAGATGGATCCAAACAATCTCTATGTCATAAACACAAAACCTCTATGCTATAAACACAAAATGTGACGTTTTGAAAACACTAAAAGGAATTTAACATGTACAAATCGTTTCAATAATCCCAATGCATTTCGGGTTCAAACTTGAAACCTTCTTCAGGGGATATGTACATAAATGTTATTCACAGTTGATGAATTCTTCTTAGATACTTTCGTCCAAATCTACAACACAAAACAGTATCTGTATAACTAAAGGAACCACAGGGGAATTAATTCAGCATGTCACAATATATGTAAATGTAAATGTAAATGTATTGGCATTTATATAGCGCACTACTTACCCGTAGGGTCCCAAGGCGCTTCGACCGCTGCGAAACCCTTCCTGGCTTCCCTGAGAGATGGTCCCTTAATGGGTATCTCCAGGGTGAGACCAGGCATCCCCGGCGGTCTGGTGGGGCCGTTAGTGAAGATGAGGCAAGCTAATGCCCAGAGTTGCCGAGTGTGATCACTGATCAGAGTGGGCACCGAGGCGAGAGAATTATCGAGTCCGCTGACCCTGGTCCAGAAACCTGCCGCGCCAGGAATCGAACCCTGGTCCCGGGCCGTCCTCTGCTCTCGGGTCTGCCGCCTCTAACCGGTGAGCCACACTACTTCTCTTCTCTTAAAAAAGACTCGACTTGCAGTGTGTCCGGCAGTGTGAAGGACATTCAGCAGCAAATGCAAACCCGTGGGAGGGAAAATAAAGGTAATTCTGCACTGTGTGTATGACTGATGTAAAAATGTATTTGCTGCTGGGGGTTGTCACCTTTTTATCATTACCAAGCCGCATGAGGGAGAGCGTAATGATACTGCAAGTGCAAATATCGCAAATGAAAAGTTCCTTCAAGTGCGTCCATATGCTAGAGGGCTAACCTACACTGCCATCCTGGAGGTGTCAAATATACCTTTATATATCCGGTGGTGTGAAGGATATTTAGCCGCAATAGTAATTCGGTGGGAGGGAGAACAAAGATAATTCTGCACTGTGTGTAAAACTAATATAAAAATCGGAGTGTATTTGATGATCGGGGTTGTCACCTATTGTTCACTTCAAAGCCACATTTGCAGGACCATTCGAGGGGAAGAGTAAGGATACTGCAAGTGTTCATATCGAAAGTGAAAATGTCTTCAAATATAGTGTATTGTGGCTAAAAAGGGGTTTGTGGGTTAGTCAGTGAGAAGCCCATACCAGGTGGAAATTGAGCACTGGATCATGTGCATGATGTCGGCAATGTGCTGGGTTACCCTGGTGTTGGTGGTAGGGGTACACTTAGAGATGGTCAAGGCAATGAATTGCACAGTGGGTATTGCCTTAACGGTTGAATTCTGCCCTAGGGATGTCCTCATTGAGGCCCCTAGTGTGGAATGATCAGAAAACGAGTTACTTACCTGTAACTTCAGTTATCCAGTATTGGTATCTTTCATAGATTCACATGCTTAGAATCATCTCCGCCGACGGGGTGGGAGTCTCGCGGTACTATAAAACATATACACTATAGTCATAATGACATTATACCATAGGCTACAGTGTATAGCAAAGTCACTACAATAGCCTATCTCAGTATTTTTGTAAAAAGAACCAAACTTGAAAATCAGCCAATCAGGCAGTAGTATCCCCTAGAACCTTCCCCAGAGAGAGGCAAACCCTCAGATTTTCATAGCACTAGTAACAGTAGTATAACATCATGCAAAGGTAAGCCTCTCCGGGGAGGAGGGCGGGTCGCATGTGAATCTATGAAAGATACCAATACTGGAAAACTGAAGTTACAGGTAAGTAACTCGTTTTCTTATCCAGTATTGGGGTATCTTTCATAGATTCACATGCTTAGAATCAGAGTAGCTAGCAGTAAGTAATACTTATATACATAGTTGATGGTGGGTATCATAAGAAGTTCAAGAGATACCATGTCAAACCAATGTAACATATACAAACATCTATATTGTCTGTAAAAATAAACCATACATATGCACAATAATGACCATATGAAAGAAAAAATCTTTTCAATACCCAAAAATTATATATTCTTGCCATCAGGCTTCCCTTGTCTAAAAAGCTTTTGTAGCACTGTTTGTCTAACTGCTGACTCAGCTTCTGTTGCCAGATCCAGGCAGTAATGCCGAGTGAAAGTATGTACACTTTTCCTGGTCGTAGCTCTGCAAATCTTGTCCAAAGACACACCAGCAAACAATGCCGTGGATGAGGACATTGCCCTGGTAGAATGAGCTTTCGGCTTGTTTGACAAAGGACGGCCTGCCTTCAATGGCAGAACTGAATCGCAGATGCAATCCACTTTGAGTACAGTCGTTTTTGAGATTGCTGATCCTTTCTTAGGGCCCCCTTATGAGAGAAATAACTGGTCAGATTTTCTGAAGGACACAGTCCAAGATATATAAAATTTCAGGCATCTTTTGACATCCAAAGTATGCAGAGACCTCTCCGCCGCGGAAGACGGATTGGGGAAGAATGTTCGCAATACTACAGGCTCATTGAGATGAAATGACGTTGGAACTTTAGGGATGAATGAGGGATTAGTTCGCAAAAGGACGTAATCATTAGTGAATTTCAAATAAGGTTGTCGTATAATGAACGCCTGTAACTCGCTGACCCGTCGGGAAGAGGTGAGTGCCAACAGCAAAGCTGTCTTCCATGAGAGATATTTAATATCTGCTTTCTGAATGGGTTCAAATGGATGTTTCATAAGCTGCTGTGGCACTACATTTAGCCTCCATTCTGGAGGAGGAGCTTTAATAGGAGGAAAAGTCCTAAAAAGTCCTTTCAGGAACTGTTTAATAAGACGATTAGAACAAAGTGACTCCAAACCTGAAGACTTTCTGTATGTAGAAATAGCGGCCAAATGCAATTTAACTGAAGCGAACTTTAGACCAGACTTAGAGAGTGATAACAAATAGGGCAGAACCTTATCAGGAGAACATTCCAGTGGATGTAGATTATTATTAGAGCACCAGTTACAGAATCTTTTCCATTTTAAGGCATAGGTTCGCAATGTAGAAGGGGCTATTGCTTTATCCGGAATGTCTCTGCATTCCTGTGGCAAGTTTACATCTTTGAAATCTGTGAGTCCAGGAACCAAGCATGGAGTTGCAGCTGAGCTGGGCAAGGGTGAAGAATCTGTCCCTCGCTCATCAATAGCAGATTCTGTTGTATCGGAAGGCGAAATAGCTTGCACTTGGAGAGAAGAACCAGTCCTGACGTGGCCATTTCGGTGCAATTAGAATCATGCAACATGGTTCCTTCATCATTTTGTGTAAAAGTCTCGGGACTAGAGGAACAGGAGGGAATGTGTAAGCAAAGATTCCTGTCCACATCATCATGAAGGCATTCCCCCAGGAACCCTTCTCTGGTTCCCAACTTGCGAAGAAAGGGCACTTCAGGTTGGTCCTGGTGGCAAAGAGATCCAGATTTGGTTTGCCCCACTTCTGGAATATGTTGTCCAGCACTGATTGCTCCAGCTCCCATTCGTGTCAGGATTTTTATGTTCTGCTGAGAGATTCTGCCCAGGTGTTCTGCGCCCCTGGGAAATGTTCCACCTTGATTGCTATTTTGTTCAAAAGAAGCCACTTCCATATCTTCTGAGCCTCTTGGGACAGAATGTGAGACTTTGCACCACCCTGCTTGTTTAGATAATGCATACAAGTGGTATAGTCGGTTCTGATGAAAACTGTTGATCCTTGCAGTCGAGGAAGAAAAGATTGTAGGGCCAGTGAAATTGCCCGAAGTTCCAGAAAATTGATGTGCATTTTCGTCATTGCTGAAGATCAGTTTCCTCTTATGCTTCGGTCTTGAAGGTGGGCCCCCAACCTTCCAAGGAAGCAACCGTGGTGATGATAAAATCCGGAATTGGTGGTTGAAAAGTGAGCCCTACGGAGACATTCTTGGAACCCCCCCACCAAGAAAGTGTTTCTTTCATAACTGGGGTCACTTGCACTATGTCGTCGAAAGAACCCGTGATCTGGAGCCACTGGTTGTCCAGCTGCTCTTGGAGTGGTCTCATTTTTAGCCTCGCCTGAGGCACTAGCAGGATTGCTGACGATAGGATCCCCAGAAAAGATTTGATCATTCTCACTGAAGCAAACTTTCTTTTTAGAAGTTCTGATGCCAGAGAGAGAAGGCGGGACATCCTGTCTGCGGACAAGAATGCCTTGTCTTGAATAGTGTCCAATTTTGCTCCCAGAAATTGTATTACTTGAAACTGATAAAGGCTTGACTTTTGGGCATTTAGTGAGAGGCCCAGCGAGTGAAACACCTGTAGGCATTTTGTTGTTGCAAGAGAAGCCTGATGAAAGGATGGAGCCTTTATTAGCCAGTCGTCCAGGTATGGGAATAGTTGGACACCTTGCAGCCTGAGATGCGCTGCTACAGGAGCTAAGAATTTGGTAAAGACTTGTGGAGCCGAACGTAGACCAAAGGGAAGTACTCTGAATTGGAAGTGCGCACCTGCCACCGTGAATCTTAGAAATCTTCGATGCTTGGGATGAATTGGGATATGAAAGTACGCATCCTGGAGGTCCAGGGTTGTCATGAAATCTGCATGATCTAGAAGCTGAAGAATCTCCTGGAGTGTTACCATGCGAAAGGATTTCTTCTGAAGGTACTTGTTCAGCAGCCGCAAGTCTAAGATTGGCCTCCAATCTCCTGACTTTTTCTTTATCAGGAAAAAGCGAGAATAGAATCCCTTGCCTATTTGAGAATGAGGAACTCTCTCTATCGTCGGTTTTGATAGCATAGCTTTCACCTTTTTCCTGAGAAGAGAAAGATGTGGTGGATTTTTCTTTAGAAGTGGATGAGGAGGTGGAAATTCTGGTGAACTCCAGGGTGTGCCCAAATTTTATGATATCTAATACCCATTTGTCCTTGGTTATCTTCTTCCAATTGTCGAAATGCTGTGAACTTTTTGTAATTTTGAATTGTAGTGGCGAGTCTGGTACAGGCCCCTTAACTCTAAAACTCCAATGAAATAAAAGAAATTAAAAGGGTTCAAGAAGTTTACACCAGTGGATGGCCTTTGCAAAACAAGAATTTTTGTAAATTGTTGTATATATGTATAGATTGTCTAATTGAATGCATTGATTGTGTATATATTGTCTTTTGTATTATTGCTTTGTTTTGTGATCACTATTCATTGTTTTCACTCCGTTTTGCACTATATTGGAGATATTGACAGTCTTTGTACAGTCAAAATTATTTTGTAAGAGTGTGATTCATTTAATATAAAGAGAATATAGTGTCACTTGTAGGCTATTCTTTCATTGATTGTAAGAGGTTGTCTTTTTCTTTCAGAGGGGGTACCTAGTTATTCAGGTAGTATTGTATTTTGGTTTACAAGACCACGTAAAAATCAAATAATAATGTTGAAAATAAGTGTTGTTCGTACCCAACAGAACAAATTTTTCTTTTGAACTATGTCCAGAGGCGCAGCGCCTCTTGACAAAGGACCCAAGACCCCACTCTGCTCTGTTTGTTGCTATACCACATGGCAGAGGTGCTGCCCGTGAACACCTGAACCAGCCTCCCCCTGATTGAAGGAAGAAAGGCCTTAAATGCTAACCCGATCAGTCAGAGCTCCAACAGGTTAATGTGGAGTCTGGATTCCGCAGGTGACCAGAATGAGTCCTCACATCTCCACCTCTCCCAGATGGTCGCCCCAGCACTGAAGTGAGGCATAGGTCACTACAGTCAGCTCTGGTTGGGGAAGGGAGAGGGGTCTGCGACCTCCGAGATCTGGACCGTGTCAGAGAGATTCCCCTTATGCTGTGCATACTGGAATTTCAGGTCCACTGCAAAGCCCTCATAAATCAACGAGCCTGTGTCACAAGAAGGATGCATGAGCCATGAGGCCCAAAAGTGTATTCATTGACAATGAATTGAGAATTTCTGGAGATGTTTGCATTAATAACAATTTTGATTTAATGGATGTGGTCATGGATGAATTTTTTTATTACAATTTGGGATATATTTGAAAGTTTGATAATTACTGCAAATTACCAATGGATTTGACACAAGAATTAGAATTACTGGAATCTCCTGTGATCTCCTTTTTTTCTCTCTCCAAATGAGAGGGACAAAATGGAGAAAGATAAGGCACAAGTGTGTTGTGATATGAGTAGTAATGAAATAAATAAATAATTAATTAATAAATACATCTCTTGTTAAACTTCATACACAAAACAAGATGTATGTAGATTCATTGTAAAGCCCTAGCTCTTAATGGAATGTATACTAATATAAAATCTAACTTGAGAGACAGACTAATTAAGAAATTTGGCAATATGTTTGATTTGTTTTTTCTCTTTTGTTGCCTATGTTAGAGTCTTTATTTGACTTGCAGCCTTAATGAAGGGGTGCATCCCCGAAACATGTGTTGACTGTGGAAATAAATCAATTCATAGAAATGCTCTTATGAGTGAATACAGTGGAGGACATTTTAATCTGAGGATAAAGAAAGAAACTGCTGTGGATCTTTTTTTGGATTGGATTTTTTTTTCATTGTTTATCATTATTGTCTCCAGAAGGACTTACCAAACTGATAACGCACCAGTGGGGTAGTTGTGCTGGAGCCAGCTTTTAACAGCCAATCGTCGAGGTAGGGAATGACTGGAATCCCTGGCCTCCGCATATGAGTTACAACCACTGCCATCACTTTTGTGAAACGCCCGAAAGGCTCTGGTAAGGCCAAAAGGGAGGACATCGGACTAAAAGTGCTCTTGACAAACCGTGAACTGCAGGTAACATCTGTGGGCAGGCAGAACAGGAATGTGAAAATAAGCATCCTGTAAGTCCAGCGATACCATCCACTCTCCTGGGTCCAGGGCAGGTATGACTTGTGCAAGCAGGATCATTCTGAATTTCCCCTTTCTCAGGAAGAGATTGTAAAGGCTCAGATCTAAAATAGAACAAAGTTCTCCGTCCCTATTGTGCACAAGAAACCTGCGGAAATAGCAACCATGACCTACTTCTGATGTCACCACCCTCTCCACAGCTCGCTTGGCCAAGAGATCTAACGCCTCCTACAATACACGGAGAGGTGGTCTTCCGTCAACTTGGCGCAAATAGGTGGCATTGGTGGAGAAGCTGTCACAAAGGGGAGGGAGTACCCCCTTTGGACTAGTTGCAAAACCCATTGGTCGGATGTCATCGGCCTTCAGTTTTACTGGTGAATCCTGAGTGGTTGGGCGGTGAAGGACTGGCTCGACCTCTGGCTGCCTGTCCCACATGCAGGAACCACGTCCTTTGCCATTGAACGATTGAGCGATTTGTTGACCAGTTTGGCTGGGCCTTTAAAGGCGTGATTGGAAGCCCCTCCCATGGCCACAAAAGGGGCAGAAAATGGACTGGGGTTGGCGAGGGGACATTGGAAATGCCCACTGACCTGGCCGTATCGCTGCAGTCTTGAAGCGCTCAAGCGCAGAGTTCACCTTCAAACAACAGGGAGCCATCAAAGGCCATGTCCATGAGCAAGGCTTTGACATCCCCCGAAAAGCCAGTGGTTTTCAGCCAGACGTGGCACCTAAGGGTCACCGATGATTGAATGATCTGCCCAGCGAGTCGGTCGTATCCAGCCCACATCGTATGGTGAATCTGTCTGCATCCTCCCATCAGCAATTGCTTAAGAGAATATGGCTTGGACATCCAAGACCATGAGCAGCACTTGCTCAACCGAGTCCCAGATGGTAAGGAGTATCCATCTAAAAGGCATGTGGTGTTCACTGACCACAGTGCCGGGCCGGTGGAACAGAACATCCTCTTCCCGATGGTATCCAGCCTTTTGGATTTCCTGTTTGGTGGAGTGGTATGGAATGTGCTGGGATTAACTTTGGAGGTGGAGGCCTGGACCACCTAGCTATCTGGGGTGGGATGCTGGTTGAAGACAGAGGGATCCGCTGAGGCAGGTCAATGGTAACAGGCAACTGTCCAATGCATGGGAGCCCCTGTTCAGCGCTTGGACCAGGCTCTGAGTAGGACATCTGTCAGGGCTTAATTGAATGGGAGTAATGGTTCGGTTGAGGCAACAACATCTAAAGCACCTCTGTCAAGATGTTTGTCTTAACTGCCACTGAGAGCATAAGGTCTAAGATCTCAGCCACCCTCCGCACAGCCATTGCGAATGAGGCAACCTCCTAAGTAGCCAATGTAGGAAGAAAGAGACCGCCAGTGTCTAGGGAGGTTTCCAGTCCACTGGCATCACCAGATCCTCACACCAGTTGTCCTCTGGCTCTTCTAAATGGCATCCATAAGGGTCCGCATACCCCTCCCATTCATCTCCTAATCCAGCGCTATCATAGGAATAAGGCACCGACTGTCATGGGGAGTCTGCCCCGTCAGTGCCAGACAATGCCCATCCTGCTCCGTGTCAGAGTTGGGCATGACGATGGGGAGGGCGCCGTCAGGGAGCGTCGGTGTTGGCACTGGCACCAGAACCGGGGAAAATCAAGGTGGCTCGACTGGTGCTGCTCTGGATCCATCCTTTAATCCAAGGGCCCGACGGGTGGCGAACACGCCGGTATAAAACTAGTAGGGGCACCTCCCGAGCCCATGGGGTCTGAAGGTGCTGCTCAGGGAAGGGCTGCCCAAAAATAAAGTGCATGGGCTCATAAAATTAAAGTAATTGGGCGGGGTACATCCGTCCCCCAGAAACTTTGGAAGACGCAGAGACGGCCCAGGTGCAGACTATCACTGACGTAGGTCTCACGTGCCAACTTTCCCTCATCTCGTCAGATGACTTCAAAGGACGTGGCATAGTCAGAGATCTCTTTGACTTCTTGCTCTTCGTGTGTGTGTGGGACTTTCCCAAAGACCTCGGCTGTGACTATGAGACCTTGAAGTGGCTCTGTAACCGATCTCAAGACCTTCTTTCTCTTTGCCATGATTGTGAGTGTTGCTGCGTCGAACAGCGAGGAGCTTGAGGGACCACTACCTCAAGGACTTGGGTTGCATGGTGCCACAATCAATGCAGGTCTTGATATTGCTGCTGCGCTTCAAGCACCAGCGGCACACTAAATATTGGTTTGTCATCAAAATCTGTCGGTCACAGGTGCCACTCGACTTGAGACCAGCTATCCTAATCAACATCCTCGGACCACCAGGATAATAATCTCGAGAAAAAAAAATTCTCCATACATATTTTTTTTTTAAGTTCCGTCAAAAAAGACTGGGGGTAGTGCTTCTCCAGATCTGAGCTGGCTGGTGCGAAAAAGCACCATGCATATTAATTCCGGTGTAGACGACGCCACGTAGAGTTGAACGGCACTACCTACTGGCACGCAGGGGTCCTGCTCACGACAAATTTCTGGATCCAGTCTGACGCCTGGGGATCATTCTAAGGTAAGGAATCTGCGGCTGGAATTCTCTATTGGATACATATAATATGACGTTTTGGGGCTTGTCTTTCAAAATAGAGCGAAAGCTACCACATGAGGGATAATTCATGCTGGTTCCTGGACACTTATTGAGGGGATGATTTCCAATGGTGCCAGAGGGCACTTGATGTAATGGTTGATCTTTCATGACTAGGCTCAGACATTTCATAATTTAAGCCATTATCACTGCTATTGACTGACGCCTTAGTCTCTAAGAATGCTATAACCTGTGTGATATATGTAATCTGTGTTGTTGTAGTACTGTATATCTAAGATCTATTTTTGCTTGCTGCAGTAAAGATGAAAGCTGTGTATCTTTTTTCCACCCTGCAAATTTCACATAAATTCTCATCTTCGCATGATGGAGAATCTACATAAATGGGGTAGCATTGACATATGAAAGCAAGTGAAATTTGGATGTGATGAAAGATGGTATATTCATTTTGTAAAATGACAGACCATGTGAAACTACATTCCCCAATTTCTTCAACTGCTTGTAACAATAGTTTTGTAGTCACTATTTCGGAAAATTGATCTGAAAATGCAGCGTTTTCTACTACTTTCAAAAATCCTTAGTGAAACAGGGAATCCACAACATCACCTGGGAGCAACAGGCTTGCATGGCATGAGAGAACTGTAACATTTAGTAGCGCACACTAAATAAACGTACAAATGTTACTGTTAAACTAACAATTCTGACATTTTAAAAAAATGTTCATGGGAGCAGACCCCTCCTTCAATGTAATTTGGAAAAAATAAGGATCATTTGCTTCATTTGTTTGCTCTGTACACTTTGCTCCACCACTTATAAAGTGCTTTAGCTGCAAGTAGAGCATAGTAAGAGCTTGGTAGACGTCTTTATGGACTGTGACACCAGTGACGTGCATGGTACCAGACAAAGCAGTAATGTAAGAATTCTATGGATGTCTCGGTAGTGAAAGAGCGGGTCACAGACTGGGTTAGTAAAGAAGTGCATTGTGGGAACCCTGTTCATGCCAAAAGGCCGTATGTGTCAGATAGACACAGCTTTTGTATGGCAAAAATGTATGGCTAACTGATGCTCGATGTTTTGTAACAAGTGCATACGTTTTTCATTGGCACAAACGTGATTTGTTTCTTCTGAAAAATGTGGTTGACTCAAGTATTGCAAAAGTACGTCCTTCAAAACTGCTGAAACGTGGATAACTTTTAAGGCAAAATATATTTTTTTAAAAGCATTTCCAAGACACTAGGTCTAGCTCTGTGAAGCCTGTGATTTTATGCACTTTACAGCAAATATATCCACTGCAGGATAAAAGGGTAAAAGTAACGATAGAAATGGAAAACCTCTGTCGGCTCTAAACGTGACACCAAAAAATAAATAAATAAATACAGAAATGAAATGGCGGAAATAAATAAAGAAAAAAATTGTTAATTATAATATAACCGGAATCAAAGAATGACACAGCCGTTTTGACATTGAAATTGACTGCTTTCTAGTTGAAGGTGCACACAATACTGGCACTCAGTGAAGAAAACCAGTAGCTGAAGTGGACTGACCGACACATGACCCTCTCATCAAACAAAAATATTTTGACCTGTGAGTCATGGCCCTCCCTTTGCATTATATGCATTTTTTTTTAAATGGCGATTGACAATTTCTTTCCTCCCTCCCCACAATTCCACAGGATTATAACGGCATTGCTGCAAATGTTTTCTTTTGGCCCCTACAAGGGCTAGGGAGGTACGGTACCCCTACCCTGCCCCCTTTTAGAACAGAGGTCTAGGTCCATGTAGTACTGTCATGGCTGCCACATTTTTGTTCATGCTGCATCCAGTCTATCTGAGTGCTCGTTCCCACAGAGCGATGTGGCCCAAGGGAAAAAAGCCCCCAAAGCCTCAGGACAATCACTTTTTTTTTTAAGTAGAACTCGCAGGACTCTTGTACCAAACCGTCCAGATATACAAATATTGTTGCACCCTAATTTCTTAAAAACCACTGAACTCATTTACATTAAATAACAAGAAGCACAATTTCTGGACCAAGATCTAGCCTCCTGGAAAATTTGGTGCAATTTACGCCAGCAATTTTTGTGGTATCACATTCCAAAATTCTATGGAAAACATATGGGAAAATTTGGTTTTGGGAACCCCTTTTTTTCTAGGCTCCTGCTTCACAGATCACCCAAAACTTTCCATGAAGAAGCAGATGATTTGACTAGCAGCACCAAATTTATTAGCAAACTAAAAAATGCTCTTCCTATGGAAACACAGACCTAACTATAACTTCACACTGGGGACTATATATATATATATATATATATATATATATATATATATATATATATATATATATATATACACACACATTAATACATGCTCAGTCGGGCACTGGAGCGCTTTACATGTGCAGTTACATTACACAAGATCAGAATCATTTTTTAGAGAGAATAAGTTATATGTCCAAAATCACAGGATTTTAGGTCATTGCCAGGACTCGAAACTGGTTCCCCAGCTCTAAAGTCGAACACCCTGACTGTAAAGCTATACTCTCTGCTGTCTTAACATTTAACCAGCCTCCAGTGGCAATAAATCATTTGGGCCAGGTCGATCTACAGGTCGCCATCACTGCAATGGGTGAGAAACAGTGGGAAAATAACAAGCAATCACAACACAGTAAGAGCGAGACTACCCTGAGAGAGCAAAAACGGTAACAAAATATATGAAAATAGAAATAAAAGGCATACAAATAAGATACTTTCCATGCACAAAAAATACCCTTTATGTGTAAAACGTGTCTCCACAGATCTTAATGACCAACCCTCAAATGGGTAAAAAGAACAATATATATATGGCTAATCAAAAAGTAAAGTCAGCCTATCTCCCACCGCTGTCAATGCGGCTCTCTTCCTCCCCGACTGTCCCCAAAGAGACCCTTATCTCGCACATGGTGTCTGCGCTTTGAAGAGCCAGGCTCCGACAGTTTGTATTTTAATGGCCTGTACTTTGTAGCTCAGATTTACAACCGGCTTAGCCGAGGCAAAAAGTGCCAGAATCTTCTACAAAGTGCAGAGCGAATTAACTGATGGGATCTTTGAAGCCTCTCTGGCCACAGATTAACTAAAGATGAAGAAAAACAAATCTGTGAATTCTCAACTCAATCTACTTTTGCTCCTCACTGGAAGTGTCTGGAATGGGAGCTGGACAAGATGTTGCAGGATGTTGCAGGGCCATCTGTTACTCACACACAGCTTGCTCAAAGAAATTAATGGCCACACCATTTGTGTGGATTTGCTGACTGGATTAAAAATGTGCTTTTGGAGAACACCAATGGAAGCGGCTGGACATGCTGCTCTTGACGTTTACTGAGTGCAGTGCTTCAATATCTGCTGCTGAGTACGGTGCACACTGCATACTACTCTAGACGGGGTGAGCACCATTAGACACCATTTAATAAGTGAGAGTGGATAAGCTCCCTGTAAAGAGTGTACATTATCCTCTTATTACATGGGTGCTTTCTGATATCAGCGCATGTCTGTAGTGAGAAAGTTACTGCTCGCTTGTGATCACTTGTTACAAACGAATATATGATTTTACCACGATTGCAAGTTTCACGCATGGCATTACCACGCGAATTTTAGTTCGCAAGTGGCTTTACCACGCTGGAATTTACAACAATGGATTATAACACGCATAGAAACGTCCACTAAGCACAAATGAAACATAATGAAACTGATAGGCAAAAAAAGTATGTCTAGAGTTTGTAGTAACTGCTTAACCCAATCGATCTTTTTCAACATTCAAAAACAACAAATTACCTTAGATTTATAAATTCTTTTATTTTACTGTGCGCTTAAATATTTATATATTTTAAATAAAGATTATTTACTTACCTTACTCCTTCCCGTCTTTCACCAGCAGCCCTTGCTTCCATCCACCATCGAAACAAGATTCAAAACACGTCTACCAACATTACAAACGGACTGCTATTTTGACGTACACGGCACGTCTTTGGGGGAGGCACTTTCCTTTTTCTTCATTGGTACTGAAGTGCGTATTTTTTTTTCTAAGTAACCTGCTCCTTTGTTTTTGTTGTTTTTTGGGGGGGAGACCCCCCCAGCGCCCCCCGTGAACGCCCTAAGACATTTACTTGATACCAAGTATATGTAAATGTCCAGTATTTGTAAAGCGCAAACAATTACCCGAAGGTGTCAAGGGCTGTCGATAAGATTAAGCAAACCACTGCCCAGAGTCACATGGTGCTGAGCTGATATGCCACCGGTGCCGGGTATCGAACCATGAGCCCTCAGGTTCCGGAGTGAGTTGCCCTGGCCGCTGCGCCACACCTCTACGTCACTCATCGCCCTGAGCTGCATGATTTAAAGGACTGTGAAGCATCGGCTACCAGGAGACTTCCCCCATAAGAGAACAAAAAACTGTAATACCACAGAGATTTAGCAGTCAAGTCGAGTCAAGTCGTTGTTATGTACCTTTAATCCTACAAATATGTTGATTAAACATGAGGACCGGGCAACCAGGTACAAGTACTTAGAAAGCCTGAAACCTGTTATTTTGGAGCCTCCACCATCTCCACTGAGAATCTACTGTTCCACAATTAACCTCTCCACTATCCCTTGCAAAAAGAAAACTAGCATTGAGGAATTGGCCTAGTACATCAGTGGAAAAATAGGCTTTATGACATTGCCCCTGTTCCTTTAAACAGACATTAGCGGCAGGAGAATGGCTCTATCCAGGAAGTAGGCAGCCGGGTTCACTCCAGTTCAACAAAGCGCTTAAAGTACCACATAAAGGGTGGTGGGTACATTAAAAGCAACATTGTCTGCGTGACCTAAATTGCTTTCTGCTACAGGATGCTAACTTTTTCTGCAGTGCAACATGAAAACCTGCTTTCCTCTATGTTCAATTGACCCATGTGCTAGATTTAGTGAATTTTGCCAGAACCGTTATGAAAAAACAATATTATCCCAGCAACTGTGCCCCAGCGTGATGACGTAAGTGCATACATGCACCATCTCACATGTGGACGTGGGAGTCATGACGCTGCAGAATCGTTTTTTTCTTTTTAATTTGCCATTAGAGAATGGTGGATGCCCTTCTTTAAGCAGGATTTTAAGAAAAGCATTTGCAATGCAATAGGTCTCACATTTACGAGAGTTTGATCTATTGGCATCGTAAATTACAATGCCTTTTATGTATGTGTTGTTTTTAAAACCAATAAATAAAAGGCATTGTCATTTACAATGCCAATAGCTTAAACTCTCGAAAATGTGAATCCTATTGCATTGAAAATGTGTTTGTGCTATAATTTTTTTTTTAAAGCATTAGGAGCAAGCGTGTCCTGCTTGCAA
Organism: Lissotriton vulgaris; assembly: GCF_964263255.1. Lineage (NCBI taxonomy): Eukaryota > Metazoa > Chordata > Amphibia > Caudata > Salamandridae > Lissotriton > Lissotriton vulgaris. The sequence goes on along the minus strand of NC_141687.1, from coordinate 275,327,699 downwards.
CAGCAGATAGGACAAAGCAATTTGAGAAAATAGTGCTTGGAGGCTGTAATTAAAGTCTACTGAGTAACAACACACGTAACGGGGGTGCCACCATGGGAGGTTGAGACAAGGCAGTGCTAAGGAGGGACTACAAACCCTAAAGACCAATGAACAGCCACAGTTTACAGTGGACACAAGCCAATGAAAAATATGGGCGGCGCTTCAAGTCCCTACCCGAATACAGCATTCCTTGCAGCGCATGCGCTGCCCAGACTCGACCTAAAAAGGAGCCCAACTAACTAAGTAAAAGTGGTGGGCGCATCCAATTTCCCAACAGCCCATATACTGAATGCAGCATGTCTCGCAGAGAAGCGCATGTGCTGCCCAGGCTCGACCTCAAAATATAAAAAGTATGCAAAAATGCATAATTTACAAAGGAGCAGACCAGCAGCAAATTGTAGCTGCTAGGCCATCCATGGCACAACCAAAGAGCTGTGTGGGAGGAGTGTAGAAAAAATCCCTCAAAAAAGTAGAGCGCGATTAGGAGTGGCTGGGAAGCAACAGATGATCAATGCAGAGTGGGGAGCTACATAGAGAGTGCAGCGATGTGATGTGGAAATTCCCATAGAGTGCTGAAAAAGTGTTTTTTTTCTGGTGTGGAGCCATGAAAAGATACAAGGCATCCAGTTAAAGGGACGGTAAAGTATCTATGCTTGAGGGGCTGGCCAAACGCAAGAAAACGAAGGGACACCATTGAATAATTAGCAAGTAAATGGGAATGACAGGAAAGCTGGCTAATGGTAAGCAATGCTATGGCCCAAAGCCCATTTTAAGCAGTGATATTGTAGAGAACAGGTCTTTGAGAGCTAACAGCTAAAAGCAGACTTCAGGCTAGACCTAGCAATGCACAGCAGCTTCTCCCTGACACAAGCATGCATGGTGTCTAGTGAGTTGACAGCTCGCACACAAAATTAGGATAATCTTCAGTCTGTGAGTTTGAATTTCAGCAAGGTCGACTCAGCCCCCCACCCTTCCACATGTTATTATTAATATGAAAAATAAACAAAATACAAAGTTAGGCTACCTGTGCAAGAATGGGTGAGGATCCAATTTATACATGGACTAATATACTCCAGGTGCCTCTATAAGGACATTTAATACATTACTGCATGTCACCTCAGAGTTCCAAAAACGTATAAAGGCCCTCAGCCTTTGGCTTCGTATATATCCCTATGTCATCATGGCCTGGTGGGGTCTTACACTCACTGCCCTTGTTCAACCAATGCTGCTGCATGTTCGAGACTTAAGCCGCAGTTCTGAAGCATCAACTGTGAACAACAGCACTTTAACCAAAATATCTGCTGACAGACATTTTTTTTACAGCCAAGAGGCGAAATGTGCTCTGCAGAAGATAATCCTACTTTGAAAAAATATGCCACTGCTCTATAATTGATCTCGTCAATAGCAGGTTTCACATATGTGCAAGAAGGTAAAATAATATAATATTTGGGTTTATCAATTGCTATTTAAGCATGCCCTTTCTTGACGGTCCTGATGTTGTTGTAAAAGTGATACTGTTAGAATGTGCACTATAAAAATATGCCTAGCTACTATTGTCACAGGCGACTCAAGAGGGAGGATGAGGGACCAGAACTGTGTCCTGGTGATAGAGAGGGCTGATTATATAATATAATAGCAAAAGAAACCTGCCAGGTTCTTGGTTGTCTAAGTAGCTTGACAAATACTCATGAGGTATCCAAGCTTCAACTTTATGGACTGCTGTTATCCCAACAAAAAATGAAAACCAGTGTCAAATAAGAAATAAGTTAAAATTGGGAGAAACATTTGCCATGATATCCTTTTGGGGCCTGAATACGAGTTTGGCGGTGTGGGAGCGTGCAGCCACGCCACCAACCGCTCCCACATCGCCAAACCGCACCTCCGCCGCCTGCCAGACTATGAGTTAACTTGTGGTCGATACTTTGGTGTTTCCACAGCGGTGTCTATTAAAAAGGCACTTCAATGGGAGTGCTAAAGCCCGTTCCTGCACGACATGGACTATAATGTACATGCGTGCAGAAAAGGGGATGCATGCAGACAGGGAGGGACACCATGTGCTCCTCCCATGCATCCCACAGACTTGAGGGAGCAGGAGGCCCTGTAAGGCCCTTTAAGTTTCCTTACTGTCATGAAAAGGATGGATATGATGAAACTTTTAATATGCTTGGTGGGGGTGCAGAGGCACCGGCCGCATATTGCTGCTCCCAGACTGCCGCGCCACCGCCAGGGAAAGATCCCTGGCGATTGCAGCAGTCCTATTGCAGTCCTACCGCCGTACTTGTAATACTGCAGTTAGACAACTGGTGTGCTAGTTCACGACCGCCACCGCACCTTCACCACGAAGTTGGCGGTCTTGTGGTGGGCCCTAAGTCTCCATTACCCCGAATACCACAGCTGCCTTCTCCTATCTAACTGCCATGAAAGCCTGCTACCTCAGGAACATCCCATCTCATGGCGAAGTGGAAGAAGCCAGTCTTCTGTGCATAGCCTCACCAGTATTATGGGTGGTCTGACGAGAGGAGGGCCATGTATTTGTAAGGTGATAACAGATAGGCGACAGAGGCATTTTTTTAAAAAGTGTATTGTATTTTGCACATGGAGAAAATCCACAAATCACTAACAGTACCAACGTCTTTGGTAAAAGAAGGGAAGTAGGAGCCACATCGTGCAAGTTTAAACATTACAATAGCCAGCATAATGTAGTAAATGTCTTCTCCACTGTCCTCCACTAGATAGACTGTACCATGACATCTGTGACATCATAGAATGCCTGGGTGTCTGTCTGGCTCACAGTGCCTCTCTCTACCTCACTGTGGCAGTTGGTCAAGTAAGGCTCAGCTGCTAATAGCTGGCTCCTGGTGGGGTCTTCCTATCTGAACTTCTTATCTTGTCCTATCAATCTGACTTGGAAGGAACTTACAATAAAGGATTATAACTTACACAGTTGGACTGTGCATCATTCATTTACTACAACTTGGCGGCTATTTTAAGTGGATGAACCTACGCGTGAACTAAGAACAAAGGCCAACTAAGGAATTAAGCAACTATAAGAATTGGAACCTAAGACATCAAGAACTTTAAAACTTCAAATTGATACTAAAAGGTAATGCCCAGCTGACCCCACCGGTGTCCTGTTCCACCTGGACAGCCTGCACCCTGGGCGTGTGTCTTTACTTTGATGTCTGCTTGTGGATGGACAGCCTGCAACCTGTGCGTTTTGTGTTCTAAGAGACTTTAGAGCAGCCTCTGCCTACTCTGCCTGTGTTTGCGGCGTATTGCTTGGATGTCTGCTGTCACCCAAAGTTTCTCCTGCAACACTCTCTTTCCTGAGCCCTTCTGTGTGTATTCATTTCATCTGGCCTTCATCTTGTGAGGGAAGCGGAAAAGACTTGAGAAATGGAAATCAGCGTATCTTGTGCGTATTCACAACTTTGTAAGGGACTCAAAAGTGTTCACAGAAGCTGCGCTGTCGGTTAGCTCATACGTTATTTTGAGCAAGTGATGTTCAGCAACTGTGTGTTATGGGCTGACACGCATGTGTGGAGAAACTGGGTCCAGTGCTGTCTTCGAACCACGGTGTGAGTTATTTAATTTTCCCGATTTTGGGGTTCAATATGTTGTCCCGGCTTCGTGGCAGTTTGACAGCTGAATTTAAAATAGCCCATGACACCACATCACGTGCAGGCACTCGACACGCGCAGCCTTACTGGTTTCATGATGCCTGCAGATTTCCTCTTGTGACGTCCGCCTTCTACGCGAATACTTTGCTGTGCTTGACGCTTTGGCGCACGCTTCTGCTGCGAGCCTTCCTGTACAGCGTCAGATATGCGTGCCGCCATTTTGTATTTGTCCCTGGTTCACGTTTTTTCCTGGTCAATGCATCACATCATCGGACATGTTCCTTCAATTTGGCAATCACAGCAATCCGTCTCCCGGCCTGCATTTATGGTTGGTGTCATGTTTTCTTCCTATGAGGACGGGCTGGGAGACAGGTTAAAAACAAGATGCATCGTTTGGAAAAGTGCGGCGCAACGGAATGGAAGGGACTTTCCTCATAGACTGGATGTCATTATACCTTTCTGGCGAATTTCAGCGGTGACTGCGGGGAGCATAGACCCTGGGTGAGAGATCGATCACAAGAACTGAGCATCACATTTTACTTTGGTGGCGAATTTCAGTGACGACTGCGGGGTGCTAAGTATTGTGATCCCGGGTGAGAGATCGCTCACCGGAGCTGATGTCATTCATTAATGACAGTAGTTGTTGACATTTCGCTGCTTGTTTTATGTTGGTTAACACTGCATGCTTTGAGTGTTCCGGTGTACCCTATTCAGGGGAGGTTGTGTGTTTGTGGGTAGTCAATGCCCTATTTCTATTATTTTTGTGAGGTAGTGGTGTTTGCGGGTAGTCCATGCCCCATTTTCGTTCCCAGGTTTATTGTCCTGTGGTGTACCCTATTCAGGGGAGGTTGTGGGTTTGTGGGTAGTCAATGCACTATTTCTATTACTTTTCTGAGGTAGTGGTGTTTGCGGGTAGTCCATGCCCCATTTTGGTTCCCAGGTTTATTGTCCTGTGGTGTACCCTATTCAGGGGAGATTGTGGGTTTGTGGGTAGTCAATGCCCTATTTCTATTATTTTTGTGAGGTAGTGGTGTTTGCGGGTAGTCCATGCCCCATTTTGGTTCCCAGGTTTATTGTCCTATGGTGTACCCTACTCAGGGGAGATTGTGTGTTTGCGGGTAGTCCATGTCCCATATTGGTTCCCAGGTTTATTGTCCTGTGGTGTACCCTATTCAGGGGACATTGTGGGTTTGTGGGTAGTCAATGCCCTATTTCTATTATTTTTGTGAGGTAGTGGTGTTTAAGGGTAGTCCATGCCCCATTTTGGTTCCCAGGTTTATTGTCCTGTGGTGTACCCTACTCAGGGTAGATTGTGTGTTTGCGGGTAGTCCATGCCCCATTTTGGTTCCCATGATTATTGTCCTGTGGTGTACCCTATTCAGGGGAGATTGTGTGTTTGCGGGTAGTCAATGCCCCATTTTAGTTCCCAGGATTGTTATCTTGTGGTGTACCCTATTTAGGGGAAGTTGTAGTATTTTACAGAGTTAGTACCCTGAGTTGTTTCATGTGGAGATTGTTTGGGCACTATCTTCTGCTCAAAGTCTACCTTCTTGGAACTCGTGGCCAAGGGTTTCATGTTGGTAGGACTTTGAGTTGGGAGCTTTATCTTATTTTCAGTGTCAGCATGTCTTTATCAGGGGAATTTTTAGGTTTTTTTTCCCCAGAGTGTTTTCTCTGGTGAATTTTTGTTATGGGGCTTACACTTTTACGCCTGTTGTATCCCTCTCAAGTGTCTGTGGCTACACTCATTTTTGTTTCCAGGGTGTGCACCCTGTGGTGTACCCATGTGAGGGGAGGTTGTGAGTGTGACCACCTAGCTTAGCTGCTTTGGTCTTGTTTTTTTCGAGACCATGCTATTTCGCTAAGGGAGGGGGATGAGGCATATAGTAACAAAATTTAGTTGTTTCTCTGTTCATATCTTTGCTAATGATATCTCATGCTATTTTTATCTCATGTCGTACATTATTAGATTTTGTTCATCTCATTTTGTACTTTCCTGCAGATGTTAGATTTGAGGTATCTTGCCTATCGTTTTCTCTATTTTGTTGTCATTCTTAAGGGAAGAGGACGTGTAGAAAATGTCTTCTCCACTGCCCTCCACTAGATAGACGGTACCATGACGTGACATCATAGAATGTCTGGGTGTCTCTCTACCTCACTGTGGCAGTTGGTCAACTCAGGCTGAGCTGCTAATAGCTGGCTCCTGGTGGGGTCTTCCTATCTGAACTTCTTATCTTGTCCTATCAATCTGACTTGGAAGGAATTTACAATAAAGGATTATAACTTACACAGTTGGACTGTGCATCATTCATTTACCACACATAACATGGTCAGGCCCTTCGCTCCTCCCTGTCCTTCATGGAGGAGCAAGCAATCCAAACTGGCGTAGCACAGAGCATTTACATTAGGCATAGAAGTAGAATCAGGAGAAAGCATCAGCAACAAACATAGTGCCATTTTATCATGAACAAGGTCAAACAGATAGAAACAATAAAGGTACAACAAACTTAACGGTGTGTGTATATCTCGATCCACCCCACCTGCACCTCCTACTGCCCCGCACATATATATATATATCTCAAAACAAAACCCTTTCAGGCATAGAGTGACGCATAAATTATGCAAAAAAGAAGGAGTGAACTCTGGGTAGTTCTCAAGTTTAGGTGGAAAGCAGCCCCTGTTAGAGCACTCTCAACACCAGCGACACTCTAGATCTGCTCACCTCAAATGTCTGTTTCTCTATCATAGTTTTTAAGCATAGGATTAGCACAGTGCTATCCAAGCCGAGATAGAAAATGACAAAGTCTTTTGCAATTTATACAGCAAAGTCTTTAAGCATAGGAATAGTACAGTACTGTCCTTGCCGAGCTGTAAAATTACAAAAACCATTTATCACTCCCAGGCACAATATTACAGCTTTGAATTAGTGAAATACCAACTCAAGCCAACCTGAAATGAGTAAAAGCAACGCCTGATACAGTGTTTCGCTCTAATTAGAGCTCTTCAGAGAGGTATAGCTTTGTCCAGACACAAGGGAGCACCCAGTATTAAGTCAAAACAAAACCCTTTCAGGCATAGAGTGACGCATAAATTATGCAAATATATATATATATATTCCTGACTCTCCACACTTGCCGGCAGATGCTTGAAGAGAGGAAAACGGACGCCAAATTTTCATGGAAAAGTAGGTCTTTTTATTTTCAGTTTGTCAGACGCGTTTCGGATATCACAGTATCGGAAACGTAGTCTGCTTACTGTTTTTATATCATTGTTTTTTCTCTCTAGTCGTTTTCCCGTGTCATATGATAAGTTAACATAGAAGATATACTGTGAGCACTTTCTTTGTTTTTCAGAGTTATTGCAGCTAGTAAACAAATCCGACCGGTTATGAGTATAGCATGGAGTGTTACAACATTTTTCATCTGTATATACAAACAGACACACACAACAAAATAAAACAAACAGCTACCTGTTGGCCCGTATTGTTGTGTTAGTATACTCTCTTGCTATGTTTTCGTTTTCCTGCAGTGTCAGGATTAGGGATAAAAACATTACCCATGTAAGAAAGAAAACATCGAGTCCTGAATATTTGTTTCCACAAGTTAACACTCTACCCAAGGACTAAACTCTTTATAAGATACACGTGTTCATTATATGTCAAACATACTTTGTTTTCACGTATCAAAATATGCAACCCGCATTTTAAAACGTTTTCATACAGGTCACACACCACAATACACAACTCTGAAGTGCAGCGTGCGCTTTGTACAAAACACGGACCAGAAAAATTAGGTGGTGAAGGAAGGTTAATGGTGTATGACCCCAGCCCACGTCTGGCCCCAGATGCTAACCTTTGACTTGTCACCGGTGGTTCTGTTTATGTGCCGCCTGCCACTGGTGTAAATAACAGGAACTTAAAGTGCTGAAATTGTTACTGCCCTTTGGCAACAGTCTTGTCTTGAAAAAATCATGTGTCCACATTTGCACCGCCAGTGGGCAAGCAGCGTCAATAAACAGCTCCAAATCTGTTGTTTATGTGCTCCCTAATTAGTCAGGGATTATCAATGAAGGATGGCTGCTTCTATATTTTTATGGCAGACCCCTGGCATCGAAGCAATGATTCAAAGTTTATTACAAGTGAACAGAAACCTTAGTCTAATTAGTCGAGAATGAAATGATGTACTGTAAGCAGTATTTCCCACATGTATTCGGTCTCATTGAGTATCCCTTCGTGTACAATTTTTATTTGGATTTCAAAATCACTCTGCAAGTGAATCTTTAATTCAGTTAGCAGAGCAAGAACAGCGATTTGGCCACCACTAACCTATTATGCCTAATTTGCACATCTTTTCGCGATTTAATGTCCAACAGAATGTACAGGCAAATATGCCTTTTGGGGCCACACTAAGAGAATGAATAATAATACCCAAGAACAATTCAGAATATGAAGTGCATGGGAAAACTTCACAAATCGAAAACAAAGGTACAACTGCTAAATAATGCCAACGTTACGCACAAACCAGAAGCTCTTATTCAAGTTTTATCTGAGTTGAGTTATGACTATGCCTGTCCTTTATGGTGCTAGTTTAGAGCCACAGTGCGCATAAAGAATTGTGGCTTTAACGTGGCCTTAACCTGCTAGACACATGCTATGATTATAGCGGACAGGCCCAGTCTTGCTTGCATCCTTTGCATGCAATATATGAACTCCATCGAGTTCTGCAAAATGAAAAACTGGTGTTTCTCACAATTTGGCAAAAGGCCAACCAAACCTTTGGCACCAAAAGTGGATAAAAACAAAACTCATAATTACTGATCTGAAATACCAATGTATTTATTTTATTCTATTTATGAGGTTGCATATATTGCGAACAAGACTATTTCTGGTGTCAGAGCAGTGTACAGTGGAAAGTAACAGAGAATGTACATAATATACATAGAGTAAAACATAGAATCATAGGCTAATATCAAAGTCTTGTCCAATGGAGAATAACATGGCATCTAAACAAAGTAGCACAGAGTCACAGGGTGATATCAGTATGCAAGACGACATAGTAATGCAATGCACCCATAAATTGTGGAGGACGGGAGACGTCAAGAACATAACTGGTAGTATCATAATGAAAAACAATAAAATGTCACACAAGGAAAACAAAGAGAAAAGAATTGCAAACAATAACTAGATTTCTGGAGGTACGAGACATTGCATCAGAGAGGAAAAAGACTATTCATTAGTTTCATTTTACTTCTTTCTTGAAGAAGGTTATTAAAGGGTTGGTCCTGGTCTCCAGGGGGAAAAGAGTTCCACATTTTTGGAGCAATTCCAGAGAAGGTTTGTTTGTAGGTATTCTTTTTGTTGAATTTTTGGAATTTTAGCAGTAGGAAGCTTATGCTACGAGAAGATCTCTTACCACCAGATAAAATCAATTTCTAGGCTAGGTAGCATGGGGTGTCGTGGTGAATGGCTTTGTGCGGCACACAGGCAATTTTTTGCTGAATTCCCAGACTCAAACGGTAGCCAATTCAATGAATGTAGGATAGGGGTGATGTGATCACTTTTTTTGGTGCTTGTGATGAGTAGAGCAGAAGCTATCAGTGTGGCCCTCAGTGCTGCTAGTTTTATTTTCCGTATTGCCACGAGTGTAGCATTCCCATAATCGAGTTTGGAGATCACAAGTGCTAAGACTGCTATTTTGAGATCTGCTTTGGGCAGGGAGCGTTTTAGTTTCCTTAATGCGTGACGTTGGTGATTAGTCCCTCTAGTGGAGGTGCTGATGTGGTTCTGCATGGATAGGTTGTTGTCCAGTTTCATTTCCAGGGAATTTGTTGTGGGATACAGTTAAAGGCTGCAAGAAGTGGGAGCCAGTCGTTGATGTTAAAGATAAAGTCAACGTGTTATGGAAGTTGCTGATGTCTTCAGGTGAGGCAATTTTCATGCAAAGTTGTGTATCATCAGCATACATATGGTAGGAGATGTTAGAGAGTATAAGGATTTTGGTTAAAGGTTCCATGTATAGGTTAAAAAAAAGTGAGGGAGACCATAGATCCTCAGGGTATGCCGATCGTGACTGGTGTCTGGTCAAATAGGGTGTGGTTGGTCAGAACTCTGACATCTGTTTTGTAGGAATGAGGAGAACCATTTCAATACCATACTGGAGATATCTATCCTAGGTTCCAAGAGGTTCCCGAAAATACTGTGTTTGAACAAGTCAAACACTGCAGATAAGTCAAGTAGGCTTAACAAGACTCATTTTGATCAAGTTCGAAAAAAGTCCAAGAAAATTACACCACCCTTGTGCTGCATCTTCAGATGGACACATTAACAACCTTTCAGGATCCAATAACGTCGAAAATAAAAGTTTTTATGTCACCAGGCTAATAGTCACTAGAACTATGTGTTAAAAAAAAGACTGGAAAAAATAGTGGAAGCAAAATCATTGACACGGTTGAAGCAGGTCAAAAACAGCTATGCTGATTTACATTTTCTCACAGTACACAAATCTCCCTAGTGCATACTTTGTTTATATTATAAAAAAATATGGGTATTCTTAAAACTGGAGAGGGGAGGGAAACGTTGATACGTACTAACCGTGATATTTTGATAGAGATTAAAGCAAATGACCTGCTCTATTTCCTATTTTGATAAAGAACAAACAAATTGAGAGTAAACAGGAAGTGAACCATTACTATTAGGTTGAGCAAAAAGACAAAAATCAAATAGCATTAGTGGTCATCAACTTTAGGGCAGATTAAGGCATTATTCTTATGTCATGAAAATGCCAGGGCCTCAACGCCCTCTGATAGAAATGGGCGGAGGAGCTGAGTCTTGTCATCCTCATGACTCCTTTTCAACCAGACTCGTATAAACTTCCAGATGTGGCAATCTTCATTTAGGAACAACCAATGTGCATAACTAAAGAGTATGGATATATAAAGGCAGAATGACAGCCACTGATTAGTCTACTAGGAAGTGAAGAAACGTACTAAAGCTGAAGGCTGGAGGCAGAGCACCTTTCTTAATAAAGTAGGAAGCCAAGTTGGCAAGTTGCTTGGAAGCTAACTCAAAAACAAACACTTCAAGGTTACAATGCCAATTAAGACACAGGTGGGAGATCTCAAATTGGCATTCCTGTATCACCAGCTAGGCCATCAGTGAGAAGAAAAACAGAATGAATGCCATAGACGACAAGATATAGCCACAAGAACGTATACATAAAAATAAATCCAAAAATTGCACACAAAAAAACAAATAACTATTCTTTCATCACTGCTGATGAAGGGTCATGTATATTACTGCTGGACATACTTATGCTATTTAAAGCTAATCTTGTGAGCCCCATGGTAGGGTTCAGCTTTCCATTCCGAAAAACAATTTGGATGAAAGGTGGAAACTGCAGACTGGGAGCCTGTAACCTCTTTCAGAGAGGTAGAAGATATGACATGATCCTTCAGAAACTGGCAGAGTGAAGGTGGCACCTTTTGGGAACACACACACAGGCTCAAGTGCCTGGTGTGAGTCCAAAGTTTCCCTTTTCAGATTTTCTGAGAAAATGTACATAGAACTTACTCATATCTGTTAAGCAATTGTGTTTTCTCAAGTGGAAAAGAACAGTTCATTATCTTGCAGACATTCCATTTGTGCCAACACGGGCTACTTTTTTGTCTATTCTGTGTTCATAGCTGGTACCATGAAGCCAAATATAAGTCTAACATCCAAGTTTCAAGTTAAAGATTAACAGTTTGGACTTTGCCACAAGAAGCTTTTTCAACTTTAGGCCACAGCACCTCAAATATGACTGCATATCAATAGCATAAAAATCCGGTTCTAAGTGATAACTTAAAGCTACATCTAATGTGGCTCTCATTAACCTCCCGATTGGCTATCTCAGCAGAGAAACCGAGCACTCCATGGGAATAACCATTGAGTGCCACATACATACGCTCCCTCTAACAAGGATTGGTAATGGTAAATAAGAGTGATGTGATGAGGGATTTGTAGTGCTTCTGCCCGCCAGGCAAAGGTCCTGCACGTTTATTCAGAGAATCGAATTGTTGTGCTAATAGCCTGGCAACTCAGTCAGCACAAACTTCACACACAATAAACTAAGACAAAAAAAGAAAACTGTTTATCTCCCTGGCAATTCTACAGACTGCAGAGCCATACCTACAAGGGAAACACTTCCCCAACACTAACACCCTGGCACGGTAAACCACACAGTACACCATTCTTGGAAAATACATGGATGCAACTCCATTAGGAAGGATTTATGGACATATTACCTAATAACCAAAACATTGACACTTCAACCTGCTACTCTCAGACAATATAGGAAATTAAATCATCTTAATGCACGTGAAATGTTTGTAAACAAACCACTGAGATAGAAACAACTCTGACATTATTACGAGGTTACCAGACATGTCACCAGGGACCACCATGTTCCAGGTCTAGACACTGAATGCACTCGGTGTGTTGCAGTCCGGACTGACTGGGTTGTGGGTGTCCCTGATGATATGGAGTGATACAGCATCCTCAAACTAGCAAGTTATAAAACACAAACTAAATAAACTGTAACATCTACTAACAGTTGGGCAGTGACTGGTAACATGTGTCCGGCTTTTCGGTAAAAAAAAGTAAATGAAATCCTTCGTAATTGTGTACGCCACTTCCAGGCTCACTCTGTCCCGGCCTCGTGTGCATGAGAAAAAGATTCTTCTAATTGAATCGCCTTACACTCTCCAACAGAGAGGAACTGTGACTCGCGAAGGGCACCCCCTCCCCACCAATCGCCGTGTCCTGCGCACATCCTTCATTTAGCCATCTTAATTCAATTACAGGGAACGATCGCTGTTTGACCGATGCCTGAACCATATTTTAACTGAGGGCAATTCTATTTAAACTGGAGCAAATCAACCACTGTAATTGTCAGCCAGTTACTTCCGATCTAAACTTTTATTTTGAAAGGTCACGGCTTGGTCACCAAAGACAATCTTAGCCAATGCTGGGCCGTCGCCTGCCTGAGCGGCTTTCCAAGTTTAAGGTTCCTGTTGATGTAGGAGATTTCTGCTTCAGGAACATTCTCCTTCAATTAGCGCTTTATTAACTAACTGCCTCTGAAATCTTTCTTAGAGGCCTTGAACATACTTTTTTCCAGTGGTTCCACTTGGCTCAAGAAATTATTTGTAAGAAAAGGCCAACCCGCCTGTGACTTCACATGAAGGAGGTGGGTGGATGAGGAGCATTTTCAAAGGCCATTCTGGGCGATCTTGTGATTTAGCAAAGCCTAACATCCATATGTTTAGGAGGCTGATGCCAAGATTGGGATTGTCAATGCACATTTAATAGCATTCCACATCCAGTCCCAACTCAAGCACTCATAGATATGGCACTTGCTGAAGCCTGACTTTGTGCCTTCTTGAAACTCATGAGGGTATCCAGACCCATGAGGGTATCCAGACCCTGACAGGGTCCAGTAAATTAGCTGGATAGCCAGACCTTCAGGGACTTTCGAAACTCTAAAAGAGATGGCTAGGTCGATAGATGAAAGAGTAGCTTGTTTCACGTCTTCACTGCTAGGTAGAAGGAACAACCTGACCTCCGCATATGCTATGTCGGATGCGGGTCGAGGGAGTTAGAAAAAGAGACGTGGAGCGTAGGTCTCTGGCGGGCTGACAGAAGCTGAGGGGGTGGTTCAAGTAGTCGGGTCAACAGTTGTGTAGGGCCTTGTATGCATGAGTCAGGATCTTGAATTGGCATATTTTCTATACAGGGAGCCAGTGAGAGTTTCCTGAGGTAGGGGGAGATCTGGGTTCGGCTAGGTAGATCCAGTACGAGTCTGACTGCGATATTCTGTATGGTCTGTAGTCGTCAGAGGAGGTGAGCCGTGATCCCGGCGCAGAGTGTTGCCATAGTCCATTCTGCTGGAGATGAGGGCCTTGATAATGATGCATCTGCTTTGGGGGTAGCCATTTGAAAATCTTACAAAGCATATGAAGGAAGAAGCAGGAGGAGGGGAGGGAGTTGACTGCACCAGAGAGTATGGCATCATTGGGGTATGGTGCTATTGAAAACCCAAGACACTGGCGTCCTTATCTTAGGGCGTAGGAAACGCACAGAGAAATCTAGCCTACCAGGTATCAATGAAAGTTAAAAAGTCTTGTGTTAGAATCAGAGCAATCATTTCAAAAGCTTCCACTAAAATTAAGCAATGTATACTTCAAATAATGGTGGTGGGGTCTATCCCACCCAAAATCTCCAACCTTCCCTTTTGCTACAGAGTATTTTTTTAACCTACTCGCACGAACAGAAAGGAAACAATTATCTTAAAATCAGACAGTCAATCACAGTCATACCACTGAACGTGGAAGGTGGTCTCAAGCCCTCCTTTAACCTGGTCAGTGATGTTTACCTAAAACCTAACAGCAAAGAAAGTATAGGAGGCCCCCTAATGTAAGGTCTGGGACCAGGGGAGTAAGATTTAAAAAAAAGTTGAGTGTCCCTAGGATCATATGATGCACATCATGTTTAAAAAATGCAATATATTACACAATACATAAAAAATTGTTCTTAAGAACAATTTTTTATGTATTGTGTAATATATTGCATTTTTTAAACATGATGTGCGTACTGTGTAACAATTGTATGAAAACAATTTTTTAACCTTTGAAGTGTAATAAATTCATGTTCTATTTTACTTCAAAATGTATTTGTTGTATTATTATCTTTAGTCTGTCACAAATCTAAATAAAACGATCTCTTAGTGAGTGTTAAAATTGCATGCTGTTGCCCAGCTAAGGGTTTTCTATTTACCTGAACTGTTTTTATTTAGATAACACTTTAAATGTAGTTCGTGGTTGTGCCTATTAATAAGTGCAGTGGGTACTAAATTCCGTTTGACCACTCTCACGGCATCATATGATCCTAGGGACACTCAACTTTTTAAAAAAATTATACCTAAAACCTAAGACATTGTCTTAATGCGGTCACAAATGTCAAACCCATGCTGTAAGCAGTATGTCCTCTCCATTGATAGCATTATGTTGATGCTGTGGGTTTTGGGTGTAAATCACTTGGTTATGGGTTTCCTCAAACACATAATTCTCATGTTCTCTAGTATTGCGCTGCTGCTGACCATCTAAAATGTTTATATGACTCTACTAGTGACAATCCTCAAGAACTACAAGGGTGGTTGTCACTTATATGGTTATCAAATACCTGATATTCTCTTACATCTGTAGTGCTGGATGAGTGACAACTGCTGCAAGAGAATAGGTTGCAAATTCATCATTTTACCACTGGACACTTTGTTGAGGGATCCTCTTAACAATGCTTAAAAGGATTGCACCGAACCTGACAGGTCCCTTGCTACAAGGTACTGCAATGGATTCTATTTCATGCTACCTGCCCCAAAAAAAAAAAAAAAAAAAAACTGGCTGTGCCCACAACTATACAGCCAACTCACTCTTAGCTTAAAGAGGGGTGAGTGCATCTACATGACAATGACAACTCTACACTGGCTCCTCTGAAAACAACCTCCTATTTCAAGATCTTGTGCCTGCTGATCGACAGATGTCTAGGGAGAGCTTCATTACCTCCCAAACTGCTTAATGCAAAGAAAATCCCTAGGGAAGCCCATATAATACTGTTGCCCTGTAATGCACCTTCAAAGATGTGGAATGCTGAAGGAAGTCCAGCTCACTGGCAATGTTTTTAGTCTAATAGGTTTTGCTCATCTTCTATACTGGTTGTTCTTAACCTGTGGTCCGGGGATCCCTGGGGTATGCAGCTGCTTATAAAAGTAATATTATTTACAAGTGAATAAAGTGATTATCAATTAAGAAGCAAAATGTGCAATTTCAAATTTTAAACCGTGAAGGAATTTGAAATTGGCGGCTAAAAATTAAGTTGGATTCTCAGATTGATACATGGGCTCAGTGCAAGTACATCAAACAAAATATATTATGGACAAGGAGTGCTCTCAATTGAATGTAAAAAAGAGTCACCCTTTCTAATAAAAAAAAAAAAATTCTAATATTTGTTTGTAAATTAAATAAAATATGTCATTATTTGTGTATTTGTTAAATGAATGCTTGTTTCGGTATTTTGTATTATTTTGCAGTTCAAATCATTGAAAACGCCTAGGCCAAGAGCCCGATGGCTCCCATTAATGCTTCAGTGGTGTTACCTGGACTCCAATAATGATTCAGTGTGGGTCCCCGGGATCCAGTAATGATTAAGAGCTTTCGACAACTGGAGAGCCAGCTTCATGTCTAGAGTTTGCTCAAGATTCCTTGATTCTGGGCAAATTACTTAATGTCCCTTTTCCTAAATGTTTTATTTTTTATTAATCTGACCATATCTAACGGTATCTGGTGCTACAGCTCATGTAAGCACTCTAATACGGAGTTCGTGCTATATTAAAACTGCAACAACAAGTTGCCACAGTTAGGTCATCTAACATCAAGCAATTCATGCTTGGCAGCTCTGCCCAGAGGCACATGCACGCTGCTTCCACTGCTGTCTTACCAAGGCTGTTCTTGTGAATGTCCTTCTGCAAAGAGGTGTCAAAAGTTTGTCAAGCGGTTACACGGTACACAACTATTAATCTATGAATGAATCCGATCTTGTATAATGTAACTGGTGCTCCTGTGAAAGGGCTCTGTTTTCTTTGGGTCAAGTTGGGGCAAAACTGCAAAAAGGAAAACAAGCACTGGCGTTGCCAATAGGTCTCGCAGTAGGAAAGTTGGAGCTATTACAATTGCAAATAGCAATGCCTTTTATTTTTGTTTTCATTTTAAAAACATAAAGGGCTTTGTCATTTACAAAACCAATAGCTCCAACTTTCCTACTGCGAGACCTATTGTGCACTGCACAGTGTGGGTTAACGTGGCACTGCGTGGGTGTGAGTGCCTTTGGGTGAGTGGCGTTGCATGTGTGATTGTTGTTGCGTGGGTGAGTGGCGTTGCGTGGGTGAGTGGCGTTGCGTGGGTGAGTGGCATTGCGTGGGTGAGTGGCGTTGCGTGTGTGAGTTGCGTTGCGCGTGTGAGTGGCATTGTATGGGTGAGTGTGGCGTTGTGTGTGTGAGAGTGGGCTTGCGTGGGTAAAAGTGGCACTGCGTGGGTGTGAGTGGCGTTGCGTGGGTGAGTGAGGTTGCGTGGGTGAGTGGCGTTGCATGTGGAGTGGCGTTGCGTGTGTGAGTGGCGTTGCGTGTGTGAGTGGCGTTGCGTGTGTGAGTGGCGTTGCGTGTGTGAGTGGCGTTGCGTGTGTGAGTGGCGTTGCGTGTGTGAGTGGCGTTGCATGTGTGAGTGGCGTTGCATGTGTGAGTGGCGTTGCATGTGTGAGTGCCGTTGCGTTGAGTTGCGTTGAGTGGCGTTGCATGGATGAGTGGGGTGTGTGGATGAGGTGCGTTGCGTGGATGAGTGGTGTTGCGTGGATGAGTGGCGTTGTGTGTGTGAGTGGCGTTGTGTGTGTGAGTGGCGTTGCGTGAGTGAGTTGCGTTGCTTTGAGTGACTGGCGTTGCATGTGTGAGTGGCGTTGCATGTGTGAGTGCGTTGCGTGGGTGAGTGGCGTTGCATGTGTGAGTGGTGTTGCGTGGGTGAGTGGCGTTGCATGTGTGAGTGGCGTTGCATGTATGAGTGGCGTTGCATGTATGAGTGGTGTTGCATGTATGAGTGGCATTGCGTTGATGAGTGGCGTTGCGTTGATGAGTGGCGTTGCGTGGATGAGTGGGGTTGCGTGGATGAGTTGCGTTGCGTGTGTGAGTGGGGTTGCGTGTGTGAGTGGGGTTGCGTGGGTGAGTTGCGTTGCGTGTGTGAGTGGCGTTGCATGTGTGAGTGGCATTGCATGTGTGAGTGGCGTTGCTAGTAAGCTTGTTGACCTTTCCTTTTTCTCATTTTTGACTGATGAGTCTGACCTCGGAGTTTAATGTCCCAGGACAAGAAGAAAAGATTGTTGCCTTCTCTCAAGAATCCCTTGATCAAAGCCGACCTGCAGAAGGATTGCCAAACGGGCTGTACAAACGCTTTCAAATGTGTTTTCCTACTGTTCCTCGGTGCTCTCGGCTTGTAAGTCAGCTGTGTTTACTGGCAACGAACACAAGGAAAACAAGTAGCAGTACTCGAGGAACTGCTGAGACCCACATCCCGTCGCCACAAACAATGTGTGATCCTCCCACCTCCAAAATGATCACACGAGTTCAAGTATTGGAAAAAGGCTCTGCAAGTAAATATAAATGCACACACGGAGACAAATTGAAAAAAAAAAAATGAGTTCGAGTATTGGAAAAAGGCTCTGCAAGTAAAAATAAATGCACGCACGGAGACAAAGTGAAATAAAGAATGGCAGCCGAAGCAAATACAAACAAGCAGCAATTGGCCACGGCCTGCCTGTGAGGCTCAAAGTGTTAGAAGGCAGGTCTTGGGCAGAGGCAGAGTACTTCCCTTGATCAAAGCCGACTTGCAGAAGGATTGCCAAACGGGCTGTACAAACGCTTTCAAAAGTGTTTTCCTACTGTTCCCCGGTGCTCTCGGCTTGTAAGCCAGCTGTGTTTACTGGCAACGAACACAAGGAAAACAAGTAGCAGTACTCGAGGAACTGCTGAGACCCACATCCCGTCGCCACAAACAATGTGTGAACCTCCCACCTCCAAAATGATCACACGAGTTCAAGTATTGGAAAAAGGCTCTGCAAGTAAAAATAAATGCACGCACGGAGACAAAGTGAAAAAAAAATGAGTTCGAGTATTGGAAAAAGGCTCTGCATGTAAAAATAAATGCACGCACGGAGACAAAGTGAAATAAAGAATGGCAGACGAAGCAAATACAAACAAGCAGCAATTGGCCACGGCCTGCCTGCGAGGCTCAAAGTGTTAGAAGGCAGGTCTTGGGCAGAGGCAGAGTACTGACTTAGGAATGACTGTGAGGCGCATTGGTGTGAAGCACATCAAAGGGCTTCTCCTCCCCTAATTAGGTGAGGAGAAGCCGTTTCGGGAAACTGAAAGTACGGCCGGCCTGCGGCCGGCCATGAATAATTGGCGGAGGAGGAGCCCTTTGATGTGCTGGGCTGGCCCTGAATGCGCGTGCATGTTTAATCACGTGGTTCACGTGAACTGCATGAAAACCGCAGGACTGAAAGCCCTTTGGTTTGACGATGTTTTCGCCACTTGAATTCTCGCTCCGCTCGATGCGCTTGCGCACATCGATAGGTCGCGAGACCTAAAAAAAAAAAGAGCACGGGACGAGGGTAGGGGAGGCATGTTTACAAGAAATTTTGCAAGCGCTGTGCAAGCAGAACCTAAAAAGGGAATGGCCTGAAAGTAAATTGCAGCTACTTAGACCTCCAAAAATGGTTGTAAAAATTGAGGAACTAGAGGGGATCAATTTAGGAAGAAGATCGTAGAGGACCTTGAGGTTCTGGGGAAATAAAGAAAACAAACAAAAAAGGCAGAGAGGAGTGGGGGAAGCACTGAACAAGCATGGGGGGGGCAACACTCAGTACCCAGCGGATATTCACGGAGGGAAGCTGGACGCAACAGAGAGCGCAAGAAAACACATGCACTCCAATGAAATGCTGAAGCAAAAAGGAAAAAAGTTTCCTAAAAGTAAGAGGTGAAAGGATACAAGTCATCCATAAGGATGCAAGTCATCCATTCAAAAGGATGCTCTAAGAAAAGGACAAGCTCAAGAAGACAACAAGCATTTGCAATGCAATAGGTCTCGCATTTGTAAAAGTTTGAGCTATTGGCATTGCTACAAATAATGCAACGCCAATAGCGCAAACATTTAGTAATGTGAGACCTATTGCTTTGCAAAAACAATGGGGCGCGAACACAGGAGTAACAGAGGAGAAAGACATTTTAAGTAAATTAAAAAGTATATAGTGCAAACTCAACCCGAAGGTATCTGATCGCTACAGAGCTGTCCGGACGTAAAAGGCAGCCACCAGTTAAACCTAAAAACATTGCAAATATATAATTTCTGGCCTTTTCTCCATTTTATTTTCACTGTCTTCGTTACATTTCGTTGAAAAGTGCGAATTTTATGCTCTCCCATCGACATATGTTGTTGTGTGCAGCTCAGTTGGTTGCGCTGCAGCTGTAGAGGTGTGTGTATGTGTCTGTCTGTCCCCAGGATGTTACACATTTAATCCCGCCGACCCAGCCTTTCGTCCCCTACAGGGGCATGTAAGACGCTCACTTTCCCAGTGTGTTGTACATGTCCTTCTGGACAACATTTTGTATAAGTATCATTGTGAGTAAAACCTGTGGCATATGCCCCTTTCAGCGGTGCTAGTTACAGCAGGACCACGATAGTGAAACCCTAAGTTTGCTTTGCCAGAATTGAAAACCCTGTTCTCTGGAGTGAATAAACGAGGGCGGGAGTTATCACTGTTTCACTTAATAAATGGAAATTTGACACTTCTGACACCTGACCAGACGAGTACCGGAGCAGTAAGAGGCTTACCTTTTGTGGGGGCACAGGAGAGAGAGCCACGAGGAGACCAGTCCCAGCCTAACATCCTTGGTCCAGCGCCAGCAGCACTTCTCTGCCGCCAGTCGCGCCGCCGCTCCGGGACTACAGTTCCCGTGAGCCTTTGCGGCGGCGCGTTCCCTGACGCGCTCAACGCGACAGGAGGGGCTTCAAAGGAAGCAAGCCCTCGGCGGAGCAGGGGGTCCTGACCAGACGAGTACCGGAGCAGTAAGAGGCTTACCTTTTGTGGGGGCACAGGAGAGAGAGCCACGAGGAGACCAGTCCCAGCCTAACATCCTTGGTCCAGCGCCAGCAGCACTTCTCTGCCGCCAGTCGCGCCGCCGCTCCGGGACTACAGTTCCCGTGAGCCTTTGCGGCGGCGCGTTCCCTGACGCGCTCAACGCGACAGGAGGGGCTTCAAAGGAAGCAAGCCCTCGGCGGAGCAGGGGGTCCTGACCAGACGAGTACCGGAGCAGTAAGAGGCTTACCTTTTGTGGGGGCACAGGAGAGAGAGGACCGGTTTCTGGCATTCCAGCCGTCTTCAGCCCGGCTTTCTTCAATCCAGTGGCAAAGTGAGCAAGGGACTCACGTCTGAGCATACCCTGCCACACTTATGGCGGCCAAAAGCGGTACAAAAGGGGGTGGTGATGGACGGAGCATCTGAATCAATCAAACACACCAAGTCAAGAGATCTGGGTTTAAGCCATCACCGTTCTTTAGCCCACTCTGCCACCCCAGTTCAGACATGGCTATATGCAAATCAGTCTGACCATGTGCCTCATGGGAACAGTCCAGCCCGAACTGCCAAGCCATGTCTTCTGGCCAGAAACCGGTCCTCGGAAGCTTGTTTCCGGTCCAGGGAAGACATGGCCTGGCAGTTCGGGCTGGACTGTTCCCATGAGGCACAGGGTCAGACTGATTTGCATATAGCCATGTCTAAACTGGGGTGGCAGAGTGGGCTAAAGAACGGTGATGGATTAAACACAGATCTTTTGACTGGGTGTGAGTTTTTGATTGGTTCAGATGCTCCGTCCATTATCACCCCCTTTTGTACCAGGGTTGGCAATAAAGCAGAGAGTTTCACCAGCTGAGGCTGCTGGCATGAAGCCGCTACTACAGCCTCAGGGTTGGAAGCTTTGTTTACCTTCAATAATACAAGCCTCTCCTCTCTTAGACTCCGCTTGGAGGTTGTCTGATAAACTACCCCACCCTTGCACCCCTGTCACTTGACCTCTGTTAACAGCCCAGTGCGAAATGACCACCTTCCTGGTTTAGAGACAAATACAGTCTCGTCCCTTGCATCCGAGCTTCGTTGTTGTTTGTGTTAAAAAAGGTACACAAATCCCAGTGCCGCAGCATTGTGTTTTAAGATCGCTAAAAAGTCAGAAAGCATCTGCCTGTCACTGTGGCTGCCAACCGGAATTAGTTTTGACAAATTCCACAAGGAGTATTTTTGTGTGTGGACGTATTAAAACAAAGCCTGCTGTCTCCTAAAGTATTGTGCATGATATATGAAGCACATCACGGGTGGCTAATTACTGAAACTATCTGCAGTTCTACAAAAATCTTGCACGCACTAGGAAATGAAGTGCATTTATTGTTAATGATTTATGCTGCCATGGGTACCTTAGAGAGAAATGCAACAAACCTGCACACGTATCGGAAATTCACTTTTAGACCAAATGTGAGGAAGGTCATCTGCCAGAATGTACGGGGTATTGGCACATTGATGCGTTCCAATGCAAACCTTGCCGTCGGGGATAAGATACAGAGAGGGTCGAGGGATCTGAGTGGCAGGTGACTGCCAAGCCCCAGTGGCTCCCAGAAGAGGCGTGAAACGGTGTCCACCTAAGGGTACACCCGGGGCCACGTCCAGACCGGTCTGGATGTTGTGCACAAAAACTGGAGTCTAGAGGGAAAGACAGAGCTAGGACGCCCTCCACTCAATAAGTCATCAAACAAAACAAGTCCTAGTTCTCACTGCAATATTTTTTTAAAGATATATAGAAATCGCTGGTTGCTTGTAGATCACACCAGGGAGTTCCTTAATCTAGGGATACTCATGATCTCTTAATCTATTGCTTGAATAAAAAGCAGCCTCGCTCTGATCTCGACAGTACAAGACAACACAAGACTCACATACACTTTGAACGGACAAAAAATGTGTGAATAGCGAGATGGCACCTCACGGGCGCACCACCAATGGGACCCCTGGTTGGTACTCACCAGGATGGCCCTGTATTCATCATTGGTGCCATCAAGCTTTAACGGAAACGTGTCTCAAACCCAAAGTGTAAAGACAGTGCGTGGTGCAGTGAACACAACTTATATGTAACAAAAACTAACAACATTAAACATTTAAACATATAAGATACTGTGCAACTAGGACATTAAACTTTACTTCTGTTCCTTTCTTTGTTGCAAACAGTAAAACACTTAACTAAAAAAGGAGAGTGTGAAGACTACCTATCACTTCACACCCCACTTACAGCCGACATGTTTCATTGCCGTGGTATAAATCAGGCAATTTCCTCAGGGCCACTCAATTTGAAAGCCACTGCTAAAGACGCTGTGCTGCCAATGCCTTTGCGTGGTTTAACCTCTCATACCAGCCGAGAGGAAAACCGTAGGAAATGTGCCCCCTTCGGTGAGCGAAGTCCTATCTCCCTTCAATAAGGTTGCCGTGGAGAATAATCGTTCGGCGTCTTCTCATTACTCGAACGCCAGAATGTACGGGGTATTGGCACATTGATGCGTTCCAATGCAAACCTTGCCGTCGGGGATAAGATACAGAGAGGGTCGAGGGATCTGAGTGGCAGGTGACTGCCAAGCCCCAGTGGCTCCCAGAAGAGGCGTGAAACGGTGTCCACCTAAGGGTACACCCGGGGCCACGTCCAGACCGGTCTGGATGTTGTACCTGCCAGCAAGTGGCGTCTGTTCGTCGCTGCTGCTCGTCCGGGAGTGACGGTGTGACGTGTGTACTCGGCTCCTGTTTGAACCCTCGAGGGTAACTTTCACCCGGCGACCACCCCGTCATTTCTAATTCCTGCACCCCCTAATCCAGTGTCAGCAAGTCCATGCTCCCGGCCTCTTTTCACAGCTTCTCTGTAGGCTGAACTCCATGATAGCAGCCGCCGAATAACTGGCAAGCATTTCACGAATAGCGTGGTTTACTACTAAGCGCTTTTTTCTATAAAGCAGCAACGCTGTGATTATATAGTCTTTCAATTGAAACCCTTTCACGGATTGCAACAATTGAAATGGGGTTCTAACCTTAAGTGTCACATAATGAGAAAGCAAACACTGCATAACAAGCGTGGCCTAAATCGCTCTCAAAGGAAAAACAAGCCTATAGCATTGCAGATTTTCACAGTAGAAAAGATCCTAATGAAATGGGCGCGCCAAGTAGAAACGAGTGGTGCGCATGTGCGCGCCACTGCAACACACGTGGCCACATGGCAAGCGCGTAATAGACATCAATAGGCCATGGGCGGAGCAATGAGCCCGCCTGTGGCCTATTGCGTGCAGTCTTTCATTAAAAGAAGCACGCAAAGGCCAATAGCTGCCCACAAAAGGAAAAGCACACTCACGAGCGTGTGCAATTCCTAGGGCAGCTTACGAACCCCGTTTTTCAATTAATAAATGCCTTGTGCTGCACGCGCACTGCTGCACAGTGCAACACGCAGGGTGCAAGCTCTAAAAAAGAGCCATGTAATAAGAAGCAAGCAAATACGACTGAAAAGAAAGCCAACCAATAGTAAACAGCGTGCAGACCCAAAGCATACAGTAAATCCCGGCCTTTTCCACCATGGGTTTTCAATATTACAGTTAAAATAAGACCTAAGAATTTGGTGCAATGTGCAAAATCATCCGATGGGTTAAAAAGTACCCTGCAACTTTCTGAAAGAGGGAAGCAGAAATAAGTTGGGATCTTAGAAGTATGCATTTTAAATTACCCGTACCGCATGTTCGGGTATGCATTCAACATCGATTTTTCGAGATATAATACCAGATGCAAACCAAAATGTCTTCATGGGTGAAATTTGTGGGAAAATCCCCCAAAAATGTTCAGTGGTCCAGGGGCAGAAACAGCCTGATTGTCCCAACAACAAACACACCTCTCCCCAACCAATCCAATTATAAAATACACTCCAATTCTGGGTTGCTTGCTTCACGAAATAAGCATGCACGGTTTACGTACAAAAACCGCTTCTTAAGTTCTCATTTTTCATTTCTAATATGCTACGGAACCAACATCGATATTAAAACAATCATGTTTTCTGATCGCTTTACATCGTAAATTCATTTGCTTTGTTAATATATTGCTCTATTTTTTAAAGTGCTCTGACGTCGTAATAGGCCTTGCCCACGCGATGGAATTCATGTTCCTATGAATAAAAAATGTAATCCGTGAATGACCGCGCTTGTCACACCATCTGACGTGATTTCTGCAGATTCTGCCTCGGTCATAAGACAGGCATAAGCGACCAGCGGGCACCAAGGCCCCCTCGCAGGGCCATTCTCTACCCGGGACCTACAAGCAGTCATCGCCCTTCACGCCAATGCACAGCGATATGGCGGGCAGGGCACGGCCGCCGCTGGCACGCGGGCGCGCGTCCACCACCGCTCGGGTGATTCGAAGGGACGCCGCAGCACTGCCAGTCGCAGAGAACCTATACTTGAGTAGAAAGTGAAATGTAACCTATAATTTCGCAGTCAGGCCAGCCACCTTTACCACCCGGCCGGGCTCGTGCTGCCAGGCAGCGCGGCGTGCATGCCCCCACCCCTGTGTGGCGCAGGAGCCGGTGCCCGTCGCCCTGCCTTTCTTTCTGACTGATTTCCCTAAAGCCCGCGCTGGGCAGGATGCCACTAATGCAACCGTAAAACTGCGGCCGCGGCGCGCGCGCGGGCGGCGACCGAGGCCCGGGGGGTAATCAAGCTTACAGATTAAGGCTCTCCAAAGCCCGAAGATCAGCGCGGCTCAGGGTGTCTGTTAACTCCTCCAGAGCCGGGACCGAGCCTGCGTCACGTTGTGCGCGCGCGCCAAGCACGTCTGCAGCGCTGACCTGATGGAGGGGCCGCTTTTGGCAGCTTAATGTGACCCCCCCCACACACACACACACGATACCTACAACCCATGCTAATGAGCTTGTCACGTTCGCCGTGCTGATTCAATTAACGTAGTGGCAAAAATGTAGGCCGCGGCAGCTTGTACGCACTGGGGTGACAACTTCCACCAAACAGGGGACAGCTGTCATTTCTGAAGATGCAGTGGCACCGGGCCCTGGGGTGGAAGGCTCCCCTGGACCCAAATTATATTTTATCACTACCTAATCTGTAGTCAGGAGACATTTTTACCGCTTGCGTTGGAGGTTTATGCGTTGCAACGCCACTGCCACCTACCCCAACCAGGTGGTAGTACGGCGACCATTCAAAGCCTGAACAACTATACATGCAATTAGGGATATAAGCATGTGGTGCGGTCGACTCGAGGAGCTACCCCGTAGAGGTATGCATGCATCTGCTTTAGAAATACGTTTAAAATGAGCGATGGCCGCTTGGGTCGGGATCCAAGTCTGATGTATCCACCAAAGCGGGTATTGGCCCTTAAAGGCCAGCCTGCCCTTGAGCCCAGAAGGAAACGTGCGAACGCGAGTTTCTATATAATCTCGATTTCAGAGTGACATCCACCAATAAAGGGATGCAGGTGGGCTGTGCAGTTTGCAGAATATCGATGGGAAAGGGTCTTTTATACTGCGCATTAGAGCTAAAGGCGCGAGCCCTCTATTGCTGATGTATCATCTCGTGGAAATCGAACACAGATAGGCCACAGGAATCTTTGGAAAGTACTTATTGCACCCTGCAGGGAATTTGAGAGCCAATATATCATACTTTAAAGCTTCCTACCAGGAGAAAAATACTCAAACTATTTTCACATAAAATAACAGATACGAAAACTGGGCATCTTTCAAAGCGACAAAGAAGCCCAAAGCAACACAAAACAAACATTTTTGGTTGTAAGGAGAGAAAAAAAAGATTATAACAAAAACAAAAAACAACCATTACAAATAAAGATACCACAATGTCACGAAGACAACCAATGGGGGTTGAGCAGCGCTGCAGCAACCTTTATGTTCTTTACTTTTCAGATGAAAACTTCAAATCCCAAACAGGACTGGCTCTGCCTTTCAGTCTACAGAAGTAGATAGAATGTATTATTAAGCTGGTCACTGTTAATGTCGTCATATAAGCACTATGAAGCAATTCAGCTTCTGGTGTGTATTTATTTTTAATTGTAAATAATAACTGTGCAATTTATTAAAATAATAAACCTGGGTGTTATCTAGTTTTGGATAAACACAAAGCATATCTGTAGAGGCTTCATTAAAATACAACAGCTGTCAATGGCAGCACACATGCCCCCCTCTCCCCGCCCTTAGTTTACTAGAGCAGATTTTCAAGGAACCTCATTTAGCCGTCTGCTCATTTGCATAAACCATGCAGATGACAGAGCCGCTGCTCTAATTGTCACAGATTATTTGGTTATTCTCCCGTTCGTATGACACACATTCATAACAAATCCGGCACTCCGCTTCAGCCACTCCAAAGGAAGGAAATTAATTTTTTGGAGAGGGCTGGGGAGAGGTATGCTTGGAGACTGCCCCTCACCCCCCATTGATGTGTATTGTCAGAGGCACTTGCATAATCACAGTTCATATAATTGGTCGCCATATTTCAAAATATAATTATACTGTTGAGCATTTATACAGTGCACATTAATTTATTTACTGCGATATAACATTTTTATCCGAAATGTTCTACGTAGCATCCGTGACGACAAATAGGTCAAGGATGGTCAGATTATTTATACATAAATTACATTTAAGGGATTGGTCATGATAAAGTGCCTCAAAGTCTGACTTAAACTGTCAAGGACAGCATGTGGTACAAATACACTACAAAACTGCATCTAATTACGTATCTTGCGCCAAGGAGGAATACTACATATAGATTAACAACAGAGCGTATTGTCTAGTTTGTTTCTCTAATTCAAATAAATGTTCCTTTAAAGCACTTCTCTGCAGCAAGCTTGAGGCCCGAATGCATACCTAAGCAGGTAACATGCATTAAAAATGTTAGCGGCACATGGTACTTTTAGGTGTAGTGACAAAGTTCTGATTAGCAGAGTGCAGGTTGCACAATGGTACCTATCATTGAATAGCATTGGCAAGCCAACCGATTCAGGACTTGCAGAAGTCCAGAATGAACAATTTATCAACCTCAGTAGCATGAAAGGCCCACTCATCCAGTGGTGGCCGCTACTTACAGGAGATGGCGGAGCGGGAGGATGGGGAGGGTTTAAATGGAAAAAAAAAACTCAACCACTTACCTTCAGGCCAGTCACTGGTCCGTGGGCCGCCTTTCGGTCCACTCGCCGCCGCCTCTCACTCCTGTATGCAGAAACAGGAAGCGACCAGGCTCCTGATTCCTCTAGCCAGTCACAGCACTGCAATGCAGCGCTGTGATTGGTCTGAGCGCCGTGGATCGGTGGTCAGGCAGGGAATGGGAGCATGGGCATGTCCTGCACCCAGGCTGTAATGCAGCCTGGGTGGAGAACATGCAAAGTGCGCATGACGGCTTGGCCAGCCCGAGAGGGCTGGTCAAAGCGTCACTGCGCACCTTGGAGTGGGCAAACCACTCCTCTCGTGCCCTGCTCTGGCAGTCCAGACCCGCCCGCACCAGGAAAGGAAAACTAAGTTCTTTTTAACTACTGCTCTGTGAGCAGTGGGGCAGCGCTCCTCTTCCTTAGCGGAGGAGCTGCCACTGCAGTTATCTCCCCCTGCATTAGAATCTGTAACATGCAGGCAACACACTCTCTCAACTCAACTGAGCTACTTTAGAGTCTATAAATAAAGCACTGAAAAATTGCCAACCACACCCATGACAGTCATTTACTCACACTGAAGTACACAAAAAATTGATAGATGAAATGCTTGAATGAATCTCAACCACTGGCACTTACTCAGGGCTGCATACAATCTATTGTTATTTTGCACAGCGTGCCATCCCAGTTCAGTTTGGATGCAGCCATATGCAGATCACTCTCGACCCTGCTCCATTGGGAACAGATCAGGCCAGGTCCTCCCTGAACTGGAACACAAGCAACCCAGGCCCAGTTTTGCCCTAATTAGGGCTCTTCACCCAGCTTTGCTCCAGTGGACCAACATCTGGGCATACCCGTCCCACTTAGGGCAAAACACTAAACTATATTTTAAAAAAAGTGATGGATAGAATGCTTGAATTAATCTCATCCACTGGTAATTTACTCAGGCTGCATCCCAGTCCATCGTTATTTTGCACAGCATACCACCTCAGGTTGGACCCAGCCATTTGCAAAGCAGTCTCAACCATGCTCCAATAGGAAAAGGCGATAAATTACATCAATATCTCAAAAGGTAACAATAAGGGAGTCCGTTATATCAGTATGTAAAATACATTACGAGGAAGAAGACAGCGGGAGACTCACGTAGTTTTTCAAAAGTGCACATGGCATCATATATTTGGAAAAAGGTTTAGAGATGGAACAGTTGTAACAGCACTGTAAGCATGAAGTGCATAGGCAGCCGAACTAGGACTTGGTGCACAATTGTGCTTGTGACACAGACGTGGCGACGCAAGTGACAAGGTGAGTACAGTGGAACGGCGCGTGGTGACAACATGTAAATAATGTATACATGTGACTGTGTGGTTCAGCATGGATTGATTCACAAAGGTTGCACAGGAATAGATCCTACGAACCGGACACGCGCGCCGGTCCCCAACGCCTGGATTTACTCGGCTTTTCTCCCCGCCTTCAGGATGGGCACGTTTGCCCTTGACGAACGGAGAACTCCACGCGCCGGGCTCCGGCCACGAGGATAGTCGCCTTCGCTCCTGTGACGTCCCACCCGCACCCTAATTGCCCCGCCAATGCTCCTTTTCCGCTGGCCTCTGCCCAGACACAATTGGCGTTGGATCACCCATGCAACGCCGTACAGCCTATGAGCACGTCGGCCACATACTGCCTTGGATGTCAAACATACAGTACTTGCTACTACAGCAGCTCCGTCCTGATGATGATCCTGAGTTCCTAGGATCAAAACATCGTAGACCCCACAGCGCAATTGAAGGCGCCTCAACTTTGTGTGGTTCTACCTAAATCGCTCCCATCTATTCCCACGCAACCTTTGTGAATCAATCCGTGCTGAACCACACAGTCACTTGTATATAATAATCACTTGTCACGACACGCTGTTCTGCTGTTCTCACCTTTTCACTTGCGTCGCCACGTCTATGTGTCACGAGCACAATTGTGCACCAAGTCCAAGTTGGGATGCCTATGCATTTCATGCTTACAGTGCTGTTACAACTGTACCATATCTACACCTTTTTCCAAATATATGACGTGCATTTTTGAAAAACTTTACGTGAGTCTCCCACTGCCTCCTTCCTCCTCCTAATGTATTTTACATACTGTTATAACTGACTCCCCTATTGTTACCTTTGAGATATTGTTGTCATTTATCGTATATTCACCCAGATATCAAGAGGTTTATGGGTTATACTCCTGTGGTTTTCTCTAAAACCAATGGGAACAGAGCAGGCTGTACTGCCAGGCCAGGTCCTCCCAGAACTGGGCTACTTCACGGAGTCATTTAATCACATTCACTAGCGTCTTGTCCTACTTCCATTGGTTGGTGTCGCCTTTTATTACCACTGCTGTGTTTCTTGCTCTCTGTCTTTTCTACTATTTGGTCACCTGGGTGACTCGGTATTGTATTTCACCATTTACACAGCACTTACTGCCCCTAGATGAGGCACGGAAGCACTTACTTACTGTAAAAGAATGCTACACTCTGTAGGGTGTGTTGTTGGACATGAATAGAAGGCATATGTTTTGGGTTGTGCTTTATAAAACTTCTAAATAAATAAGCCCTGCATCCCCAATCACACAGCACATGTGCAAAGAACAGCCTAGAAGGCCCAGAAAGAGCTAAGCCTACAATATAATCCTAACATTGTTAAGGGGATGGGAGCGAATAAGTACCGCTGCTTGCCCCCACGGCCAGGAGGCAGATGAACCCGTCTTTATTGATGAGGCGACAGCAGCAAGGCTTAGCCAGCACCAGCGGGTAATGAAGCATCCATATATTCATAACAAGGCGCTCATTCATCATAATTCATACTAAAAAAAACCCTGAACCCAGCTAATGGAGGGAATGTGTGAAAAGTGATTGGCTGGGTAAAACCCTGCATGGCGCTCCGAAGGCCTTAATTGATTTTATTGTGCTGCGCCCAAGCCTGCAGCAGAGTACATCAGATCCCTAACCACATTTCAATTGATTTTCACTGATAGGCTCTTTTCTTATGTCTAGGGCTTAAGTACTAAACTAATAAAGGAATAAAAGACTTTGTAATACAGATTTTGAAAATAGCGTCTACACGTGGCTGTGTGCAATACAGGACAATTGCATGTTTCACTTTTGCTTTTCTAAATGACTAAAAGCGAAGTGCGCTCAGCACCGGGGCATCTGATGAATGATGGTTCAAAAGGCCTGATCTTTTTGTAACTTTATAGAGTGTGAGGTTTACCAATGCATGCAGTGGATGGGCATCGCTTTGTACATTAATAAATAACAGTAAACCGTGGTCAGCCTGTATTACCCCTTGACGCGCGATGCCTACTGGGTCCATTGCACTGAGGCTTCGTTTGGACATTTCTGCGTGCTCACACTTTTAAGGGTGTTCTGAAGCGGCCAGAAGTCCCCATGTTATTGCCACACAACCTCCCAAACAACCAGTTCATCGAAAAGGAAGTTGCAGGGTTCCAAGTTGCAAGGATGCACTGGGATCCCCCATACTTGTTTGTAGCACCCGGGGTTAAAGGAGCTAGATGTTTGCTGGAGATCAGTGGTAGGAGTGGAGAATGGGCTTTATGTGCGGCCTGTTTGCCCCTTTAAAGCTGTTTGTCATTTAGCCACAAAGCAGATCTCAGAATTGGAACTGGTAAGTGGGGTGGGGTGAGGGAGATTAGTGGCAAGTATTAAAGGAGGCAATGCTGCAATGCATGTTTCAATGCGTTTCAGGCCTTGAACATGACCCGCCTGCGTTTAACTGTATATAGGTACTGCAATGTTTTCTTGCGTGACTAGTACCGTATGCACCCCCACATATTCTGGTATAAGCTTCTGTATCACCTATAGATGTTAGGGGTCATGCTGGACTTATGTAAATACCGCCCCTAAAGACCCCATCTACATTCCCAACAACTGGAAACAGTCCCCCCTACAGGCCACGTGTGAGCTGCCCAGACTCCAGAGCAGAGCACCTACATTCAAGAAGACCCCGCACCAGTGATGGCCTTAGTCCCATACAGAGTGTCTACACATAGAATCTGATGTTTCAAAGGTCACAAAGAGGCTTCAGGAGCCACTACAAAGAGTACCACCTCTCAGCTAATACTCTTTCTTTTGCATTTATGCAGGCTTACAATGTGCCAGAAGGCAATGAAGGGCCCATAAAGTATTCACATTTTAAACCGTGCTTTGTTTGAGAACAATCGCTCTAACTTTGTAGTTGGTGATTCATGGAAAATAAACGTTTGCCACTTTAACGATCCTTTACAGCTCCGGGAAACCAAGTCCCTCATCTGGATACATTAGTCAGAAAGTGCATTTGGAAGCTTACAAATATTCCCATGCACCCCCATTTCTCTCAATTTGAGATTAAAATAGCCCTGTATGCAGCTTATCTGGCGGTGGTTGAGGTAGGGAGAGCAGAGAAGTGTGTATGTAGGCGCTCATGAAGTCTTCTCTTTCTACGTCCCTTTACCTTTGGTTATTGGCATCTTGGACACACATATAGGATCCTCCGGACGCAAAGGATGGAACAATAATGGTAAGACACTGACTTCAACCTGATGCTTACTTTTCTGTCTGTAGAGACTCTTACTGGTAGGAATATGACCTCGACCTCTGACCTGGGGATCTGTGTTTGAGTCTCGGTAACGACGCCAAAACCTCTTGTGATTTTGGGCAAATCACTTAATCTCCCCGTGCCTAAAAAATGAATGTGTGTCCGTCCTCATGTAATGTAACTGGTGCAATGTAAAGCTCTCTGATACCCGATTCGGTTCGGGTCTAGTTCGCGCTATATAAAACTCTGCAAAAAAAATAAAGTGTTTTCATTACCAGAGCTAGCCTTTCCTAGTACAAGATGGTGCCAAACCTCTTATGAAACCAGATAGGTAATTAGTGCCAACAAGGGATATGTTAAAAAAACGATTTAACATATATATTAGTTATTTGGGATGTCTAAGCATGACATCATAACTTCAATGAACATTATACACTCAATTCATTAAGAAAATACATTTCCGAATGCAGGTGTATGTCTTCATAACAAAACTGTATTGAGATTCAAAATTACAAGTATAGGGGTTCAAAACATAAATCTCCATACACATTGACACTGAACACTAATACCTTTCAACGTCAATTTGTCATTTGTCAATGCATGTTGAACCCCTCTTTCAAAATATACAAACATAGTCTGTCTCTAACAAAAGGACTAGACTCAAGAAATGTATTTATTTGAGGTTTTATATAGCGCAAACATGACCCGTTAGGGTATCGGAGCGCTTTACAGAGATAAACACGTTACGTACAGGTTAGGCATAGGCAAAATACAAGGATGGAGGTAAGGGAATTGATTACAATCGGACACGGCCAGAGTTATATACAATAATCGGTACATGACCAAAATCGTGACATGTCAGCGATAGAAGGAGAAAACCAGGAATTGTGATTGAGCGAGCCAAAAGAAATCAAATGGCAGAGGGAGCTGACAGAGCATTACAAGGGGTGGGAATTGGTACACAGAGAGGGCCAAGCATTACAGGAGATTATGCACAGAAACCAAAGCCGTGAAAGAGGCGGAGTGCACAACAACAGAAGGTTAATGGAGGAATTTGCTCATTAGGAAGGTTTTTGGCTTCCTTTTTGAAGAATGACAGAGACAGTATTTTCCTGATAGAGGAAGGTAGCGAGTTCCAGATTCTTGGTGCAGTACCAGAGAACGCTCGGTTGTAAGTTTTCTCCCTGCGGAAGGGGGGTGAAATAAATGTATCTCAGAGAAAGTTGGGTTTGGTGTTGACGTTTCAGTCTCGGTTGTTGTGTATCTGTGAGATCATCTTTAGCACTGTATAATTCTATGAAGATTAAAGACTCCCCGCCCACAATCATAAATGGTTGTTTATTTTTCTAGTTAGTCCCATTCCCAAGGTACAGTATTATGATTTAATCTGTACTCTGGTTTTCTACATAGAACTAGGCCTGCCACTGTGAAAATAGTGTTTGAAAGCTAGTCACTATAAGGGCATGTTAATATTACATTTCTACATGTCCTACTTTTATAAACCATACACCCAGCTTTGTGAACTTCAAGGCCTACACAGGGGTGACTTATAAACATTTTAAAGGGAGGTTTTGACATGTTAAAAAGTGTTTATTGTGACAGGTTGAATTGCAGTTTTGGCACTGTTCTAGTCAGGCTACATAGGACTGAAGCCATGTTTGCACTAATACTGTAGTCGATGGTACAATAGATGCTGTAGACCACTAGTGGCATTTAACTCTCAGGCCTTGGATACAACTTGCATTATATACTAGGGACTTATAGGTAAGTTAAGTATACCAATTAGGAGTGGGCCAAATTTGTGCATGTTTTAAAGGGGAGCACATGCATTTTACTACTGGTAAGCAGTAAAGCCAGCAGAAAAATATAGGGTTCAGCAAAATGCAATATTGCAAAATGCAATAAATCTAAGGTGACTACACAGAAAAGGCAGATTTCCTACAAATATCAACCCACCAATCTCTAAATCAGGCCCCTAGCCCAGAAATATCGGTTTAGTCTGGGAGTCAATTTCTAAATTAACTGGATCGCTCAAAACAAAACTGGGGAGCAACAACAAAAATGTATGTTAGATTTGTGTGAGTTCCACAACCAAGTGTATTTTCCTCTACCGCAAATCATGGGGTTAGACTTAGTGCTGTCACTACAGGAAGCTCCAGTGATGTCACAATGGAGCAAGGAGAGACGGCATATTAATGCCTAGTGGAAGTAACGTTTCAGGCAAAATATGCTCAGACTTCACTATAGAGAAAACTAACAAATCTGCAGTTTCTTTTGACAGAACTGAGGATACACCAACGTCTACTCTCATCTTCTACCTATGGAACAGGGGCCCTTCAAGAGTGGCTTACAATAAGTGTGTGAAGTCACCACACGAAGGGCATTCTACACCTACACCTCTATTACTGGGCTGCCCAGATGCTCCCAATAATGACTAGCTGTTTGGAGCCAGATACAACTCTACCATCAGACCTGAACGGAGGAGAATGGGGAAATCCTGCCCTACGTGGCTAGAAGGAGGCTGACTGTCTCCCTTCCTCTCCCCACTAAAATTGCACTTAATTGCTGGTACAGCACCCTGCGGTCAATATCATGGTATCAAAGGCTGACAAAGGAGACCCCACTGTGGGTGTGCACTTGACTCCAGGAGATGAAAGGGTTGACAGGCTTCCAATAATGAGATGCTATCAAGCTGTCAAAGTTCGGTGACATCTGAGCTCCAACCCACATACAATCATTTACGGACCTGACTGCTGAATATGACTTACACAAATCTCAATTATTCAGATTCATACAAATACGACATGCTCTGTGTGCTATACAAATAGTGATTCCCCCTTTCCCAAATGTAGTCCCCTGCAGTCGAAATTGACCATGAAAAGGATTTAAAACAAGGCATCTCGGGCTTGTACCGTGCACTGGTGGATAACAATCTGGACTCTGACAGAACACCGCACAAAACAAACGAGGGATGTAGGAGAGTTATATGACTAGTTTGTACAACATGGGGAGATTGTTGGGTTCTGACTGCACAAGGTACGGCCAGATGCTAGGCTCTTTTATTCATGTGTTATAGCAGTGCCTTATTAGTAAGACATACTGGACAAAAATCAATACAATCCTGGATAAGATTGTGGGAATGAATGTGGTGGGATTCCCCAGAGATGTTCTCCAGGGATGGAAGCCAGGTGGGATGGTAATAAGGGTGAAAAAGCACTGATGGCTTTGGGCTACCTGATGGGCAGGAGACAAGGCCCATCACTGGTGGTCCCCCGCAGCTCCTGCATTGTTGGAGTTGATAGGACGTATAGATCAATGCTCCGTGGCAGAGGAATCATTTTATAAGAACAGAGCTGCGGGAAGAAACATTCCAAGGTCTGAGGGAAGTGGTGGAACTACTTTCAAATGAGTTGAACACTCTCAGACGTCTGGTACCACCCCTACAAACTGACCAGCTGAGAACGAGCTGTAAGGACTAATTTGCCTCCAAGGCCAGGACTCATCTTATACCTCCACCTGCTCTATTAGCAATGTTAATGGTGCTATTGGTAATGTACTCATTGTACGGAGTATTGTTTGTTGGTATTTATTAATAAATGCAATAAAACAGATCTTTAAAAAAAAGAACTTAGGTGTGTGGTTTGTGGACAAAGCATTGCTGCCTTAGTGAGGAGCAGCGCAAAGTGTAATGTAACTTATGCTCTTGAAGATTTATTACTAGGAGCCCTCAACCCAACAAACCCAATAAAACATTAATAATCCCGAAGTCTCTTTGGTAAAATCACTATTAGATTTCTAGGTTTACCTCATTCAAAGTACAGAGTCATCAAAGTACAGAGGTCATCAACATATTCCATATACAAGTCAAACACACAACACACGGAGGTGTAAAGGCATAAGATACCCTATCTGGAGTACTAAAACTGAACAAAACACATTGTGTTAAAGACACCCTAATGGAAGACATTATTTCAACCGTGCAGAAACGTCCAACATCCAGGCCTCATTTCATGTTATCACAACATCAGCCAAAAGAAGTCAAAAAAATCAATACAGCCAGGGAATTGAAACTCTGAACTACCTGCAGCATCGAACATCATCTAAATATGGTCTTAGGCAGATATAGGGCACGTTTCCATTACCCCATGAAATAAAAATCTCCCCAACCTGAAGACATCACACTGAGAGCTATCTTTAGTTAGCAAAGATGCATTATCTCTTTCCAAATCTCCTCCACAACCAGAATGTCCAGATCCTACAACCTATGTAAGCGCTTTTGGAAGCCAATATAATAGAATAGCCAATACTAAATTGAACTAAATAACCCTGTAACAGGAAGAAAGACAAGCATATGAAGCAAATGACTGAAAATAGTTTCAAATCAAATTTAAGGTGTGCATACCCTCTACCTCAACTCATCAAATCACATCTTTATTGGTTCCAGATGAAAGTAGACAATGCACAGATTCATCTCATAATGCGGGATGGACCGCAGGAGTCAGAGCATCACTTCTGAATACCTGGGAGAAATGCTTTCTTACTTGAAGGCCCAGCCTTACGTCACTGAAACAGTCACTGAGGTCATGCATGTGACACTATTTTGTTGCTGTGTGGGCGTGAAAGCCAACATATTCAAAGATGTAAAGATGTTCCTTCTAGAACCAAATGCTGAGTTTCCCAAATTCTTTAATACTATTTAAGAAACAAATACCCCATATACAACCACAGGGCACCTATAACAACTCGCTAACTAAAACATTTTTAAAAAGGAAGAAAAAAGCAGCCTGGTAAGCATAATAAAGAGCCCTGTCCCTTTAAGACATTTTTAGGTCGAGCCTGGGCATTGCATGCGCTGCTCTGTGAGGCATGCTGTATTGAGGTAAGGACTTGAAGCTCCGCCTGTGTCCCACCCATCTTTTCAATTGGCTCCTGTCACGTCCTTGCAAAATCGTAGCTTTTCATTTCTGAATAGGCTTGTTAGTCCCTCCTTGGTACCGCCTTGTCTGCATTTGTAACCTCCCATGGACCTTTTACTTGTCTTGTTACACAGTCTGCTTAACCTTGGATGTGAGCACTATTTTGTTCAATGATTTGCCCCTATCCCACCCACTACGTCGCAGCACGCCACCCGCTTCTATTTTAGTTACTAAGGCGGTCCACTTTAACTATACCGGCCACGTTTCTTTCTTTCTATATTTTAGCAGGGCGGTCCACTTTAAAGAGAGAGAGGTTGCGCTTATTTTACTTATTTTGTTTACTAGCACCTATGCGGTGCTTTCACATTAATGGAGGCAGATCCCCTTTTTTTTATACAAGCCATGTCTAAAGAAAGGTGCGCGCCTGCTACTAAAGTGAAAGCATGGCATGGGGCTCTTTTACAAAAAAAAAAAGCATTTGTTTGTCAACTTGACAAACAGATGCTTCTTTGTTGCTAAAGCCCCCATGACACTGTTTCACTTTATTGTCAGCCACGCCCCTTTCTTTAGACATGGCTTGTCTAAAGAAAAGGACGCAGCCTCTATTAAGGTGAAAGCGCAACATGGGGCTCTTTGACACAAAAAATATTTGCAATGCAATAGGTCTCACATTTGCGAGAGTTTAAGCTATTGGTATTGTAAATGCCAATAGCTCAAACTCGCGTATATGCGAGACCTATTGCATTGCAAATGCTAGTCATGCTGCTTAGCATTGGCAGCTGCCTTAGAGAGTCAGTGTTTTTGGACGTATATTTTAAGTCAAAGGAAATCTTGTGTTATGTACCTTGTGGCAGAGATAGAATAAGCCATGGAAACTGTTGTAGTCTGGTATCTCTTAGGTACTTGCTGCTCAGCCAGTGTAAATGTGATATAATAGAACGTTCAGCTGTGCATGGTTTGTATGAGTGGTCAGTTGGACTGAGTGGGGCTGAGCAGCAGGATGCTGCTACCTCTGGTGTTATACTTACCACCTTACTTGTAACTGAATAAACCTACACTACTGGCTACGGAACTGATTACCTACACGGCTCCACTTTGTTCACAAAAGTGGCGACAATTGAGAAAAAGAACCACATGTTTGGAGCTAAGAAACTGCACAAGAACCTAACAGAAGCTAGCTGGAGTCTGAAGAGAAGCCAGAGTGACGGCCTGGAGGCCCCACCATTTTCTACTACAACAGACATCCTGTAGGTGTTGGGCATTTGATATGTGTGGCTTGAAGTCAGACAGTCTGCAGAATTTAAATTTTGGGCGTTTAACCTTAATAGCATGAAGCCAGAGAAGCCTGCAGTCATCCGATGTTTGAAAAAGTAATTTGGAAGTTTTTATCGTGTTTTTGACTCCAATTGGAGTCAACTGGGAGCATTATTTTGCCAGCAAGTAGCAGCATTCAGATGTTCTGGCAGCACTGAATAATAAGTGCACTCATGCTGGATCCCCAGCGTTTGTTTGAAGATACCAGTTGTGTTGCACCATTCTATGTGTGTCATTTTACACCGGACCAACTTTGGAAAATCTGGTGTATCGGTATAGTTCAGGTGTGATGCAGTGAATGACTGGCAGGAGCTAGTGCATATGGTGTTTGCAATATCGTACTCTCAATGAGGAGGGTGAGCATCACACATTCAAACAAAGTGTGCCTGAGTTATTGCCTATTGTGAAGAGTCCATGTGCTGTAGCTGTTTTGCACTATATGCATGTGATTTCGGATGCTATTCGGGGGCACAGATCGAGATTCGGCGTGGAATTACTCTGGACGCTCTTTGAGATTAACTTTGAGTTCCCGTGTAAGCAAGGACATTTGCAAAAAGATTGTGTACATTTGAAAATTTGAAGGACACACCTGTTGGGTCCTTTAACGGCAACTTAGTGGCTGCGAGATCTGCTGTGACATTCAAATTGGAATGGCATGGTGAGCAAAAAAACTATGGATTTAGGCCCAGATCTCTGTACTGGGGTGAATAGATGACATTGTTCTGCATTCTGTCCATCAATTGTTCTTTTTACATTTGTCACCCCGAGTGGGACGGGTATGCCGAGATGTGGGTACCGTGCTCTCCAGGCCACTGGAGTCAAGCTATCCTGGCTGATTAGGGGTGAAACCTTGAAAACGGTCCTAGGATGCTTGTTTTTAGTCCAGGGAGGACCTGGCCTGGTAGTTCGGGCTGGACTGTACCCATCGGGCGCAGGGTCAAGACTGATTTGCATTTGGCTGGGTTCAAACTGGAATGGCATGGTGAGCAAAAAAACGATGGATTTAGGCCTAGATCTCTGTACTAGAGTGAATGTAGGACAA
This sequence comes from Lissotriton vulgaris, assembly GCF_964263255.1. Classification (NCBI taxonomy): domain Eukaryota; kingdom Metazoa; phylum Chordata; class Amphibia; order Caudata; family Salamandridae; genus Lissotriton; species Lissotriton vulgaris. Next base: position 275,288,346 of record NC_141687.1, on the reverse strand, counting down.
TGTTCTGCATTCTGTCCATCAATTGTTCTTTTTGCATGTGAAAACAGCACTGTGGGCATAATCCTGCTGTGACGAGTGTGCGGCATTCTGAATGCAGCTCTGACATAATCCGGCTGCTACGTCACTTCGTTCCTCTATGTACAGCACATTGGTTTTGTGGCCGCGCACAGCGTTTCTGGTGTGGTGATTATGGCGCCATATCCTAGTGGCGCTCTTTAAGCCAGCCTAATGAGCTGGCCAGAAGAGGTGTCTGCAAGAGATAAGGGCGAGGATGTTTCGAGGGATTGTCGGCATGAGGAATCTTGTTACAAGCGCGGATGTGCAGAGCACTCTAGTGAGACAGGTAGATTTGAGATCTGTCTGCGGATCTACATACCTCAAGAGCTCGTGTGTTTGCTGCCCGCAAGCCTACTTCCCGGATTGTCCTTTCACGTCGTTGGTCCGAGGTGAACTCATTGCAGTGAGTGGGCTCGGATGAAAGGTTGCTCACTGATTACTTGACTATTAATGATAGCTACTGTCATGTAGCACAATGTGTATTTCCAATGCCATGCCTCTGTCCGTGCCTACTGTCATGAAGGTTTTGTGGTATTTATTGTGTCCCACGCTTGAGGAGCTGTTGTCTGCTGCAGTGAGTGATACATGTGTGCAGTGTGTGGGTGAGTGTTAGAATTTTTATTAATACAGGTGTTTCATGCAGTACCTAGAGCGAAGATATCCTGTCACACAGTAGTTAGCAGAAGATTCTGACGCATTGATTCTTTACTGTGTCTCACTAAGTATCACTAAGTACCATGCTGTTGACTATGCATTGTGTCATGAAGGTTTTGTTGTATTGTTGTATAACTATGCTCCACTGGTTGATGTTTGCGGTAGAGAGTGTTACATTCCTGTTTTTGTATGTGTGCTTTATGCAGCAAGGGGTACAAATTGAGTTTTGTGTTGCTCTGTGTAGTTTCATATGTGTGGGACTGTATTGGGTTAGGTCTGATGCTAGACCGTGCGCATTAGTTGGCAATATGTGCAGTAGTGGGAGCATGCATTGGCACCCTTGTCCTGCAAGGTGTGCAGTAGTGGGAATGCATTTGTTCCCTTGTCATGCAAAGAGTGCAGTAGTGGGAATGCATTAGGTATCGTCATGAAAGGTGTGCAGTAGTAGGAGCACATTATTTCCTTTGTCCTGCAGGGTGTACAGTAGTCTGAGTCCATTGGTTCCCTTGTCCAGCAAGGTGTGCAGTAGTGGGAGTGCGTTGGCTCCTTTGTCCTGCAAGGTATGCAGTAGTAGGACTGTGTTGGTTCCTCTGTCCTGCAAGGTGTGAGTGGATATATGTATAAGCTGTATCCTGCTATGTATACATATATGGTGTTCTCTAGTGGGAATAGAAGCTATATTGGGTGCGATCTATGTCAGTAATTTAGTAGTGTGATCTTTATATGTGTGATCTTCATTTACAATCTAAGGGTTGGAATACATCATGTAATGTGATCTTTTTGTGATATGATCTTCTTTTACTATCTAAGGAGTGGATAACTTATGTAATGTGACCTTTCTTTGTAATTTAAGGATTGGTTAAATATATTTATTTACAGGAGTGGAATTTTCTTTCACCCAGCGTCCTGTTGTTTCGTTTGTTTTCTGAAGGAAGGAGATTTGTTGTATCCTGCTATCTCTTAGTTTCTTGCTGCTCAGCCCTAGTGGATGTGATGTAATATAATGTTCAGGCATGCATGGTGTGTACGAGTGGTCAGTTGGAATTAGTTGGGCTGAGCAGAAGGATGCTGCTCCCTCTGGTGTTATACTTTCCACCTTACTTGTAACTGAATAAATCTGCTCTTATAATCTACACTACCAGCTACTGAACTGATTACCTACAATGGCCATACTTTGTTACCAAATGAAACTAGGAGGGTTTTTTATGAATTCAATAAAGATTCCTACAATGCAGAAAAAGTTCTACAAGTAAGTAACCATTTCTTCTGAATTGTAGAATCTTCATTGATATTTTTAAGCATTAAGATAGAGTGGAAAGCACATTCCTCATTACCCGCACCTCTATGCCATAGGGAAGAAAGAAGAATCTAAAAGAAGAACTACAACTACTCTTCAAAGAAGAGAATTAACCTGTTTGGATTCTTGAGGGAGTCTGACATACACTAGAATAAGCTTTGGCAACAGTATCAGGACAATAATGTTTTCTAAAACGATGAAGATTTAAAAGTGCCTGTTTTGTATGTACCTGCCAATGCAAATGTTACGGACATGCTGTAGGTAACCTCTTTCCCCCGGTAGAATGTGCTTTCGGTCTCCCTGTAAGGGTTTTACTTGCCAAAAGACAGCAAAAAGTAATGCATGAAAGAAACCATTGAGCAAGCGGCTGTTTAGAAGTGACTAAATCTGTGAATAGTGAATCATAACTGATGAAAAGCCGATTTGATTTCCTTAATGTTTTTGTCTTGTCTGCATAAAACAGTAAAATCCTTCTCACATCTAGGGTGCATTGTGCTGGACATATGTACTGTTTTAAACTTTTACATTTTTTGTATTACTTTTAAATGTTTTACACGTTTTTATTAAGTTAAGCCTGTCTGCTCTGTGTCATAGCTACCTGTGGTTGAGCTCGGGTTTAAAGTTCTGAAACCATTGACTGGACCGAACAAGAAAGAGACTGTATTGCTTGTGGTGGACACCATTCCATCCCAACTAATAAAATACGTTGTCACATTCTTTCTTCGAAAGAAACACTTGTCCTTGTGTTGTGTCTTATGTTGCTCTTAGATATGAGAGAACCTGATCTGAGACTTTTGAAAGTTTATTTTTAAACCCAATCGATGCAAAAGGGAGATTTTCTTTTAAAGATTGTGTTTTACCCTTGTAGGAGATACAGGCTTTGGTGAGAAAGTTCCGAAAGCAAGGGTATATGAAGATGTTCTGGTGATTAAGGTGGGCTGGTACCACTAAAAAAGCACTGGGAAAAGTTCAGAGGAATTGCCTTCAAGCAGAAGAGGAGACCGTGTTCTGGTACTATGACTGCCCTACCACATTTTTAGATGTGTTAGGCTGCAAGGTCAGTTATTTGTGCTGCAATTCAGTTTTGGAGGTATTTGTTTCCTAAATAGCCCTAAACACTCTAAAAAACTGAACCTTTAAGAGGCTCTTGAGGGTTATGCTTTTCACCACTAAACATGTTGGATCCGTCTCTGACATATGTGGAGATAATGAGTTTCGGAGTCTCCACATGCAGCACAAAATATTCTAACATTAGGACTATCAATGAAGATGCTGAAACATTCATTATTGGATGAGGAAGAGTTGTTTCTCCAATTGGACAACAACGGTATGGAAAATGGCCAATGCCAACATCAACATGGCCATAGCTGATGAAATATGCCACAAGGCAGCGGATAATGTCTGGAATCTGGTCAATCTGTTCATTTTGAGGCTTACTTTCATATCCTAGCCAATGCGGTGTTCAAGGGCACGAACCATCACCTCAATATAAAAAGGAAGCTAGCCTGACAAAATCCCAAAATGATCCTGCTGGAACTGGAATAGTCAGCTTTTCCCTGACCACCAACCCATTTGAAGTAATACAATTAATTTATTTTTTTTGCAGAGTTTTTTATAGCGCGAACTTGACCCGAACCGGACCAGGTATTCGAGCGCTTTACATAGCACCAGTTACGTTACATGAGGACACACATTCATTTTGTTAGGCACGGGGAGATTAAGTGATTTGCCCAGAATCACAGGAGGTTTAGCAACATTACAGAGACTCGAACCAGGTTCCCCAGGTTCTACACAAGGATTTTAGGGGTAGGGGCACAGTTACCGGAAAAATTATAAACTCATTGCACCTACACACAGAATCTACAACCTCACTCTTTCTACTTGATTATCTCAAAAACGTTCGATAGAAAGACAAATAGGGAAGGATACTTAGGATGCTAGTTGAAACAATTTGGGCGTGCATATGGTGAAGGCAGAAATACATTTCTTTTCAAACAGTTATTGTCTTGTGGAGGTCTGTGAAAAGACTCAAAATCTCTCTCTAAGCAATGGACTGGGCCCGACCACAAATTTTATTAACGCATTCCACCAAACTCTGATTCCCCTGAAAACATCACTGCCTTCAGCAGGAGGCCCCAAATGACTACCCACATTGCAACTGCAGAAATGAGCTAACTGGCACTGCCAATCTCTTCCATCTCCCATTGGCGCATAAAGCATGCTAAGCAAGTGCGAGGACGCATGTATACTTAACTTTACAAAACTCCAAAAAAAAGTCAGAAGTACATACACATTCACAACCACCTTTGCTTTGAAATCAAGCATGCAACAATCGCATTGCCCAAAGGCCATCATCTACCTGACGGTAGGTCTCGAACTGTAACATCTGTATAATAGACAATTAAAAACTGCAAATGCTATTCTGCTTTAGTGGCGCTTTAAAAGGCCTGGTGTAAGCAATCTACAAAGCACACGCTTTATTCATGAAATTAAATGAAGAATTCAGTATCACAGGACCCATGGGTCAATTATCCATGTGTAAACAACCATGCCAGGGGCCTTCTTATTCAATCAAAGGATTAGTTATACAAGATCTTTTATTTACATTTTATTAAAGCTGCCCAGCTGTTACAGAATTGGTTCCCTTTGTTCTATATTTTTTAAGCCCTATGCCCTTAGGTGCGTAGCTACCCCACACACTAAAAAGGATGTTTCTGCAAAACAATATAATTCAGCAGGTTTTGCATTACATACAACCTAAAGATGAGTCAGTTGGTCAAAGAAGGGAAATGTTTGTTTATAGATCAAAGAGAAATGTAAAAGAGTGTGTTAACACCTTAAAACGCGAGGCTCTCTTGTCTAATGGCATAGAACATGTTATAAATGGTAGATTTGGCAAGAAACGATTCACCTAATTTTACTCGATTAACAGTTTGATATTGTTGTACCTCATGATGTTAAAAACCAATAAAATTAATGGAGTCTACATCAATAATAATTGGTAAACAGGCCTCGTCTATGTGAGATCTACTGGTTTTGTTGGAGTGGTGTGGCGTATAAAGGCACTGTGCCGACACCCCCCCTTTATTGACCCTAAACGCCATGATGACACTCTCACAACTCAACTAACGTCCTGGGTGACTCCAGCTTCTCTTAGCCCTCCCCATACCCTAAGCAATCTCTACCCCCATCCAGTCCCCTGACCTAGCAACTGGTTAGTTGCCCTACTCTGACACATACTCCCCTGGCCTCTACGCGGATACACAGCGGGTCCTCCACCATTGTACCCTTTTCCGCTAATCCGCTGTATCTCTCTCCCGTGGAACTACCAGGCAAGATCCATCCTAGCACACCATCAGCCCATAATGATGCTAGGAAACACCATTCTTGGATCCTATACCACCCAATTAGTTCAATCTCTTTTCATCCACATCCTACCATCTACCCGTATGTCCCCTATCCTTCCCCCAACCACGGCTTCCTTCTCAACACAGATTGGTCCTCCACAAGACCTCCCTGACTCACTCGCTCCCCTTGACCATAACAATGCTGCCTCTGCCCAACCAGTTCTCCCACAAGGCCTCTCCCCCCTACTAGAACTCTCACCACAACCCTTAACCAACTGTTACCACACTGACTGGGCCGCATGCCTTGATGAGATCTCGATCTGCCTACGCCACCTCACGAACAAACTCCAGAATTTGACAGCCATCACTATTGAGCATCTACCCTTACTCAGAAATACTAGTACCCTAGGGACCCGGCACAACTCCCAAACTGGCTCATATCCTGCCATAGACCCACACACCTCTCACTTTAACTCAAAAACGTTACCCCTCCCAAATGCCCCCTCCTGTCCCAGAAGAATGAAGGCTGATCTATCTAACAGTGACATCTGCAAATCCAAGCCATTCAAGCTAAACACTACAGAGAAACTACCCACAATCTCAGAGGTATACTAGCAACATCCTCAAGAGCGTTAACATCCCTCAGACTTCCACCAGCCATTCTACTAGCCAACTGAATGCACATTTGTCAACTAAAGATCAGAATGTAAACATGCCCCTGATATCTATGATCTCATCCTAACGCATGTGCTTGATATCATTATCCTCACGGAAATCTGGTTAACTGCTCCTCCACTCCTATGCTTGACCTACTAGTCCCTCCCAGCCACAACATAATTCAACTGGACAGAATTATGAAACAGGGTAGGGGAATAGCTTGTGTACACCAAAATACACTCTCAGTGTCTCAATCAGATAGTCACCGTGCCTTCCAGTGAATATCTCCGCATCAACATTTCAAGCAATAACAACCCCATATGAAAACTACACACGTTCTACCAGCCCCATGGAGACAATCTGTACTTCAATGAACAATTCATGGAAATCAACACATCCAAAGATGACCCTCTAGTGACCCAAATCTTCCTTAGAGACTTCAACCTGCACTGGTCTAACCCTAGTGAACTGTCTAAAAACCTTCAAATCGGACCACGATAGGAGAAGACAGAGGTCCTCTTTTTTGGACCCTCCCCCACTATGTGGGACAGCTCCTGGTGGTCCCCTGCCCTCGTAAACCTACCCACGCCAACAGACCACTTCCGTAACTTTGCATCATTCTAGACTCCTCCCTCACCATGACCCGCCAGACCAACTCCGTCGCCTCCACCTTCTTCAATTCCCTCCACATCCTCCGCAAGACCTTCAAGTGGATCCCCCCGAAAGTAGAAAGGCCGTTACCCACGCTCTCATAACAAGCAGACTTGACTACGGTAACACCTTATAAGGTAGGGGAAGGATCAAGATCTAGACCATGTCGCGTTAGAGAAGGTTTTATTTGGCAATAACTTCTTTTAACAGAGGCCAGTGTTAACAGTCAGGGTTAATACGTCTTATCCTGGTTTGGCTAGATGCGTCGCTCCTACCTCCTCAGGTTTTAGAGCTCTCTCTGTAGGATGCGTCTCTCCGGCACATAAAGAAAAGCGAGAACAGTGTCACTGCCTCAGAAATCAAGTGCAACTCGGTTGGGTGTGAGGGAACCTGCTAAGTGCCCTAAATAACCAGAAGGTGTGCTTGTGTAGGGAAAACGGGTGACTGTGGGACACAAACCAGGTCGCTGGTGAAACACAGTCTTGAATGCGCTGAGCTAATTCATGATGAAAATATTAAAATTGCCTTTGTGACTGAATCCTGGACAGATGCGGCCTCTGGCCCGGACTTAGTTAAGGCCACCTCACCAGGTTACCTCAGTTATACGAGGGATAGGCCACTGAGAAGAGGGGGGGATTGGCAGTAATATATCACAACTCCCTTAATGTTTATTTTCAACCCTTAATTGTAGAGAGGTGTGAAGCGTTGGCCTTTAATTTTACTCTTTTTAATCACCACTCTTTTAGAGGATGCTTAGTGTACAGACCTCCAAGTCCTAAAAACAACTTCCTTAGTTCAGTGGGAAGTATACTGGAGGAAGGTCTGTGTACTAAGGCCTTCACGGTATTGGGGGATTTTAATTTCCACTTGGAAAACCTTATGGATGCTGACACTAAAGCATTAACTGAGTTGATGGATGGCGCAGACCTAAAACAATTGGTGAAGGGACCCACGCACAATGTGGGCCATACCCTGGATGGTATTTTCTCTAACCATCCAACCTTAGAGTTTACAAAAACAATACCAGTTATTTGGTCAGACCATACTGTAGTATTTACTATTTCAATGTTGAGGCCTCAAAGCTCAGGTCGATCGTCCAAATCTGCCATGACCTGCAGGACCTGGAATAAGATAGAGGGGGGAGCGTTTGAGGACCTCCTGCTAAAGAGGCACTCCCATTAGAGGTTGCGGTGTCGGCATTGGCCTATACAAGATGGATCGAAAAGGCCTGTGCTACCCTCGCCCCACCTAAACTCCGCCTCCCAGCCAGGTCCCTGCCTTCAGCTCCCTGGTTTTCGGAGGCACTTAGAAAGCAGAAACTAGGTGTAAAAGACTAGAAAGGGTTTGGCGCAAAGACTACAAGGAAACAGATAAAAGGTTACTCAAACAAAGCCTGCTATTATATAAAAAATGGTGGTAATGGCGAAACAAGACTATTTCACAGACCGCATCAACCTTGCCAAGAATTCGGCGAAGGAATTGTTTAAAAAGGTTTCCTGTTTGGCTGCCCCGATACCTGCAGTCAAACCCTCTATTCCCGAGCTGTGTGAGGAATTAGCTAAATTCTTCTCAGATAAAGTAGAGACCATTTTCAAGGCCTTTTCTGGTTTAGACATGTTGAACTGTCCGGCGAATACACAGCCGAGGTTATCTCAGGGGCAAAACTGGAGTGTTTTTCTCCGGTAAATTTTGAAGAAATAATGGGATTGCTTCAAGTGGTAAGATCAGGCTCCCCATTAGATCCATGACCTGTGGCTGTGATTAAGCTGGCCCTAGTTCCGATAGTTACATCATTGGTAGCCTTGTTTAATAATATGTTCAGGGCAGGAGATTTTCCGTCCTGCTGGAAACGAGCCTCAATTCTGCACTTATTAAAAAAATCAAACCTGGATTTTAGGGATCCTAATAACTATCGCCCCCTAGCGAGGCTCCCCTTACCAGCTAAATTAATAGAAAAGGTGATGAATGTCCAACTGAGCTCGTTCCTTATGGCTACTCAGGCACTGGATCCGTCACTACACGGTTTTAGAGCCAGCCATAGCACAGAATCTGCGCTAATTAAAACAGCGGAGGAGATCAGACCAATGCTAGGGGCAGGGCTGCGTTGGTACTGTTGGACCTTTCCGCGGCCTTCGATACGGTCCACCATGTGATATTGTTGGACTGTTTGAAGGCATGTGGGGTACGAGGAAATGCGTTTAACATACTAAAAGCATTACTTTCCAACAGAGTTCAGAGTGTAGCGATGGGCGAATTCAAATCTAAACCTTTCGTTCTACCCTGTGGGGTTCCTCAGGGTTCGTCCCTGAGCCCCACTCTGTTCAATATATACATCAGCTCACTGGCCCCAGTAATTCGGGCATTTGGCTTTGAACTTACCTCGTACGCTGACGACACCCAGATTGTGGTGTCACTGTTACCAGGGAAGGAGGAAGGAGTAGCCAGACAATTTCATGACTGCATGCTAGCAGTGGGAAACTGGATGACTGTAAATTTCCTTAAACTGAATTCGGCCAAAACGGAAGTTATAGTGTTTGGCTCAAATGTTAACTTCTGGAGTCCAAACTGGTGGCCTGAGCGGATGGGTAATGCTCCCACCCCTGTGTCTAAGTTAAGAACCTAGGGGTGCTGATCGATGATCAGCTTACCTTTCGTCCTCAGGTCAATGCGCTGTCCTCCTCCATTTCCTTTCTGCTCAAATCGATTCGGAAGATCCTGCCATTTATCCCAGGAAGTGGTAGAAAAACAGTAGTTACTACTCTGGTATTATAGCGGCTGGATTATTGTAACAGTCTGTTTCTTAACGCCCAACAGGGCATGGTTCTGCAAAATGCTGCAGCTCGGCTTATTATGGGCATTCCAAAGTACGCCCCCATTTCCCAGGAGCTAGCCAAACTTCACTGGCTCCCGGTGCGAAATCGGATCTCGTTTAAAGCGCTTTGCCTGGTATTTAAGAACTTGCAAAGCGTAGGGCCATCATTCCTTCGGCAGTATTTCTATTGGTATCTCCCGACAAGGCACCTTAGATCCGCTAACGCAGGGCTAATTGTAGTACCTCGTATTAGTAAAGCACCCTGGGGAGGCAGAAGCTTTGTGCTGGGAGCAGCCAAGGCCCGGAATGCCCTGCCCCTGGTTCTTAGAAAGATGACAGACCTCATGGCCTTTAGGAGAGCTCTGAAGACCTGGCTGTTTACTAATTAATCTTTACTCGACCTTGCCTATGGAGTTTTACAGAGCACCAGGACACCCACGGGTAACAGAGCGCTGTACAAATGTCAACAATAAATAAATAAATAAATAAATAAATAAGAAAGCTAATGCTCAGTCTTCTTACTCCCTCCAACCCACCCCGCAACCCGGTTCCATACCTTTGTAAGCCGCACTCCTCCAGGAGCGTGGCCGGGCGAAGCGAGGAAACGTTGGCCTCCTGGCGTATCCGACGTCCTTGGGTCGTCTCCGGTTCTTCCCACGAGCGGTTGCCTTTCAGCGGTAGCGTCCGGTATTCCTTACTCGGCGTTCTCCTCGTCTCTACTCTCTTTCCTTCCGGGGTTATCACACACATGTAAAGTGGACTCGCAGAGTCTTATTGGTCCTAGGCCGATGACGTCTATACTGTGAGCATTGTTAGAGATGTCGGTCTTCCAGTTAATGGAGCCTTGTCCCATGAAAAAGGTGTCTGCTACTTGCGTTTTGTCGGACGTAGGAGCCCAGTCGTTCTGCTCCTCAGCCCAGCAGTCTTGCTGTGGGGAAAGAAGAGGACTGTTGAGTGGAGGTACGTTCCACCAGGAGTCAGTTGGTTCACGCCCCTCTCGGTCTAGAGGGGAATCGCGACACGCCCTCTATGCCGGAATCAACTAAACTCTGCTACACAAGATCCAAACCATCCAGAACACCGCAGCCAGACTCGTCCTAGGAACACCAAAACATGAGCAACTGACCCAGCGCCTACGAGACCTCCACTGGCTCCCCATCGAGAAGAGAGTAACATTCAAGTTACTCACCCACGCCTAAAAATCCTGCCACAACATCGGACCCAAATACCTTAACGAAAGAGTCTCCTTCCTCATACCCAAAAGGAACCTTCGCTCCCCCGACTTCCCCCAGGCGGAGACCCCCCACATCCGCAGAACCAGAGCAGGCGGAACTGCCTTCTCCTACGTCGCAACAAAGACCTTGAACGAGCTCCCAGTCAACCTCAGATGCTCCCTCACTCTGCACACCTTCAGGAAGAGCCCCAAGACCTGGCTCTTCGACTGATCTGGAGCTGCACCCCACTCCCCACACCCAGCACCTTGAGAGCCTCACAGGTGAGTAGCGCGCTTTATAAACCCCTGATTGATTGAGTGATCTGACCCAATTCTGCGACAGCCCAACCCACAACAAGGGTGAAACACTAGACTTCATCAAACTTGAATCCATTATCTCATATGACTGGTCTGACCACTACAGCATTATCTTCTTTATCAACCTGGAGGTGACCCTGAAGAGAGACCAACCCAAGGGAACAAAGCAATGGAAAAGGAACCTCCGAAACATTAATCCCAAAGTCTTAGCAACCCGATGTAACACTGTCTTAACTCCCCAAGCAGGCATTAAAGATGTACATGATCTCACAGACTTCTATAATTCCTCTATCTCTGGCATCCTTGATTCTATAGCCCCTCTACAACAAAAAAAATGCTTCCACCAAAATCTCCAAACCTTGTTTTAATGACAACCTAAGTTCTGAACGGCACTGTCTAAGGTCAGCCGAAAGAACTTGGAGATCCATACCCTTCACCAAACATCTAAAACACCTTACATCAGTTAGGAACTCCTACAATAGAAAAATCAAAGATCCAAAAGCCAACTTCTTTAGAACTCAACATAAACATGCCAAAAACTGTCCCAAAAAATCTTTTTCAAATCGTTAAGCAACAATCGCTCAACGCACCTAACCAGCCAGACCATGGTGACAGCATCCCATCATGCAAGGGATTAGCAGCATTCTTAGTCGAGGAAACAAAAAGCATCAAAATCAGCCTTTATTCAAAGAGGGCTCTTCTTCCAAAGACAGGTATCGCTTCTCCATTCGTCTCTCTGGGCCCTGATCGGTTCGGTCCCCCTGGAGATGTCCTTAAGAACAATGCCTCCTTACACACCTTCACTCCACTCAGAAAAAGTGACATCTAAAACATTCATCCAGCGAACAAACCCATCGAACCACTTCAGTGACCCACTACCACCTCCAATCTTCAAAGAAATAAAATCTGCCATTCTCCGCTTATGGTCAAAGATAGTTTATGCCTCACTATTGCAAGGCACTATCCCCGACTGCCTAAAAGTAGCAGGTAACACCCATTCTAAAAAAAACGAATTCAGAGAGCTCTGATCTTAACAACTTCCGCCCTATTTCCAACATCCCCACTCGGACGAAACTTCTAGAAAAGTGCATGCAAACTCAACTTTGCATACACTGAGAAATTCCAGTTCTTGGATCAACATCAATCCGGTTTTCGTCGTGGTCACAGCACTGAATATGCACTCAATCATATCAGGGATGACATTTTAAAAATGCTAGACCAAAATGAATCATGTCTTCTGAATCTACTTGACTTATCATCTGCCGTCGACACTGTTAAATACGATAGCTTACTGCCCATTCTAGAGCAAAGGAGGGGGTTTACTCCCCCCCCCCCCCACAACAGAATCCGAAGAGTCAAGGTGAATCAATCCCTTGGTCATCCCTCCGATGTCCATGTGGGAGTTCCACAGGGGTCTGCCCTTCCACCCAGATGCTTCCACTTATTCCTGGAACCATTTCCAAATGCACTGAACTCTGCCAACATTCTTTATCCCCTGTATGCAGATGACACTCAATTGTATTTGAAAATCTCCCCAGAAGACATCATTTCACTCAAATCTACCTTGCTTTACACTCAAAACTGGCTTACGGATAATCATCTCATGTTCAACACTTCCAAAACAGAATTTCTCCTAATCACACTCCCAAGATCGACCTCTGGATGAAGCATCTAACAGCCATCAACTGTTCTCCTCTCATTATCGAGTCCACTAAATCCCTTGGAATCACACTAGACAAACACTTGAATATGCCGAATCATATCATCAATGCCACCCCAGTAGCTAAATACCAGATCAGTATACTAAGGAAACTCAAACCCTTCCTAACACAGGACGACTTTAAGCTGGCGGTCCAAGCTCTTGTACTGCCGAGGCTAGACTACGGAAGCTCCGCTCTTTGTGGTCTTTCTAAATACAATTTGGCCCCGCTAAGGGCCTTCCTTAATGCTCCCTTAAAGACTGATAACCGGTACAAAAAGAAATCACATATCCCCAGCACTAAAAACCCTAAACCGGCTGCCGTACAAAGCAAGATTACAGCTAAAGATTGCAAGCATGACTCATTAAGCCCTACATTTCAAGATCCCATATATCTGGCACAAAAGCTAGAGTTATCAGGGGGATGCAGACCTTCACGAAGTGCAAGTTTACGGCTACTGGAACCACAGATTTTCCACCAAAAGAGAACGAGCTACAGAGCCTTCAGGGGCATCGCCCCAAAGATATGGAACTCTCTGCCACCGGATGTCTGTTGTATCTCATCTATCGCTTCATTCAAAAAAGAAGTGAAAACAATACTAATGAACAAGTTTCTGCCCTAAGATATTTTAGGTCAGGGGTCTCCAACCTTTTCTGTAATAAAAGTTACTTATGTTCAATGATAATCATACTGAGCTACTAATATCAGTGTGGTGATAGTGACAACTTTAAGAAAGATGATCTCTCCATGCAAGATTAGCATCAGTGATCACCTCAGTTCATCAGATAGGGTTGCCAGCATTTTTGGGAAAAAGACTATCAATTTGGAATTCCTAAACTTTGTAACTTCAGTGCCACTGACAGCAAGTTAATAACCATGGTGATAATAAGCGTCCCAAACGTCTTGATTTATGACTCAAATATCATCTTCAAATATGTTTTGGAAATCTAACCATTTTCTTCCAACCATCAGCCTTTGAGTGTACACACATTCTTTATCTCAAATACATGTATTTCAATTTTGGGATGAATACATATATTTAAATAAGCAATGGCTTCTATTTCAGTAAGCTGGGATGCACACAGGAGTGCTACCTGCAGGTTGCTGAAGAGGTACCAGTAGCTAACGACCTATTCGTTGGAGAAGCCTGCTTTAGGTTCTATTGTTTACTTACCTGCCAACTATTCCTATGCCCTGAATTACCAATACATTGATGTGCAACCACGAACTCCAGCTTTACCACGTGATTCCCATATATGTAACGAATGTCTTTTCTTACAACTGTATCTTACCTACCCTATAATGTGAAGCGCTCGGATACCCTCTAGGGTCTTGTTCACACTATACAAAACTTCACAAATAAATACATTGTGTGGCATGGAGTGGAAATGTGTAGTGTGGAAAAGAGTGGCATGGCATTCTGTGGTGTGGAGATGAGTGGCATTGTGTGGTGTGGCATTATGTGGCATGAAGTAAAATTGTGTGGCACAGAGTGGAAAGGTATTGTGTAGTGGGGAAATGGCATTGTCTGACATCGAGTGGAGTGGCATAGTGTGGAGTACAGTGCCACTGTGTGGCATGGAGTGGCATTGTGTGATATGGACAGTTGCTCTAGTTTCCAATAAAGTGCTCTATGGTGCTTCAAAGTCTTATGCTAAATAAATGCAACTATAATACAGTATGTTACCAATTATCTCGACCTACGATCTATGTAAACATCTGATGGCTTTACACAGGAGCTTGTTAGCATGTACAACCCTTCTGTGAGAACTGGTTTATTTACAAATAAATGCATTTTAGACTGGGAGGAACTAGTGGGCAAGGAAGCAACACATATCGTACCAGTTGGGGATAAACTAGATGGAGCCCAGTGGTGGCAGTGTTGTGGAGCTACAAATGTTAAAAACCTTTTACATACAAGATCGGACATATTCGGTACTCAATCATGATAAAGAATGATAGGGAGTAACAATCACCTCGTTGTGAGAAGATGCAAGAAGAATTCACCTCTTCTACCGCTGGGATGCCTTTGGGTAGCAAATGCAATTTATAGCTCAAATAGAATCAAATAGACTGTGGGAGGTTTAAATCAAAGACATTTCAGAGTCAAAAATCAGAGAGGTCTATGACAACTCTCTCAGACGTTGGAGTCAGGGGGAGGAGAAGAAGCAACACAAAGAAAGGGTGGGTGGGTGCGAGGAGGAAGAAGCGACAAAAAGAAAGGGTGGAGGGAGAAGGAGCGGCAAAAAGAAAGGGTGGGTGGGGCGGGGGAAGAAGCGACAAAAAGAAAGGGTGGGTGGTGCAGGGGAAGAAGCAACACAGAGAAAGGGTGGGTGGGAGGGGGAAGTAGCAACACAGAGAAAGGGTCGGTGGGAGGGGGAAGTAGCAACACAGAGAAAGGGTGGGTGGGAAGGGGAAGTAGCAACACAGAGAAAGGGTGGGAGGGGGAAGAGGCCACACGGATAAAGGGTGGGTGGGAAGGGGGAGAGTCCACACAGAGAAAGGGTGGGTGGGAGGGGGAAGAGGCCACACAAAGAAAGAGTAGGTGGGAGGGGGAAGAGGTCACACAGTGAAAGTGTGGGTGGAAGGGGGAAGAGACCACACAGAGAAAGGGTGGGTGGGAGAGGGCACACAGAGAAAAGGTGGGTGGGAGGGGTGAGAGAGCACACAGAGAAAGGGTGGGTGGGTGGGGGAAGAGGCCAGAAAGAGAAAGGGTGGAAGGGAGGGGGAAGAGGCCACACAGTGAAAGGGTGGGTGGGAGGGGAAGAGGTCACACAGAGAAAGGGTGGGTGTGAGGTGGAAGAGGCTACACAGAGAATGGGTGGGTCCGGGGGGGGGGGAGAAGAAATAGTACCTCAATCACACAGTGAGCATCAGACAGACAGTGATTAAGGTAACTCAATCTGTGCTTGGTCCATGCACCACAGACAGAGACCTGAGAAGACGTTACCAGCATTTACAGCACCCCCAAAAATAATGTGTTGCTCTCTACTGAAGGACAATTATCCTGAAACACATGTCTAGAGATATACATCACTGGCTGCATCAACAAGGGTGAACAACTAAAGCCTGCCACCTAAGTAGGTGTTAGCATGCACTGCATTTACTATGCTGCATCGGGGTAAACTTAGTCCTGGGATGTGTGGCAGTGTGCGCCCACCCTCCTCCTGTTAGAAAAGGAAGTGGCGTCTGGCATGCACTGGGCAATTAGGTGGCAGCAGAGAAGAGTGACAATGATGCAACTAAATGGTAAGCAATGAACAGGCTTCAAGCACTATCAAGCAATACACCTTGCAGCAAGAGAGCATGCACTGTTGGCAGGTGATACCTAAAAAGGAGAAACATTTAGTTAAATGATGTGTTTCTGAATGAGATTCCACTTATAAACAAAGATTAGTTCACTGTCGAGAACACATATATGGAGCAGAGCCCCTTTCCCTTCTAACAAGCATTTTTAAGAACGTGGGTGAATTTTCCCTATAAATGTAGGTACGTGCAGTGCACTTAAAACATGGAAACAGCCTGAACTTGTGCCCTCTTCTTGTAACCTACCTTGACTTTACTTGTTCACTCTTCTATGTCCATCGTTGGATTACAGAACTACCCTCTATGCAGATCTTTCCTAGTATTGATAAAGAAACTCTGGTTAGTGCAAAAAAGTGTCTTACAAAACACGACTTGCCAGTCGTTTCTCAAATACACATCCCCTTCTGCAGTAATATCGAGTGACTGTGAGAGTTTGCAAACTCAGTTCACAACAGCTGAGATGGCTTACAGGGCAGTGTGTACACCGGGATTGCAGCATTTAAGAACAAGCATTTGCAATGCAATAGGTCTCGCATTAGGAAAGTTTGAGCTATTGGTCTTGTGAATGACAAATTTTGTACTTATGTATTGGTTTTGAAAATAGCGAAATGAATAGCTTTGTCATTTACAATGCCAATACTTTTAACTTTAGCAAATGTGACACCTATAGCATTTGTAATGCACCATGTTTTGTATTTACGTGACTTAGATGTATTGATATTACAAATAACAATGGCTTTTAATTTTTTTAAAATAATTAATACTTAAATAAAAATTATTGTAATTTATATTGGCAATAGCTTAAACTTTTGTAAATAACTTTTGTGAAGATTATGTTAAGTGTATTTTATTGTGACGAAAATCCAAGAACAGAAGTGAAATATTAACATCTTTTTGTGACATTTGTAATAAAGCTTGAAACATTGAGAGAACACATTTGAACCAGTTGTTGTTGAATGGTTGCACAGATTGATGCTGTAGTGGCGCGGAGTGATGTTGTGGTGGCGACGAGTGATGCTGTGGCGTTCAGTGATGCTGTGGCGTTCAGTGATGCTGTGGTAGCGCATAGTGATGTTGTGGTGCCCCTGAGTGAGGCTGTGGTGTCCCTGAGTGATTCTGTGGTAGTGGGATAGATAGAGTGAGGGCGATAGATAACTAGAGGGAGGGCGATAGATAGATAGATAGATAAATAGAGTGAGGGCGATAGATAGATAAATAGAGTGAGGGTGATAGATAGATAGATAAATAGAGTGACGGCGTTAGATAGCCATAGTGAGGGCGATCGATAGATAGAATGATGGCGATAGATAGTGAGTGCGATAGACAGATAGAGTGAGGGCGATAGATAGATAGATAGATAGATAGATAGATAGATAGATAGATAGATAGATAGATAGATAGATAGATAGATAGAGGGAGATTGATAGAGTGAGGGCGATAGCTAGATAGATAGCTAGATAGATAGAGTGAGGGCGATAAATAGATAGAGTAAGGGTGATAGATGGATAGAGTGAGGGCGATAGATAGAGTGAGGGCGATAGATAGAGTGAGGGCGATAGAGTGAGGGCGATAGATAGAGTGAGGGCGATAGATAGAGGGAGGGCGATAGATAGAGGGAGGGCGATAGATAGAGTGAGGGCGATAGATAGAGTGAGGGCGATAGATAGATAGAGTGAGGGCAATAGAGTGAGGGCGATAGATAGATAGATAGATAGATAGATAGAGTGAGGCAGATAGATAGATAGATAGATAGATAGATAGATAGATTTATTTTATTTTATGTAGTTTGTAGAGCGCGCAGCTACCCCCGAAGGGGTGTCCCGGCGCTAAAATCCAGGGTTTACCAAGGGAGAGGGGGAGTGAAGCAAAAGGAATAGTGGAGAGACTAGAGTCCGGAGAAGAGCCAGGTTTTAAGTTTGGCTCGGAAGATGGTTTCGGAAGGACAGAATCTCAGCTCAAGTGGAAGGGAGTTCCACAGTCTGGCAGCAATGACACTGAAACCTCTGCCACCGGTTCTAGACAATCTGAAACGGGGCGAGATCAGGAGGCGGAGGTCATTGGATCTCAGGGATCTGGTGGAGCGGGATATCGAGACCCGTTTTTTCAAATAAGTAGGTCCGTAGTTGTTGACGGCTCGATAGGTAAGGGTGAGGACCTTAAACTGAATGCGGCTGGCCACAGGGAGCCAGTGGAGTTCCCTCCGGTAGGCAGAAACAGATTGACGGTACGGGATATTACCGATCAGTCTGGCTGCAGCATTCTGGACAATCTGCAGCCGGCCTATCAGGTACTGGGGAGCCCCTGCATAGAGACTATTGGCATAATCCAAGTGGGACGTGATGAGGGCCTGGGTGACTGTGCGGCGGGAATCCAGGGGGAGATAGGGTAGGATCTTTCTTATCATGCGTAGTTTCATAAAGCAAGCGGAAGTAACTTTATTAATCTGGGTTTTGCATGACAGGGAGTCATCAAATTGGAAACCAAGATTCCGCACCGAGTGAACAGGGGACGGGGCAGGATCAAGCGCCGTGGGCCACCACCAAGAAGAGGGGATAGAGGTTTTCTGATTGAAAAACAGAACCTCTGTTTTATCTGCATTCAATCTAAGATAGATAGATAGATAGATAGATAGATAGAGTGCGACCGATAGTTAGAGTGAGGGTGACAGATAGATAGAGGGAGATAGATAGATGTGTGTGGTTGTGTGTGTGGTTGTGTGTGTGTGTGTGTGTGGTTGTGTGTGTGATTGTGGGTGTGTGCGGTTGTGTGTGTGGGGTGTGGTTGTATGTGTGTGTGGTTGTGTGTGTGGTTGTGTGTGTGTGTGGTTGTGTGTGTCTGGTTGTGGTTGTGTGTGGGTGGGTGTGGTTCTGTGTGTGGTTGTGTGTGGGGTTGTGTGTGTGGTTGTGGTTGTATGTGTGATTGTGTGTGGGGTTGGGTGTGATTGTGTGTGTGTGTGTGGTTGTCTGTGAGATTGTGTGTGTGGTGTGGTTGTATGTGTGTGTGTGCGTGGTTGTATGTATGTGTGTGCGCGGTTAGAGAAGGATGTATGTGGAAGAGAGCAGCAGATCAGCACAGCAGAAGAGAACAGGGAGTTAAAGAAGGAGGCGGGTGGAAGAGAGCAGCAGATCAGCACAGGAGAAGAGAACAGGGAGTTAGAGAAAGAGGTGGGTGGAAGAGAGCAGCAGATCAGCACAGGAGAAGAAAACAGGGAGTTAGAGAAGGAGGCGGTGGAAGGGAACAGCAGATCAGCACGGGAGAAGAGAACAGGGAGTTGGAGAAGGGGGCTGGGTGGAAGAGAGCAGCAGATCAGCATGGGAGAACAGAACAGGGAGTTAAAGAAGGAGGCAGGTGGAAGAGAGCAGCAGATCAGCACAGGAGAAGAGAACAGGGAGTTAAAGAAGGAGGTGGGGTGGAAGAGAGCAGCAGATCAGCATAGGAGAAGAGTACAGTGAGTTAAAGAAGGAAGCGGGTGGAAGAGACCAGCAGATCAGCACGGGAGAAAAGAACAGGGAGTTAAAGAAGGAGGCGGGTGGAAGAGAGCAGCAGATCAGCACGGGAGAAAAGAACAGTGATTTAAAGAAGGAGGCGGGGTGGAAGAGAGCAGCAGATCAGCACAGGAGAAGAGAACAGGGAGTTAAAGAAGGAGGCGGGTGGAAGAGAACAGCATATCGGCACAGGAGAAGAGAACAGGGAGTTAGAGAAATAGGCGGTGGAAGAGAACAGCAGATTAGCACAGGAGAATAGAACAGGGAGTTAAAAAAGGAGGCGGTGGAAGAGAACAGCAGATCGGCACAGGAGAAGAGAAGAGAACAGGGAGCTAGAGAAGGAGGCTGTGGAAAAGAGCAGCAGATCAGTACGGGAGAAAAGAAGAGAACAGGGAATTAGAGAAGGAGGCGGGTGGAAGAGAGCAGCAGATCAGAACAGGAGAAGAAAACAGGGAGGTAGAGAAAAAGGCGGGTGGAAGAGAACAGCAGATCAGCATATGAGAAGAAAAGAGAACAGGGAGTTAGAGAAGGAGGTGGGTGGAAGAGAGGGAGGGCGATAGAGTGAGGGTGATAGAAAGATATAGGAAGGGCGATAGATAGAGGGAGGGCGATAGATAGAGTGAGGGAGGGAGGGCGATAGAGTGAGGGAGGGCGACAGAGTGAGGGAGGGCGATAGAAAGATAGCGTGAGGGAGGGCGATAGATAGATGAGTGAGGGGGGTGATAGAGTGAGGGGGGCGATAGAGTGAGGGGGGCGATAGATAGAGTGAGGGGGTGATAGATATAGTGAGGGAGGGCGATTGAGTGAGTGAGGGCGATAGCCTGAGGGAGGGCGGTAGAGTGAGTGAGGGCGGTAGAGTGAGTGAGGGCGGTAGAGTGAGTGAGGGCGGTAGAGTGAGTGAGGGCGGTAGAGTGAGTGAGGGCGGTAGAGTGAGTGAGGGCGGTAGAGTGAGGGCGGTAGAGTGAGGGCGGTAGAGTGAGGGTGGTAGAGTGGTAGAGTGAGGGCGGGCGGTAGAGTGGTAGAGTGAGGGCGGTAGAGTGGTAGAGTGAGGGCGGTAGAGTGAGGGCATGAGGGCGGTAGAGTGAGGTCGGTAGAGTGAGGGCAGTAGAGTGAGGGCAGTAGAGTGGTAGAGTGAGGGCGGTAGAGTGAGGGCGTGAGGGTGGTAGAGTGAGGGTGGTAGATTGAGGGCGGTAGAGTGAGGGTGGCAGAGCGGTAGAGTGAGAGCGGTAGAGTGGTAAAGTGAGGGCAGTAGAGTGGTAGAGTGAGGGTGGTAGAGTGAGGGTGGTAGAGTGAGGGTGGTAGAGTGAGGGCCGTAGAGTGAGGGCGGTAGAGTGAGGGTGGTAGAGTGAGGGTGGTAGAGTGAGGGCGGTAGAGTGAGGGCGGTAGAGTGGTAGAGTGAGGGCAGTAGAGTTGTAGAGTGAGGGCAGTAGAGTGGTAGAGTGAGGGGGCGGTAGAGTTGTAGAGTGAGGGCGGTTAGAGTGAGTACGTAAGGGCGGTAGAGTATCCACAGAGTAGGATCTCTGGTCAGGGGGACCTCTGGTTACTGGCCAGCATGAACAGTCAAACGTCACAGAGGGCTCTGCCAGTCCCGACATTCTGGATGGAGTGTGAAGTCAGTAAAGAAGATCCGGGCCAAAAATTAAGCAGCAAGACTAAGCAGGGAAGGACCCACCTGTTAGAGCTATGCACTGGTCAATTCTGGCACTTGTGACCATCTCACAACAGCTCTTCTGAAAAGAGTCCCATAGCTGCTAATGCAAACTTTGTGAGAGCTCTCTTCTGTAGGTTCACTTTGTTCTTGACTTCAGTACAAATGGGCGTAGGTTGTAACAGCAAGCATTGGGGGCAGTGCGGTTATCAAAATGTGGGGGCGTGCGGTTATCTGAAAGAAAATACCGCTATGCAAAAACAGCCTTTTGGCAACCAACAATAAAAAAGCATTTGTAAGACCAATAGGGCTTGCCTTTGGCATCCACTGGCTTTGCTAATGATTGTTGCAGATGCTGTTAAGCATCAGCAAAATGCTTTACAGCGACGCTGCATTGCATCAGCAATAAAAAAAAATCAAAGGTGAGATGATGCAGCTGCTGTTGCTAATCACGGCGTGACACGGGCGCCATATACCATTTTCTTTTAACTGATTGGTCTTAGATGGCAGACGTCACTTACTTCGGCAAAGCAAGCAATAGTGTTATTGATCTAGTGGAGCCAAATGGCAGCTGTTGGACCTTTCAAATAAAAAAGTGGGGAAAAACATATGATTGTGAGGGTAGGACAGCAAAGGGGAATGGGTTTGAAGGGAGGAGGGAATATAAAATGAAAGTAAAGTCGTGGGTGAAGTGAGTGGGACAAGGAGCACACAGGAGAGGCACCAAGAGCGCAGGGGTCAGTGAGTGTTGAGAGGGAAACAGCACACTAAGACACAATGGCGGGAGCTGGAAAACACATACACTCAAGGACTGCTGAAAGAAATACAAAATAGTTCCCTAAATGTTAACAGTAAAAGCATACAAGACATCCATACAAAAAGAAAAGCGGACATCAAAGGAAGGGTACAAGCATATGGGGTGTGAGCGATAATGAAAGTTAATTGCTGTAAGAGGGGGAGCAGGAAGTGAGGCAGAGCAAGCACTGGCGAAAGCAGTCTGCTGCTTTCAAGTCCGATGCCAGCTTCGCGCTTGAATGCCTTACATGCACTGGCCATAAACCGCATTCCAAAGGTCTTTGGCAGGATTTTCTGGTGCTCCTCTATATCTCTCGCATAGCGATTCCTTACGCAATAGCTAGGCTCGACCTAAAAACTAGCTCCTGCGCCAAACAAACAGAATTTGTATCATGACCCCTGTCATCCTGTTTTAATGTCCTGAGGATTCTCATTTACCCATGGCTAGCTAATTCAAACATACCTCTGAAGAGCTCAAATGCTCTCACCACTAGCAATCCGAACAAGCAAGTCTTGATTGTTTTCGAGCCTAATGCAAGGCACATTTCTAATATTTACAGTTTTCTGGAGTAAAGTATTTGAATTCTCTAATTTAATTCCATTTTATATTGTACTAGCAGCCCGCCCCAGTGTTGCCTGGGGCAGAAAGGGGCTGGGGGCAGTACACCCGCTCCCGCCCCGACTCACTCCCGCCCCCCTCCTGCCCCGACTCACTCCCGCCCCGACTCACTCGCGCCCCCCTCCCGCCCCGACTCACTCGCGCCCCCCTCCCGCCCCGACTCACTCGCGCCCTCCCACCCGCCCCGACTCACTCGCGCCCCCCACCCGCCCGACTCACTCGTGCCCCCCTCCCGCCCGACTCACTCGCGCTCCGCCATTTTCCTTTACTGCTGCCTCCTTCTTGCCTCCCCCTGCATCACACAGTCTTGCACTGAACTTTCCCTTTCCTTACCTGTGCCGCCGCTCCCCACTGCACAGCCGCTCGTCACTGCACCGCCGCTCCTCCTTCGTCGTCATCAGCACGTCGCGTCACGGTCATGACGCACGTCGCGTCGCGGCCAGCGCTAGGTCCCGGCCGGCGCTACTTTCAGGGGACTACTTCGTTTACAAACTTAATTTTTTTTATTTACTTTTATTTTTAATTTATATAGCCTATGTCCATCTACACACCCTGACATTTTCATAGATGTATCGGGTGTGTAGATTGGCGCTGTGGTTCCCGAGTTTACCTGGCCAAAATGTGCAAGTTCTCTCTTTATAATAGTAGTATAGATTGGTGTAAGAGTCAAACAATGCTCCCATTGGGTGGAAGGAAGTCTGAGCCTAATGGACATAAAACAATGAAGACTGAGGTTTTATTAAAAAGCCTGTCCTATTAGTGAAGGTAAAAGCAGACCTTCACATACAGCGTGCGCACAAATCTGACATTACAAACTGCAGTGCGTTGCCTATCATTTCACAGTGTATAATAATGTATGCACCAAAGGCCTCCCAAAATGAAGATGTGTTTCCATTTATCCAACAGCAGGTTCTTCTCAGCTTCATTCCTGCTCAAATACAGCCCGAGCGGGATTGTGAACAATTGCTTCATGTCTTTATGTTATGCCATTACGAAAACAAAAAACCAAAAAAACTAAAAGACAACATTTTCGAAAAGCCAAGCATTGTTTCCACAAACGTGCGGGCCTCAAAGTTGTGACAATAACGTACTTTGCCAATTTAGCATGACAAAACCCAGTTAAAGGTATGTTCTTTTTATGATTTCCATAATTCTAAAGAGGATAAAAGCACCTTTAGAGCATGCCTGCAGCACCTGAATCCTACAACACAAATAACAGAGATGAGACTAAGTGCTGCTCTACACCCATTATGCGGGGCTGTTGATGGCAAATACAATGTACCGTGGAACTAGATTATATTTTCCAATGGATGCAGCCCTCCCCGGAATTTAGTGAACTGGAGGTGACCTTGATCAGAAATACAAAGCTCACAGTACAGAGCAGGGACCGCCCTCTCCCACACAGTGCCATCTCTGCTCCAGCATCCATCAACCTCACTGCTTGATCAGTCGAGCGAATCGCATGTTTTCTAATCAGTTGCTAGACCTCAGACGTCCCTCCATGGTGGAATGGCAGGAGGAAGACACCTCTGCTTGTCAGACCATGGAGAACAAAGGTGTGGGCAAGAAACAGGCCTGAGAACCAGCCCTGGCCGAGGCGCTCCAATCTCACTAATCATCTATAAGACACACGGCGAAGGAGGAGTTGGTAGAGACCTGGGGTTCTGTGCAGTTGGAGGGGCCTACATTTAATTAATGAGTGATGTAACCGTTAAATAGAGGTCTAGAAGCTGTAGCCCTAACATTCAGGGCTGAAACTTCAAAGCCCTTCTTAATCTTATAAGTGTTGCCATATGGACGTGGGCAGTGTGCAAGCATTCATCAATTATTCCTGGACATCCATTTATCTGCATACTCCAGGACAGACAACAACGTTAAATTAATACAAGATAAGGAGGGCTGAAAGGATTGAATAGGCGCTAGAAAAATCATTCACTGACATGAATACATGCACTGATTTAAAAAATGGTATTTGCCTTTTAGGCTTTTGCTTTAAAAGACGTGCACTGCCTCGCCAGCTCCTGAGCAAAACGATCCCTCTGAAAAAAGTTAAGAAAAATATAAACCTGGGAAGCAGTAAGACTCACACCGTCATACTGGCAAACTGAAACATGCACTCACAAATCGAAAGGCACTCATTATTCTGCAATCAGGAGGCAAGGTATTCATTCTCATCAGCTGGGCATCTCCTGAAATACTTCAACACATTTACATACATGCCAACAGACCCGATTCAGGCGGGAGACTACCGATTTTCCGAGCCAAAAATGGCTTTATTTTAGCTGTCTCCCGCCTGAAATTGCATTTTTTACAATATAAGTCAATGGGGAATTTTCATTCTCCCGATTTTTTATTTAAAATCTCCCACTTCCCTGTCCTTAAATGTTGGCATGTATGCATTTAGAAAACTCGACCTGATCTCTGGCCTGTAGAACATGTTGGTCTGAAGTGTTCATCAAAGAGGCCTCACTTCTCGTGAGCTCTGCCTCCGTTCTTCAATCTGTGAGCACGTCGTTTGGAACGGGTTCTCTCTCCTCTCTCTACGTCAACAGCACTGAAGTCCTCTTCAATGGATTGTGCCTTAGGAACTACCGGAGAGGTCGGGTACTTGTTCGTACTCATCGCCTTTTAGGCCCAATACCAGAATTGTGTCAGCTGCAGGTCACCAGCCCTATCCACAATATAGAAACGCTCAAGTTTTACACCGTATTTGCCATAACACACATGCCAACTCAGAATTTTAGAATAAAAATATAAACTTGTTTTTGTTTAACACAAAGAGGAGTTCAGAAAATTGTTCCAGAATTCTTTATCCACTTGAATGAAATTGGATTTATTTTCAAAGTTTGTGAAACAAACACGTTGTGACCAGGGCCGGACTGGCCATAGCGGGCACCGGGCAATCCCCCGGTTTTGAGCCCCCGGGGGCCGCTTCTGTTACAGGGCTGTTTTTGCAGCTTAGCTGCAAAATCGGCCCTGTACCAAAATCGGCCGAAAACCGGCCCTGGCAAAGAGCTCGGTGGCACCTCCAACCCCCCCGAGTGGGGAGGGGGGCGGCCGAGCACTTGACTAGGGCCGGTTGCGGTTCCCAGTCTGGCCCTGCTTGTGACTGTGTGCACGTTTCATACACATTGAGATTTTCGTTTGGTTCGGAAAAATATAAGAAAGACAGAACAGGACCTCAGCAGAGAGCACATATACAGATGATACCATCATTTGGCTGCAAGACTGAGAGTGGTTGGTTCCACGCACACATTTCAGATAGGACAGCTGTGGGGTCAGTATGTATGTATATATATATATATATGTATCTATACACATTTACACACACTACTGGCCAGTAGGTAGAGATGGGACCTACTTTCCATAGGAAAAGCATTTTTTGACTTGCCTATAACTTTGGCATCCTTTGACCAATCTTCATACAATTTTCCCCGAAAAGTGCCTAAGTAGGTTCTGTGTGCCATGGAAACTTTGGGAGTGATCCGTGCTGTGTGAACCAAGAAATAGGGGTGCGAAAAAAAGGGTGTGTTTCTAATGTTAATTCCCATAAAAACACATTGTCGAACCTACAGCCCGAACTGCTTGACAGAATTACACCAAATTTGGCAGAAAGGCAGATGTTGTTACGCAGACTGTGCTTTCTGTTATTTGGTGCAAAACTGTCCAGTCGATTTTGAGAAATTTAAGACTAACATTTAGATATATCTCTGCCAGTAGATATTTCACAGTGGTTTTGCGATTAATCGCGGAAGCGCATGCCAACTGAAATGCTCTGATTGGCTGGACGCAACCTTAACAGAAAGTTGTGGCTGTCATTTAATCGTTCGGGAATGATTTCCGCAGCTGAAAATTTGTGTGAAGCTAACATAAGTGGTCAGGTTGGAGAAACTCTGAACCCCATGTTTGAGAAATGGGTTTGTTATTGACACAAGTTATATGTATAAAACGGATATTATTGATCATGCACGATATTCCTGATGGCACAGCGATCCCCAGCACAACCCCTATGTACCTTTGCTGGGACATTGCGAATATCAGACCTACTTAGAGACTCTTATACCCGCTCACAGAACCACCAGGGCACTCATTCACAGATCCACTCAGATACTCATGCATCTAGTTACAGACTCACTCAGAGAGAATGTAAATGTAAATGTAGGTATACTTATATAGCGCAACCTGTCACCACAAAGGGCATCCTGGCGCTTGCCTAGGGAACCCGTCCTGGTATTCCCCTGTGAGAGGCCCCGGCAGGGTATCCACAAGGTGAAAGCCAGGCATCCCGCCGCGAGGGGCCGTTGTGGAGATTAAGCAAGCTATTGCCCAGAGTCGCAGAGCGTGAACCCGTGAGTTGAGAAGGCACCGGAGCGAGAATAATCGAGACCGTGGAATTTTTAGCCCAAGACCCGCCGAGGCGGGGAATTGAACCCTTGTCCAGGGCCGATCTCAGCTTCCGGGTCTGCCGCCTCTAACCCCTGAGCCACACTTCTCCCACTGCACCCATGTACAGACCTACTTAGCGAATCACGCAAACACTTACAGATCCACTCACGTATGTACTTTTAGACCCAGAGACACTCCAACACCCACTTACAGATCCACTCATACATCTACTCACACGGTCATACATTCACTTTCACCCTCAGTCACAGAATCTCTCACAGACTTATGGACTCAGTCACTAACTGATACATTCAAAGTCACACACCCACTCAGGTATACACACACCCAATCACTCATCTAAGGCTCATGCATCCACTCACAGTCCCACCCAGACACTCACCCTCCAAGTAACATATCCACTCAGACACTCACGCATGCACCTACTCACTCAACCTCTCAGACACTTCCATTCTCACTCAGGCCCATTGAGACAGTCGTACACCTACTTACAGAGTCACTCAGGCACTCATATGCCCACTCACAGACCCACTCAGATGCTCACACACCCATACAGTCACTCAACGACCTTCTCACAGAACCACTCAGAGATATATGTACCCAGTCATTCATACACTCAAAGACTCACACACGCACTCACAGTTCCACTCGGAGACCCACAGACCCACTCACAGAAGCATTCTGACACTCATGCTACCAGTCATAGACCACTGGGAAACGCATGTACCCACTCACTAACCCACTCAGATACCCAATTAGACACTCGTGTATCCACTCACTGATCCAGACAGTTATATACTTACTTACAAGTGCACAAAGGCATTCATGCGCCTGCTCACATATTGACCAAGAGTCATGAAACGAATCATAGACCCATTGAGACACTCATGCACCCACTCATAGATGCATTGAGACAGTCACAGTTTGTTATAGAAGCATTGTTAGACTGATGCCCTGTGTTAGATTCACTGAAATAGTTATACAGTGAATAAGAGACTCAGTCCAGTGATGTATGCAGTTATAGATTACACTGAAAAAGTTATGCACTGTGCTGTAGACATATTAAGGGAGTTGCACATGCTATTATACAGTTATTTAGATGGTAATGTGTTTAATGTGTGGCTTATAATCCATTTGGCAGTTATATGTTTTGAATGTGGTGGTGGTGGCTATTAACTGTCTGCATTTGTTTTGTCTTTTGCAACGTATTCACGGCGATCGCGGCTAGAGATTTCATTGCTACGTGACATCAACACGAAAACAGAAAAATGGCTTAAGTGGTTGTTTTTATACAAACTCCCAACAAAAACATGACTTTAAGCAGTGCAGCATTATACCCCTAGTGTGTAAAATACTGTAAGATGTGTGCATATATGTGTTTTGCACCCCCTAAAAAAGACGCGATTGTCGCAGTTACTGGAGTCATTGCGACTCTTTGCATAGTCGCAAAAATAGGAAGTATGTTTTAAACACAGTTTTAAAAAAATGCACAAAAATGTGTGTACAAACATGTTCTTTAACTTAGTAATGTGTGTATTGTAATAGTTAGAATTACTTTTTTTAATTAAAATTTTGGAATGTGGTGGAGGTCGTTCAATGTCTGCTTTTGTTTTGCGATTTCCTGACATGATTGCGATCATCGCGTTGTTGTTGCGCATATAAAAAATCTAAAGAAAAAAAAACCTATCCTTATAATCCACCTGAGAAAATACAAGCTTATAAAAAATACACCTAATAGAGCCATTTTAGATTAAAAATACAATTTAAAAACCTGTAAAATGGGATTAAAAATCATAGGTTGTTATAGGTGGAAATAGAATTTGAAAAACCTTAGAAATTCACTGAAAAAAACAAAGGTCACAGGGACGTTATAGTTAGGCTCAAGTTTCACTCGTACAAAAACAGACATTCAGCAGTTCTAGTTAACGGAGTTAACTATAACTCGCACCTCCGCAATGCACTGATTATGACCTCACATATTACATCACTCAAGACGGCATGATCAGTGACATCACTAATAACATCTCAAATAACATCACTAATGCCATCATCCACAGAATCTGACGCACCCACTCGCAGCTCCATATAACCTTTAATACACCCACTCCAACTTCCACACTACCATCCTCAAAACCACTGAAACACCCACTCACTACTTCATAGGTCTACATACACATACACTCAGTTAGCCATACAACCATGCATACACCAACTCACTCACTAATACAACGACTGATATATCCACTCATTTAGCCACTCATGCACTGTCAGTCACTCATAGAGCTACTCATACACCTACTACCTCACCTAGAGTCAATCACACAGCCATTTACTCACCTAAGCTGTGATACACACACCCACTCACTTATTCATACAGATACTAACACATACTCACTCACCTATTCAGTCACTGACACAAGCACACACTATGACAATCCCTCACACACATACAGTCACTCATATACTCCAACACTCACCTATACTGCCTTTCACATATTGTTACTCACTCATATACCACTGACACATCCATTCACTCACTGACATAACCATACACACACTCATTCATCCATGCAGGCAGTCACACACCCTCTCATCCAACCACATAGACACTCATACACCCAAACAGGTACTCAGACACCCAATCAATCACCCTTACAGACACTTACATACCCACTCACGAACCCATACAGTCACTTAGATACTATCTAACAGACTGATACAGACATTCTCAAAATCTAGTCACTCACCCATACATTCGCTGAGACACCTAATCACTCACTTACACAGTCAGTTACGCACCCACTGAATCATCTATACAGGCACTCATACACGGGGCACACGTTATACTTACTTTAGGGCATGAGCTATAGTTTCTTGGGTGTAACTAAAACTGCTGAATTTCTATGGTTTTCTGTGTAAAATCTGAACCTAAATAAAACGTCCCTGTAACCTTTTTTTTTGTGAACCTCGAAAGTTTTTTTAATTCTATTTCCTATTTATAACATATATTATATATACATACATATATACATATACATATATATATATATATATATATATATATATATATATATATATATATATATATATATATATATATATATATATATATATATATATATATATCACTTCATCCTTTACCACACACCATTTTGTTGTGTTGCACCTGCGGTTACTTGCCTGTGACTAGTATGCATGATTGCCACCTTTATTTACCAAATCACAAGAATACAAAGCTACTGGCGCACACAATGTAGAATACAAAATGCTCATTAATCTTAGCAGCATACCATGAAAGGGCACTCAATACTATTATGACATCCAAGCCAAATAATAGCCATCTATGTTTGTTGACAGGATATATATATATATATATATATATATATATATATATATATATATATATATATATATATATATATATATATTCCACTCCTTCCTGCTTCTCCAGGCACGGCACGCAGGACACAAAGACCACCACACAGCTCGTCCAGTACAACAGGTCAGTTTATTATCGCCTTAGTTCTCCTTCTGGCATGACGCGTTTCGGGTATGGACTACCCTTGATCACATATATATATACCCGTTGAACAACTTCCCACGGCTGCCGAACTCGCAACGGCCCTTTAATGGAATGAAGAGATCGGGAACACCGATGCGTCATCACCGTACTGGGACAATTGCGGCTCTTCTATTGGCCACTGATCAACCAATGTGACTGCTGGCTGGTTCAAAACACCGCGTTACTGTGCATTGTGGACTTGCGCTTATCGCACCAAAGAGGCATCACGCCGAAACGTGTCTATGAATAATAAAGCCATTTTTTTAAATGACACCTCGTGAGTGCACCTATGTTTGTGTGCTGTTATATACAAGCGTGTCCTATCTCTGCTTATAAGCTTGCACCCGTCGCGAGTTCAGCAGCCGTGTTGGGAAGTTGTTCAATGGATTAATTAAGGCCTGCCTGAACCACCGCTGCTAACCTACGTCGACCATTTAAGATCAGGGATTATACAAATTCTGGGTTGCCCGGTTATTTAATGGACACCCACGGAGAGTTCATGTGTTTAATCCAGCGGCAGACAAGGGGCGGAGTATGCAGCAGTGTAAAATGTCTATACTTACCTTGAAAGTGGCCATCTATTGAAGGAAGTATTGAGGGGTGGCAAAACTGGTGTAATTAGTGACAGTCGGCAACATTTATCATTGTGACAAGATGGATTGATTGGGCATTGAGGCCCTTTAATGGAATGAAGAGATCGGGAACGCCAACGTGTTATCACCGCACTGGGACTACCACTGCTCTTCTATTGCCCACTAATCAACCAATGTAAATACTGGCTGGCTCAAAGCACCCCGTTACTGTGCCTGGTGGACTTGGGCTTATCGCACTGAAGAGGCATCATGCCGAAACGTGTCTCCGAATAATAAAGGCATTTTTTTAAATGACAACCCATGAGTGCACCTACATTTGTGTGCTGATACATTTGTGTGCTGATATATATACATATATATATATACACATAACTTCCATAACCCGCTCCAGAATATGAACAAGCTCTGACACTATGGGTACACAGACGGTGAGTTTATTGGACTACCATGACATGAGATACAATCTTCTCAGTGCGCTGTTCGTGAACCACCTGGCAGATGCGTTTCAGCGGAAACGCCTTCTTCAATGCCAGTCTCCTGTGGGAAGTTTGACAGCTGTGGGAATTTTGAACTCTCCATGGTGACTCCGATTGGAGAATGCTAGGGGTCATAGAAAGAGGACTGCGATGTTAAGTAAACTACTGAATGGCATCTCAAATGTAATCCTCTCAGTCCACAACAGTTACTTATTCCCTACAACAGCTACATGCGCCTAGTATCGAGCCACAAAGTGTATGTTAGGCAGTCCAAATCTGCGGGCATGGGTTAGGTAACCCCTGCTCGTGCACATAATAATGCCCGCACTTTCGTCAGCTGTTTGGTTGCAAAACCACACTAGCGGCAGTCTATGGTGGTCTGACTCACAGTGGCCGTGTTCTATTCAAGCAGTGATACTGCCTGTCCCTCTCCCCACTGTAACCATGACCGTCAACACTTGGGGGGGCACTACGTTGTGTAGCTTCATACACCTTTTCCACTAGTTGCCAGCAGACGCAGTGCACCAGACCGAGAGGCATGTCAGTTTGAAGCGCCGGCTGCTCCCAAATTTGACCACCAAAACCCGCTCAATAATATGAACGAGCTCTGACACTACGGGTTCACAAGTTTATTGAACCACCATGACATGAGATACAATCTCATGTCAGTAGTGGGCTGAAAGATGCAGCACTGAGGTCTCTCCTGATAACAGGTGAGTAAATCGGAATTCGTAGTTCGGCTGATATATATATATATATATATTAGCATTGAAGAAGGCATTTCTGTTATGGTTCATGAACAGCACACTTTAAAAAATTCCTCTAAAATCAGCCGAACTACGAATTCCGATTTACTCACCTGTTATCAGGAGAGACCTCAGTGCTGCATCTTTCAGCCCACTACTGAAATGAGATTGTATCTCATGTCATATATATATATATATATATATATATATGCATCTTTCAGCCCACTACTGACATGAGATTGTATCTCATGTCATAATACATATTATATATATATATATATATATATATATATATATATATATATATATATATTCACTGAAAAAACATAGGTTTCAGCCACTTTATAGTTAGGAATTAGCATTTAAAAAACCTTAGACATTCACTGAAAAAACCATAGGTTTCACACATGTTATAGTGAGCTGGACATTTCACTCATACAAAACCATTGAAATTCCCCTGTTATAGTTTGTTCAGCTAACTTTAACTCACGCCCGCAATGCACTGCTGATGACGTCACATATTACATCACTCAGCGTAATATAACCTTTGATACACACATTCAAAAATAGAAACTAAAAATTTCAAAACAATGGAGATACCAATACCAATTACAATAACCTATTCAGTAATTCCAAAATCTACATGCACATCCACTCATTCACCAACAGTTATATATAGTCACTCATACATGTACTCACTCATCATATGTACTCATACACCTATAGATCCTGTTACACACCGATAATTATCCATAGAGTTACTCACACACATACTCACACATGCAAATAAACTATCAAACATCAATTTACTTGCATATACAGCTATACACACACCACTACACTTACTTCTACAGAAACGTATCTTAAACAATCACTTATAGAAACACATACTTATTTATAGAGGAACTCTTCCAATCTCTCACTCTCACATATACTCACTTATATACATCAATACTCACATATACAAGTTTAAAACATATGTACATACTAATAAAGACACTATTGAGACAGTCGTTCACTCATTTTGACAACCGCCCCCTATTGTATCACTGTAACACTACTGTTACTTATTTACATCAATGAATACCTCAATGTAAAATAGAATACGATGCATGAGTGAACCATTGCAATAGTGGAGTAAAAAGAGCAGAAGCATAAAAACAAATACAGGAATTCGGCCCAAGTGGACTTACTATTGAACTTGTCACAATCCCTAGTAGCAACGTGAATCGTATTCAAGTGAATGACCACAGCCACTTTGGAATGCTTCCAGTTGATATGTTCCCCTCAACAAAACAGTGACTACATACGTCAAGACAGTGTCAAAACCAAAGCTCCAATGCCACAAGCATAACATAAAATAAACTAATCTGCACCACAAAGGTCTGCTAAGGAGCGGGTAAAGATAGCTATAAATGTAAAAATAAATCTTTGTCTGAATTTCATCCATGCGGACTTTTGCTGGTCAACATAAAGAAGTTCTGGGCCAGTTGGAAGGAATACAGAGGGGGGCTCTGTACTGAGCCGGAGGAAAGGGAGGGAAAGGGGGGAGAGATCTGCAATGCATGCCATGGGCGGGAGAACAAGTGATGGAGAAATGGGGTAAATTAATCTGCAATATGCCCAGTTGGATATTAATGGGAGCCGAAATAAGAATGCTGTATTCATCATGTATATGTGCATTAACCGGATGCAGCCGAATGTATTGTGCAACTGCTTTCATAATTCTTTCAATAAAAAAAGATATATTTAAAAAAAAAAGAAAATCTGGCTAAACCAGGACCAAACGGGCAGGGTATTCCAACTCTGACCATTATATGTTTTTTAACAAATTTTTTCTTGTCTGGGGACTGAATCTCCAAGTCTTAAAACGGCTGCCATCACATCTCTGTTGATGTGGTGGCAGCCAATCAGGTCAAATCTTATCTCAAGATCGGTTGGCTCCACGGGTCCCCCGTGGCATTACAATAATAATCTATATTTATTTTTAACCTTCATTTCCTCGAAAACTACTGAATGGAATTACACCAAATCTGCTTTCTGGACCAAGATTTTGCTTTCGGACAAATTTGGTGTAATTCCATTCAGCAGCAGCTGCATCTAGTTTTCCTCTGGGAAAATTAATGGGGGGGAAATGCGTTTTAGGACCAAAAAATACTTTTCCTATGGAAACATGCTCTAACTATAACAACCCAGTGGTGACTACAATAGGGACATATATACATGCAGGTTATATATGCAGGATGAGCAGTGGGTTGAGTAGGTGCGTCTGTAAATATGAATGTGGACACTGTGAATATGAACGTGGACAGAGGTAATATATTTTTTGTGCATGTATTATAAATTAGTAGGACTGGTATTTGATGCAAGTTATAGATGGGAACAAATGGAGTTGTTTTCGCATGGGGCTGATGTGATTACACTTCTTATAGTTTGAATTCAGGTGGACGCTGGCATTCAGGAGAGCTTGCAATTGGTGTATGTCTGGGAAACCAGTGAACACGGTGTTTAAACATCTATGTGGGACAAGACAACAGCCTGGTTAGTGGAGGGACAGCTGTTGTGCAGTAGGGAGGGGTTTGATTGTACAGAGGAGGATCAATTGCTGAAATGGTGTCTGGGTAACCGAAAACCATAAACCCATTTTTTTTATTAGTAAATCATTGGTACACAAACAAGCTAAGTAGTGCCATGGCGGTTCAAAAAACATTGACCTCGGAATGCTAACGTAGAAAGGTGGTGACGTTTATTAGTGGTGAAAGAGGTCAGGCACTGGCAGTACCCTATGGCTAAGTTGCTCTTCAGCCTCCCTAAGTCTTATTTTATCAAGTTCATGACGAAATAGTCCTTTGTGTTGATTCATTTAAACTCTAGCCTTTACTGTCACATAACCCTCCGGCTCAATCTAGTTAGTAACTATGTTTGTAATGTGCACAATAACAAAAATAAGCAAGAGAAGCGTGTCTTCTGACTGCTCTTCCCGTTGGTTCACACTTTGGTTGTTGAGCTCTTCCTTTAGGCCTCGGGGTCATCTCTCGCCCTGTAGAGGTAAGCTATCTTAGAAACAGGGAGCACGGAATACGGGGTGCACTTGCCAGCATTGAGCAGACAAAAAAACCAAGGGAATCAAATGTCCTCCGTACATAGCTGCGAACCATATCCCTTTGGAATGGGTTATTCATATACTCTGGCACTCTTAACTACCAGTGATTAGGAGGTTCTCGCCCACCTTTGATCAGGCTGTGATGGAATACATTAGTTTGTTTCAAACTCCCGAACTTCTAGGGGATTGTTTGATAATGACATCATCAAAGAGTAGAAGGGCTTGTGTGCCGTTTGTCATGTGGCAGAAAATTACATCATCAAAGAGTGGAGGGATATGGGCACCGTTTATCGTGGGGCAGAGCTCTTTAAGAGAAAATGTATCAGCTCTGCTTGTTCAATGTCTTAAAAAGGTAGCGGGTCTCACCCATTCACTTGCCGCTCAATGGCAGCTATAACAACATTTCCGATTAATGCATTCTAAAAAGGCATTGTCAAACAGCAGCTTCGTGTTCAGTAGGAAAGAAAACCCTCACCCGGGTAAGATTCACCCAAAATTAATCTTGTGAGGACATCAAACATTAGTATTAAAGCACACCAACGAAAAAAAGCTAATTCAAATGTTAAATTAAGAGGGAGTAGCCTGGTGATGTGATGTCCGCTAAGGAGGATTGATGTTAAGACAGTAATACAAAGTGCCCGAATGACTAGGAGATGTGCAACTTCCTGGAATGAGCCATGTGGCTCTCCGCATGGGCGGTCTTCAGAGATTAAGGGCTGGTACCCACGTGCTGAGTAAGGTTTGATTCAAATAAGTCCGGCCAGCAACAGATCTACCAGAAATAGTATAAATCCTGTGGGGTTGGAATGGTCTTGGCTAGGTCTCTGGCTCATCCTACAGTACTTCTGAAATCTTTACGCTCTAGGTAAATGGTCAATCCAAACAAATGAACATGCTATCGCAACTTCTCTTCAGTGAAATAGCACACACCTTGACTGCAGGGAAAGACCAGAAGAGTGGGGGGGGGGGGTTGTTTGGGGGGGGGGGGGGGTTCAGAACTGATCATTGCTCCACAAAATATTCTTGCTGGCTCAGAGTGAGGCAGCATTGAAGGAGACCAGCACATACCACATCTCCTAGAGAAAGTGACAGAAAAGGGAGAAGATAAATAGAGGGGAGAATCTGTGGCCGAGATGGGCACTGACTGCCATAAAAACAAAATAGGGAAAGTAGGGTAAATGCACTTTTCTGAGTAGGTGTAATGACACATCATTTTGTATAACATTATGCTTCAACAGCAGGGAGGTGACTTTGAACACCCCATGATGGCTCCTTGTTGAGTCTTTGCAAATCCGTCCCATTCTGTGAGTCAACTACAAATGAAAAACAGATCCTGTTCCCACTGAGCCCTCTGCCAGGAAGGTGTTATGTAAAATCTAACACGCAAGATGCCCAACCTCTCACCTCCTGAGCATGGTGTTAACAAAATAGGATTGAAGCGATCACAACATCACAATATAGGATTTTGAGTGTTGAAAATGTGGATGTATTAATGCTACTTTTCCAAAATTTTTCTGAGTAACCCTTTTGAGTGTAATGAATTGTATACCTTGCTTTTTCGGGGAGACAATCAGACAAATCGGAGAGCCATTTATTAGAACTTAGTCTAAATAATGCAACCTAAAATAATCACAGGTTTCAACTGACATCTATGGGATGAATGGGATTCGGTCTATACTGCAATGACACCTGAGAACCAATGATCTACCGAGAAATGTAGACGAGATGTGGCATTGAGTCAATCACTTTAATTGTGGTACTGACGTCTAATCCTCACTTCCCTACTTGAAAATGGTTTGTCGCACTGGGCAAATCACTTTATCTCTGGTACTTACATTTTTTTAGCATCCAAATTGGGGATATTTGTACAACAGGCTACTGACTATTTATAAATGCTGGGTCAGAAAAATACAACAGGTATTTAAAAAATAAACATCTAAATGTGTAAAGCTACCTGATGAGTCTGAACAAACTCCTGCAATGTGGAAGCTGTGGTCTTAGTGCAGTTCAAAGGAATCAACCAGACCAGCTCTCTTGAAACGAATGGTTTGTAAAAGGAAAGCCCGGGACTGGAGAGATGTGTCCCAGTGACATGGAGTCCTCTGTATGCACGGCTGGCATCTCTGGGAGTTCGATGTATAAAACAATTCACTTAATGTGTTTGCTGTAAACATCTACTCTATTGTTTTTAAAACTGGACAGAAGCCCTGCCTTTCTCACATCCTCGGCTGATCCTAGGAATCGTTTCTATGTGAAACAGCTTAATATCGGCCCTGGTCCTGCGGCTGCTAAGTACGCTCCCATTTCTCAAAAAAAAGGAGAAAAAAAACTAATGTGTTTAGGGTACAACATTTATCCTGCAGGGCGCCTGAGCGACATAATCGAGTTCCATTCATCACAGGCAGTCGCTGCTGTTCATCTCTGTCCAGCAATTCTGTTTGTAAAGATCACAAGCGAGGGGAGACGCCAGAACACTGAACGCTGCTGGTTCAATATCAACAGTTCAGGCGGAGGGTGCTGCGCTCAGCTAGCCCAATCCTGGCCCTGCCTGCCAGCTGAGCTAATGCGACCGAGGCTCGTGCGAGGTGCGCCGGCTCGCGGCCAGCACAGACCCGCGCACACGTGAAAGCACCTTCCTTCCCTGCTGCTCCGGGAGCTCACGGCAGACACACACACACACACACACCGCGGACACGTTCTACATAGCTGCTAGATGTTCAACGCCACGGGACAAGCGCTAGTCAGTAGGGCTGGTATTACTTTACATTTTGAAAAGCGGCCGTACTGCGCTTCCTAGCATGGCTACTGTACTTTAAATGTGGACATACCAGCAATTCGAAGCCTGGCTGCCCTACTTATATTAAGGGAGCATCAGCGCTTCTCGGCGTAAAGCTCATATTATAAAACGGAATAGTGGGCTTTTTCTTATTTCAAGCACAGGCTACAGCCAGGTCGACGGAGGGATGTCTCACCTTGGAATTCTCAACATCACCATCGTTAAAATGCACCACATTTAAAATATAATTCAAAACACAGACCTATAAGAGCATTTTGTATAGTGCTTTAAACTGCACATCTGCAGTTTCTAAGCATAGGTGATAGTTACCCTATCAAAAAAACATCACTCTATATTATAATACACAACACATAAAGAGATGCTTTCAAAGATATTTAGAACATAATTATGTCATTTTGATCTATGAACTGTTCTGATTGACAGCAATGGCATTAGGTGCCACTAAATTATATATTTTTGTGAATTTTAGTGAATGGGCAACTGAGCCCTGCGCCAAAAAATCGCCCAAAACGGAATCAACTCCTGCTGCTTTCTGCTAAATTAAATGCTGAATTAGGGCACTACTTAAATCGTAAAACCAAAACAAGAAGTAAATAATACAAAAAAAGTTAGTAGGGAATATTGAAGCTTCTCTTAAAAGCTGGGTGCCAGGGCTGTTGAATGCTGCGGTTACGGAGCAGCCCACTCTCTGCACATCTGCATGTATATGTTATCCATGCATACTAATACCGTCAGAGGATCTGCACGTTTGGTTTATACCATGAAGTTCTTTCATGAGCATTAACGGCAAACACATATTTTAAGCAGACCCAGAGCACAATCCCAATACAGAGAGGTCCATAATGTGATATAGTGAACATCTTGTTTATGGCGACTCAAAAGACTCTACAAGGTACTTTGGTAACAACATGATACGTCACTTTTGCAGTTTAGTAATACATGTCTGAAACTAAGAGGGAGTATGGTTTGGACGACAAACCATAACTGGCACACCAGCTATGCAAACCATAACTCGCACACCAAATGCAATGCTCATGACCTCAACCATAATAACCAATTTTGATGACTTCATCCACAATGAAGCAGATGCAAATACACATTTTGTAAATCATCCTACAAATGAAATATATATCACAGTACTCTTACAACTTTGACAGAGACGACTAACACAGTATAATTTGGTTTGATTACATGTTGTTTAATTACATTTCTCTTTTTGATAATATTTATCAATATAAATGATGTCAAGTCATAAGCGTATTACACTCTGCGTTTCTGCATTATATAGATAGATAGATTGATATCCGTCCAATTTGCATTAACATATTGACTACCATGGCACATAGGTCAAATTCTATACTAAAACCATACAACACCCTAATTGCTTACCCTCTCACAGAATGTGTTATAATCTCCTTACAAAGGAAAATTGCGGGTCTAGTGCTCTGTATGAATACATTTTATCCAACGGTTCGTCAAAAATACATGTTGATGTATTTTTCACATACCAATAAAGGAATATATTTTAAAAAAAACTTTATTAACAGCATATTATACGTCCCATCTGAACACCTACTGAAAATTTGCTTTCTTGACAACCTTTCAGCAAATATACACTAATGTCCTTTTTTATGATCTATAAATAAACTATTCCATCTCATCAGCTGCCATGTGGTTACTTTTTATTCAACCTTTTTTCTTTAAAAACCTGTATGCTATACCGTGCACTATTTTATGTTGCACAAGTCACAACATATAAGGGAAATGACACATCCAATGGGCCGATATATTTATTATTAAAGCTGTTTGGTATAATCTGTCGTCATTTCCTATATTCTTGTATTGATAAAGAATTAAAACCAAAAAACTTAAAGCTCTATTAGACAGTCCTAAAAGCATTGCCTGGAAAGTAGCAATTTAAATTTGACAAAGCAGCCCAGCTTTGTAGAAATAAGCTTGCAAACAGATGAAGGGAAATATACGTGCATACGTTTGCAAACTTTTAGCAAGTGTATTCAAAACAATTCTTCACAGTCAACCTTATTGCAAACACAGCACTCTTCTCTCCAAGGCCACTCCAAAATATAAGCAACACGTGTTCCCTTTTAAGCTATTTACCTTACACTTTCTAATTACATGTCCTTCACACAATTTGGATTCACGTGGGCAGTCATTGGAGGGTGATTTTATAGCTTTCTGAATTGCTACTCCTGACTGCTGAAATATAGTATGCTAAAAATGAAATAACTTTTCCATCTTAATGTGGTTATGAGCTTCCTGCTAGGCTGTGACCTAATTGCAACTTTTGATGTTAGTTTTGCTTTTTCCCTTAGACATGTTATTCTTCAGAGTCTGTAAAACATTTTAACTACAGATCTCCAGCAATCATTACCAGCCAGGGCAGAGGGAAAAAAGGAGCCAGTTTATCAAAGTCACTGGAAGTACAAGGTATTAATTATGCTAAATGAAGAAATATGGACATTCGGTTACTCTTGTGGGTCAGAAACATTGAACTCTCTAGCTGCCAGCCAACTGCCTGGATCGCCTGACCTGAGTACATCTGCCTTCACTGCCATAGGCCATCAAAGAGGCATAAAGTAAGCAAGGCCAGAGGCTTTCTATGCTACGGTACCCACCTCATACTTCTGCGTGAAGCCACGGTATTGGCATACACTATAATCGCAGTGATAAGGTCACGACTAGCTTTCTAAAGAGGAACACTCATTCAACTGCTTCCTCCAAAGCAAGCACAGACAAAGCCAACTGACATGGATCTATGTGTATAGTGAAATAATTTGTATACTGAAAACAAAGGTGCCTTTTGTGTCTGCAAAATTAAAGAAATGTAGGTTAGGTATCTCATTTCTTATGGTGCTATTTGCCGTAAAGAGAGGGACTATTGTTTCTACTTAGTTGTTTTTGCATAGCTCTGTTTGTTGTTAAGATGGTGTTTTCATGATTTGTTCTGCTACTATAGTCTGAATGCGTGCATGCTGACACTAAAGTGTCTAGGCCATATGATATGGTAGAGTAGTGTCATGTTCGCAGGAGTATCTTTTATTAAACCAACAAAAAAGATCAAAAACGGTGCAGTACTTTAGCATTCCTAGGCCAACTTTCAGACGACCAGTAAATGGTCAACTGCACCAAAAAAGTTGAGGGAATTCACTGTACACTACATGAAACACTACAACCTCCAGGTAATGGGAATCAGAAATGAACTTGGGCTTAAGTAATTATAATAATAATAGCACATTCTTCAGCACACCCTTAAAACTGGTTTTCTCAAAACATTGATAAACAATCAAATAAAACAGCATATAGGTGCATCAAGAAATGCTTATACCCCTCCATCTTGTGCAACTTCATCTTCCCTCAACTGACCCACATTTTCCTCCACTGTCTACCAGTCAACCTGGATTCCCAACTTCACTGCTCAAGCCATCTTTTTCTGAGCACTCAAACAGCCCTGACATTCTCGGTCTACTTCCCCTGCTCCCGGGTCCTGAGAACCACCTTGCCCGGATGAACCGACAAGAAGGGAGGTTTCGTAGAAAGGGCCTGGAGCTCACTCACCCTTCTAGCAGAGGTGATGGCTACCAGAAAAGCAGTCTTAAGAGTTATGAGACGTAAAGGACAGTTGTGAAGCGGCACAAAGGGAGCACACATCAAATTAGCGAGCACAAGATTCAAGTACCACTGAGGCATAACAAAAGTGATTGGAGGAAAAATGTGTTAAGCCTTTTAAGAAATGGTACAGGGGAATTGAAAAGAGAAGGCTGATCTGGCAGCCGAAGGAAGGCAGATATGGCCGAAAGGTAGCCTTTGATAGTGCCCAGAGCAGAGCCCTGCTGGGCTAAAGAGAGAAGGAACAAAAGTACGTCAGAGAGAGGGGCAGAAAGGGGACCTACAGCCTTTGCTGTGGACCAGGCCACAAATTTATTCCACCTACAGGCGTATACCGTCTTAGTGGAGGGACGTCTGGCTGCCAAGGTTACATCACAGTCTTCAGGAGCCAGGACGAAAGACGTCAACTGCTGCCGCTCAATCTCCGCGCAAGGTGGTGTAGACTGGACAGTTTCGGGTGGAGGAC
The DNA here is from genome assembly GCF_964263255.1 of Lissotriton vulgaris. Taxonomy (NCBI): domain Eukaryota; kingdom Metazoa; phylum Chordata; class Amphibia; order Caudata; family Salamandridae; genus Lissotriton; species Lissotriton vulgaris. Next base: position 275,246,013 of record NC_141687.1, on the reverse strand, counting down.
CGCCTCCTGCTGCTGCGAAAGAAGATTCTCCCATAGAGGCAGTTTGATCAGAGGATCGATGGCCATGTTTAGCAGCTCGGGATACCAGACTCTTTGTGCCCAATCCGGAGCCACAAGAATGACTTGGGCTCGGTCGCGCCTGATCTTCTTCAGCACTCTGCAACAGAAGTGGTATAGGCGGAAAGGCGTACAACAGACCACAACTCCACTTGCGACAAAAAGTGTTGCTGAGCGAGTGCCGCCTTGGAAATTCCAACGCACAGAATTGCTGACATTGCACGTTCTCTCCGGTGGCGAATAGATCTAACCAAGGCTCTCCCCACTGTTAAAGAGGACTTGCACCACCTCCGAGTGAAGACCCCATTTGTTCGTGATCCATCATGCACCTGTGGCTGAGTTCATCCGCCCTGGGGTTCAGAGATCATGCCAGGTGTTGAACCACCAAGCATATGCCCTGATGTTCCAGCCATGTCCAGAGGCGGAGAACCTCCTGACATAGGGTACACGACCCCACCCGCCCTGTTTGTTGTATTACCACATGGCGGTGGTGTTGTCCGTGAACAGCTGCACTACTCTTCCCCGGACAGAGGGAAGGAATGCCTTCAGTGTAAGACAAATCGCCCAGAGCTCCAGAAGGTTGATGTGAAGCCCGGACTCTGCCAGAGGGCTCTGATCTCTGCCTCTCCCATGTGCCCGCCCCCTCCTAGAAGGGAAGCATCCGTCACCAGAGTGTGGTCTGGTTGGGGAAGGGAGAGGGATCTGCCATTGACCCAATCCTGGTTCGTAAGCCACCACTGCAGTTGTAGAGCAGGGCCCTCCAAGATCTGGAAGCAGTCGGACAGATTACTCTGAAGCTGCGCCCACTGGGACTTCAGGTCCCATTGCAGAGCCCGCATATGCCATCTGGCATGACCTATCAGCAGGATTCACGAGGCCAGGAGGCCCAGCAGCCTCAGAGTCATTCTGACTGAAACCCGGGACAGAGGCTGAAAAATCGGAATCATAGCCCGAATATCCTGGACTCTCTGTTCGGGAGGATAAACCCGAATCTGTGTCGTGTCCAGAACTGCTCCGATGAAGAGGAGCTTCTGAGAGGGAATCAGGTGTGACTTCGGCACGTTGATGGAGAATCCCAGCGAATGCAGGAGGTCAGCCGTTGTCTGGAGGTGGGAGACGACTGCCTGAAGCGAGCCTGCCTTCAACAGCCAGTTGTCAAGATAGGGGAAGACTGACACCCCGGACCTACACAGATGAGCTGCGACCACCGCCATCACTTTCCTGAACACTCGAGGGGCGCTGGTAAGGCCAAAGGGGAGTACGGTAAACTGAAAATGCTTGTGACCTGCTGTGAACTGTAGGTAACGCCGGTGGGCCGGCAGGACGGGGATGTGAAAATAAGCGTCCTGAAAGCCCAACGTTACCATCCAGTCTTGCGGGTCAAGGGCAGATAAGACCTGAGCAAGCGTCACCCCTGATCTGCGCAGATGAGCTGCGACCACCGCCATCACTTTCGTGAACATCGAGGGGCGCTGGTAATGCCAAAGGGGAGCACGGTAAACTGAAAATGCTCGTGACCTGCTATGAAACCGCAGGTAACACCGGTGGGCCGGCAGGACAGGGATGTGAAAATAAGCGTCCTGCAAGCCCAACGCTACCAACCAGTCTTGCGGGTCGAGGGCAGATAAGACCTGAGGAAGCGTCAACATTTTGAACTTCTCCTTCCGGGGGAAGCAACATGCTCGATGGATCCCTTGGCCAAGAGACCTGTAACTTCCTGCTGGAGAAGGGGCAGATGATCCTCTAACATGCGGTGGTATCGCGTGGCATAGCTGGAGGGGTAGTCTCAAAGGGGAGGTAGTAGCCCTTTCGGACAATTTGCAAAACCCACCTGTCCGAAGTGATGGTGCCCCAGTGGAGTAGATGATAGCGAATCCTGCCACCCATTGGCGTTTGATGGGCCTGAAAGGTCGGGCTAGGAGGGTTTGGAGGCTGCTGCCCGCTGGCCCCCGGTACCTCGCTGGTCGTTTCCACGTCCCCTACAGCGCGAAGGCTGGGTAGCTTGCTGCGGCCTGTGGACCTGGGTGGGACGTGGCGAGGCACCCATTCTGTAGCCATGAAAGGGGAGAAAAGCAGACTGCGCCGGACAGGTGGAAAGGCCCAAGGACTTGGCCATAGCCCATGAGTGCTTGAAGCGCTCAAGGGCGTTGTCTGCCTTGTCGCCAAAGAGGCGACGGCCATCAAAGGGCAGGTCCATCGAGGTGTTCTGGACATCCCCCGAAAAGCCAGTGGACCTCATCCAGGCATAGCCCTACAGACGTTGAAATGGTCCTGCCAAGAGAGTCGGCGGTGTCCAACCCACAACGTATTGTAAGCTTTGCTGCATCCCTCCAGTCGGCAATAGCCTGGGAGAGTACTGTCCGGGCCTCCTCCAGACACTGAGGCAGCACTTGCGCCACCGTATCCCACACAGAGTGTGAATACCGGCCCAAGAGACATGCAGTGTTTATGGACCGCAGTCCTAAGCTGGCGGAAGAGAAAATCTTCTTGCCAAGATGGTACACATTCTTGGATTCCCTTTCCGGTGGAGTGGTAGGGAAGGCGCTTGTGAAGGTGGAGGCTTGGACCACCAAGCTCTTGGGGTGGGGTGCTGGGAGAGAAAAGTGGGGTCGCCCGGAGCCGGGCAGTGGCGTTGGGCGGTCATCCTGTCCACGGGAGCCCACGTGCTGGGCTATGACCACATGCCCAAAAGGACGTCTATGAGGGCCTCTTTAAACGGCAACAGGGGCTCTGAAGAGCTTGCCGCCAGTTAAAGCATCACAGTCAGGAGGTAAGTCCTGACCACCACCGTAGGAAGCTCGAAGGTGAGAGCCTCGGCCGCCCTAGGCAACACCACAGCATATGACGCTTCCTCCTCCGTAGCCACAGTAGGAGGAGACAACATGCCATGGTCGGGTGAAGTGTCAAGACCACTGGCATCCCCCAGGTCCTCTCCAGTCATGCTCAGGATCAAGCTGGTCAGATAAAGGGTCACCTGACCCCTCCCAGTCCTCCACACCCTCGTCTGGCAGCCAAACAGGCTGAAAATGGCCATGGTGGAACACAGGGATAATATTACCCATCAGCGCCAGTCCGGCTCTGTGTCCGCGTTAGGAGGTAGGCCGGGGAGCTGCCATGCGCCAAACGTGGTAGTGGTGCCGGAGGAAGCGGTGCCTGTGGGAGAATATAGGTTTAGGTAACTGGAGTCCCCCACTTAGATTGGACCTTGAAACTCTCAATTTCCGTGCAATTCTGTCTTAGACGGAGGAATTGTCTGTAGGGAAGGTTATCTCTAAGATGTTTGGGGTGGAAGCTCTGGTACAAGAGGAGGCAGTTCCTGGCTGTACTTTTGAAATGTGTTGTCGTCATTAGCCTCAAGATCCAATCTAAGGATCTGAAGAAGAAACTAGCAGTCCGCCAATATCCAGAAAGGATAATAAATCAGGCATGTAAGAGGGCACAGAACAATTGCAGGGAGAGCCTCCTGGAAGAAAAGACACCCAAAAGAAGAGGAACAGAGACCCATCTGCATTACCACATTCAACACCTGCTCAGATAGGGTTTCGAGAGTCATCAACAAACATTGGAGTATTCTAAACAGTGGGGGACTCCAGTTACCTAAACCTATGTTCTCCCACAGGAGGTGGAGGAGCATACGGGACATCCTTGTAAACACTAGACCAAAGACCATCAACAATAACCAAGGATGGAACCCTAACTTTGTGAAAGGCCACCATCCATGTGGTCAATGTAAAGTATGTTGCCTGACAAAGAAGACCAACAACCTGGCTTTTAGAAATGGATCAACCTGGGAGCAGCGAAACTTTACAACGTGCAACAGTTGCAACATAGTGTACCTCATCACGTGCCCCTGCCGCCTCGAATATGTGGGAATGACGAGCAGGGCAATCAAGACCAGGATAGGGGAACACAAGAGCACAATCAGATGCCAAAGAGCCAGTACTAAGCTGACCGCTCACTTTTTGGAGAAAGGACACAAGCCTGATGATATCTCATGGACAGTGATAGAGCAGATATCCAGGGAACATATGCTCTTGGAGAAAGAACAAAGGTGGGTGTTCCGCTTGGACACTAACAACTACGGCCTTAATGATGATATTCCATGGGGCCAACTCTGACTTTTGGAACGGCCATCCATCACATTAACGATTGCGCCATACACCCATCGCATGGCATGCCACAGCAACAGTAATCATGATGACACAAGAACAATGAGACCTTGAGATCTTAAACTATTAGGCTATCCGTATGATAGTTTCAGCAGACAGAATAAAACAATAAGAACATGGGCTAATGTGAGACTCAGCATAATATTGACGAACATAGTGCAACATGTCTTGTGGAAGGACCCACGAATAGCTCCCCATTTCTCATAAAGACAGTGCATAGACTCTGACCACGCTGGGAATATGGATCATACATTCAATATGACACCTTTCACTAAGAAAGTTCGAGCCCGCCTATCAAATTCAGGGAGCCTCCTGGCAAGCTAATTAAAAAAAAAAAAAAAATCGCTCCCAAATTAATTTAATAGGTTGCGGCATGAATGAGATTTATTTAGAAAGTACTGCGCAAATTTTCCATAAAACGCGATCAAGAGAAGAAAAGATAGACGACAGACTATAGACCAGCAGTGTCCCGATGGGCGCCGCTATTTTGGGTCAGCTCTCTAGTCTTTTTTCAAAGGCAATCATGACTAGGCTTTTCTTCCGGTATAAGAACACAAGCCGAGGCAGGACTCAGGCCACATCCACGGAGCTGCTGAAGGGTATGGAATAAAGCCAGATTAGGCATGCGGTCATGTAAGTGAGACCCTGACCATGGGTCTTTAAAAACTTGGTCTTGTGATAGCGGAGGGGTGCGTCTCTGACAGTGAGATTCTGCCGCCCAAAAACAGCGTGAGTGACTATGTTTTAAACTTTCCTCTATAGTAACTAGTCAACTAATCACCCTAAGACGCAGGCTCATGAGGCCCTATCACCACGCTTCAAATGTATGTATCAATTGTAGCATGCTTGCACATTTGGAGGCATTTGCCATCATTTGCTGTCGCTCGTTTTCACGATCATTATTTCAACCAGCATGTTTGACTATGACGCATTTGGGAGCTTAATAGGTTGATGTCTGGGAGGCATTAAGCAATCATTTGCCGTTTTATTCACGAATATACATCAACCGGCATGTGTGATAATGACCCATTTATCAGTATGATGAGTGGATGTTTTTGATGTCACGCCGCTAGTGAGACGTTTTTTCTTGATTAGACACTTGTCCTGGAACTGCAAGGAGGCCCACACCCTTGCTTGTTTAAAAACCCACCACCAGATGGGTCGTTTTGGATTGTGAATATGTGCTTGTGTTTGAAGTGTGTATCACGCTTTGTTGAAGTTTTCCAAGGGTTCATACCCTTTGGCCACGATGGCGAATGGCAGTTCATCGGGTCATATACATAATTAATGTTGAGAATACTTTGGGATACTAAGCCACATTGTGACTCACGCAATAATGAGCCATGTATGAATTGTGCTTTACGTATTGTAATTCTACAACCATGTACCCTTTTTCTCCTGTTCTTTCCACAGAGACCATATTAGGTCATTTTCCATGATAATGCCTCACTAAGGGCCAACTCAAGCCCAGAGGCTAAACCTAGCAGCCGATTTTTCTGTTAAGTTTTAGGACCATAGGCATTTAACATTTAGTTTAGAATTGAGTTTTTTTTTGTAGGGATCAACAGGGGTCCTGATTAGTAGGCAGGAGAGGTCTGCCTATGAAACATGCCATGTCGACAAAGTAGACCAAACTTGTAATTCTACTTACTAACCCCCTTTTCAATGTTCCCAGCTTGCGAAGCCATTAAAGTTAATTTTTTCGACTAGTCAGGGAATTTTTACCCTTTTTTTACACTACCATTCACGTAAAAAATATAAGGGCTCCCGCGTCACTTGTAGGTCGAAGCACGCCCCGCCCCGTAGAGGGACGGGAAGACCCCAATGATGGGAGAATGACACTATGGGATTCATAGTGTGTGAGGGGTATTTTAAAAACACACAGTGCCCTCATTCTGCCACTCCCAGAGAGGCCTGATTTTCAAATTGCAGTGTATCCACAAGTTTAGAGAATATACAATATCATATAAAATTAGTCACCACTCACATTGATAGAATCCTATTGTTTACAAGTCATTAAGATTGTAACCTACATGTTTAAAGTCATTTCCTTTCATTTTAAAATGCACCCCAAGTTGGGCTTACACGAGTTGTATTTACAATGTCCTCACTCTTGGACCGACTGTACCAAGATCATGTGTTATTGTTGTTGTTCTTTTAATACAAATAAAGAATTGCAAGACTCACACTAATAAAATGAAAACTATTCCCGGAGACCTCTTTACTATGTATCAAGGACACTTGAACTGACGCAGACTATGTGCATATGATGCATCTATTGAACTGCCGAACTAACTGTGAGTATGTCTGCATATTCAATGTAGTGATCCCATGAGATGTTCTCCAAATGTATTCTGTGGTAAAAATATTTCTTATTGCTTGTTCTCTATTCGTGCATATTCTGAGAAATGTGTACCCATGTAGAATGTATGACTGTCTTTGTTTAAAATCCTATAAAAGGACATAGATTGGGGGGAGGAGCCAAGATGGCGACCGGAGCGGACCTGTAGGCTCCCAGCTCCGCTAGTCTTTTTCTGCCGTGCTGAAATCCTGCTTCAAATCCTGGCGCACTTGACGGTGGACTGTGTGCGAAACGGCGCTGATCTCGGCGGTGCTTTCCCGGACCCTCGATCCGCCCGGCAGCCGAAGATATTCGCCTCCTGGCTCCTGACCCTGGACCCCACAGGCGAGGATTCCTCCTGCCGTGCCCCGGGGACCTGTTGCCGGTCGGAGCGCTCCGCCGGCACTGGCTGCGGCGGAACCAGTGTGACTCCTGTGAGGCGCTTCTCGAGCTCAGCCGCCTGGGGTGACATGTGGCAGACGGAGAGAGGACTGGGCTTACGGAGCTGTTGAACCCCGTCGCAGCGGAGCCTTTGTTGGAGACGGCAGGTACGGGACTGTCCGGCCATTTTGGGTCACGTATCGCCTGTGGACCCCGTGCCTCGCCGCCCGTGGTCGCTGAGGGACGCTTACATCGAGCGGAATAATTTTTAGACACGGTGCACGCCACTCTGATAGCAGCTAAAAGGGAGGGCGCCGGTGCTCTCCTTTCACCGGTGACTGTTGTGTCAATTTGTACATAATGGCGGAGTGCGCCGCCAGGTTTTGCGGGGAGGTGCGCCCGTCCACGCCAGAGACCGGTGCTGCCCTGACGACAGGAGTACCCGAGACTCGAGGGATCCCCCGGGGAAACAAAACCCAGGGGCAACAGTCTGAACCTTCACTTGGAGCCGTTCTGTCGGCCTTGCACGATCTCCGCTCGGAAGTCCGCCGCTGCTACCTGGAATTGGGGGACAGGCTGGACCAAATGGCGTCTGTGTCGGGACGGTGCACTACTGAACCGGAGTCGCAAAGTTGCCGCCTGTCGCCGCCTGCACCGTGTCGGGAGCCTGCGCTCTCCCTCGCCTGTTGTTCAGCTGAGCTCGCTGTGTATTTCGCTGCTGCCCAAGACCTTCAGCTTGAAGATTCTACACGGGACACTTTGTTTCCCCTCCCAGCGCAATGTGCAACATTGTGGCTGGACTCCCTGTCGTGTGTGCCTCGAGGACTGTCTGGGACGTTGCAGCTGCCTCTTCCTCCTGCGCTGAGCCTCTTTTCTATCCTGCTTACAACAACGTGTGCTTTTGGTGGAATTATGGTACATTTTGTTACACTCGTTAGACTCCCTGATGACTCATCGCGGCCATTTTGTGCTTTCTTGTTGATGACCTCCTCCCTCTTGCCATTTTACTCCTTTGTCATGTGGTGGGCGGGCCTCTCTTGGGTGGCGCGTCTGGGTTGCATCCACGTTCGGGCCAGGGCTAGGTCGATGTGCGGCCATGTTGGTTCTTTGTCTTGGTGGGGGCGGGCCTTTTTCATGCGCTTCATTTTTGGGTCTGTCCGAGGTCGGGTCAGGGCTAGGTTCTCCATGTACTGTCGGTTGCTGGGCTGGTGGGACCGGGATTGGAAGTTGTACATTCTTGTCTAAGTCGCACAAGTTGTAATGTTTTTCCCTAACTGCTTTTGTACTAATATCTGGCTCTCAACAGCCGCAAATTGTGTGGGGATTGTGTTTCTGACTGGGGTACCGGGAATGGTTTGATTGGCTCCTCCTCCCGCTTCACTTGTAGTTTTTGAGGGTCGCAGATTAGGATGGCCTTTTCTCACTCTCTATATTCCATGGTAACATTTTCATTACTTTTCCTCCTTTTTCCTTTCTTCTTCTTTTGCTTGAACTACATTTCGGGTTCTTTATGGGGCGACAGGCACATTGTCGGGGGGGGGTAGGCCGTAGCCTCCGCGTTGGTGCAGGGTGGGGGGGTAGATTTAATTTCTGTATTTAGTTTCTATGGGCCTTTTCTTTTACTTTCCTGCGCTTTCTCATACTGTTTTCCTTTCTGGGTCTGTGATAGGGGATGGTTGGGAGTGGGTGGCACTGGAAGTGGCACGAGCGTGGCTCCTGTTGACCGTTTTGTTTCTCTACTGTTTTGCCACTTTGACGAAGAGCTTCACGTAATTGATATTATTTCTACTGTTGCCTACTCATGTGGACTCAATGTACGGACTCGGATCTCCTTTATACCTATCCTTCATTGACTTTTATTTCATCAAAAACTTTAAAATTTGACCTTTACTGATCCTTCTCCCTGGCGGCATGTCCTTTCCAGCGTAACTGTTATCAATTGCTGTCGTAATACTTGATGCCGTCGGAAGACCGTAATGCTGACACCTGTGCTCATAAGTGTTGTGGCCGGCCGGATGGTTGTAGGCCCGTATTTGTTCTTCTGCAACATGCACAATAAAGGTCTTCAAAAAATTAAAAAAAAAAATAAAAAAAAAGGACATAGATTTCTATGGGAAGGAATTCCCATTTCCCCACTCTTAGAAGGCGAATCTATGCTGGATTTCACCTATAACTGTACTGAGTTCTTTGTACTTATAACTTTTATGTTCTGCTGCAAAATTCCCTAATGACATATATTCTGTAACCGGTCTATAATTCTTCATATAAATCTTTGAACCTCTAATCCTTGTCTTTCATTTTTATTAGAATGTTTATCACATGCTACTGAACTAAGCAGAGTGACGGCTCCACTCAGGGAGCACCAAAATCTATGTCCGGACTACACTGCTCCCGGTCCTAGATTTTGGCACGCCTCATGAAGGATATTTAAGGTAGAGAAGTTCACTGACAGATCTGGTAGCAGAGATGATGGTACCTTTTGGAGCAGACACAAATTGACAAATTAATTGGGCTTAGAATTGACTGCTACACCTTCATATTCCAGACGATTAGCCCAGAGAGCTAAATTGACCCAGCCTCAACCCAATCCTGGTTCCGGAGAGACAAGATGGCTGAAGGATAGCAATGATGTGAGTATCAATAGGGATTGCCCGCAGAATGTGAGAATGAAATAGTTGTGGAACAGTGCAAGTTGGGAGTTGTACTAGATGCATAAATCACCTATCAGACTGAGCTTGAGGATTCCCAGTGGGAAAGACACTATAATCTCTTGGAAACCTTGTACATATTGTTCAGAAACTTAGAAATCTGGCTTGGAGTTAGGGGAATGAGGTGCGAAATTTCCACTAACAAAAAGTGGTTGCAAATTGTGTATTGATTTACTGCATGTGGAAAGGAATTTTGTGAACCCACCTATGTACAAATAAGGCATTTTTTTCCAAATTCTGAATCACAATGGGTCGAAATCTGAGCTTTCTCAATATTCAAGAGATAGGTTCCAAATTGCGACTTACTACTACTGCATTCCAACAGAGGCATGGTGGCCTACTGGAGTCAGCAGATCACCAAGTGTGTGATTGCATTTTAAATAACGTAAACTTTTCTCCATTCTTTTTTAAATACAGCCTGTTTTCTCATAGAAGAAATGGAGCTGCATTAAAAGAAATCTTTTCAGTTTGTTATTTTGATCGTGGCAATAGTTCTGTGGGCCACTGCCTGTTCTCCAACATACTTTAAAAAAAAAAATTTGCAAAGGAGAAAGGGTCCCAAGTAAACCCCTTCACCTACACCAACGGGTTACCGCCTCCTTTAAGGTGTTGGTAAATTTTTTTTAAAGATTCACAATGGAGAAAGTGTCCCAAGTGAACCTTTTTCTCTATACCAATGGGTTACCATTGCCTCTGAGGTGTTGGTAAAATGTCTAAGTTATGCAACTAGATTTCAGTTTCAAAACATTGATACATATCATATTTATTTGGAGTATGAATCGTTCTTTGGAAGGAAAGCCATAAACACGCCCCATCCAAATAGCGATTTGCAAGGAGTTTCTAAATCCATTTTGCGATTAGGGAGCCTGTTAGCAAATCGCACAAATGGTTTTGTAAATACTAAAAAGCTATTTTGCAGTCACAAACCCAATGATTTTTCAAATCGCAGGCTTTGCGTCCGCAAAAAGCTTTGCAGATCAGGCCCCTAGGTTACTTCAGAGTTCCAGGTTGAATGACTGACAAATCAGTGACAGCAAAAGCTATGGTGGATGCACAGCACAAGTGAGCCTTTGGTTAAATGGTCAGCACCTGAGGAACTTTTGTTAGATATGAAAAAAGTAGATATTTCAAAGATGGAGGTATTCTGGCTCATGGGTACAGCACTTAAAAGGCTATAAGTTGAATATGCTGCTTTTCAACATTCCAAACATATAAGGTTCATGTTCAACATTCTAAGCCTGGTTAATCAGTAACATACCTCAGTAATATAGCTACGAGCATTGACTCAAGCGCGTGAGAGGACCCCATTTCGGCCCCCACCTTCATCAATCTTGGACGGTAACAATTCCCAGATGATCCCCATCCTATCCCTAACCCGATGTGGGTTATGTCACATGATAGCAATAATTGAAGGCATGTATTCTATGTCCTGAAGATGAACTCTGTATTCTAAACATAGAGTTTGAAACGTCGATCACAATAAACTATATGCTCATCATTACAAATGTATGATTTGAAGCAATATTGTACTCATTGTATTTCTGTCTATCTATTCATTAGATCCGCAGACCCTGTTCCCCTTGCCTCTAACCCTTTCCCTCTTGTTTGAATTGTCCTCAAGTGTGGTAGTTGGACACCGGTGGTGTCCCACTTGAATCTGAACCACGAATTACTGTGATAATTCTGTTATGTTACATTCAATACTGGCCGGCTGGACAAAGAATATAGTAACTATTTAGACTATATGTATTGTTCGAAAATATCACAAACTGTCTAGGGACCACTGTCTTTAGAAAATGGTGGATGCCACAGCACAGGTGAACCTTTGGTTAAATGGTCAGCACCTGAGGAACTTTTGTTAGATATGAAAAAAGTAGATATTTCCAAGATGGAGGTATTCTGGCTCATGGGTACAACACTTAAAAGGCTATCAAGTTGAATTTGCTGCTTTTCAACATTCCAAACATATACGGTTCATGTTCAACATTCTAAGCCTGGTTAATCACTACCATACCTCAGTAATATAGCATCCAGTGTGCCTCGTAATGAATACACAGAGGTGAAATAGGTGAGCACGTGACCGTATTAGACTTGGAAATAGAAATATGTTAATTAACTACATTATTGTTTTTCAAGAAAGCCATTTCAGGCTTCCTACATGACCTAATGAATGAATGCATGCAATTACCATGAAACTGATCTAGCTCTCCGCCCCCCCCCCATGAGGAAATACAGCATTCTATATATACATATATTAAAAGATAAATCTTGTACGCAGGCCCGAGGAAAAAAATGGATTTCATTAGAACTTGAAAGGGGCGAATGTTGCTAAAATGCCAAGTACAAACCCAGAAAAGAACGTTTTCCAATCAAACGATTTAAGATGGGCAATAGATAACTATAACTGCTATCAACAAGGAGCCCAGATATGGAATTCTAACAGTTTCTCGGAAACTTGTCTCATTAAGTGAAATTGTACTTGCCTGTATGCTTCACATTAGAGGGGATGCATGTTTCCTCTGCTTGATCAGGTTTATCTCACCTGATACCAACATTACACCTGAAACTCATTGATCAGCATCATGTGCACAATTCAAGAGGAAAGCCATATATCTAATTGTGTATTGTCCCCTCCACTGCATATCCCTATATTATACAGACCTACATATCAAACCCAGATGTATTTATGCTTCAACCTACACAAACGAGAAACCTTAGCTACCCCCTGGCACCACTATGTGTACAACACAGTACCAAAACCATATATTCATCTCCGCGTTTGCCACATCAATAGCCCATCCAAATCCTCACATTAGGGTATATTTAGAAACCATTCATACATTAGCTCAAATATATCCCACTAAACGCACACAGCCTCAAAGTCATGTGATTGGCTAATGATGCCTCTCAACAGTACAGCCTCCTCAGGTTGAGCAAACCTACAACATGCATCTAAGTGGAAATAAATAAGCAGTAAAGTCCCTCGGTGCGCTCACATCGCCATAAACAATGCACTATCAAGACTCCTGACAGAAAATAAAAAACTAAAGTTCTGCCCATTAACAAATGAGAACCAATACAATGGACAGGCATATCTTCATGAAATAAAATTATAACAGAGCAACTTGACTCAGTACTGCAAAAACCTCAGAACCATAAAAGGTGGTGCCAAGACTCCGGAAGCTACACAGAAACATACAAATGGTAGAAGTGCACTGCACAAACGCTGGATTAAATGTATATATGACCTATGTATAACTGAACTATGAAGTTCTACGCTCCATCTAAAACCTTATATTCCTACTAAAAATCAAATAGTCCAAACCACCAAAGTGTTCTGGTAATCTGCAAATACTACACACTAAAAGTAAAGATTTCTAAGGTTACCTACTATTCATTCACGTCACATTTTCAAAACCAGTCATACTTTTACATTCCATGCATTCTCAGCAACTGACTCAGACTTGTACATTAGATGCCACGTATTCATATGAATCGGGTAACAATTTCACAGAGTACATAAAATACATCAGAACAAAACGGACCAGGCTTTATAGAAATGCCATGACCACACCAAAATGAAGTTTCATGTTATATTTTACTTTCACAAACACAAGGAGATGATGGACGGGGGGCTGAAACTTTTCAGACACTCACCCCCAGTTACAGATCTTGGTTGAATCCATCATCGTTCTTTAGCTCACTTCGCCACCTCAGTTCAGACCCAGCTTTATGCAAATCCGTATTGACCCTGAAACTACTTTTCTTCTAACAGACTTCAGGCTCTGGGTTTATTGGGGGTACAGTGACTGGCCCAAATGGGATTTTTAGAGTTACATGTTGGAAGACAATTGGATTATCATCCTAGTGTCCCCAACCCTCAGGAGTCATTTCCACCCACTAGCGCATGCTAGGCATAAATGTGGCATCTCCGGGCACCCACTGCAGAATACTTTTGGACCTAAGGAAGAACAGAAGAGGACTGGACCTGCTGTCTGTGACCTGAGCGGAGCCCTGAAGGACTAGACCTTCTCCCACCTGTCCCCAGGAAAAAGAAGTGAAAACCAACTCTCATAAGGCTGACCTTCTGTTAAAGCTACAGGGACACAACAGACTGCAAAAGGTATTGTCCTGCAACTACTCAGCTGATCAGTGATTGGACACTATCTTTGGCCTCTGCTTGACACCCTGCAAATCTTTTAGTGTCTCCCTGAGGTCATGGAGGGGGGTGGACTTTAGAAGTGTACTTCTGGGGGGTGAATGGGACTTAAAGAACTAAAGCCAGAATGTACAATTTTTGACATGGGCGAACCTGGTTAGGGTATCCGACCAGCATTCCTTCGTAGTCATCTTCACCTTGGTCCTGTTCTTCTATGCCCATTGACTATCACTGGCACTTTGTGCTTATCGGAGCTATTTCTACTAAACACTTTAAAAATTCAGATGCCCGGTTCCCCTTAATGGATATTTGTCTTATTTTTTATTTCCATTTACTCAATTTCTCTAATTCTATTTAGGGTTTTCATTGTTTTGAATTTTGACTTTATTATTGTTTGCGCACTGCATACATGTTTTACACATTGCACTAAGTTGAGCCTGTCTGCTCCAGCCATAGCTAGCAGGGGTATAGCTCAGGTTAATTTAGCGAGTCTGAGGGTTCACTGTGAAAGGGTTGAGATTATTCCTTGAAGTGGGTAGTCATCCCCACACAAATAACAATCCAATTTCTTACATTTATCGATTTTTATCAGCCGTTAAAGGCCAAATTGCCATGATAGTAAAATCCTACTTTTTATCCTCCTCCAGCTTCATTAGCAGATAATGTTGTCATGGCATCCAGGACAGATTAGGGGAATGTAGTCTATTTGTGACTCCCTACCTCCTCATGTTCCCATACACAAAAAAGACCAAATCTTAACCAACAGTAACCACATAGCCACAAAGAATACAAGACATAAGAACCACCAATAAGTTTCACAAAAGAACACTAACACTTCTTGCTAATGAATACCTGTTTAATGAGCAAAAATAAATACATCTTTGAGAGATACAGAACCAAACACACTATTCATTCCTGAAACCTGTTTGGGGAAAAGACATGGCCCCAGTACTGCATGAAACTATCCCAAAAGTCCTCTGATCTCAATCCTCTGCCCCTCAACCCGGTTATCAAGTCACTACTCATTACTGTGAAGGAAAATATGAGACGGACTAGCTATTGTGTTTAAGGACATCACAACAGTCACCAAGCTTGAAATGGTTACTATACAAGCTAGTGAAGCACTTCTTGGTAGATGTGAACCTAACCCCAATTTCCCCTGCCACCTCCTCTTGCTCTACTGGCTTCCACCCAACAACAAAGGTGATACTGGTGCTTTCTCGGACGCAGTCTGAGATCTATCAACAAAACAGGACAATATATCTATATTGGAATGGAACCTGCACCCCTCCACCCCCCAAGAATCTTGAGACACTTACGGGAGAGTAGTCGTGCTTCAACAAAATCTGATTGATTGATTGATAAACCGGTGTGCTAAACATCTAGGGCCAGATGTATCAAAGGGTTTTGCCCATTCTGTGTCTATGGGGAAATGTGTTCATACATATGGCCCTTTGTATGATAAACCAAATAAGCCTCAACCAAATGCTATATCAGATCAAAATACACACAATTTATGAAAGATCATCTCTGGACCCACATACATAGCAGGGCAAATACTAGGTGCAGTTTTCACTAATTAACAACAAAAAACGAAATTTAACAAAATTCACCTGCCACATTGAACAACCACCCATCATCATCCTCTGGACAAGGTCCAAAATAAAACATCAACTAAACTCCACCAACCTATTATATCCTAAAGATAGAGTAACAAACTAAACACGCAAGAGTTGGAATCACATCAACAAACACTCAACTGGAAACAATCTCGGTGGAAAAACTTTGTGAATGGTTTTTCTCAGTCTTTGACATACTCATTCCAAAAACAAGTTTTAAACAAGGAAAAAGATGACCCTTGGATGAAACGAGAGCTGAAAGAAAATTAAAGGGCAGTCACACACACTTTGACGCAAGTGGTTCAAGTCCAAGAACTTGCAAGACAAAATGTCTTCAGTGGCACAATAGAATGTACAACACATAATCTACCTCCTCTTAAGGAAGATGCAACAATTAACCTGTAAGAGTCATCAGGAGAGAGCTTCTGGAATCCTTTAAATTTAGATATCTATTTTTTAAGTTTCATGTTACAAACATACTGAGTGACTTTTAGAATCATACTTTCAGTCCAGCCAGAGATACACTGATTCTACACGGACTTCAGTCTGCTCTGCCTGGGGTCGTACATCACAACCACGGCACCCGCTCTCGAAACGCTGAGGTCCGGCTCCTGATGCCGACGGTAACGCTTCACCAGAGACCCGATACAGCTGGCCGGTAGCCGACTCCCTGGCGTACCGCCGTTCGCGAGTCCAATCGTGCTGCTCTCTCATCCGACCTGCCGAGTGGTCCGCGTAGGTCCTAGTGCCTTCTCCTTCCGCCTCCCAGTTCGTAGTCTCGGCGTTTGCCTCCGCTGTCACTCTCGGTCCATGAACGCGGGGGAAAAGGTAAGAGAGAGAACTGAGTTGCCGTACATCCGAAGGGGAAACAAAGTACGACTTCTCACTCACCTATTCAACCAACATGATCCGTTGTAATTCCGCTTGGCTAGTCCGTGTAAAACCTAGGGTAAGCTGTAATAATATTGGGCTCCGCACGAAAGCTGCCCTATGGTATAGGTTAACAGGGGTTGCAAGCTGCGAGTACTACTCTCATTTCCCTGTGTTTGCATCTTGTTGGGATTCTAGAGTTTGTATGGATGCAGACAGGGGGATTCCTGCAACACAGCAATTTACTTTGGGAAATATAAACCCCTCCAGGAAGGAGGATATAGCGAAAGGGCTCACTTCAGCTAATGTACCTGCACAACCTTCCAAGGTGGGAGTAACTATTGGCGAGCAAAAAAGTGCCATTAAAAATAGATACCAGCTTCGCTCTCGAAAAGAGCTTAAGATAAAGGGGGTCCTAAATACTGCTGACTTGGACGAGGCTGGTAGTAAGGGTCCGGAGCCAATTTCACCAGGCAAACAAAGCAGAAAAGGGGGAGCGAAGAGGGGTAAGGCTAAAGACTCAAAACAATCCAAATCTAATTTGCTTAAAGGTACTCCGTCACTTAAGAGTTATTTTAAGATAATGGAGCATGCACTGTCTTCTAAGACGGACAGCACAGGTATGGATGGAGGGGGTGGAGGGGAACCGAGTTTAAATAATCTGACTCAGGTAGCAGTTTCCCCGCTTTTAGCCTCCTTTCCCTTGAGTAATAAATATGGGGCTTTGGAACCAGCTAACATTTCAGCGATAACAGTTGAAGTAATCTCCGCAACCAAGGTAATCGATGCGACTGCACAATCTTCAGTTAGTCTTCCAAGGGCCATTAATCAAGAAACAAGTCATGGAAGTGAGTTGTCAGAAAACATTACGCAGGATGTTGAACCCCACACTGAGGAAGAAGGAGCTTGCGGAGGTAGTGATCTTTCAGATAAAAGCCTTGGATCTCTACTACAGTCCTTAAGAGGAGATCTACTAAGTAGATTTGAGACTTCTGAAAAAAACCAACAGCGTCTGCATGATAGATTTGACCTACTAGAGGCAAAAATTGATGGTATCAATATTAGAACTAGTACACTGGAAGGTAAGGTTTCAACACTTTCAGAGACCTCAAACATCAATTCTAAAGAAATAACAGCCTTGAAGGCCCAGAATCGATCTCTGGCTATGGATCTGGAGAGACTGGAAACTCAATCTCGCCGGAATAGTTTGAGGATTCTAAAAATTCCGGAAGGGGCCGAGGTGGAAGACATAAAAGGTTTTGTTTGCAGATTATTGCGTGAAGATATTCTCAAAGATCGTCCGGATATAGACCTAGAAGCGGAAATTCAGAGGGTACATAGAGACCCATATAGGTTGCACCCAGATAGGAAGGCCCCCAGGAAGATTTTGGTATACTTCCAAACATATAGTGTGAAAGAATTGATCCTGAATAGATGTTTATCACGCACTTCCCTACATTTTCGAGCTAATCCATATCACATCAGATCTGATATAGGTGGTAAAACTGCTCAGAGGCAGTGGGAGTTAGGGTCTAGAATGCCAGAATTACGTTCTATGGGGGCAAATGTACAGATGAAATTTCCAGCACTTCTTAAAATCATGTGGAACAATAAAATGTACACGTGCCAATTTCCAGAAGAAGTAGATGCTGTTCTTGATAGAATGAAGGCTCAGGAGGAATAGCATAAGTAGAGGTGGTCTAGATGTTCCAGTTCTCAAATCTATTCTCTTTGCACTTAGCGAAGGGTAGAGTATGTTCGTGAGCGAAGGGTAGAGTATGTCTGTGAGCGGGGCGCGGGGGGGAAAAAAAAACAAAAACAATATAAATAAATAAAAAGGAACACACAAAAAAATATATATATATATATTTTTCATTACACATACTTAGTTAAGAGTTTCTTTAGAGAGTTTTGCATGAAATAAACAGTAAAGGCAGGGGAATGAGACCCGTACATATGCTTTTCTTTACTTTAGAGTGGGGCAATCAGGGAACAGGGCCTCCTAGGGCGTTTTCGCCAATCCGGAGGGAAGGGTTCCCCGCAGGGTGGGTGCTCCAGGGGAAGGGGTAAAAAAAAACAAAAAATGTCCTCACACACCATAAAAAAGTTTTTTCCTTTGGTTAATTATTATTCTTATAAGGTACTAAGTTTTGTTATCAGCCACATTCAAAATCTAAAATTAGAGTATGCAAGCTAGTCAAACTATAATCCTCTCCTGGAATGTGAATGGATTAGGGAGTTATAAGAAACAATTTAATGTATCTAATTTCTTAGAAAATGCCGGAGCATCATTAATCCTTCTGCAGGAGACTCACTTGGAAGCAAATAAATGCAGAGACGTCTTTATAAAACACAAGTGGGTTCAAGAAATTTTTTGCTACAA
Source organism: Lissotriton vulgaris (assembly GCF_964263255.1). Lineage (NCBI taxonomy): Eukaryota > Metazoa > Chordata > Amphibia > Caudata > Salamandridae > Lissotriton > Lissotriton vulgaris. The sequence goes on along the minus strand of NC_141687.1, from coordinate 275,227,326 downwards.
ACAATCAGGTACTACTAGAGGGGTGGCAATCATTATTCGTGCCAATAAAGGAATAGTTGTCCATGATTGGGCTACAGATCAGTCAGGGCGGTGGTTGGCGGTAGTGGTATCAGTGGGCACTGTTAAACTTTTATGTGGGGTTTATTATGGCCCAAATGAAGATAATCCATGTTTCCTTCATAAACTAGCAAGCTATTTACTACAATTTTCTATCCCTATAGTGCTAGGGGGAGACTTTAACTTACTACTGGATGCAGAACTAGACCGCACTTCAAAGGCTAGATATAATTCCCCCAAAAAATCGATTTGTGCACTGCAAAACATTATTAAGGAGTACGCGTTGTGCGATGTCTGGAGAGTCAAACATGGCTCCCTGAGAGAATATTCGTTTTACAGCAAAAAAAACCACCAGTTCTCCAGGATAGATTATTTTCTGCTTGATAGAGCGATGCTATCAAATATTCATTCTATTGCATATATCCTGAATGGATTATCAGATCATTCTGTGGTTAAGTTGTGCATTAGCATTCAAAAAAGGAACCCATCAGAGTATAGGTGGACTCTGGATAGGACTATTTTACTGAAAGCAGATTTCAACACTAGCACCAAGAAAAGTATAGGAGAGTTTTTCCTATTTAATAACGATTCGCCCCAAACCGAATCATATGGGACGCTCTTAAATCTTTCTTAAGAGGTATATATGGTTCCCAAATGGCCTTGAATAGAAAGCTAATTAAAGAACAAGATGTAAACAATCTCAATTTAATTAAAATAAAAGAGCAGCAACTTCTCCATGCCATCTCTAATGATCGAACAGAAATATTGAGGTTGGAAAAAGAATTAGATGACTTACAAATTAATCACAGACTATGTTCTGAAAAAATACTAAGAGATAAGTGGGAGGTAAGCAAGTTGCATAATTTTGAATATGGGGAGAAATGTGGATCATTACTTGCCTGGAAAGCCAGAGCTGACAGGTCTAGAAACAGCATTAAAACTCTAATACAACGAGGAACTGGCGCTGTCCTATCTGAGGATGAAGACATTAAAGAGGAGGCCAGATCTTTCTATGAAGATCTTTATCGTGAAAGAGTGAATACTTCATCAGAAGAAATAGAAAATCTAGACATTCTGAGAAATCTAACTCGTTTGAGCAATGAAGAAATAGCCTTCTTAGGAAAAGAAATCACTGAGGGGGAAATCAGATCTCAAGTTGAGAAAATGGCAAGAAAGAAAGCTATAAGGATAATTTGGATGAATTTATTGTTCCAATGCTTAAACTTTTTAATGAAATTTTCATCCAAGGTCAGCAAATCCCGTCTTCTTGGCTGGACGCAACCATTTCATTAATCGTGAAGCCAAACAAAGACCCACAAAGGATAGAATCATACCGACCTATATCCTTACTGAACTCGGATTCAAAAGTTTATTCAGGCATCTTGACAAATAGGCTTGCTAAGGTGATCAAATCCATTATACATCCGGACCAACGCGGATTTATCCCGGGCAGACAATTGAATGAACTCACATTTCAGGCAATTGGAGCCATTGATTATGCAGTTCAAAATAAAAAACCTTTGGCCATAGTCGCAATAGACGCTGCGAAAGCTTTTGACCAAGTAAGCTGGAAATATCTATGGTCAACGATGAAGAAATTTGGTTTTCCTGAAATTTATATCAAGAGTGTGGTGTCTTTATATAGAGGTCCCAGGGCTAAGATTCTGGTTAACGGAGGACTGTCAGAATGGTTCAGTGTTGGCAGAGGAACAAGGCAAGGATGTCCCTTGTCTCCATTGTTGTTTGATGTCTACATTGAGCCTTTTGTCTGTTCTTTAAGGCAGGATTCTATTATTTCTTCGTTTAAAATTGGGGAATTATCAATTAGGACAGCGTTATACGCAGATGATCTTTTGTTGTATACCTCAAACCCCCTCGTAGCAATTCCTAGGTTATTTATGCTCGCGGAGAGCTTCGGCTCGGTCTCAGGTTACACTATTAACAAGGAGAAAACCGAGGTAATGTGTTGGAATAACTTACTCCCTATTCCAGAAGCCAAATGCAAGATGAGATATTTAGGCATTTATTTAACCCAGAATATAGATGACACTCCGAAGGTTAGTTGGGAAGGTTAGTTGGGAAACTGTGATAAAGGAGATCAAAAAACTTCTCTCTAGGTGGAATACTCTACCTTTAAACATCTATGGCAGAGTGAATCTTGTCAAAATGATCATTCTACCTAAGGTTACGTTTTTGTTTAATTTTATTCCCTTAGTTTTCAGTAGAAAAGATATTCTTAATTTGCAAGGTAGAATAGGGTCGTTTATTTGGGCAACAAAATCTCCAAGGATAGCTTGGAAGAAGTTAAGGAGAGGATTAGAATTAGGTGGCTTAGCCCTCCCCGACTTATTATTTTACTGTTATGCTTTCCAGCTTAAAAACTTTAGGATATTAGCTAATAGATTGGATTTTACTTCAAATAGTTTACTATTCCAGGCTATGCTACAGGATCTCCCTTTTGGTACTGATTATTTTCTGTTTAAATTTGGTGACAAAATTTTTTTCAAAAAAGTCAGGCTGAAAGTTTTAAAGGCTGCTTTATACTATTGGTCGCAGATGTGTAGGTTGCTGTGTATTCAATATTACCACCAATACTCCCCAATTTGGGACTCACCAGGCACCCCGGAGTGTTTATTGGATCAACTGGCTCTCCCTTTAAAAAGAGCAGGTCTCCTGAAATGGGGGGACTTATGTGATGAATCGAAAGTTTTAAAGTGGGAATTTCTTGAGGGTGTAACTGAAGGGACGCTAACGAGGTTCAAGTTTTATCAATTATCGGCCTGGTGGGGAAGTCAAAATTGGGACACAAATGACGAGGAATCGTTCTTAGAGTTATATAGTAATTCTAGAGAAATGAAAAGGGAAACGGCACAATGGTATAATATATTACTGAACAATAAAGACAATTTGGAAACTGAGATTGCAAATATATGGGACCCTTCCTCATTTCAGATAGCGGAGGAAGTAGAGAAATTATGGATTGACTCTTTCTCATTGTCCCAAAAGATAATTAAACCTTCTAATCTAAGAAGAAATCACTTATACACATTGCACAGAGTGTATTGGACCCCAGAGAAACTCTCTAGGATCTCTGGGGTGCAATATTTTTGCCCTAGGTGTAATCTAATGAGTGCTAATGATATTCACATGTTCTTTGAATGTCCTAATATAGCTAATTTTTGGGAACAATTGTGTAAGTTCTTAGAAGAGGTATTGTTGGTCCCAATTCTTTGGAACTCGCTTCCTCTAAAGCTACGCGCTGAGCCCTGCACACTGCGTTTCCGCAAAGGTCTTAAAACCTTTTTGTTCCCTGTATAATGCGTCAATTCTGTCCCTATTACCATCGGATATTGTCTGGAAAGCGCCGGGATGCCCAAGGGTAGCTGCGCGCTATATAAGATTTTAAATAAATGTAAATAATAAATTCAATGTACACCCAGATTGGTTTTCTTTGGCCTATTGCCTGATTATGTGTTCAACAGTAACTTGTCACAGTTTATTTTTTATGTTATGACCATTGCTAGAAGAGAGATCTGCAAAGCATGGAAGTCTGTATCCCCCCCGAAATTTGCAGACTGTCTTAAATACATCGTGGCGGTGAGTAAATTTGATATTTTATGTGGAGGTGATAAAGCTGTCAGGTTGTGGTCAGCATTGAATGCCTGGATCGAAAAGTAACAATAGTCCAATGATTATGCCAGAGGTAAGTGGTCCTGTCCTTCCTTAGCTGCAAGAACCAATCCGAAAGGAAGTTGGACGGGTAACGACCATTCCTCTGGGCAATCTTCTACAGCTATCCACAAACACGAGGGCTGGAAAGGATAGTTTGTGACAGTGGCTTGAAGAGCGCCTATTTTAGAGCAGTCATTAACTGGTGGCATATATGAGGACAAAAGAAAATATTTTTTTTAAATAAAAAATAGAATAAGAAAAAAAGAAGAAAAAAAAAAGAGATACACTGATTCTAATTTAGTAGTATCAATAAAACAAACATTTCTGAAATTCAGTCTGTTGTATATAGTTGAAAGAATTTGAAGGCTCCTGGAAGTCCAAATCTAGTTCCCCTAACTACAGAATCTGTAACTATCGGACGGAACACTTAGAATATATTATCTGCATCTGTCGAGGGCTGAGCGACATTCGAAAACAAATGTTATTTCCCTGCTTCAGGAAGCAACTACTGCGCACTATAAAGGAGGCCACCACATCTTGATTTCAGCTAGAAACTAACGCCTTTATTGGGAAATGAACAATATATGGATATAACTTATAAAAGGCTCAATGTAACCAATGGGCATTAAGGCAAAGGGCTAAATTTTATTCACTGAAGAGGGATAGGGTATTATTTTATTAATCTTATGACTCTTTCAAATGATTTTTAACAGTCTATTAATGTATTCGGAATTACCTAACATACTTGTATTTATTTATTTTGTATTTATTAGTATTTATAAAGTGCATCATTCATCCCTAGTGCTCCTACCCACCGCATTGCCAACCTCAATAGTCCTCTAACCAACTAATCATTTGGTGCTTTTTTGCATGTGTGTTTCCTTTTTGTATGTTGTTGATTATATCCATCTATAATGATATGAACTTTATGAATTAATTGTAAACTAAAATATATATGAAAAAGATAAAATGAGAAAATATAAATAAAATGACTATTTTTATAAAATTCAGCTATCCAATTTTGCTTTATCATGATGTCATGTCTACTGCATTAGTATAGAGGCTCACCCTATAGGAAATGGCATATGATATATAAAGTGTTTGCTACAGTCCCTTTTTTTCAAATGATCATTCATCCCAAGGGACATCGCGGATCTCCGAATTTGGTGCAGTGCAAGTCGGTCTTTGATGTGATCAGTATCTAAGGAACAGGGTGCTTTTAAATTTTTTCCTGAACAGCAAATAATCACGTCAGGCGGAGATCAAGGGGTAGGTTGTTGCAAAGGATCGCAGCTAATTTGGAAAAGTACCAGTCGCCCATCCTGACCTTGGATTCGCGTTTGACTGAATCAAGAGCTTGATGACATCTCAAGTTGCGCGAAGGGACATGGAATTGTAGCTTATCTTGCAAAATGTGTGGTCCTTTTTTATGCAAGGTTTTATGCGCAAAATAAATGAGCTTGAAACTGGCTCTCTGGCGAACAGGTGGCCAATGTAATTTCTTCAAGCAGTGGGATGCTGAACTGTATTTTTTTTTATTGCAAATTAATTTTTCAGCTGCGTTCTGGGCCACCTGAAGTCTAGAGAAAAGATAATAGGCCACAACATAAAGGGCATTATTTTATGTGGTGTTTTATTTGTTTGATATTGTGATTAATTTTTTTGAAATATTCATACAATAAACGTTACTTCTACTGCTACAACTCTGTAAAAAAAAAAAAAAAAGAATGTTCCTATGGTTAGTAGTATTAAAGAAGACATTCATATTCCTAGTACTTTAGAAGAATAACTTGGACCCTCAATACAGATACAGACCAATCCCAAATGTCTCTTTCCTTAGCAAACTTATGGAAACAGCAGCCTTTCACCAGAGCTCAGAATTAATAGAAAAAATGAACCACTCACAAGCTGTCAAGCAAATTGGTGGCACTATGTTCTCCATACAAGAGACAAAACTATGGAATTCATTACCAGCAAAGATCCAAGCCACTAAGAATCACTTAGAGTTCAGAAGGATAGTTAGGATCAGCTTATTGTCAATGTGATCCCAACAAAGAATTCACACATTCTCACTTCCCGCACATGGACAGATACCCTTTAGGGCTCTGTGTGATTATGGCACTACTAAATCAGCAAGATCCTACAACAAAAAACCCTCATATTCGGGAGAACCACAGCCCCCCTAGAAACTCAACACCCATGAATCGTCCTCAAATACATAACATTATGGTCAATGGAAGCCCAATTGTTTGACTGCTCCTCAAAATCTCAACAGATATCCAGATATACCCCATAGTAAAAAAAAAAACAAGTACAAAGTCTAACAGTTTCAAGGATGATCAATATCTATTTGAAAGAGAACAACAATGTCAGTGCCACTGGGGGTCAAGTGGAGCAACGTAAAACGGAACACCTTATATCACCGTCCCACCAGTAATCAACTTTCAGCCTTTCCTTCTACTTCCTCTGATTGCTTCCTACCTCAACATTTCCCCAACAAATCTGCACAACAACCTGATTTATAGCTAGGGATTATTTTTTCTCCTGTCTTTAAATATAAATTACTCTTTTCTTATACTACATCCTCTGCATTCCTTGGTGCCTCTAAGTTTATCCTATCCTTACATAAGCCTGTAGCCTTACTGTATGCTAAAACTTAATAACATGACCATACCTCTGCTTAATAAGTATATAACTGTTCCTGCAACACCAAAACCTATCTAACCCATCTACTCATCCCACTCCCATAAATCACGCCTCATTCTGTTTGACCTCTCCTTGCTATCTCACAATATTTAACCTCATTCATCCTATTTCCTCACTCCTCTTTTCCACTTACATTAACTTACTTCAATAATTACACCTAACACCTATTAAGGTGATACAGAACCCATTGTAAACGGAAGAAAGCTTCCACTTTCCTCATAGCACAAGACTAATCGAATACCCACTGGATTAAATACTAATTGTGGCCTGCTGTGTAGCAGCAAGATGCAACAAAGCCTTAGTTTCAATGCCTCGTCAGTTAGTAAGCGCTATATCTATGCAACTGCAATACATCAGAGAAAGAGGCGTCCGGGTGCCCAAGCAGCATCATGTTCCCGGTTTACTTGCAGGCTAATGTGCTCTCCAATATTCTCCTTGTTTACTCTGTTTAAGTGGTCCTTCGTCCCCCAAACTACAATGCACTTTTATGCTTTGTACACAAATGGAGAGCAACGCTGCCTTGATTCACAGCCGAGCCCGGAGGTAGATGACGCGCGTGCATGTATCCACGCAAGCTCCGTCTTTGGACAGTCTCACGTTTAAAGATATTCATTTCTGCAACTAGCCTTTAAAAGAAGAGGAGATGCACGAAGACAAGGTCCTTCTGCACCGAGGGAGTAGTTTAAGGAGAAACAGTGTCCGTTTGTGGCCGGCGATAATACTTTCCATTCAATAGCGCTTGCAGCTTGCTGATTCATATGATTGCAGGCTGGCGCCCTGCTGGCGAGCCCCTCCGCTGAAATTAAATCCACTCTCTCCAGTTATAAATTATAATGCTCTATAAACAACACTCCCGCTGGGAGCTGAAGGAGAGAGAGGCCGGGAGTAAGAGAGGCGGGAAGGAACTCTCGCTGTCTAATGCTCCTGCAACAAACAGGGCCTGTGTCTGCCACGGGCGCGCTCCGGCGCTAATTTATATCCTGTTTGATGTGTGGAGCAGAGAAAGGGAAATGGGCAAGTAATGTGAGTCGAAGAAGGGAAAAAAGCACTTGCAAGAGAGTAAGTGTGCAAGAAAGAGGAAAGACAGAGACGTATCAACCGACGGATTCCAGTGACCACCCCTCCTCGGAAGACAGCCGCAGAACAAGCTTCTGCGATATCGCTTAAGGCCGATGATGTCAGCATGCGGCCTCGATGGCGGGATTCAGCAAGAGTCAGCGTCAGAGCCTCCGAGGCCTTCACTTCACCACAAAGTGGAGGTCAGATAGGCTATAGTGTATTGCCATCTCTGCTGCCGTACATGGGGCGGGGCGCCGTCAGACGACAACCCTGCGGCTTCCGGCGTGAGGGGGTGGGGGAGGATGGAGTGGTTAGCCAATACGCAAGGCCTAGCAGCCTTTATGTCACTTTAAAGCATGGTTACTCACAAACTTTCTCTCAGGGGGTGGGGAGGGGGTTGGGGGGTTAGGGTTGGGAGGTTGGGCTTTGGGGGGTTGGGAGGGGGTTGGTTGGGGGGGTTGTTTGGGGGGGTTGAGAGGGGGTTGGTTGGGGGGGTTGGTTTGGGGGGGTTGGTTGGGGAGGGGGTTGGTTGAAAAGGGGGTTGTTTGTGTACCTAGTGTGTTAGTGAAGTAGTGTGGCTCACTGTTTAGAGGCGGCAGACCCGAGAGCAGAGGACGGCCCGGGACCAGGGTTCGATTCCCGGCGCGGCAGGTTTCTGGACCAGGGTCAGCGGACTCGATAATTCTCTCGCCTCGGTGCCCACTCTGATCAGCGATCACACTCGGCAACTCTGGGCATTAGCTTGCCTCATCTTCACTAACGGCCCCACCAGACCGCCGGGGATGCCTGGTCTCACCCTGGAGATACCCATTAAGGGACCATCTCTCAGGGAAGCCAGGAAGGGTTTCGCAGCGGTCGAAGCGCCTTGGGACCCTACGGGTAAGTAGTGCGCTATATAAATGCCTATGCATTTACATTTACATTTACATTTACCTGTTGATGGCTAACTGCAAGGGGTGCAAGAATCTTTGTGGATGGAAACCTTGGATGGTGCACAGAGCTAATACTCTTTCTTTGGGAAGGAAAAAGCCAAAAATCTCAAGTGAAAGGTCATTTCCTTTAATTGCATTTATTCCAACCAATGCTCTAAACTCCATGCCTATTGGCACGCTGCGTTTTTGTGATGCAGGCCTTGTCACCAGGATGGGGGTTAGAATGCTGGTTTCCTCACTCAACCACAACATTGTGCCCTGCCCTGCACACATTACTTTACCATGCGTACCCCACTTCCCTAGTTATGATAACATTGGGAGCAACTACAAATAGGCTACTTAGCTGTTTATTGAAAGTGTCATTTAAAGACAGGACTAGGTTCACTACCCTCTGTAAAATGTGGCTTACAGGCACCAGCCCTTACAGGGTATTGCATGTTTCGTTTTGTTCGGTTTACAATCTTTAAATCAAATAGTGCAAATAGATCATACGTTCTGTTCAACATTACTAGCCTCAGCAGTCATAATAGACACACTTCGATGTATTTGTTTACAGTACCCATGGATATAGGCCCACTTGGGTAAACCATACACTTACGGAGTATTAAAAATAACAAAACAAACATTCAAATCACAGCTTGACAAAGTGCACACAATTAAGAGAAAGAAATGTGTAAAGTGAGACTTGCATCTGGCTCAGACTAGGCGAGGCCCTTAAAAACAAGCCACAGAGCTAAAATGTGAGCGACTCATAAGCGCCACCATTTCAAGACAGCGTATCTCAAATGCTGATGTTGGAAAACCAAAACAGGCCGTTAAGAAATAACACGTTCAAATTAACGACACAAACATACTCCATAGCCACATCTTCAGTGCTTAATTTGAGCTGGTAGGGTCCACTGGCACTCATCTTTCCTTATCAGACCTTCCCTGAAAACCACACAAACGGGAAAGGAGGAGACAGAAAACCCATCAACAAGGGGGAACGCTGGAGCCTGCAAGAGTGAGATGAAGGGGCAGGGAGAGTCTGGCATTGGATTAAAGAGGCAGGAGGTGGATTCAGGCCTACGCCGCCTTGGTATTCAGCTTGGGGACATTTAATAGCACCTGCTGTCTTTTGAGCAGTGATTTGAGCACTGGCAGTCCTTATGATAGGAATTAGGCACTGCTAATCGTGGGTGTGAACAGAGCTTTTCCAAGCAGCAGGAGCACAAAAACACATACATCATTATTATTTTTAGATATTTCATTGCCTAAAAACCTAGCCTCAATAAACAGCACAGCACTTTACAGAGAACATTTTATGTAGCAAAAGCATCGAAGACCCAAGATGATGCACATAGAATATTACTTCATACGATGTCTGGTTGAGAACAGATTACAGAAACCAGGATGTAAACGAGAGGGTGGGGACATTTAATTCGGACAGTGTCAAAGAGCACACTACAATATTTTCATTTACATTCCACAAAATATGTACATTTCCTGCAAAAGACAGATCCATCGATTTACCTATAATCATATGTATATGACAAATACCAAAGTCAGTACTAAAGCCCATGTCTGTGACATTCAATGTCAGAAACGTGGACACAAGTAGATATATCCTTATCAGTAGTTTATTTCTTTTATTATGCCATCAAGGAGGTCTAATTACTGATGTAATCAATGATGTCATACAGCAGGTCATGAGTGATGTAATTTGTGAGGTCATAAGCAGGGCATGGCGATGGCACAAGTTATAGTTAGTGCTGCTAACTATAACTGGTGAATTAATGTTTTTTTTTTATTTTAGTTTAAAACGGTAATGTTGTCATTGACAAATTCGCCTAACTATAAAGTTATGTTAACCTTTGTTTTTTTCAGTGAGTTTCAAATTTTTTATATTTCAAACAAAAAAGTTTTTTTTAATCACACCTAACTATAACTAGGGCCACTTATTTATTGGCCGCATTTGCTACATAATCCATCATCTGCTGCATAATCTGCAGATATTAACAAAAAGAAATTGTTTCCAACTCAAACTGTTCAAAAGTTACTAAAAATGCAGCGACATGTCTTGCTGTGCAGTGAAAGGCTATTTGAAAAGGTTCACTGCTTGCAAATTCCTATATGTGGGTGGTAAAATGAGGTGCAAGCAATGCTCAGACAGTGTTCACAAGTGTAAAAATGACAAAATAACTAAGTAATTCTATCACAATATGTGCCACATTAAGCCACATAATTTACCTTTCCTTACCACATAATTTATTCAACCCTGCCCCATAATTTGGTCCTTCCCTGCCGCATAATTCCAGTAGCTTTAACTATAACATTATTATAAGCTTTGCTTTTTTCAGTGAATGTCTAGGTTTTTTTGTAATGTAAAGTAATATTTAATTACGATACGAAATCCAGACCTCCCACACAGCCAACCCCACGCTGCGCACGGCCTTCCACACCCCCGGGATCTATTTTTTCTTTTTAAGGAGAGGGTAGCTGCATGGCCCCCCTCCCTGATCCTCATTAGTCCCTGGGGACCCAATATCCAGGGGCATTATTTCTTATTAAAGGGGAGGGCGCCACGTGGCCCACCTGCCCACGCCTTGTTTTGTTAGGCCCTGTGGACCCCAACCCCAAGGCTGTTTTTTTATTAAAGGGGGAGGGGAACGCAGCCCTACGCCCCAGGCCGACTTTGGCCAAGGAGACCCCATCCCCAGGGACCTGGAGTTATCAGGGAGAGAGCGGCACGCAGCCCCCCTCCCCGGGCTATTTTTGGTCACCCGGCCCCATCCCCTGGGTTCTGCCCAGTTAAAGGTAGGTGCCCTGGTGCCCACCCAGGGCACCCACCATAGCTTTGTTAGTGGCTGCAGGGGGAGCCATAAGGCGGGCAGAAGCAATATTTAGATCTGTGCTTCCCTGCCCGCATCAATTGCGGGCAGTTAAAAAGATCAAAAGTCTGCTGCTCGAAGTGGGCAGGAATATGTTTTTCAGCCTGCTGGGAGTGGACTTAATGTTTGCTCTGACATGGCGGAAGTTTTGAAAATGTTCCCGCCAAGCGAGAGTATACACAGATCTCACTGTCCACACCGCTGTGTGCAGGAAAACTGCTTTTTCCAGGGGGTGGATTCCCCGGGACAGTGCATCTGAGCTGGCCACGAGGATGGGTTCGCAGAGCCATTCATGGGTAAGGGAAAGGGGCCGAACGGCTCCCTCTCAAAGTAATCGGCCCATAGGTAAAATCCCTTGGGCTTTTACATGCTTGGGGAAAGAGGGTCTGTAAGAAAGTGACCCGATTAGGGACACCCAGGGCACTCGCGATCACCTCTCAGCCTTCCTCACAAATGAGGAGTTGGTCAGACAGTAGAGAATACAAATTATAGGTATTTATTAGAAGTACACTCGAGTGGAGTCCAGTCTGACCAGCCTCCTTAGATTGCTGCAGAGGGACTGACCTCTGCCAGCATGGTAATACATTAAGGACATCTTCAGAACCACTAAAGACTCGCCCAGACTGGAAATTTCTAGTTGGTAGCTGGTGAACAAAAGAGATACAGAAGGGTGAGTTGCAATCCCAGGACCGGGTACATGCTATCTCAGCGTCAAGGTTACTCTGCCTGCACCCTCCGCTCTAAGGGTGGCAGCAGGCCTATCTAGTGAGTAAGGTATGTGATGATAAAGAACAGTCTATTCATTAATATAGCGAAGCTCAACATTGGAGAAATACGAACAAAAATATTGCAGCTACTTTCTGCTGAGGCAGACAGAGGGTTCCAGAAGTTAGTTTTGATCACGGCTCAAAATGGTGACTGAATACAAAATTGAGCAGCAAATGCTAATTTAAATCATACAATGCATAGAAAACTCAGATAAAAGCATTTTTATTCCAACAGACCCTTCTTTTAGCTTGAGCTAAAGCATTTTGTTACTGCCTAAAAACAAATAACTACACACAGAACATATATAGTGCCACTACAGGCTAATATATGCATTATCAATATTCAAAAATACCTTCATCTATTAACATAAGATTGTTGGCATCCTGCATCATCATGATAGTGGCATTAGTAACAGGCACCGCTACTTTTCTGTTAGGCTTCAGGGTGTTCACCCAAAAGCAAAACAAGCAGGGAGGCAGTGTATGCAAAGACAACAGGTGAGGATAATACCAGCAATTACCACTATGAAGGTAAGCATTTTCCAACCCCAGGACGTGAATATACCCCAGAACCATTCAGAAAGGGTCCAGGTACCATTTTCTTGGTGTATAGCAGATGAAAGCCTATGCAACTTCTACGCAGCATATACATTGGGGGCGTGGTCTGGGATGTACACACAGCAGCCACTGCCAATAGTGCGGCAGGCCACTCCGGATCAGCAAGGAAGACGTCTAACACAATCAGGTTTTGTAAAGTGACGAGCCTCGAAGCCTGGAGCTCAGCAGTAATATTGGTCAGAATCCCTGGTGTTGCATTAATAACCCCTTCTACAACTCGTGAGCCTACGAATATTAAGACTGTTAGACATGGGCCGCAGAAAGGTACTATTCCTTTCATGGCATCTTCAAATTGTTGCAAAGTGGTATCTGTCGGATCTAAGATGAAGGTACAGGACTAAAGATGGCCAGCCAATTTCGACACTGCACGCCTACCGAACATTGACCTACAGTACATATAGATCTCTGCTGCAGGCCTCTTAGGTGCCTGCCAGCAGTTGTATACCTGAGACCTGCTTTATGCACCTGCATGCTACAGAGGCGACTAATCTTCCTGAACTACCTTACAATGCGGTCTATTTGTAAGCAATAAAGTAGGCGAAACAGTAGACTCTAGTATTTCTCTTCATTGACCATGGCTCTAAGTACAGTTTGTAAAAATAATGGATAAAGGCTGGCAGAGTGACAGTTGCTGCTTCCACCCTCATGAGCTGGCCAGTTCTTATGTTCCATGCCCTCATGAGTGCCAGCACCAACGACCCCAGCCCAGTCTCGAAGTGTGAGTTCCCGGAGTGAAATGTTTCCATTTCCAGTGCTGCTGGTCACAATGGACGTCCATTAGTGGCAGTCACGGGCCATATGTGTATCTTTGGCTCTGCCCTTTATTTTCTTGTCCTTTGTCTCAGTTGTCACTAAGATAGTGACATAAAAATAAAGTAAATATGATTATGAGAAGCCCCGCTCGCTTTCCGTAGTTTCCACTTATTCCCCTAGATCCAGTCCCCAGCAGCCAATAGGATGCTGTTAATGGGTAGTGCAGAAGGAGGTCAACCATGTGATGTCACAGGGTGTCAATGGGAATAAGTGTCACTCCCGTTAACCCTGATATTTGACGAACTGACTGACGTTACCTCTGCGCTGGTCACGGCTTGGCCGGCTTTAGCACAACAGAGATATCTATTATGTCCGGGCGCGCAACACCCATAGGGCTCAAAGGGCTTCAGAACCCCCCACCCCCTGTCAGGTGTGTCAGCCCAGGCTGCGATGGCTTCACGGGCTACACACAGACAGTTTTGGAGCTACTATAGGCATGCTAGTGTGGCGTCCTTCCTATTGCAGCCACACCCGAGTACTTCACAGGTCTTTAAAAGACCATTGAGGCTTTGTTGTTTTTTCACTCCTTCTTAGAGCCCCTGCATCTCCACTGTGCCTATTGCTGGAAGAATGAGCCCACCTGAAATTTGTATTAGCCCCATCATAATTTAGCTCTGATTATGCCCTAGCCCATCGCCTCTCCTTTAAAAAAGATACACATTCTTTCAAGCAGCGAAAACTTTCCTTCTCCTCTGATACATTGTTGGCACTTCTAAAAGCGAGGCTTACCTGCGCCCACCTTTGCGGCCTAACTGATGGGACAGCGCTGTGAACCGCGGTCAAGAATCACTGAGTGAGGGGTTTAGCAGCACTTCGGCCTCTAAGCTGCCAACAGCATTATCAGAAAGGCCTCATACATCAGAGGCTGAAGGGGCTAAGGCATCCACATGAAAGCCCTGGTAATTACAATCTCCTGTCCAGCGTCATACTGGGGGACCAGATGCGGAAGCAAGGAATCCGCCGGGCCAATCAACGAGCTCCTAATCTGCTCTACGACAATTATAATGCGATTGGCTAAAAGTAAACGCACAACCAATGGCTGCTCCGAGTCACTTTTATTCTGGCTTCTCATTTCCTCAAGCAACCACGCCCTCCCTTTATTCACTTTCTTTTCCTATTAGGTGAAAGAGCATCTGCAAACACCTGATTTTCATCTCTGGCCTGTCCCATGGTACAGTCGGGCCTCAATTGATTCCACCTTTTCCACAAGTGGTTTTGACAATTAACCCCGTGGTGCTGCACTTCAAAGAAAACAGCCATTGCATTTAACCCCTCTGAATTCCTTTAAGGAGTATTTCGTCCCTCAGCTGCACTCTTTCACATGAAACGGGAAAAGGTACGAAGCCAAGGCGAGAGGTCTCCTAGTTTACCTCTCCACTCGGGGAGCAGGCCAAGTCCTGACGGATGGCTGCCTGTCTTTAAAAGTCTTTGCAGGCCTGCTTGAGTCTGTGATCTTACATTCCACAAACATGTGCGCAGTTTCCCTTGTTCAGCTCAAGGACGGCTTTTTTAGATCTGGTCTATCAGACGGTGCATGTGCAGTCTGTTATAAGATGTATAGTTAGCTTACAGTGGGGCTTTGAGCCTGCCCATTGCTTACCACTGGTTGGCTTCATTGTCACTCATTTGCTTGCTTCTTATTCGTTGGCTTCAGAGGGATTTTCTTCCTTTTCTTGTGTTTGTCCCTCACCTGGAGTATGGAGGAATTACTTGTGTCCTTCCACTGCTCATTTTTCAGGCACCACTTTTTTCGAGTGTATGTGATTTCCAACTTTCTTCGTAGTCTGCTTTTTTCCGTTCACCACACTCTGTGTTGCGCTCTCTTGTCAGTGTGCTTGTCTCCCACTCTGTACCCTTGCTCTCTCTCCTATTTATTTTTTCTACCCTTTTATGTTGTTTCTCTCTCCGTTAGTTTGCTTCCCTCCCTGCACTTGCTGTATTGCTTTACCCCCACTTGCACCTCCTTGCTGCTTCCACCCTGCCCTCTGTGTTACATCTCCTCAACCTCCTATTGCTTCCTCCATACCTGTTCTCCGTGATTCTGGTGATTGCCCCCACCGTGAGCTTCACTTTGCTGCCCAGTGGCGCTGGGTCGTTGCCCCACTAATGCCACACGGCCCCACCTTGTTGTTTACAACTTGCTTGCTGGAACTTCTTAATGAAATCCTTCCTAACGCATGAATTCCTGCCGGCGGCGGCGGGTCACCGGGCCACGCCCGAGTAATCAGGACACTAAGGGGGTGGGGGTTTGACTGACAGTAAGAGTCAGTTAAGCGCCTTGAGACCCTTGGGTGAGTAGTGCGCTATACAAGTATCAGAATAATAGAATAATAATAATAATAATAATAATAATAATAATAATAATAATAATAAAGCACAGCAGCATAGTGCGCATGTTTGGCTTGGGCTGGTCATTTTTCTGACCAGCCCGAACATGCGCCCTAGCCTGCACATTAGGAGACCGAGAGCTGCTTCATGCCACGGCCTCCGGTCTCCTTATGGGCAGGGGTGTGTCCTTGCTCAAGCGAATCCAGGCGCTGCTGGAGCAGCATCTGGATTGGCTGAGGCACGCATTCACTGCGCATACTGGCTAAATCTGAGGCTGGCATAATCGGCATTGGGTGTGCCGTGTGTGGGTGGCACTTGGAAACGTACGGCCAATCACTGTGCAGTGATTGGCCATTTCGTTGTGATGTTGTCGTAATTGTAGCAGACCGCATAAACCACAAACCTCGTGTTCAGTGCGACCTGTGACCTCAGCGATTTTGGCTCTGCCTGCTTTCTTACAATAAGGTCAGTACTGAATACAGTATATTATTGGTATAGTGCAATGCTTCTCTTGCGTGCATGTGCATATGCGTGCGACTGCGTTTGAGTGCACGTCTCGGTCTGTCAGTTGCTTGTATACCCATATGCTTTCTTACATGCTCGTCCGGGCCCTTCTTCTCCAATCCCCCTATTTCAGTCCCTCATATCTAATGTTCCGATTTCGCCATTGGTGGTCCCCTCCCGCACGAGCCACCGCCATCCACTGAGCTTCACATTAGTTAGTATTACAGGCTGATGTCTCCCTGGGGAGGGCCGCCATGCATGGCTCACTACGACTAGGCCCTGAACAGGCAGGGGGGCAGGCACGCGAACATAACGCTTCATTATATATACATTCCAGATTCTAGAGTAATTTCAAAGTTCAATCTGTAACTGTGTGCCAGATACTTTGTCAGTCACTGGATCACAGTACTACCAACTTTTATGAAGGGCACTGAGCTTGCGCGAATCAGTATGCCTGTACCAACGTGGATCAAGGAAGCTTACTTTTAGAAGATGTAGCCTAAAGGATCTGTCATCTAAACAATTGTTCTCCTTCTATTGCTTAACAAAGATCAACAATTGAAAAACGTGCTGTACAGCGAGGAATGATCTCCTATCTGCCTTACTTATTCTCCTTCACCATGCTTGCACCTGGTCAGACTATGCATTGAAGTGGGAAGGCCAGGTTGATTGCATAGTGGAGCACTTCTATTTGTGAGAAAATCAGGAATACACAGAAGCACTGTCCTCGTGTGTACACTTAGGTCTGCTCGTTTGCCATTCTGCCAGTGAACGCTGTGTTGTGTCCTCATTACAGCCTCCTCTCTGCACCTTCAGTATGAATTCTGGACTGGTGAGTAATTAGTTCGCATTTCTTCCCGTGCTCCCTGGATGGAACCAAAGGATGATAAATGCCCGGCTCATGGCGGGAGACGTACCTGTGTGCTGTGTGTGCGCGTGTGTTATGTGTGTTGTATGTGCCTCTGTGTGTGCGTTTGTTGTGTGTTGTGTTTGTGCGTGAATGTGTCCTGGCACCTCTGGACTCTCCCAGGCAGGCACCGCACGTGCAAACAGGGCAGCACTGTCATTGCTCTTTAGACTCACAGTCACAGACTGCTGCGCCACTATTTTTGGTTCCCAGTGCGGCTGGTTACGCAGTGTTTAGTGTGGGAACCGAACCCTGGCTCTATTTGCACTATAGTACAGTGGGTTCATTGTGCAGTAGAGTAGGGTCTAAATATGCTGTAGTACCAGGGCCGGGTGACTACCAGGTGCAAGGGTAATGTGTTTGTTTCCACTGCAGGGACACAGTTGCTATTGTGCTGTAGTCCCGAGGCTCGTGTCAAGTCTAGCTGTAGAGTGGGGCCTTTGGACAGAGGCGCAACAAGCTTTTAGCATGTGCTATACATTTATTTACTTACAATACTTTTTTTTTAAAAAAAATTGAAATTTACGCGCCCAAACTCGTTTCTACTTTTTTATGTAAACATGCTCACATTCTCATTCACATTTTACAAATCACTTTATAGACAAACATCACTCTGGGGCAACACTCATGACCAACACCGCATTACTTAGGGACACCCTAACCTCACTCATGGACACCAGCACATAACTTACGGACACCCCCACGCATCAATAAGGGACATCACCGCATCACTCAGGGACACCACCACATCACTCAGGGACACCACCGCACCACTTAGGGACACCACCGCACCACTCAGGGACACCACCGCACCACTCAGGGACACCACCGCACCACTCAGGGACACCACCGCATCACTCAGGGACACCACCGCACCACTCAGGGACACCACCGCACCACTCAGGGACACCACAGCACCACTCAGGGACACCACCACACCACTCAGGGACACCACCACACCACTCAGGGACACCACCACACCACTCAGGGACACCACCACACCACTCAGGGACATCACCACATCACTCAGGGACACCACCACAATACACTGAACATAACATTCACAAAAGTTTTTTAGTAAAGTTTAAGATATTGCCATTATAAATTTATTTAAGTATTAAATATTATTTTAGAAAAAACAATTGTTATTTGTTACATCAATACATCTAAGTCACGTTAATACTAAACATGTTGCATTACAAATGCGATAACACTACCCTCTCAACACTCTTTCCCCTCTACACTATCACTACTCTCCCCTCTCACCACTCTCCCCTCTCACCACTCTCCCTTCTCACCACTCTCCCTTCTCACCACTCTCCCCTCTCACCACCCTCCCCTCTCACCACCCTCCCCTTGCCCCTCTCACCCCTCGTTTTTTCATTTTGTGACGTGTTTATTTAATTTCTGTTTGTGGCCGCGTTTTTGTGTGCCCTTTTGCCCTCTGTTAGACTCGTTTTTTGTGCCCTTCTGCCCCTGTTAGACTCGCGCGCAACCCCTGCATCACTCACTGCAACCCCTGCATCACTCACCGCAACCCCTGCATCACTCAGCGCAACCCCTGCATCACTCAGCGCAACCCCAGCATCACTCAGCGCAACCCCAGCATCACTCAGCGCAACTTCAGCATCACTCAGCGCAACTCCAGCATCACTCAGCGCAACTCCAGCATCACTCCGCGCAACCCCAGCATCACTCCGCGGAACCCCAGCATCACTCAGCGCAACTCCAGCATCACTCAGCGCAACCCCAGCATCACTCTGTCCAACACCAGCATCACTCCGCGCAACCCCTGCATCACTCCGCGCAACCCCAGCATCACACCGCGCAACCCCAGCATCACTCAGCGCAACCCCTGCATCACTCAGCGCAACCCCTGCATCACTCAGCGCAACCCCTGCATCACTCAGCACAACCCCTGCATCACTCAGCGCAACCCCTGCATCACTCAGCGCAACCCCTGCATCATTCAGCGCAACCCCAGCATTACTCAGCGCAACCTCAGCATCACTCAGGGCCACCACAGCACCACCCACCACATTATCACTCAGCACCACCACATTGTCACTCAGTACCACCACAGCACCACTCAGCACCACCACAGCATCACTCAGCGCCACAGCATCACTCAGCGCCACCACAGCACCACTCAGTGCCACCCCAGCATCACTCAGCACCACCACAGCACCACCACAGCATCACTCAGCACCACCACAGCACCACTCCGCGCCACCCCAGCATCACTCAGCACCACCACAGCATCACTCAGCATCACCACAGCACAACTCAGCACCACCACAAAACCACTCAGCACCACCACAGCAACACTCAGCACTCCACCCTCCAACACCAACTCTACCCTCTAAATCCACCATTCAACTCCAGCCTCAAAAAACAAAAACACACACTCAAACTCCACCCTCCAAGTCCACCCTCCAAACCCAAACCCACCCTTCTAGCCCAAATACACCCTTCAACCCCTACTACACACTCCAACTCAAAAACAACCTCCAAAAC
Organism: Lissotriton vulgaris; assembly: GCF_964263255.1. Classification (NCBI taxonomy): domain Eukaryota; kingdom Metazoa; phylum Chordata; class Amphibia; order Caudata; family Salamandridae; genus Lissotriton; species Lissotriton vulgaris. The sequence continues at coordinate 275,207,576 of NC_141687.1, read as the reverse complement.
CAAATCCACCCTCCAAAACCACCATCAAACACAACCCTTCAAGTCCACCCTCAAAATCCACCCTCCAAAGCCAGCCTCAAAAACTTCCCTCCAGCTCCACTCTCCAACTACACCCTCCAACTCCACTTCCACCCTCAAAATCCACCCCTCCAAATCAACCTTCACTCGGTCTATCGCCATACACACTCACTACACTACTACACCGCCCTCTCTCTACCACTATACCACCCTCAATCACTCTACCGCCCTCACTCCCTCTAACGCCTACTATAATTCCATGTTCACTTCTCTTCTCCCGTACTGATCTGCTGCTCTCTTCCAGCGCCTCCTTCTTTAAGTCCCAGTTCTCTTCTATTGTGCAAATTTGCTGCTGTCTTAGACCCCAACTCCTTCTTTAACTCACTGTTCTCTTCTGCGGTGCTGATCTGCTGCCTCTTCCACGCACCTCCTTCTCTAACTCCCTGTTCTTTTCTTTTCTCCTTCTGCTCATCTGCTGCTCTCTTCCACCCCACCTCCTTCTTTCAATCCCTGGTCTCATCTCTTCTCCTATAATAATCAGATGCTCTCTTCCACTGCCTCCGTCTCTAACTCCCTGTTCTCTTCTCCTGTGCTGAACTGCTGTTCTCTTCCACCCGCCTCATTCTTTAACTCCATGTTACCTTCTCCTGTGCTTACCTGTTGCTCTTGTCCACCCCAACTCCTTCTTTAACTCAGTTCACTTCTCTTCTCCTGTGCTGATCTGCTGTTCTCTTCCAACACGCCTCTTTCTCTATTTATTTATTTATTTATTTTGGTTTCTTGTAGAGCGCTAACAATCATCCCAAAGGGATATCACGGCGCTGAGATTGCTAAAGTGCGGGTGCAGTGGGCATAGTTGAGTGGATTAGTCAAAGTGGGGGAAAAGGAAGGTTTTTAGTAGTTTCCTAAATGCCAGGTGGCATTCTGTGAGTCGGAGGGCCATAGGCAGTTCGTTCCACTTCATTGCAGCGATGTGGGAAAAGGCACCGGAGCGCCGTGGCTCATGACGAGTTCAGCTCATCATGAGCATTAAAGGGGTTAATCATCTGTGGACACCACAAACATAAGCACATCTCATCCACGGACGGAAGACAAATCACATAACAGCAATCCTGATTGGACTCCATTGACTCCCCGTGCATGCCCCCCCTTCAAAGACAGCTGAATCGTTTACAAAGCGATCATGACCAGCACTCCTGCTCATCTTGTGGACAAGCTCACCAAGTCAGATGGTACTCAGCACACCCACAGCCGGGCCATCCTCAGACTGCCGACTAAGCAGTGCATAACAGAAAAACACAAGCCAGAAGGACTTTTTCATCTCTACATCCTTATAACCGTAAGTACTGCCCCAATGGTGCTCTTTTTTAGAAGAGTTGAAGACACACCTCTTTAAAGAACACTACATCACTGTCTGTTAACAATACACAAACCATCACCCCCTCCTTTCCCTTGCTGATTTTATGCTGGACTTTGACCATGTTCAGTACTCTTATGCCTTTTTAGCTACATACATAAATACAGACAGACAACTGGGTGCCTGATTCACAAAGATTTTGATGAGTGAGATTAACTTGCTCTGGTAGTAATTAGGGCATACTGCAAAAATAACTAGGAGTAAGTCAGCAGTACTCCTGGTTTCCTCTTGGAATTTAGGTGCAAGCCTGTAGTATTACAAGAGTAAACTCTGTATTGGGTGATCAGGCCCTGTGTGGTGTTGACGCTCACTCTTAGCAGTAATATTTTAATTTGTAGGCAGTTATTACGGTGCTCAAGGGAGGGGGAATCACCCAACCCCCAATATGTGACCCCTCGGGATCCACCTTACAGGTGAGGCCAAGCCAGAGCACACATACACCTGGTAGCCTATTCCTAATTACAACATATGTATTCACAATATTATTTGGATTCTTGAGATTTTCTTTTCTTTTTTCGATTGTTATGTTATATTTAATTTATAAAGCGCGCAGCTACTGGAAAGTGTCCCGGCGCTTACTTCAGAAAAGAAAGTATATGCCCAACCGTCAGGTTAAAAAAGCAGCGTTTAACATTTTTTTTTTAACAACAGTGGATCCTGGATGCCCCGCTGAGCCAGGGGCAGCATATTCCAGGCCAGGCCTGCTTTACACACAAAAGAATTCCCGCCAAGTCGCTGGTGTTTAAACTTCGGCGTCTGCATCAGCAACTGGGCAGAGGAGCGCAGCTGTCTCCCTGGTATATAGAAAGCGAACCTCTTCTGCAAATCGATGGGGCCAAGACCATGAAGGGCCCGGTGAGCAATTGACAGCATTTTAAACTTAATGCGAGATTCAACCGGGAGCCAATGCAAAGTGCACAAATGAGTGCGGACACTATAGCAAGATGACAAACCCCCAAAAAGTCTGCCCGCCGAGTTTTGAACAACTTGCAGTTTCTTCACAAGAAATCCCAGACTGACAATCAAAAGGGCATTGGCATAAGCTAAACGTGACAAAATCAATGCGCGGAACACAATGCGCGGACCACAGTTTCTCTGGCTGTGTATGGCAAAAAGGGAAGAAACTTCCTCAAGATCTTCAGCATGCCAAAGCAGGTGCAGGCCAGTTTCTTTACTTGCGTTACAAAGTTCAGATTTTCATCGAACCAGACGCCAAGATTTTTGGCAGCACCTTTCCTCTCAGTAGGGCGAGGAAAGCCAGAAGGCCAGAGCCTCTCTCTGAAGTCTGTTGAGAAGGAACCATACAGCAACACTTCAGACTTACCTTCATGGCATTTCAATTGTGCATTTGCAACCACTGAAAGACCGAGGAAAGACAGTGTTGGGCTGTCCCAACCGAGTTGTCCTCCTTGCTCCTGGTAAACAACAACTGGATGTCGTCGGCATAGGCCATCACCTTAGCTCCCACTGACTCTGCAAGATAAACCAGTGGAGTCACGTAGATATTAAACAGAAGAGGGCTAAGTGATGACCCCTGCGGTACACCAGTAGTCACCCGCATAGGCGTAGAGACACCCAGAGGGAGCCAAACCTGCTGCAGCCGACCTTCCAAAAAGGACCTGATCCATTCCAAGGCCATGCCTGGAATACCTATTTCAGATAGGCGGTCTAGGAGCAGGGAATGGGGCGCAGTGTCGAACGCCGCCGAGAGATCTAACATAACCAAAGCTGCTCTCCCGCCGGCATCCAAACACCCCCGAATCGCCTCCGTGACCTCTAACAGAGCTGACTCCGTGCTATAAGAGGCACGGAAGCCAGATTGTTGAGGGGGCAGGTCTGCTCCATCCAGCACAAAGTTGGTAAGTTGGAACGTAACCACCTTCTCGCATACTTTAGCCAGACTTGGCAGAAGCGAGATAGGCCGATAGTTCTCAGGCATCAGAGGGTCCAGTGACGGCTTCTTAAGTAGGGGGAGAATCGGCACATGTTTCCATCCCTTTGGAACACAAGCTTCACATAGTGATTTATTTACCATAAGATTCACTTCTGGATTAATAGTGTCTGCCAAATCGGCCAGAAGCCTTGCTGTGCACGGGTCGTTAGGTGAGCCGGACTTAAGGGCCTTAAGGATTCTGAGAGAGCTGACAGAATCAACCAGCCTAAATTTAGAGAAGGTAAAGTCTAGTTCAACCATAGGCTTAGACTGCGCCAGCAGAGCACCGGAATTCCTGGGTGAAATCGGAAACGTCTCTTGGATACTAATGATTTTATCCCTAAAATATGTTGCCAGGGTGTTACACCAGGTCTCTGAAACCGGTGCCACCGCCACCTGGGCGGAAGGGGCCAAGAAACTCTGCACAATCGCAAAGATTTATTTAGGGTTGTTATTGGCCCCTCAATGCGAGTAGAATAGTGCTAGCCTTTGGCCTCTCCTTTTTCGGCATAATAGAGTTTTTGTTTAGCTCTGAGAGTGTTTTTATCAATCGGGCGGTAGCCACTGGAGCGCCAGGCTCTCTCTGCTATTTTGCACGCATGTTTCAGAGTCCTCAACTCAGGAGTAAACCAAGGCTTAGAAGGAGACTCTCTCCTCAGCTTTGGCTGACATGTTGCCGACAGAGTAGCCACCAATCTTCCGATCCAGTCAGCAAACTGAGATACATTTTCCTCCAGATCTACCAACAGGGAAGGCCTGGAAGCTGCCAGAGAAACACTTAGCAGACCCAGGTCCATTTTCCTAATGGCTGGGGGATGGTGGCAGATGGCTGGTCGAGAAGAGTTCTTCATTACCCATGAAAAAAATATGGGAAATGATCCGACCAGGAAACCGGCCTCGGCCTTGACACCAATATAGGGAAATTAGTGCAGATGGTGTCCAAAATATGCCCTCCTAGATGGGTAGGAAACATAACTCTTTGGGAAAGGTTAGCCAGATGAAGGGTGTCCAAAAGAGCTGTAGAATCAGTCATCTCAGTGTGGTCAAGGTGGAGATTTACATCACCAAGAAACACGTAAGTTGAGAAACGCAGTGCACGCTCTGCCAGTGCATCCCCACCGGTGACCAGAAAGGTCCTGGCTGGCCCCGGAGGCCGATAAATCAGGGATCCACCTCGGAGTAAAGTGGGCTGAAAGTTGTAAACTAAAGTACAGAACCTCACAATCACCCCAAAGGGTGGATATTTCACTGTGGAGGGTCCAACCTTCCCTATACCAAATGGCCAGACCACCCCCTCTGCCAACCAGGCGATCCACCCGATGGACTTTGAAACCAACCGGTGTGGCCAAGGCCACGATGGGATTAGAGAAGGCGTCAAGCCAGGTCTCAGTGACAACCAATAAGTCCAGACCATTGTCAGTAATTAGATCAGCGACGTCAACATAATGCTTCTTGACTGATCTAGCATTAATGAGACGGGCACTAATATTCCCCGACCTAAGTGTATCAGCCAGCATATCAGTTGGCAGCAGCAGGGGCTCTGGTGAAAATCTAAACCCGCATTCCTCACAAACATAGTCCCTAGTAGGTTCTAAAGGCCTATCTCTATGGGATGGACATGGAAGGGGTTTCAGGGATTTCAACCACTCACTTGATAAGTGGATGACATTACCGCTCCCAGAATCATCTTGAGCAGAGTGGCTCGCCCTGAGCGCTGACTTAGCGCTGACGGGCGCAGACGGGCTTGCCTTAGGCGCGATCGGGCAGGCGCCATTCAAATAGGTGTGGCTAAAGATGGCGAGCAGCGTGCGTCATCAGGAAGGCTGACCGCGAACAACGCGAGTCGCGTCCAAGATGGCCGCTGTCCCGACTAACCCCCCAAGAGTGCCGCCCGATGTAGAAGGGGTATGGTGCACTGGGTTAAAAAGCTTCCACACATTGTCAGTTACTAAAACAATTCCACAGCCGTATTTTTAAAAGAATGTCCTAAAAAGTGCCAATTGCTGCAATTCCCACTGATAACCTTCCCCCCAAATTCTCTGTGGCACACAACAAAGAACGCTCCACCCAACACGTGTTTCATCGTCCGGGAGTGAACCTACGACTTCCTCTGGGCTGAAAAGAGAATTACATGAGCACATAATAGTATTAATAGTATCAACAGAGTTCATTACATTGTACATTTGGATTTGGTGGAAACTAAGAGAAATGAGCCTGCCTGTCTACAAAGGCCTGTGGTGTAGTATTTCTATAGGGTTGCAATGCTAGGGTCCAGAGTAGTGATATAATTTACATCCTAGCGACACCCTTTAATATTGCCACAGGGTGGTAGTGTCGACGCGTTTCGAACCTGGATGTTGTAGGTTCTCTTCAGGACAGGGACTGGGGGCAATGATTCTGCACCGGGGCACAGAGGTAGCCGTAGTGTGGGTATATCGTGGTTCACAGTCAAACCTGCAATTACGCAGAGATGGACTGGAAAGGTGATGTCTGCCTCACGGTGAACACTCGAGATTGGAGACAACTCACATTTTGTGGCGCAGTTGTAGGAGGCTGAGTGCAAAAGACGAAGAGTAGAGCGCCTGGTCACTGAACCAAATTCAGGTCGGCAGGCGGAGTCGGTTTAGCCGCGACCCTTCGTATGGAGGACTCAATCTGACGCTTCGAGTCTGTCGGTACTCCGCGAGTCAATCAATCTCTCTGAGTGACATGTAGTCTGTAGACAGGCAGGCTCATTTCTCGATCCTAATCCCGCCTGTCTCATGGTTTTTAGTTCCAAGGACTGGATTTCTCCCCCTGTTTATACACTAATTTTGCACTGTATATAATTGCAATTCAATTGGATCATTATGTATTCTATTGTTCTTTGGTGTGTCAATATCTGCTTTGCTTGATTCGTTGTTGCAAGTGTGATACATTTGTAAATTTGTAAATGTGTATGTTTGTAGATACTGTATATATGAACCTTTTGATCTGACAGTATTTCTGTTTGTGCCTGTTCCCTAAAAAATGTTGGAAATTATGTGAAAAGGAAAATAAATTTGTTTGGAATACAAATCCAGCGGTCACATGGTACATATTGACTGTGTGATTTGAAAATTGTTTTGCGAATCATCCTGTCCAGCCACCCTGTTCTGTTTTTTCCTATTGTTCAGATCCGGGCTGGTCAGATGTAGGATCCAATACCTTCACTGTTTCACAGTATGAATATCAGGCCACTATACATGAACTTATAGTGGCATACAAGGGCATAAAAAGTACTGTATCACAATTTCTGGCTATATCGCCGGTGTTAACAGGTACGGATTGAAGTGTGGGTTTCCTTAAAATCATACACGTAAAATGTAATGAGCTCTGTTGATACTATTGTGTGCTCATGTAATTGTCTTTCGAGCGATGAGGAAGGCGTGAGTGCCCTCCCGGACGACGAAACACGTATTGGCTGGAACAATCAAAAGAAGAAAATAAAATCACAAGAAACCAAATCCGAATATTGTGAATTCATGTGTTGTAATTAGGAATAGGATAACTGATGTATGTGTGCTCTGTATTACAAGAGTAAGTCACTGCAAAATCTTGCTGCATCAGGCACCATGTCCTTTCCCATTTCTTTAAAGGTAAACATATGTGCAAATAAACATTTGCTTTTCAGAGTAGATGCTGCTTCAATGTTTTTTTGTCTCTCCCCATTAGAAAACAAACTATAAATAAATGTAAAGGTGGCTTAGATTACATGCAAAGGAATGAGAAAAGCTAAAGACCACACACGGTCTCCTGTATAGAGTGGTAGCTATCAACAGTGCAGCAGGTGCAGTGGCACTGGGGCCCACTTCCCATCAATTAGTGGCTGTTTTTCAGTACCATAAAGCTGAAAGAATCTGGGGACTCCAGTTTTAGCACAAAGTAAAATAAAATGGCCTCTTTATGGACTATATACATCCCATGATGTCCCTGCTGTTTAAGGAAGTTATGATCCCAATCAAATTTGTCTGATTTTGAAGCTCACATTTTGCAAGATTAACAGTAATTAGGAGAAAAGTAATTATTCTGCGTCAGAATGGATTATTCCATGTCTGTGCGTTGCTAAGAAAATTTTAATTTACATTCAAATAACTATCAGAAAACCTGAAACTGTATGGTGTGACTTGGGTACAAGTCCCAAAAAAATGGGAGATTGTATCTGAGTGACTAGGCATTGCTCGGTCTTAAGGTAGAATGTACATATTAAGAAAGCAGAACTTAACAGCGATGCACCAGAAACTTTTTGCCTATTTCACTCCATGATGAGCCAAAGTGAAAAAGGCTCCAGTAATTTTATTTCTCTCAGTCCCGAGTTATGTTAATTAGTCTTTTTCATAAAACAAGGATTTTACGGACGGTTAATCTTTTATTTAAAAAAAACTGTGTACACTATGATACCTTTGGGGCTGCTTTGCTCGTCAGAAAACGCTACCATAAAAAAAAAAACTCTTTAAATGCTGTTGGTGAAGCGGTTTGCTAGCCGCCGCTGCTGACGACAAGGACGTTCCCCACTGCACATTCTAAAACGGGGCATGCCACACAAAGCAAGAGCAGTGTGCCAACATTCACGATGCAAAGTTTCTTCCAGTAGAATCAAGTCTTTATTGCTGCGGGGGAAAGGTACTCAGACACGAGAAAAGGCTGGAGAGCCCACTGCCCCGAGGTGTTAAACTTGGAGAAAGTGGAGGATTTGGCCTTTTAAGAAATGAAGGATGCTGACCAAAGAGAATAAATAATGTCACTAGAATAGTATGGACTACTGATATTGAATTGTGATTGGCAATGTCTAACTGCAAGCCCTCTGCGTAGGTGCAAAGGAGATCAATGAGACCTTCAGGGACAAGGGTGACACATGATTGAATCTGCTCGAACTCTGCCCATCCTTCAGAGGCGCCCCTGACATGTGAAGTCCTGCTGCCAAATTGCTAAATGTCCATCAGCCTGCCTGGGCCTTTTTACCAACCACACGCATCCTTCTGGGAATTTTACGTTTGCTCTTTTCCACTCAAAGTATGTAAGTATCTAAAATAAAAATAAAAAACAGGCAGATTCACAAAATGACATTTAAATTAATGTGCTAGCACATAAGTGCTGTACGAAAAAAAAGAAAAAAAAGACTGGCTATCAGGGCGTACTTCATATATAGCCATTTTGCAGATATGTGCCTCCCAGTTCTATCATTCATCTAGAGGAGGGCTAGCACGCCATACTTTATAGCTTAATAGCAAAAAAGTCAGCCCATAATTTTCCAAGTAAAGCAATGTGTCACTAAAAGGACACAGAAATGACAACTTTCAGACTGAGGTCCTCATCCTCGGACCCAACCCCTCAGCCTGGGACGATTCCTGCTGGCCAACCACTCTGAGGACATCACCGACACCCACCGACCACGCACGCAATCTTGGATTCATCCTCGACTCCTCCCTCTCCATGTCCTAACAGGTCAACGCCGTCTCCTCCTCCTGCTACAACACCCTCCGCATGCTCCGCAGGATCTAGAAGTGGATCCCGACCGAAACAAGAAGAACAGTGACACAGGCCCTCGTCAGCAGCAGGCTGGACTATGGCAACGCACTCTACGCCGGAATCCTAGCCAAACACCTACGACGACTACAGCGCATCCAAAATGCCTCCGCCCGACTGATCATCAACGTCCCCCGCCGCAGCCACATCACCCCCCACCTGGGAAACCTACACTCGCTCCCCGTCGACAAGAAGATCACCTTCAAACTCCTCACCCACGCACACAAAGCACTCCACAACGCCGGACCAGCCTACCTGAACAGCAGACTCAGCTTCCACACCCCTCGCCGCCAGCTCCGCTCCGCCAGCCTCGCCCTCGCCGCCGTCCCCTGCATCCAACGAACAACCGTAGGCGGCAGATCGTTCTCCTACCTCGCCGCCAAGGCCTGGAACACCCTTCCTACCCACCTACGGCAGACTGAAGACCTACTCGCCTTCAGAAGACTCCTCAAGACCTGGCTCTTCGAACAGTAGCGAAGCTTCCCCCCCCACCCCCACCCCCACCCCCCCTCTCAGCGCCTTGAGACCCTCAAGGTTAAATAACGCGCTCTACAAATAGATTGATTGATTGATTGAATGTCACTGTAATCAATGAAAGTATAAATTGTAGCTTGCTGCATGCTTGGTATGAGAGAGAAGAGGAGGAAATGTGTCTTGTCTTTTATTCTGAGGAATGCAAGCTGAATGATTGTATAGTAATTGCATTCATATAGAGCTTACTACCCCTAAAGAGACAGGCATCACCCTACTCCACCTCAAAGTAGCCCACCTTAGAGGTGGTACTAGCCTGGAGGTGGGAAGTCTACCTGACTAGCTAATTTTCCCACCTTTCCAGGTGCCAAGAAAGTCCTGGACAAAAGGGGTCGGCTTCCTCTCCTGTGAGGGGGTGCCAGATTCACATTTCAAAGGTGGCAGGCCTTTGAGGCTTTCCGCCCAAGGAAGGCAAATCAGCAGGTCATCCTGTGGGAGGCCCAAGACAGGCTTTTGTTCTGGGTCTCCTGAGAGCAAAATGATCTCACCCTAAGAGGACAGAACTGAGTCTCGGTGACAGGCTGGCAGAAAACAGTAGACAAAGACACCAGATGCTGGAAGGTTTTCAGGGGGTACCACTAAGGTGCCCTCTGGGAGCATGTATTGGTAAATCCAACAATGGCATTAGGGTTTATCAATACGAGATGTTTGATACTAAACATCCCTATTTTCGGTGAAATCATCATGTAGCTGGGGAATTTGTTTTCACCAGTGTCCAGCACATGCCCTAAGATGGCTTCCCTGGTCACTTGTACTGGCAGTAATAGGACTGACCAGCACAGAGGCATATCTGCTCATGCAGGTATGCCCTCACATGTAATATTCAGCACCCTGCATTAGGGCTGTTAGGCCTGCTGAGGTGGTGAGTGAATTACAAATATTATATGAAGTGGTAGAGATGTGTGACATTTTGTGTTTTCACTGTTATCTGCACCAAGACACGCAGCCTGAAATGGCAGTCTTGCATGTGCTTGATGAGGCGTAGCGTGGCACAATTTGTACTGCTGCCCTTAGGGGCCCTCTTTGGTACCTCAAGCCCCAGGTACCAGTGTACCATTTACTAGGGTCTTGCAGAGGGTGCTATAGATTTTGCCAAATGGGGGGAACAATTGTACAGTTTTGAGAAACAGCTCTGGCAACTGGGGAGCTGGTAAGCAGGAACCCAGTGCACTTTCAGTTGAAATCACATTATTTAACAGGCAAAAAGTAGGGATTACCATGGCAAAAAGGTGCACTTTCTTATACAAACTATGTAGCGCTTGGCCTTGTTACCAGAACCATTCAATGCCAATAATGGATCATGTTATCTGTCTTCTCTGTAAATCACCTGTATTGATTATGTTTTAATACAGCTGGATCGGGATATACACTTGATTAACTTGTGTATTTCCACCTCATTACATGATTAGGCCTGTTTAGCCTTCGGGTCTGATTTAGAGTTTGACAGATATACCTTCTGGCTTATTACAAGTAAGTCTGGGCGGTGAACTCCGCTCCGATCACGGAATTTGAAGAGTTTTACGCACTCCACTTTAGGCGGCGCACAGGGGGTTCCGAAACTTGGAGCAGAGTTTTTTCATTTCCTCATGTTTATCAACGTCAAGTTGGGGAGCGAGGAAAATTCATATCCCAGTGAGATTTTTCCTCGTTCGCGATTGTTAATATCAAGTTGGCAAGCGCAAGCATAGAAAATCACCCTTCCGACAAAATTTCTCAAAGCAGGCTGTCAGATTTCTCATTGCGAGTGGTCGTGTATGCTCGCGACTGCTCGCGTTGAGAAACCATCCGTTCGCGTTGAGAAAGCTGCAGCTCAAGCAAAAATCTATTTGAGCGGCAGTAAGGAACCACCGCCCACTTGCGCTGTGTATGGTGCCGTTCGCGATGATTGCACAGTGCGGACAAGTACCTGGCACTGAAAATCACCGCACACTGCATTTCTCCATGAGTGACGGAGGTTTTTTTGCACTTTGCGGAGTTACGTGTAGCAGAACTCCATCCAGGCTTAATTACAAATACATTAGGATATAATCCATTTGTAATAAGGCAGACGGGATATCCATCAATTTTGTAATGGAATACCCATTCATCAAACTCTAAATCAAGCCTTATAAATAAACACCTACTTTACCAAACAGATATACATGCATTTAGGCTGTTATTATATCTATTTAAACTCCATTCTTCTGTCTAATTGTCTATAAATTTACACTTGCTTGCATTGCATACTTATGTGTCTTAAACTAGGTACATGTATTTAAGAAAATTCAAAAGGGTATCTGTATGGTTTACATAAGAACAGTTATTATACTGTTATTAGCAGTTTACAAAATAACAATTACAAAGGTTTTGTTACATTAGAAACATGTACAAAGTCACACATGTTTAAAGAAAGTTCACATACAAATTCCAACAGAAAGTTATAGAATTTTGCCTCGTAGTTAAGTGATGACTATCAAACAAAGAAATCCCCAATTGGGTGCCATTTGTACTTCCAGGACAGCCACCAGCATCACACGAAGGGGGAGTGGATAAGGTTAAATGGGATTAGCAGTCAAGTTAACAAGGTGATCAGGGCACCAGATGGCGGCCTCTCAGTGAAAGTGGTAGAGTGGCACAGAGTAAGCCAAATGGTGATATGCATCCCACCTAGGGACTGCTGCCACTCAGTAAGGACCCAGATAGCCTAAGGGTGCTGTGTCTCGCAATATAAGGCAAAATACCAGCATTTGGGACTCAAGAGGTAGGTTTTACAGGAGAGAGATGAAAAACGTTTAGCACATAAACTTTCATCAAAGTAAAGAAGAAATCGAAGCAAGAAAGTCAAAAAATTGCGAAACATTATTTTGCCTACACAAAGAGGAGCACAGCTCTTAAACAGTGACAGTCTGAGTTTAAGGACACAAGAGATGAGCCAGGAGGGCACAGTTCTTTCAGGGGCAATCCCCCAGGTCAGTGATAAAGTGGGCAAAGGTCCCCCTCCTGTGCCTGAGCTCAGTGATTTCCATGGAGTTGGGAGTTTGGGGTGCAGCATGATGGGGTTGCAGGGAAGTTATTATACGCTTCGCAAGACAGCTCAGTTTCGATCACCATCACCTCACTGCTGCACATTCCGACCATGAGCATGTACTTGCTGAGCCTCTTGTGAATCTCAAACAGTTCCGTCTGTGGGTCACCTTGTAGATTTACCTGCTTGTCATAGGTCTTTAGACCTTACCTAGGCCATGCATTTGATTTTACTTAGCTTATTTAAATCCTTAGAATATAGATTTACACATGCTTAGTCTACCAAATGTGTTTATAACGTTCTCGGGCCTCAGTTCACGCGGAAAAAATGAGGAAGAAAGGACCGGAGGAATGAGGGGCAGGAAACCACAACAAATTCTAGCAAAATAGTTGTCTGGATGTTGTGGGGTGAACGGTGCATTTCCATGGTCAGATCTCCATGCCTCCAAAGTAAGCATGAGCGAATTTTGCGGATCTCGCGTTCGCGAATTTTGCGGATTTGCGGATTCGCAATCCGCAAAATCCGCGAATTCCCGCGAATTTGCGGATTTTTTTTTTGTGTTCGCCCGTGTTTCTGCCAGTTCGCGAGGGTTTTGTACACTTTCGCAAATTGCGAACTTACCTGTCGGGTCGCAAGTTTCGCGAACTTGTTGTTTCTACGTGTCCAGCCTGTTTGGGACACTCTTCTTCATCACTGCCACTCTCTGTCACCACTGCCACTCTCTGACTACTCATGCCACCCTCTGGCCCACCCATGCCACCCTCTGTTTCATCACCACACCCTCTGGTTGTCCAGTGTACATTATTTTCGGCAAAGCAAAGCACACCTTCCCTGCCTCAAGTGACCTGAATTAATTTGGGGCTGATTAATGTGTCACAGAATATTTTTTTAGCTGGCACCTGCTTCCTTAGTGCGCCCTGATTAGTGATCTTTTGCACTTGCTAAGTGCTTTCATTGTTGCAAAATTAGTTACAACACCAGCCCTGCCCCAACTGACAATAATGAATTAGGGGCTGATTAATGGATTTTAACTTCCAGCCTGGCTCCTGCTTGTCTCCCTTAGCTGTAATTCAGGACCTTTGTGGCATATGTGTAACTATTCTGAGGTTCAGAGCAGGGTCACATAATAGTTTCAACTGGCAACTGAACTCTGGAGGGGCCCCTCAGGAAGCACTACAGGAAATGGCTACTAATGATGAGCCTGAACTTTTGAACCTGGTAAGTAGTTACTTTCAGTTTTGCTAAGATCGTATTTCTGCAATTTTGCACTTATTCGCGGGGCGCGAACTCACGCGAACAGTGCGAGCAGTGCGAGCAAAATCCGCTGCTCGCGGATTTGCGGATTTTGCGGGAGATTCGCGAATCTCGCGGATTGCGGATTTCCCGAAAATCCGCAAAATCCGCGAGCGGAACGGATTTTCCGCCCATGCCTACTCCAAAGCGCCAAGAAACCGTTGGGTGTACGCTGCGCTATATAAATATTTTAAATTCAAATTCAAATTCGTGCATTTACATGTTTTTAAAATGTGGCTTGACATTTCTTAGATAACGGATTTAAACTTGCCTAAAACTCTATAGCTAAATACATCTATTCAGAACACAGAATTATACCTTAGTTTACGGTCTCCTCCTATTTGGACTGCATCGTAATATATTGCCAGTATTACACATGTTTTACTTTTTATGTTAACCTATGTGTGCCTGTTTAGATGTAGGCATTTACCATCACTTAGGTTTACAGATTTAGACTTGCTTAGACAAGATACTGTTCTCTGCTTTGATGAAGTAATTTTACCTTAGCAGACAATGCCTTTACACACGTATAGACTATATACTGACACTACAGATTTACATCTATTAAGATCGGACATTTGCACTTACACATTAACATGTGTTGGGATTTCAGAGATTAGATTTTTTGCAGTCTACCAATCACGTGGTGCACATGACATTTTATTTAAAAGGCACATTATAAAAATGTTCAAAGAAAACTACAATATATAAGGCGTTTACCCGTCCTCAAACGAGACGTTACTCCGTCTTTGGGAAGAACACATTGTCCCTCCTCACACTTGGAGTGTAACTTTGACCTACAGCAATACAGAGCCGGGAAAACACAACCAATTGAAGTCACTAAGATCGCAATTTTTCAGCACATTATAACTTGGGTTATAAGAAAAGGAAAAAGAAAAGAGAATTTAGAAATAATTATAGCCCTGAAGAAGCCTTGGTTTATTACCACCAAAGACGAAACACGTGTTGGCAACGGCTAGAGTATTTTAAGAAGGATCACTGAAAAAATAAAAGAAGAAGAGAAGAGAAGCATGACTTGTTATTTGTTTACTTATACTCCCCTAAATGTGTTAGCTCAGGATATATATTGTGTTTGTGTTTATATGGTATTGATTTGATCATGCCTATTTGGTTTTAGATGGATGGCCTAGACCTTATCCTTTGAGCTTTCTGTACTGATCATATTACTTTTGTTATCACTACAACCCAGCACAATTACCACCCAGCCATCTTTTCTTGTTCTTACAGTATATTAGTATTGAGCAAACCTTTCTAAAAACCTCCCTACATTTAGAAAGCTAAGCAAAAATCTAATTATTATGCAACAGCGGAACCTAGACATCAGGTAAATTAGGAAGTCCACAAAATGTTAACAATTTTCGGTTTACAGTTATACTGAAGCTGGCTCTAATAGGGTAATGAAACTTATTTTGACATCTTAAGAAATCTGCTTGTAAACAATGGAATATTATTGTTATATTATAATAACCGCCCAAGCACTCTTTAATAAATCCCTCGCCCATGTAATGCTACTGGCAGATTATCTATTTAGCCAATTTGTCAGGGGATATGATGCCGAAGCCAGAAAACTAACGATGACCTATCGCTTTAAAACGGTCTTTTAATGTCAGTAGAGTTGTGAGAAGAAAAACAGAACTATTTTGACACAAAAATTGAACCCTAGCCCATTAAGAATAACTAAAAGGTCTGGTGCGATGTTGCACAGTTCAGTGATCAGATTCGTGAGATGGTTGGAAATGTCTCTTTCCGTCTGTTGTCTGTCTCCAAAGACCATGTACTCAGTAGCGTGATAAGAGCGCCCCCCTCCTCCTCAGAGCATTCTGCCCCTCTCAATAAGCCCCCGCAGCAGAGCGCGGGAACTAGAGCAAAAAGGCTTTTGTGAATCCAGAGATCTTGCAAGCGTAAATGCGGTTCCGGCTGCTCCTTTTTCTGTAGGCCCTGCGCCCGCCGCCGCCGCCGCAGGATGCGAGCTGTCAGGACGCATGGCTGGTGACGGCTTGCAGAACCATCAGCAAAGGTGAGGACGGCAGAGACAAGAAAAGGATTCCAGGCTGGTGGAAATCATTTCACAGGGAAGGAACATTTCAGCCAAAAGCAGGAGGAAGCTTTTGAAAAACGCTGCCGTTTCCGAGTCAGAATCAAGAGAAAATTAAATTACTGCCGGTGAGGCGAGCCAAAGTCGCATCTGACCCGGGGGAGAGGTTTGTTAATGGCAAACATTTGACAGCTGGCCCGAACTTGCTGTCGTGTTCTAACAGTTGTTAGAGTCGCAATGAACATTTCTGATAAGGGAACAGACAGGAAAAAACACACTGAACCATTTTTAATTTCTCTCGCTTTTGATATTTTAAGCCCTACAGCTCCTGAGCCACATACAGGTTTAAAGCAGCTTCCCGCCATCAGACTGATTAAAGCTTTAGTCATCGGGAAGGCCGCGGAGCCCAGTTTATAAAATATCATAATGTTATTGGAGTTAATCCACTACGAAATGCACCTTTGAAATAGGCTCACTTTAATACGAGGACATAGAAAATACATCCTCTTTAAGCCTTACTTCTCACACAATGCTTTAGTATTAATACATAGGTAGAGGGAAATAAAGCAGTTCAAGAGAGTCAACCGTTAATTACAATAAACTGCATTCTGCATCTATGCCTGCAGAGCACTGAAAGCATTTAAACCATATTTTACTTACATGTTGAATCTTTCAAAGTTTGTTCTCAACTTACAGGTGTAACGCAATAGGACACACACAACTTAAAAAAAATAAACAAATAATTTTATTCAGATTTTCATTTTAATGTGGAAAAACACAAAACGGCATTGCACAGTACAGGCATATAATCGAAACAACAGCAACACGTGATCACTGGGCCAATGGTGCTCTGACCTGGAGATTAGACATGATTTGTTGCTTGTACAGTACCAGTATGGCATCCTTAAGAACAAGAACATGCTACCACATCATCTCGCCAAGGCCTAGCACAGAGCACACAACACAGATAAGATAAATTCTACAGCTGGGACCATATTCTCATCACCATCCAACACCTGGGCCCCTTTCAAGAAGGTTTAAGGTCTGATTCCTCACTTCACCCTCAAGGCATTCATGGATAGCATAGTGAGAAGGCCTACCCAGGCTCTCCTTTGCCTTATTTACCACCATAATTACTTATATGCCAGTGGCAGCTTCCATTGACAAGTATGGGTGGGGTGGGGTTGGGAGGATGGGGGCGTAGAAAAATAAATAAAATGACTTACCTGGCTGCTGG
This sequence comes from Lissotriton vulgaris, assembly GCF_964263255.1. Lineage (NCBI taxonomy): Eukaryota > Metazoa > Chordata > Amphibia > Caudata > Salamandridae > Lissotriton > Lissotriton vulgaris. The sequence continues at coordinate 275,190,543 of NC_141687.1, read as the reverse complement.
CTGCCGGCCACCGCGTCTGCCAAGCTCTGTCCTCTTCAGCTCCTGCAGGAAGTAGACACAAGCTCCCCTAAACCAATCACAAAGCTGCTGACACCATGATAGCAGCATCGTGATTGGGCCACTGTTCAGACAGGGACTATAAGCCTGTGCATTTTCTCCACAAATAGCTCTACAGTACAGCCGTTGGAAAATATGCAAAGTGCGCATGACTGTTTGGCTGGCCCATGATGGCTGGCCAAACTGTGATGCGCACTTAAGTGCCTCAACCCCTCCTCCCCTACTGGCAGTGACTACAGCCCAGCCCGCCCCTTCCACAAACCTCCCTCAGTAAGGAAAAATAAAATGATAATAATGTTGCGTTATTATTATTTTATTTTTCCTTTTTCCACTGCTCAAAGAGCAGTGGGGCGGTGCTTCTCTGCCTTAAAGGAGGAGCCGCTGCTGTTCTATGCTCATCCATTTCCTCATGACCTCAAGCAAGTTGAGCCATAAAGGAGTCACACAGACCTTCCATGTCGCTGCAAAGGGCAAATGACTAAAACTCATCCCTGTGTTAGGAATAAGGTACGAATAAGCATTCCTTTTGGCCACCAAGAGACCCAGTACACCGATTTAGGGTGATATGACAATTTTCGGTTTTAGGGAAAACATCTAGTACAAGATATCAACCCCAAATTATAAAATTACCACATGGCCTCAACATATATGCTAGAGGTTTCACTCCCTCCTTCAGAACATCGCAAAAACACTTATGTCCAAGCCTGGCTTATTCTTGGACCACTTGGAGATTCATATAGGCTCTCATTTAGCATTTGTACTGAACTAATCTAATCTTATTACTTCAAGAAACAGGCTTGATATGTTCACAAGCACTACTACAATCAAGGTCACTCAGCTGCACATCCAGATTTCAATCCAGTCTTTCCCCAGGACATCTAAAAACAGCCCAATTGTATTTAATAAATTTTGGCAAAAACCTGTTTCTACTCATTTTTCCACATATACTTGATTTATCTATAGAACTCGGCCCCAAACATACACTAAACAAGAACAGCCACCTTTTTTTCACCCATGCTCCCCAAACAAATTAAAAATTGCCTCTGTCACCCCAGATGTTTGGCTATTACCCTATATTTTTGCTGGCTTTAGAACTCTGTGCACTTTACACCTGCAAAACAGTAGTAAAGCGGCTGTGCTACCCCTTCAAACACTGTCAAATTGACATACACCAAATTTGTATATTTATTTTTAACAGTCCCTAGTATGTGCTAAAAAATGGACACAGAGCCTGCAAGTTAATTGTCACTAGAGGACTGCAACACCTAATGTGCCATCCACTATAGTGGCAGTGTGTGCATGGCTTCAGACTTACAAATGTAGCCTGACTCTAACAGTGCAGAATACGCACAGCGACCTGTCAAAATCAATCATTTTGACAGATGAAAACCTCCCTTTTAAATATTAGCAAGTCACCCCAATGTGAGCCTTGTAGCCCACATGGTAGGGTGCATGGTATTTAAAAGTGGGGCAGGTAGAAAAGTAATATGACCTGCCCCTACATTGATAATGCCCTAATAGCTGTTTTCACTGAGTTAGGCCTAGCCGCCCTATGTAGAAAACCAGAGAACAGATTAAAATACTAATACTGTATCTCAAGAATGGAACCAGCTGGAAAAACAATAAACAACTATTTTTAATTGTTATTAAACACCCAATTCAATGGGGAAATTGCATTTTTAATAAATATTAAGTAGAATGAACTTTCAGAAAGTTACCTTTTTCCAGCCTGAAGTTCTTGGAGGATACATTTATATTGGCTTTCCAGTTTCTCTAAGCCAGCGATTAGCTTTGAATAAGTGTAAAAAAAGCCTTGAAATGCCCCTCAGGAGCTAACAATAGGCTGACTTAAAGAGGCAGAGATGACTCCTAAGAACACCACAGAATATTTATAGTGGAGGATGCAGTCTGTGTCAAATCCTGTTTGAGTGTCAAATCCTTCTTGGCTAGGGTTCTACATAACACTTGGGGTGCCCTTGAAAGGGGGAAAACATTATGCCAAGGCAATTCTTGAATATCCACTGTCGGCTGCTGAAGGACCATGCTTATATCCAACCAGTCTTCTGTCTCTGGGTATGTTGTGGGTACGGTACCCGTTTCAAACTGGATTTTAGTGTTGGATGTGGATGGACAGTGCCATAGTGCACTGTCCACACATACACCCAACTTTCAGAGCCCAGGTTTAGTGTGGTGGAAGACATTTGCCATCTTAACCCCTTCGGTGCTCATGACGAGCTCAGCTCGTCGTGAGGCACGGTGCTCGTGTGCTCATGACGAGCTGAGCTTGTCATGACCACACCCATTATCATTATGGCCCAGCACAGCAGAGGAATAGCCTGCGCCGCCAAGGTGTTAAAAATATCCTGTCATTGCATTTTGGGACGGTTTGCAGTAAGGCAAACAGCAACTTCCAAACAAAAACGTATGCATAGTTAGCCTTGGGAACATTTATGATAATCAAAGAACCCATGTAAACTCCGCTTATAAATTGGGATACCAACCAACAATCAAGAAATGCTCAAGAGAACTTAACTCCAAACGTAGAGCCTATCAAGCAACCAGATCGGTGACTGCAAAAAAGATTTAAAACAAGCGGCAGAGTCATGCAACAGTGGTCTAGCAAGTAAAACGTGAACTTACAGAGCAAAAAATGGCGGAAGATATTCGAGTTGCTTGCCCCCAGTAAAACCCAAGATTTTTGGCAATATATAAATAAGGTAATCCATGGAACTTCCAATAGAGAGAACTCACTTGATGCAAGTACTTGGTCAGCCCACGTAAAAACTCTCTACACCGACAATTCAAAGAGATACCCAATTGAAAAAACAACTTTCGGGGGAACATCTAAATAAAACATCGATTGAACCCATGGGCCCCCCAGCCGATGCCATACTTGCTGAAACACAGACAATACGAACAATTTTGAAAAAAATATGCCACAATGGAGCCCCCGGACCAAATGGCCTGTCTGGCTTCCTCTTCAGAGAGGATATCAACTTTTGGGCTGAGAATTTGGGACAGTTGTATGCGGAGTGTAGGCTCTTGGCGGACATCCCAGATTCCTGGAGGGGATCTCTACTACATCCAAACTATAAAAAAGGGCCAAGCACGGACCCTAAGAACTACCACATGATTGCCTTATTGGATGTGGAGGGCAAGGCCTATGCTAGCACTCTCCTGATGGAACTAGTGGATTGGGTTATTAAGGAGAATCTGCTTCCTTTCTATCAGACTGGGTTTAGTCCGGGAGGCTCCACCTTAGACAATATCATTGCCCTATCATATTTAGTACAACAAACAATGGTTCGGAACAATCAGCCGCTTTTTGCCTGCTTTATTGATTACACAGCAGCTTTTGATGGGGTAGACCGAAACATCTTATGGAAGAAATTGGCCTGTTGGAATATCTGCCCGAAACTACCACAAGCCATTAGATCGCTGTATACGCAAACTTGGGTAAGAGTCAAACTCTCGTGCGAAACTGCCACAGCAAAAAACAGATCACGGGTTAAAGCCAGGCTGTGTTCTTGCCCCGCTGCTTTTTAATTTGTACACAGCAGATCTGGGTAACGCACTGTACGGAGCAACTCTGGCAACTTCCAGGATTGGGGGAACCAGAATTCAGTTGATACAGTATGCAGTCAACCTGGTCCTCTTGGACCACACTAAAGTTGGCATTCAAAAAGGCCTAACAGCACTAGCAGAGTATAATGCCAAAAACAAGCTGGTTGCAAATCCAACAAAATCTAAGGTAGTGATCTTTGGCCGACATCCAAAAAAGAAGTTAATGAAATGGAGTCTGGGACCATTAACATTGTCCAACACACAATCGTACAATTATCTTTGAGTATGGCTCAATGAAACAGGCCGGCCACAGGCCAATGGACATAAGCTCCAGTAGAAAGGCAAAATGGCTACTTACGCCATCTGTAAACTTAACGCCACCTTGGAAAGTCCAACGACCATGGCTATCCAACGAATCCTGAGGGCAAAATTACTACCTTTCCTCAACTACGCGATACAGGCGTTTCCAGGCAAATTGGCGCAAGACCTTGAAAAGATCAACTGTGCAGCCTACAAAAAGCTATTCTGTCTTCCGTCGTGCACAAGGAGCCCTCTTATTCGTTTGGAATTTAATCTTAACCTACAATCTTTGGAAGAACTTGCAAGTCTGGCAAAATACTTTTACTTAACCACTGTGGCCCCAGAGAACTCAATGAAGTTTGTTATAAACAAATTATTTTAAAACCCGGGCAACCCTTGGTCAACCGGTCTTGCCTCAGCCAAAGACCTCTTGAACCTAGCTACAGAGAACTGGGACCCCAACATAATTAAGTACACAACTATTAAAACTTCAATAAAAATCAAGTAAGATCAGGCTCTCAAAAATTGGATATTGAAGCTTTGACAGCTAGAGGCTTCCACGGAACCCAAAGTTCCCTTTTACACAATATATGGCCACAAACCTCACCTCACACAGCCGGTGGGGAGGCAAGCCTTACAAAGTATTCTTGCAGTTAGACTGCAAGTGCTTCCTTTAAAACACCTGTATCCTTCAGTGAAAGTAAGACCAGCGATTATGGAGTGTTACCTCTGCCATTATAAGCGTCAAACACTGGCTCACGTCTTACTATGCTGTCGCGCCCTGTTGTCAATCCGCCGAATCCATCTAAGGCCGATTCTCCTCCAACTGGGCACGCAGACGGCAAAGGAGGCAGTCCTTCAGCTATACTTGCTGGACACGGTGAAGCACATGGCTAATTTTGCTAAGTTCATCTATCATGCCCGACAAGCCCTAATGGACAGGCCAACTATGGCACAGCATGGAACTCATCTGGAGGAAGGCCTAATGCAGTCCGGTTCCCTCTAATAACTTGTCCAGTGCAGCCAAAGGATCAATAGTTACAGCATTTTAGAAAACAAAACACCAAATGGTGGTTTTAGGATCTATCCGTACATATGCATTATTATTTTATTAAATTTTAATTTTTCTTTTTATATTGATCGCTCCTTTTTTGTATTGGTTTTTATTAATCACACAAATAAAGTGTCATGGTCATTGTCACCCTTAGATAGGACGTGCACAGGAGTCACCCCAACCCTTAGCTGGATCCAGAAATAAATGTGGCACCTCCAGGCACCAACTTCAGAACACTGGACCTGCGGAAAATCTGAAGAGGACTGAACCTGCTATCTGTGAGCTGAATGTCTGGGCCTGTTCCCTCTTGTACCCAGCACAAATGAATGGACTCCAAGGGTCAGTTGGTTGAACTTCTGTGTAGCTCCAGGGAGACAAAAGCCTCAAGGCACCTTTTCCTGGAAATACTCAGCTAACCAGTGGCAACTGGACCTTGGCTGGACTATACTGTTGGCGTTTGCTCAACATCCTGTGAGTCTACAGGTTCTTATGCTGTGGTCCTACTGGGTTTCATGCGGTGGACGGGAACTTAAAAGATTAAGTAAGAAGGGAAAATCTTAGACCAGGACAAACCTGATTGGTGTATCCAACCCGGGCTCCATCTTGGTCAACCTAAAATTGCACCTAGGTCCCGGGTCCACAGTGACCACTGACTTTTATTGACACTTTGTGCTTTCTGCCACTATTTCTACTTAAAATGTTAAAAAAATATATATCTCTGGTTCCCCTGATTGTAATTTTGGTGTCATTTTATTTACTAAGTTTACACTATTTTCCTACTTCAGTTTGGGATTTTTGTTGTTTTGCAGTTTGATTTCATTATTGTTTTGGTATACTGCATAAACACTTTACATATTGCTCTAATTTAAGCCTCTCTGCTCTGTGCCATAACTATTAGGGGTTGAGATCAGGTTCGTTTAGTGGCTTGGAGGGTTGACCCTGAAAAGGGTTATGACTTTTCCTTGAGGTGGGCAGTCACCCACCCCAAAATATTATGCAATTTCCTACAGCTCTTGTTAAGCGGTGGTGAAAACTCCCACCTGGAAGTAGGCTGGTCTACTGCCCAATGAATACATGCCTCTGGTGACTTTGGTGGAATCCTGTGCTGGTGAGAGCTTCCACCCTTTACAGTCACAAGGCATTTGCTAATTTGTATTTCAAGAGAAATTAGGTCCCATCCTTGTTGTGAGCAATAAATGCTGATTCACCATTATACTGCTGTAGATATTAGGCATATATCTCCAATAAGATCAACCTGTTCCTGGGTGGGTTATGCAGGGACTACCAGCAGATCCCACTAACTGCCAAAAACATATGGAGGAGACTAAAGGGATCCCGTCTGGCCCTGGAACATGGACCAACAATGCCATCTCTTCTCGGGGACAACATGTCCACCTCTACACCCAGCAGGAACATTAGTGTCTGGCAGTCCGATGAACTGCAGGATGGAAATGGTCTAACAGGCAGAAAAAATTGTCTTTTAACCATTTTGTCCACCCTCAACTCTCAAACTCAGATGTCTTTCTGCTATCCTTCTCTGCCTGGGCACTACCAACCTGCAGTAAAAATTGTCATATGCCGTGACCGACAATGTTTCATCCAAATAAGGCCAAAGTTTTCGGCTCAACAACTTTGAAAGGGATGCCAACAGAGGTCTTGAAATTACCCCAGTGTTTTACTATATAGCACCTTACACTTACAAAATACATATATTTATAAATAAAATCTACTAGGAGACTTAAAGCCTTAACCGCAGCGGTTTTTCCGCCGTGGTGCAGGCGTTCTAAAGGGTGGGCGGGGCTGCGTCGGCCGTTGGCCGACGGCAGCACTGGGGAGGGAGCACGGAAGGGGTTAATAACTATCTTGATTAATTCCCTTTGCACCTACTAATATGTTATGTGAATTTGTGGACCAGGTCTAATCACCCCTGGGAGTATCCAGGGCTGGCATGAGAGACGAGAAGGAAATAATGGCTGTATATATTGTTCCTCTTTTGCATAACAGGGCATTTTGCAACTTACGTGCAGAACTAAGTTGCTTATGAGGTGCAAGAGTACACTGTAATGTGAGGTATCTTTTACCCTCACTTGCATGTGTGTATGCATGTGGTACTTGTATGGACTAGAGGAGCTCTGTACTGAGAGAAAGACCAGTAATCCAGTCAATCAGCGATCGAATGGGAAGCTGGGTTTCGAGAGTGGAGGTGAACTTTAGAGGAGCGTCTTCAGCTCTTTCCTAATTTTGAGCTTGGAGGGGGCTGTCCCAATGGATACAGTGATGTTGCAATTGTGCGTGCATAAACTGAGGAGGCCTAGTGTCTTTTATTTCCATTTTTTTGCACTTCTTTGTTTCAAGTCAGATGTTATCCTGGCTGCAGGTTTGATGAGAGACATCAGAGGTAGCCAGACAGGAAAATGTGCCAGTTGTTAAGTTTTTGGAGATGATTCCGCTTTTTGCGAAGATGGTGGGACCTAGCTAGAGGAGCCACATGAATGCCTTCAGGGTGGGGGTGATGCGGTCATATGTCTTCAAACCTTTGACTGGCGTGCCCTGGTGTGTAGGATGCCCTTAATGGAGGCAGGTGTGACGTCTGGGAGGCTATCCAGATGCAAGAGTAGAAGCGTTTGAACAGCAAATCTTAAGTCACTTTCTGGGAGAAATGGTTTCATGCTAGTACCGGGCCGTCTTGATTTTATTCACATTGAGATCCTTGAGGGTGAATTTGTTATCGAGGTCGAATCGAAATGATTTAACTTTGGGAGAAAATTGGGTAAGAATCTGTCCCGATTCATGTTGTTAAACCGGGGTTAAACTTCAGGTACGTGTTGTACCTCCAGGTCTGGATGAGATGCCGACAGCATTTGATTAGTTGAATGTCCGTAAAGTAAAGTTGTGTGTCATCAGTGTGTTGGTTTTTGATGCTGATATCATTGAGTAGAGGCCGAAAGGACTGTAATAGAACCCGAGCTATTATTTTATAGTTTAGTATTGTTTAGTTATGTAGTTTTGTAATCCTTTTTTCAATCATTTGCAACATGTTTAATATCAGGAAGTATGCGTGGAAGCGATGCAAGGTAAAGTAGACACAGCAGAGCTGAAGGTATGTCAAGTTATGGAGGGCATGTACCAATTTGGAAACCAAAAGTTGACTGTATGTATGAATGACGATATGGGTATGTGTGTATGGCGATAACGATATATGGGAAAGGTGACACTCAGATTAACCTTCAACTCCATAGACCACCATAGACCACATTGACTCTCCATTTTCTCCTTACCAACCACAGAATTCAATTCAAGACTCTATACCTTGTGTATAAAGACATTCAGCAACATAAATATTCCAATTTACCAATTGTTTGCTACCATACCCTCCAACCTGATGCCTATGGTTATATTTTTTCCAATAGAGATAGAAACATTCTGGGTATATTATATTTTATGCACAAGGCTTCTCCATTTGGTTCTTGCTTTCTTTTCTCTTCCCACCAAATATAATTTTCGAAAGCTCAGAAAGGCCTTGAAGACGCATAAATTCTATCATGTTTCGGTCTACATCCAACAGACTTCTGACTGCAGTGAACTCTATTTTTAACATCTTATACTCCTAATATCCCCTACTTACTATCAGATTCCAATAATAGTACTCCAAAGGACCCTGAAGGTCACACTAGCACTATATAAAAAAAATTATAAGTCAATTATCACAATCTCTTTGAATTCTAACTTTAAATGCGCAGGAAACAAAGACACATTTCTCAAGGGTCTATTAATACATGGGTGTGGAAGATCGTGTCATGGGACTCTATAAACTCTTGGGGTAGGCAACCGAGACTATCTACCCATAGGTGAACACGTGTTGTGTGTGTACCTATTAATCAGGCTGGAAAGGGGTCACTTTCTATTATCCTGCACTACTTGGGCATTACAACTAAGCAGACAGATGAATATCAGTCCAGGCATACAGTATTCCTGCATTCCTTCTGTAATCAGAGTCCACAACCTTTAAGACTGCTCATAATTAGCAGAAACCTTCTAAGTGTCTTAGGCTATTGGCTTAAACACAGGGCAATTACAGAGACGGTGGACATTTGTTGTCAAAGGCTAGGCAACCTAAAGAGATCGCTGCAGACTAAGAACCTTCTGCACAAATATTATAATCTGTACAAATGAATGTAGAATGGTGTAATAACAACTGTACAGAAAAAAAAATAGCCACGGTGATAACGTGCACTCTTTTCCAAAATCAGCCGTAAATCTCATCACATTTAAAAGAAAAAGTGTACTTACTTCCCAAGTGCCCACAATATCCCCTTCAGCTCCACTTCCTCTTGAATTCAGGACAATAAGAGGTACCCTTTAAAACCATGAGAAGGCACCTAGACCTTTTATGGACTCTAACTCCTGTTGTGAGGCCACATTCTGAAGATTCCCTATAACTGAGGCATAGTCAGAATCTGAGAGTTGACGTTTATCTGAAGACACCAGAAAAACCTCAGCTTCAGCCTCCGGGTTCCATATGCCCCCAAGTTCCTGAATAACTGCTTGTCATTTTCATCAAGTAATAAAATTTTGTTGCCAAAATCCCAGGCTTCCGTTTTCAACAAATACACTTAAAATATCAGTTTGTCATTTTCTGAAAATGAAATTGTTCAAACCTAATCAGTTAATCAGATTTTTAGCAAATTCACTAATGTTAAAAATTGTCTTTTTTTTTGTAAGTTCCCCTATTTCATCCTCACAGAACAGACTCATACACCCATTCAAAGACTCATTATTGAGTCTGAATCTAGCCTATTAGTTAATAGTTACAAGGATGAAGAAACAGTAATTAGACTTACATTCCGAGGACACAGGGGACACTAATTGCCACCACCATGGGCTCCTAGTTCTTCCACAGTAACAAGAGCTAAGCTTTCTTAACTTTATACCCCTCTGCAACTTCAACTAACTACGTTTAGTGAGTTCATTTTCATAATATTTACATCTTGGGTCATCGCCCATCACAGGGGGCATAACCTGGTCCACATGTAAGCTCTGGTGAGACTGCTTTCAGGACTAGCTGGGAAGTGCCCAAGTCCCTCGGGTGCGACTGGATAAAGTTCATCCGTCTAATGTTGGGTGCAATGCCCACTATGCACATGGCTCGCCACTTATGACTATAGTGCTCTGTACACTAGTGCACAGATATGCCATTCAAACGCATTGACCAACACCTTGCAGGCCTTATGCAGCCTGCCAGCTTGATTGTCACGGCTAAGCAGAGCAGCGAATCATCACAGAGACCAGTGGAGACCGCACAAGGTAGAAGTAATGGGTTTAACTAGCAAAAAAAAGATGGGACCCTCTGCTGTCTGGGCTCATCTAGAACGTACCACAGCACAGCTCAGAGCACACTGCTTACAAATAATGGGAACTGGGATCAGACAATAATCCCTAATGTAACAAATGTAACTTTTTCTGTAGGATAGAACCACATTTTAGAAACAAGGGGGTGGTAATTTATGACCTTAATATTTAATCAACATAAAATACACATCTCATTAATTCAGTTGCCTGTAAGAATCACTAACATGGTTGTGTGTGTAAATAAAGCCTGTAGCCTGGCTGGACGGACTTGCTGAGACATGCCAAGCCGACAGTGCTAACTCAGAGCAGAAAATGCTCCTATTCGAGGCTAATGCGGTGTAGTGACATTTACCTAATTTAGCTGTAAATTTCCTGGTAATTAGAAGGCGACTGATGGTGATGGAATCTGACTGGTGCAGTAAGGCCTAACTCGAAGGAGCTGAGAAACGTTCCTGATTTGGGCACTTCTAGGAAGAGAAGAACTACTGCCAAAACATGTACAGGATCAATTGGTAATTGTGATACCCATCGCACTCGGCATTTAAAGATACCACTTTCAAGCAAATTTGTGGTCTTTCACGTACCAACAACACAGCCATAAGAATCTTGCTTCTGAACTAATACACCATTTCACAGCCATCAATGGCTCAGTGCAAACTAAGGGCTATCCTACCCCTTGAAAATGTACACATCTCGTGACTCAAAATGTCCTGCAGGATTTTTATTGTCTTACTGGTGCCATCTCGCTGCACGTTCAAAGCATTTCACGTTCAAAAATATGTTAACCTTGATAAACAGATGGCTTGGTTGTTGTGAGGAGGAACATCATTAGAGAGAAGAAAGGCTTGCAATAGTTTAAGAGAATACATCAAATTGTAATTCAGGCGGTTACTTTCTTAGTGGGAGTGAGAGGTGCTGGAATATAGACACACCCTAACTTTCGCAGTTTCAGACTTCCGGACAGTGCAGTAGAATTATCACTTTTACTCACGTTTTCACTAATCTGTAACTTGGCCTATGTTTCTCTACCAAAGCTTACACATTTGTAACCCAAGGGACCCACAGAGAATGGTCCAAACCTATCAAGGGGAGCTGCATTTCCCAGCGGAAGACATTGTTTTTAGGTGAAACAGCTAAGCAGCAGCTAAAAGGCACAAAAAGTTGTAGGTTCACAGGTCATGATTGGGTCTCCAGAGGAGTTTTACTTGTACGTCCCTACTGTGTCGCTCTACACCTTATCCTAAGTCATTTATAGGTTTGTGGCATGCAGACAGCACTGCAGTATGCAGGTAGGACTCGCTAGGAAGGCGTGTTTCTGGAGGCCCTATCAGTGCTGACCAAAGTCACTGCCATGAGTGGAGAAGTGTGGCTCACTGGTTATAGCACCAAATTCTGAAGCAGAGATCAGGCCCGGGACCAGGGTTCAAGTCCCGACGTGGCATCGTCTTGCGCTCATTGTCCGCGGACTCGTAATTCTCGCCTTGGCGCCTAGTCTAATCATGGGTCCCACGCTGCAACTCTGGGCAATAGCTTGCTTAATCTCCACAACGGCCCCTACAACACTGGGATTCCTGGCTTCACCTTGGGGGTGCCCAGGAGGGGCATCTCACAGGGAGAGCCAGGAAGGGTTTCACAGCGTTATACAGCGCGGGACGCCCCGTGGGGGCAGCTGTGCTGTGCGCTTTTCAAAATACACTACATTTAAACATTTACATGAAGATGAATAACCAAATAGATACCTATTCTGACTAGATTGAGGTTATCTGTGATAGCCACGTTCCAAGAATATCTGTAAAACAAATACATTCAAGTTAAAATTATTCTATTCCAATCCAAAATCATCCTCTACTTCTATTTCTGGACTCTCGCAATGACACCCCACTTCTCCATATCCACTACAGGACAGGGGGCAGATCTTTCCTGCGACTACCCTATTTTAAAAATATTGGAGAAGCCATTGTTATTGTTTTATTAACTGTGTTTTGACTGCACACATGAGCCAGATGCCTGAAAATGGACTAAATGTGGAACAACATAAGCAAGACAAATCAAAGGATCTCTGGAAACACCCAGAGCCACCAATTCATCTAGTAATAATTGAACAGGGGAGCCAGAGCTGTCAGACAATACGTGTTCGCTTAATTCAGGGAGTTAATGACTGCACAAATACCAACAACAACAAGGTACCTTTCCATAGAATGGGTCAACTGTATTGAATATGAAAAGAAAAATGGCTGATGCTATCAGAATGGGGTTTGAATTACCACTCCAGATGCTAGGTCTTGGCCCTGCCGTTTTAAACCTGAAATCACTTCAATACTTTGTATCTACAATACTTGACGAAAGGAAAGACAATTCAGTTTTCTTGCTAGACTGGTGAGATGCCTACAGCTGTTCAAATTGACACTAACTGAAGGCTATGACAGGTTGATAACTAAACTATCATACACTGGTGACGCACTATTATAACGGCCTATCTGTGGGGGACCAAATCTCTGGTGATTAATAAAACCTTCATAGACTGGTTTGGGTTTACGTTGTAGAAACAACATTTCCACCAGAACAACAACGTATACAGTGCCAGACTGGCTGTAGAGGGAAGCGGGCAGTTTCCCGATGGTCCGGATGCCTGCTTTGTGCCCGCTGGACCCACTTGTCCTACTGAGGGCGGTTTTGCAGCAGTGCTGCAATTGGCCCCCTGTAAGAAAAGCGGAAGTGGTGCTTTTTGCTAGCAACATCCTGCTCCCACCCGGGCTGGGCGAGCAGCAACCTTCCAGGGCTGGTTGCTGTTCCCAGTTCGGCCCTGGACGTATATGCATTAGGATTTGTAGAGATACATATCACCCTGACATAAAACTACCATCCAGTGTAGATTCAACAAGATGTGTGCTTGAGTAATTTTCCTCAAGTTGGGTGGTGTACTTTTTTCATCAAGAATTTGAGATGCTTTCAGTACCACGAATGACACTTTTTGAGCAGCTTATCACTACTACCCACTTAAAATGTAAAAATCCAGAATTTGTAAAGCGCACAGCTAACCGAGCTATTGCCCAGAGTCACATGGTGCTGGGCTGACCTGCCGCCGGTGCCGGGGAGCGAACCGTGATCCCCAGCGTCCGGCGTCAGTCGCCCTGGCCGCTGCGCCACACCTCTTCCACTCTCAACTTACATTTTAATTAACTTTTATTTCTAGTTTGTTAAGGAGTAGAGTAGTGCATACATGTGTTACTCCTTGAAGAAGAGGTGGAAGGACTCTCACATGGTGATAAATAACAGTGTTAGGAGCACGAAATCTAAAACGGGAAAGCTGAACACAACCTAAAAACTGTCCTTCGTCAAATGAAAAAAACTTAAATCAAGTATGTATTTACTAAGAGAGGATTACAGAACTTTCCGAAATGCAGATGAGTTCAGTCTAAGGAAGAGTTCAAACACAGGAATTGGGAAAAGTGGCCGCAGCTCCCTGAGAAAAATACGAGTGAGAAAGCATTTCCTGTGGACTACACTACCTTTTCTCCAAAACACTGGATCACTGGACAATCTTGGGCCTGGACGGCTCTTGACTTTCTGTGATCCATTTGTCTTCCTCTCCCTTTTTACCCGGGACTCCAGCAGGAGACTTTTTTTTTGCTCGTAGGTACCTAAAAGGGCATCGCCAGCCAGCGATAAATCAGCCTACTTGTCACATGTCACATGTCACTAATCAGCACTCGGAGGGAAAGAATAACAGCAACGGGCAGACCACTTAGTCATGGGATCCCCCTAAGGTTTGAGGAGTCTCAGCCCCAGCAGTCAACATTAAAATATCAAGTCAGTGAACCATCAATGCCTCCTAGGTGAAACCAGCAGACATTCATCGCAATTATGTCAAGATGCCCTTATATGGTCATTTCTTATCACTGAGCTCAGTTATGTTCACTGTAAGGTAAAACACTCAGAATTTGATGTTTTTCTAAAATCTTGATTTTCTCAAGCTGAATAATACCATCAAGCAATATCACATAGCGTAATGAAAGTTAGTTCCATGTAATTCACACTAAGAAACAAGCATTTACAATGCAATGGTCTCGGCATAATTAAAGGTAGAGCTATTGGCATTGCTCGTGACATTTTTTTTCATTTTTTTTAAACATAAATAAATGGTATTGTCATTTAGAATGGCAATAGGTGAGCATTAGAGAGTAGAAGAGAGTATTCGCGGACACAGAGCCACACACACACACACAGCCCCACACACACACACACACAGCCCCACACACACACACACACACACACACACACACACAGAGCCCCCCCCCACACACACAGAGCCCCCCACAAACACACACACAGAGCCCCCCCCCCACACACACACACACGCAGAGCCCCCCCCCACACACACAGAGCCCCACACACACACAGGGCCCCACACACACACACACAGGGCCCCACACACACACACACAGAGCGGTCGTGACTAGGACAACGCAGGCGCCTGTCACAAGTCAGAACCAGATAACAGAGAGCAAATGGCATTGGTTGGTTAGAAGCACAAGTTCAAAGTCAAATTCAAAGGTAGGAGCATAAAGGGTAAAAACATAGGTCAAAGGTCAGGACAAATGAACATAAACTTATACCACAGATAAAATAGAACGTGGGAGGCCCAAACCGAAAGAATCAAAATCCCAAAATGTTCCCAAACAAAGGTGACTGCTGAAACATTGGTAAAGGCAGCAAGTGTGGTGGGAGAGACATGGGAGGGGCGCGTCTGGGAGCCCGGGAGGGGCTGGCACAGCGCTGATGTCATGGTCATCTCGGAGCATTGGCATAGCCAATAGGTCTCGCCTTTGGGACCTTATAAGTGTTTAGCCATGCAACAGTTGATGTTGTTGCACCAAGGATATTGTGCTGCATAACAAAATACTTATAAGGTCCCAAATGCGAGACCTATTGGCTATGAAAATGCTTGTTATTACTGATGAGGGCTTCAGCGGTACATCCCTCTTCAAATGCAGGAGTACTCACACTGTGTAATTCAGTACTGTGAGCCTCATTTGCCATGCCTTGAGATGACCCCTACCAGGAGCACCCCTTGAGAAAACCAAATTGGTTTGAAGGGTCATACGATGTGAGCCTTAATATAATATGCATGTGGCTTAACGTAAACAGTGGTTTACCACATCTCCAAGATGTCATTTAACCCCTTTTGCTATCACTTCAAAACAATACATTAACTTAAGAGGCTACATTAGCCTTCTATACATCTGAAAGATTTCTAATCTAATACTAATGATGGGTTTTAAATAGCATTTACCACCAAGACCTTACAGCAATAATCGGGGTCTAATTACCTGAATCAACAGGACTTGTTTCCCCTAGCATGGAAAATTATTTCCAGTGCACATCTGGCAATGCACGCCCCGATGGCGAGGCATGTGCCGGTTCCTGCTTGGGGTCTGAAGCGCCTTAAAGCATGTCTGCCGTCCATCCTGCAAACAGGCCACCCACTGCTGTTTTGTGTGCCTGTGCAGAAAACAAGGTCCCACGTGCCACTAAGCAAGGAGTGAAACGGGATGAGGCCACCTCCCGATAGTCATGACATGCTGTTATCGTGCTCAAAAAGGATTGTCGACATGCAGGTGCAATAAAAACAGGGAGAGTGCAGTCCTCGGCGAGAACAGACACACACAAAGCTACCACTTATGCCTCTCGAGAAGACACACCCATAAATATGCAAATTTTGGAATGCGCAGAGGAAAAGATGTTACCTTGAGGGTGAGAACCTGATTACATGAAGGACTGCAGGCCAGGGAAAGAGAGGTGGCACCGGAACTACACACAGAAGTACGGATACAAAGACACAACTCATACACGCTTTCACCTACTGGCCACACTCAAACATAAACACGTGCTCTCACACGCAGACATGCGCGTACACACATGCAGTCAAGCTTACTCCTAAAGACCCTCATGCTGGCAAACTCATGTAACTACACACACAAACATACACATGCTTTCATATGGAGACCCCTGACAATATGCATACTCGCTCACCTAAACAAACACACGTTTACCACATTATACAGTGATCACAGAGTTGTTTCAAAGAAAACCAATATTCAGGTAACTTGTGAATTAATTCAAATATATAACTATAATATACACAGCATTGTAGGTTCTCTCATATATATTTTCCAAACGGGACACTTTTTACGTTTAATTGCTAGTACGAAATTATACGACGCGTGTTCTTTATTCCACGTTATTTAATGACTTCAACACCCTTAATTAATAACAATTGTTCGATTTCATATACCGCTCACAGTAGCCAGAGACAGAGAGGAGAGCAACGCACTGCCCGGATCAGTGCAAGAAGAGACACAGGGAAGCCACTCATCTGTGCAGCCAGAGCCACAAGGTAGAGCAACGCACAGCACGGATCGGTGGAGGAAGATACACATGGGGGCCACGCATCTGTGCAGCCAGAGACATAGGAGAGGCACGCAAGGCACAGATCGGTGCAGTCAGAGACACAGGGTGGGCACGCAAAGCACAGATTTGTGCAGCCGGAGACATGGGAGCCCACGCACAGCACGGATCTGTGCAGCCAGAGACACGGGAGCCACGCACAGCACAGATCGGTGCAGGCAGATCGTTCCCAGCCAGGGTGACACGAACAAAAGAAGGGCTAATGGATGGCCCTGTAAATCAGGCCTTTAATTTCGGCCCGGCTGAAAGTGAAAATACTAAATGCCTTTCCGCGGCTGCTGGTCGCTGCCCCGAACAGAAACCGGCAGTGTGCGCGGGCGCTGCAGGATTTTGTCCCGGTGTCGGAAGATTACACAAGGGCCAATTCAGCATGTTTCCCTGGGTCACGGGATGCCAGATCAGGTCCAGAAATACCTGCTGGGACCGGGATCCGACGGGACCCTATTCATTTGTGCATTGGTAAAGCATAACTTTAAATCAATAGAACACATTACAATTGCATTAATATGGCAGCCTCGCTTCCCTCTGAGGCCCCGCCATTCCATGGCGACAGTAGGACGCGTTACTGATTACGAGCTGGGGGGTAAATTCCAATCCCGCTTACCTTTGATATAATCCAAAATGTAGTAAAACGTTGAAGTCGATGCATTAAATATCTGTTCAGTATCTAATGCTTCATTTCAAAGTGAAACAAGAGGTAATTACATTTGCCGCTCGCCCACCCACATCTCTCTGGAAGGTTCCCTGGTCTCCGGTACTGAAGGCATCCGTACCACGCACTTGTTTTAGGTGCCGGTTTTACGTTCCCGGTTTGGATCTCTGCCCAGTGACTGCTGCCAGGGCTGCTAGAAATAGCCCGGGAGTGCCTGGGCCAGGCGCAGCATTAGGCGAGCGCACAGGAATGGCTGCTTCCGCAACAGTCAGCCTGAACATGGAGCTAAAAAAACAAAATGGCGGCCGCAAGCATCCGAAAATTTTCGGATTTGGGGGCGTGTATTTGTTGTTTTGAGTGACGGATGACGTCACTGGCGAAAGAACAGCAAAATGTACGCCCCAAATCCGAAAGAGACGGGGCTAAATTGGAGTGATGGCCCTCTCCTCCAATGGCTGGCCTCGGTTTAGGAAGCCAGCCAATGGAGGAGAGAGGCGGGTTAAACCACACTACTAAGAGACATAAGATCTCCTACCGGAAGCTGGCAAGCCAGCATTTCCGGTCCTCGACCTAAAAGGCTTTTCTAGAGGTGGCTTCTGGCTTGTGTTTGTCACAAGATCAATGTCAATAAGCATTTGCGAAGCCAATAGGTCTGACTTTCATTTGCCAACATACGTACACAGAGGCATTCACAAATGCTGTTTACAGCCCTTTTGCAATTGCCAAATCTAGGATAAAAGTCAGTGCATGTGTACCTTTCAGTGTGATGTAAAAAAGTCTCTCATGCATTCAAATGAATGCATTTCTGCATGGCGGAATATTACACCAAATATAACCAATTTAAGAGGATGGAATAAGAGGAATCATTTACTGGGTCTGCCATACATCTTCCCAAAGCATATATTTTAAAACCAAAAGTATGATGTTTCCTTCAACAAATAGGGGGCTTACCATTTTCAGGACTCCCACGGGTGCAAGCGCTAGATGCATACCTTTTGAGACAACATAGTTGAATATACCCATCATCTTATTTTAATCTTACAGCAGGGAATACTAATAATAATTTTTTCGCTGATCACCTTCAGGTATTTTTAATCTTGCTATTGTGGAGGGTCCCATACTAGTAGCTTTAGTATTTTAAATAAACAATTGTCCAGAAATCTCTCTATCAAGTGTTCCACATGGGGAGCCCGCTGGGTCAAGCATACTCTACCTGCCCAATGTGGAATAAACTCAGTGCTGAAGCACGTGACAGTAAGTGGGTTAGGGTTTCATGTCCTTAATATAGGTATTCTCATGTGAACTGAAAATTCACACCTCCCCCCCTTATTTGTCCTTATACCAAATAGTCAATAGCATTAGTTGAGACAATAGAATAGTCCTTTGGGTGGAGAAAAGCCTACTCTATCAATTTGGTTCTGCCAATTGTAAAAACCCAATGTTTTCCTTTAGAAACTCTTAAAAGTTATTCAATGAAGAATTTGTGCTGGTAAGATATGCCGGTCTCGCTGAGCTCTGAATCTACATTAAAACAAGCCTATCATTGTTTTTCACTTTATCGACTTCTCAAGAATGAACATCTGAGTCTGCAAAGCCCTGTAGGCAGTTGCATGTGACCTCCTTGTTACACACACCTGAAACGGGAAAGAACTCACTTATCTATCGCTATTTGTATCCGGTGGCCAGCCAAACACTGCTTGGCGACGAGGGGCACATATAGATCTCACAACTCCTTATTTCTCACACACTTGCAGACGTGTTTCCGGTCTATTGCTTCCTCGAGTTATCAGTCTGCAAGATTAGCCGCCAAGTTGATTCCCTATTGGTGTAAATATTAACAAAAACAGCACTGCTTGTCATTCCACCCACTCTGTGCCCCACACCAACAATTAGTTTCCTGCCTCAACCAACATTCTACCTTGTGTCTGACATAGGGAGCGAAGTTGGGAAGCATGCTAATATTTACCAACTTTTTGTGACGCACCCCAGATTTTCAGAATTTAACACGCATTTAGCGCAGGCAGCAGAAAGCGTCACTACTTGACCTTCTGACAGCCTTACAAGTTAGCGATTTTACCCTTGGTATTTCTTCTCCTTTTTCTGTGAAAAATGAGAAACGTTTATCTGATAAGGCAACCAAGCGGATGCAAAATCATTCTGTGAGAATACGGCCAAGCATGACGATTTCCAGATGTTCCCGCCGGGAGACAACTGAAAGAGGGGTCAACAGTTTCCGCCATTGGCCCTGTTGGGTCCAACACTAAAAATAAGCATTATCCCAGTCTCCAGGATCAACACATCTGCTGCATCCTGAAACCGCAGAACTGCACAGCCGAGCACATTTAACACGTCCAGAAGACCACGTCCAGTGCCTAGCAGACTGCACTGAGCATCTGAGAATCCGTCAGCATCTCATGGGCTATGGAAAAGAACCTACATATTCCTTGGCAAATATAAATGTATAAAACCAAAAAGCTATCAGGATGAGAATAGCGAGTATGAGTTGAATTCCCCACTTATACACGTCTTGGATTGGAGGAGGGCTGTACAATGAAAATCCAAGTAGGGCATTATACTAAACGGGCAACTTCTTGGTTCAGGGTCGAATGCATGTATGTCCATCTTACAGTCAACATCCGGTCACTTTACACTGCTACACATAAAACAACTGAATGATATAAAGAAACTGGATGACACAATACACGCACATACACAAGCCCAGTAGTGTACATGTGCTCTCCAAAGCCATTCCTTCTGGCTTTGGGATGGAGCAGGGGATCACAAGATTGTACAAAGTGAGCTGTGATCATTAGAACCAGAAGACTATCACGAGACACAGGGTTCTGTTCCATGTACTTCGAGGGATGAAAGGTCATGGCATTCCCCCAGTTTACTTCTGGTACCCACCTCGTGGCAGTAGGAATTCTGGTGGATACACATAGCCTCTCCGGATCTGAGGTTGTGGAAAAGACATGGGAATGCCCCTAAGGGTGGACTACACCGTGGTGGCCATGTGCATTAACACTGTGCTGACCCTGGGCCAACACAGAGCGGGAAATATTACCACCTGAAGGCACTGAGCAAGCAATGAGGCAAACACACCTCCAGCCTTACCCGCTTCTCACACACTTTGCAATGCTGGGCAAATGGCCAATTTCACACGGCAGCACATATGTCCCAAAATTCGGATGAACATGTAATGCGCAGTCCCAGACGCCCAGCATGACTGACTCTCTTGCCATAATTCCTTCCCTCCTCCCATTCCTTCCCACCCCACCCTGCCGAGGAGTGAGCCCACCCCCCCCGGGACATTACCCTGGAATAAACTGCATGCAAAGCAGCAAGCGATCAAATGCATTCGTTTGTGTGTGAACATTTCCTTAAAATAATACTTTGCAAATTCCCTCTCTGAAGCCCTCCGAGACAGTGCTGGCTGCCAACTTCGCTGGAGCTCATTGTAAATTTCCCCTAATAACATCCTTTAAACACCCACACTTCCGGGCCCGCGAGAGCAGTGTGAGATTCCGCTCTCGGGGCCTGTCCTTTTCACACATATAAATCACTGCATGATGAAGGCTCGGCCCTGCCAGGGCAAACATAGAACACGCGATCCCAGAAAGGGGACGTCACAAGGCAACGGTAGCAGCTCGCGCTAGTTCGCGTCTTAGTTTAATTCCTGCACAAACAGAGCATTCCTTTGGTTGGGAAACGGTTAATGTGCAGGGAATTACACACAGTGCGTGTTAAAGGTTAGGGTATAATCAGTCATTTGAAAAACACTACATAAACATTTTTCCGGATGCAATTTTCGGTCCAAGGATACATTTCCCAGTAGAAATCAGCAGCTCGAGAGGAAATCATTTAGCCTCCTCGAGTGCCAAATTGTATCCTGATTTTTCCTGGCCTGGCTCAACTTTCAAAACTCGTGGTTCAAGTTCTGCAATCTTTCACCCAAGGACTGTGTAAACACATCTTTATAAGAAGACATAATCCCTGGGTGGGCCAATTTATGTTGGATTATGAAAATACTTAAAACGCAAAATCGTATAATGACTGCTGTCCTGTTGGTTTTCACTAGAGGGAAAAGAAATACAAACATTTAACTCAGACAGACAGGTCTGCTCCGGAGAGAGATCGCCATTCCACACAGAGGATTTTTCTAACCTATTTTTACTCCCTTCTTTGAGTGAAAATGAGAGTTTATCTAGCCAATCCAAAAAATGCCAGCACGATCCAGGAATATAGTGGCGGGTGACACTGTGGGTGCCTCTCCAGCTACCCCATCTTCCACACTGTGCTGGTCAAGTACTCTTTGCAACACCCAGGTGAGATGGCGGGGATGCAGAATACAGTTGCTGTAGAATTCATGACCGCTGCAGAAGGTTATACTGGTGTGTTCCATCAGCTTCACCCATCTGCCTATTCCACCGCCTTGTTCATCGGCACCCCGACCTGTTATGGTCACAAAGATGGCATCGATGCCACTGTATGGCGGGAAGGGTGCGGTGCCAAGAGACGAATACTAATCGTTGGTCAATGAGCAAGGTTTACGTTGGGAAATGTTCCAAATGGCTAGAACAGTTGCTGTAATGAGCGGTCCCAAAAGTGAAAAGGCATTACATTCTTCATGTCAGACAGGCCACCTTATAGCGATCAGAGATTCCCTTCGGATAATTCTTTGGTTGGTATAGAACTGAAGCAGCCGAATATTTTATTAATCAAATATGTTGTGCACGTCACAGTTTGGTCATACCTACTTCAAGTGCCAAGAGCAGGCCATAACTCTCTGGAGGGAGGGTGCTTTCCCCAGGCCAAGATACAGTTTAGGTACTGCTAATAGGAATACCTAAGGGCAGAGAAGGCGATACATCCCACAGGAGGATAGCTTTACTTTGATGTAAAATACACGTATGAAGATTTAGAGACATAATCGCTTATCCTGGGTAAAAAATTATGCCTTTGACCTTCAGACAGTGGGTTGTGGGAGGTGTGCTGGCCCAGTGATGCAGTGAGCCGTCTCTGGGTATGAGAAACACTGCTAATTATCCTGATTAATGGTAACAATGTGATATTGAAGCCAAACAGAAGACTACTCAACAAGGATTCATGTGATTTCCCAGTATCTCTTCTTCGCCAAATTGAGTGATATAGGCAATTTTTACCCCTTGAAACTCTTTTCCTTCTTATACCCACATTTGGAGCAGCAAAGGTATGCCATGTTTGATGTCTCAGTAGACAAACGCAAGGACTCCAGAAACCTGTGTATGACCTAATTGTCACAAGCCAGTCAGCCTTTTATGCTTCCTAGGTCGATGAAATGAGTACTACTGGGGTGGGTAACAATAGGCATTTGTTATTTATGTGCCAAGATACCCTTCAGGTCGAACAGGCTCTTTCCAAATACACGTTATATTTACAGAAAGGGGCAAGCGTGCACTTTAGAAATACACAGGTTATGTTTTGTTAAGAGGTAAATGAGTAGACAATGTGAGCTATATTTGCCCTTTATGCAGGATCATCCCAGATTTCATTGCCTTTTTACTGGTGAACTCTATTTTTGCTCGCTATAGAGCTCTGTGCACTTTACCCCAGCTAACTAGAGGGAAAGTGCTAGTGCAGCACCCAATGTGTCACCCATTACAGTGACAATGTAAACATGACTGCAGGCCAGCCATTAGTAGTCTGGCTAGCAGCTTTCAAATGCAAATTCGACCTGTCACAATCACAATAACGCCCTTTGACAGGTTTAAGTTTTTGTGGCGGTTCAGAAGAAGGGACTCGGACAACAGAGCTAGGTAAATGGGGTTTTATTTTTATGAACGTTTTTTTCTTTCTCTGAGTGTGTCTTTCACAAGCTAAGGTTGCAGGGTCCAAGGTGTCAGCGAGGGCGCGGAATCTTCGGGACTGGTCCGCCTTCTCTCCTCCTCTGGTGATTCCCGTTCTCTCTCTCTGGCCGGGTTCCAGCGCCACATGCGGGAGAAGAAAGAGAGGGCTTTAGCGCTTTGAGCTATGAACTTAAGGTGCCCCTCGGGACGCCCGGGAACTGCGGACACTGGTGCTTTGTGCTCTGTACAGTTTTTTACTGTAGGACAGGTGAAGGAAAACATGGTGAGGATAGGATGTAGAGGGGGTTCTTGGAGGTGATTGGGGCGGAAAGACAGGACGATATTTACACTAATTACACAGCGTTGCCACGCCGTCCCAGCCAACCCGATACTCGGTCACGCACCGGAGTGAGCCACACTTCTCCGTGGGTGTGGCTGGGCGGTGCTTGGGAACGTTGGCCTCCAGGCACTGCTACTCCCGTTCTCCGCTCCTCCGCAAAGTCCTCACTCGATCCTTCTCCGTCCTCCACAGTCTCCCATCGCTCTCCTCTCCTCCTCCAGGTGTCGAGACACTTGGATTCTTCCACTTCCTGCTTTTTGAACACTCCTCGAGTCGGCTCGTCATCGTGGGGGGTACATTGTTCCTCCAGTCGATTCGCTCGGCACAGCAGCGCGTCATAGGTGGGTGTGTCTTATCCTGCAAACACGGTCCCTTTAAAGGTACAGTCCTCATTTCTTGATGGTAGTTTATTCCACCACGCTTCTGACTCCGTTTCCCAGGTGTCCTGAAGCGGTGAAAGAAAGGGGGTATCAGGTTTGTCTGTCGACCACCAGTCACTCTCAGTAGCCTTCCCCGCCACCCTGCTACAGTTTTCTTTTTAAATATTTATAAGTCACCCCTAAGTAGGACTTAGTGCCCAACTTTAAAAACTGCATGAAGGCAGAAGCCACCTGGAAGGTAACAACCTTAGACTCAAAGGAGACAAGACGGAGGTCTTGATCTTTGGTAACCATCTGTCCTATGAAACATCTCCTGGTGGCCGGAAGTACTGAGCGCATTACCCACTGGGACATACACTGTAAAAAATCTGGGAGTGTTGGTAAACACAAAGTTGTCATTTGACCTTCAGGTCAATTTATCAACCTGTTTTTTACTAAGGAGTATCAGGACCCTTAAAAAGATTTTTCCATTTATTCCTCTGCTGGTGAGCAAGTAAGTAGCTCTAGCCTTGATTGACTCTAGACTGGACTATTGCAATGCACTTTATCCATAGATCAACAAAGTGGCAAAAGTCATGTGAAAGCTGATACAGAACACAGCTGCAAGACTGACACCTGACGACCCTAAATATCAATCAGTCTCAGCAGGGATTTCCAAACTTCATTGGTTACCAGTGAACAAACACATCTCCTTCACAGCTCTTTGCATAGTTCAAAGGGCCTTAGAGAATGCCGGGCCTAAAGGAATGAGAACCCTGTTCCAGCAATACATTCCTTATAGACAGCTCCAGTCTACACAAAGGAATAGAATAAAGGTCTCAATTACGTGCAGTTTCCTATCTCTTTGCATTACACTGTTTGTTTTTTGTGTGTTTTCCACAGTTTTTTCCACTGCACTTTAATTGCACTTACACATTTATGTTGTTTGGACACCTTTCTTTAAAAGATTGATGACTGCCAATGATGAGAACAGGGCTACACTGGTGAGTATCTACCAGGTTCCCCGTTGGTGGTTCGCCCGTGAGGGGTCATCTTGCTTTCTCACATTTTTTCACAAGACACATTATTGTTTGTTGTCAATTAATCACGACTGACCTCCAAGGGATAGAGGCTTTTTAAATTTGGCATGGTAACAATGTACGCTCTACCCCATAAACTTCTAAGAAAGGGGAGATAGTTTTAAATGATTGCAACGTTTTGTACATTTGTCAAAGAAGTATAAAACACTGCCTAAGTGGACCAGGTCATTGCAGTTTGATTGACTTTATGAGTGGAGGGCGACCTGTGTCTAAGCATGAGCGAATTTTGCGGATCTCGCGTTCGCGAATTTTGCGGATTTGCGGATTCGCAATCCGCAAAATCCGCGAATTCCCGCGAATTTTTTTTTTTTTGTGTTCGCCCGTGTTTCTGCCAGTTCGCGAGGGTTTTGTACACTTTCGCAAATTGCGAACTTACCTGTCGGGTCGCAAGTTTCGCGAACTTGTTGTTTCTACGTGTCCAGCCTGTTTGGGACACTCTTCTTCATCACTGCCACTCTCTGTCACCACTGCCACTCTCTGACTACTCATGCCACCCTCTGGCCCACCCATGCCACCCTCTGTTTCATCACCACACCCTCTGGTTGTCCAGTGTACATTATTTTCGGCAAAGCAAAGCACACCTTCCCTGCCTCAAGTGACCTGAATTAATTTGGGGCTGATTCATGTGTCACAGAATATTTTTTTAGCTGGCACCTGCTTCCTTAGTGCGCCCTGATTAGTGATCTTTTGCACTTGCTAAGTGCTTTCATTGTTGCAAAATTAGTTACAACACCTGCCCTGCCCCAACTGACAATAATGAATTAGGGGCTGATTAATGGATTTTAACTTCCAGCCTGGCTCCTGCTTGTCTCCCTTAGCTGTAATTCAGGACCTTTGTGGCATATGTGTAACTATTCTGAGGTTCAGAGCAGGGTCACATAATAGTTTCAACTGGCAACTGAACTCTGGAGGGGCCCCTCAGGAAGCACTCCAGGAAATGGCTACTAATGATGAGCCTGAACTTTTGAACCTGGTAAGTAGTTACTTTCAGTTTTGCTAAGATCGTATTTCTGCAATTTGGCACTTATTCGCGGGGCGCGAACTCACGCGAACAGTGCGAGCAGTGCGAGCAAAATCCGCTGCTCGCGGATTTGCGGATTTTGCGGGAAATTCGCAAATCTCGCGGATTGCGGATTTCCCGAAAATCCGCAAAATCCGCGAGCGGAACGGATTTTCCGCCCACGCCTACCTGTGTCCGGTTTTTCCCTCTGTGCTCCTATTTGTGTTAATGGTGTGGACGGCGGCTTAGACATGAGAGCATTCATAGCCTCAATATCCCTCTTTTTTAATTATTCATTACACTTGCCATTATACAATTTCTTTTTGACGCCATATTGTACAGAATATCTATAAACGGC
The DNA here is from genome assembly GCF_964263255.1 of Lissotriton vulgaris. Classification (NCBI taxonomy): domain Eukaryota; kingdom Metazoa; phylum Chordata; class Amphibia; order Caudata; family Salamandridae; genus Lissotriton; species Lissotriton vulgaris. The sequence continues at coordinate 275,164,117 of NC_141687.1, read as the reverse complement.
CTTAAATAGAATGGACAAGAATTGTTTGGCCTTTACTGACGAACAAATAGCTGCGATCCTAGCGCGCTCTTCGCTCTTTCCAGACACCCCCCTACTAGGTAGTACCTCAGTGAGAGAAGAGTGGGAGAAGCTAAGTAACCTAAAGAAAAAACAGGTTAGGATTGCCCTCCATGGGGCTTTAATGTCAGAATATTACAAAGCAGGAGCATCGCCCGCAAGCTTACTTGTAAGGATTGAACCAAGAATTTTTCTTGATGACAGTAAATTTAGGCTTGATTGGAGCTATATAGCAAACAAATGCACAAGAGACTGGCGTATTCTAATTATAAGCACTGCACAAAGATTAAGCGAGGAACTATTAAAAGAAATTTTGGAATTAGAGGAAAGTATTAAGCGTGATAACACCTTCACCAATACCAAAGAACATTTGAGTAAAATTCAAGACGACCTCAGTGAATATAAAAATTACATGGTAAACCAAAAAATCAAAGGTCTCCTACGCAACCTAGAAAGATACACACACGAGTGGGCTTTCCCTTACATTAGCGATACCTATTACCAACCTGGGACTGAACAACTGAATTTGGGTCGTCAAAGCAGCGGGAGAGGAGGTAGACAGCAACAAAGGCGTACCCCGAACAATTGGACCTTCGATAACACGTCAAGTGAAGAAGAACAGGAAGGTCCCCAGTCCAATAGAGTAAGGTTTAATCCACAGGAGCACAGTAACGAAGATCTTGGAGTGCTCCTATGATCTTTTTTAGGGTGAGGCCAATCAAACAAGAGGGGGAACGGCCAAACAGGAAGGGGAAGAGGGCGAGGCAGACAACAACCCCCCCCCCCCCCCCTCCATGGCAAACCTATTCCCCATGGGTGACCCGCAGCAGAGGGAGACAGAAACTGTAACCAGTATTGTTGTTAATCTTTCTGACCATAATTTAACAAGCAGTGAAGAGATGGTCTTGAACAAGGGGCTAGGCTTTGACCCGACTCCAACCCATGATTCATTCAAGTGTAGGGTCTAGTTTTATGAAACCGTTCGAAAAATAAAACTCAAAAAATTCTCTGCTAATAAAACACAGGAAGACAAAGGCATGTTTAATACCAACTTAAAAAGACCCTCGCAATTCTGCCCTCCTAGGGGGCTATGGGCCCGGAAGTCGCTGTGTTTGAATCTAGGGTACTCCAGGACATTGAGAACTTAGAATTGAATAACACTAACTCTAGGTATAAGAATATGTCTAAGATCGATTGGGATGCAGTAAAAAGCTTGCAAAATAACCTTTTACTGACCATAAAAAGCACTGAAAAAGGAGGGGCAGTAGTTGTTCTTAATACCAGTGTCTACGAAGCCGAAGTGAATCGGCTTCTCGGGGTTCGCGCAAATGAACAACCTCTTAATAAAGACCCAACACCAGAATTGTTGAAGATCATACGAGAAATGGTTAGTGGGGCTAACAAAAAGAAATGGATAACAATGAAGGAGGCGGAGTTCCTGGTGAACAACAACCCCAGGACTCCTGCGTTTTATATCCTCCCCAAAATACATAAGCCCACCTGCCCACCTCCGGGCCGGCCCATTGTGTCAGGGATCCAATCAGTTTTAGAACCACTGTCCCAGTTTGCGGATTACTTTCTACAAGAATCAGTAATTACTCAGAAATGTTTTGTGAAAGACACAATGGACATCTTGAAAATAGTGGGGGAGATGGAATTCGATCCTGAGAAAGAGTTTCTAGTTACCATCGATATTGAGTCCCTTTATTCTTTTATCCCCCAAGATGCAACGCTGGTGGCAGCAGAGCGTGCTCTTGAGGGACAAGAATGGTTCTACGATGTGCCGCAAACCTTTGTCCTACAATGTGTAGAACTCGCCCTAACGAGAAACTTTTTTAGCTACAAGGATAAGCTGTTTTTACAAACCACAGGGACATCTACGGGTGCTACTATGGCACCGAGTTTGGCATGTATCTACGTGGGCCAGTTCGAAGAGAACGTCGTATATCCCTCCACCAATCCCTTCAAATGGCACTTGCGCCTTTGGAGGAGATATATTGACGACGTGCTCTGCGTCTGGTCCGGGGAAGAATCCACCCTCTTGGAGTTCCTCAACTGGCTAAATTGTCAAGACCCTAGTCTCCATTTTACCTGGTCTTATAGTCGTGATTCGGCTGTAAACCTGGATCTAGATATAGAAGCCAGCGAAGGAGGCTTACTGACTCGCGTCCATCAGAAACTCACCGACAGGAACTCTTTGCTCTTATAGGAGTCTTACCATCCTAGGGCACTAAGGGGCAACCTGCCAGTGGGTCAGTTCCTCGGATATCGTAGGAACTGTTAGTCTACAGCTGTGTATATGGAATAGGCGCAGGTTTTAAGTAGAAAGCTGCAAGAAAGGAAATACCGTGCGAAAATCATCCGACAAGAAAAAAAGAGGGCACTCAATACCCCCAGAAGTGCCTTATTGGAAGTAAATCTGAAAAAGAAAGACAACTGTATTCTGGTCGTTATGACTTATGACCCTTTGGCAACCAGGATTAGGCAGTCGATCCGGAAACATTGGTCGCTGGTTTCAAACAGAGAATTCAAGATGCATCCCCGAGGTTTGTTTCAAAAGATCAAGCAACCTCAAGGACAAGTTGTTGCACACTCAGGCTCCGCCGACTAAAGACATGAAAGGTAGCTCTATCCCCAAAGGACATTTTCCGTGCAGGACATGCTCTATTTGCTCGTTGACTAAGAAAACAACTAGTGTGACTTTAAGATCAGGAAAAGAGTGGTTCTGGGACAGTTTAGTAACTGTAATACCACGAATGTGGTGTACAGGCTACAATGTGAGTGTGGGCTGCAATATATTGGCCTCACCACATGCAAAATAAAAACAAGGATTCAGGAACACCTAGCACAATAAGAATGAGTAAATTAACCACAAAACTAGTCCAGCTTTGCCACACCACCAAGCATGGTTTTACTTGGACAGTCCTTGAAAAAGTGATAAGCGACCCCCAGAATGTGGAAAGACTGTTGACATCTAAAGAGGCGAGATGGATTTTTCAAGAGAAAAGCGAACAGTTGGGGTTAAACGAACTTTTGGAATGGAACAAAGTGCATTAAGTACTACTGTTTGTTCTCCATTTCCAGCACGAACCTCACGTTAAAACTCTGTTTTGAATTTGTCATGCCTTTAATCACTCTGTACATATAGGCTTTCCTTTATTGATATTGGTGAAGGTGTATAATGCAATGTGCTTTTCCCTAGTTATTTCCCTAGTTTGCCTTGTTTTGCCCCTACCACATTTATATTAGGGGTTCATTCCCCGTCTTTTATGTGGGTTTGTAGTCAAAGGATAATTAAACCACAGTAGTTGCCTGTGGATTGCTAGAGAAACAGCTTGAAGGGAAGAGATTTACAACTAATTACACTTTTGATCTTTCGATGATAATGAATACATATGTGTACATCATAGGCATTATGTAGACATCGTGACAGCCCTGGGTGTGTTACCAAATAAGTACATTCCAAGATGGCTGCCAGTCCACTCGTACACACCTTAGTGTTTTTTGAATTTGATTTCTATTGATGTCCTTAACTCAGTAACAAGATAACACCAGGCATATGGAGAGACTGTTACCCCCTTGTTTTATGAGTTTTTATGAATTTTGCAATGAATATTAAGAGCCATGTATAGTTCTATAACTGGGTGAGCGGCAAGTATATTAATAAACCAATTACGATACCTTGAGATAATTTAATACCATCAATAAACAGTCGCAGCTTGTAATAAAGAATTATGTGCTCAATCCATAAGTTATCAAGTAAAGTATTTCAGAACATAGCTGCGTTTTCTCACGAGCGGACTTGCCAGAGATGTGCTATTGCCCGCAATAAGGTAGATCCCTATTCAAAATGGTGACGCTTCCTCTCGCGATAGGAGGCGCGTCCCCCGACGGGATTCTACACAGAGCCAGCATGTAAATAACAGCGTTAGTTTGATGCTAGCTGACAGGCTTAGTAAACGCTCGCGGGTCTCCCAATATCGGTAAGGAGAGGGGGGCTCTTAATACAAATCGGATAGATTCCGAGCTGGGACAGGTTGGCTGCAAGTAGCACTGTTAGAATCTTAATGCCTCGATGGTATGTACCGCTACAACATGATTTTCATATGTCTCTTGCAGTCAGGAAATGACATGAGACTTGGAACAACTCACAGGAGGGGTTGTTTTCTTCGTTTTTAACTCTAACCTCACGGCCGGTAGGAGTCACCTTGGCTTCGTGGGGGTAAATACGGTAAGCCATGTGCTTTTGTCTGTACAATTGGTATGTCTAATTGAATCTATGTTTCACGGGCAGTGTGTAAGGATGCTACATATTTCAGTTTTTTTGAAAGTCGTGAAGAATGGTGTGTCCAGCATTGATGCAGTGGCTAAATAATTAATGCCCTGAAGAAATTGCCTACAGTTCACAAGGCAATGAAACATGTTGGCGTGTGGTTTGTGGTTATATAAGTAATAGCCACTCCCAGCTTTTTTTTTGGATTGTTTTAACAGCAGCTGTGAGTAGGAGATCTACTAGTTCTTGATCGTCACTGGATTCTAGGTCTGGGGCCATGAATGCGGTGGCAATTCCATCCAGACCTTGTTGTATTGTTCCCCCCACTACCGTGTTGATGAAGTTGTTGACTTTCCCCAAAAGAGCCTGACCTTGGGGCACTCATAGATGATGTGGGCTAGGTCCCCCTTTGCTTTATGGCAGTTCCAACATGTGTCATTCTCTGTGGCACCTACTGTGGCTAGAAGAACATTCTGTGTTGTAGCCAGTACTTTGTGTGCGCTAGTTGTGTTAACCAGGTAGGCTGCACGAAGGAATAGAAGAAAGGTCTCAATTACGTACAGTTTCCTATCTCTTTGCATTACACTGTTTGTTTTGTGTGTGTTGTCCACTGTTTTTTCCACTGCACTTTAATTGCACTTACATATTTATGTTGTTTGGACACCTTTCTTTAAAAGCTTGATGACTGCTGATGATGAGAACAGAGCTACACTGGTGAGTACCTACCAGGTTCCCCGTTGGTGGTTCGACCGTGAGGGGTCATCTTGCTTTCTCACATTTTTTCACAAGATACATTATTGTTTGTTGTCCATTAATCACGACTGACCTACAAGGGATGGAGGCTTTTTAAATTTGGCATGGTAACGGTGTACTCTCTACCCCATTAACTTCTAAGAAAGAGGAGATAGTTGTAAATGATTGCAACGTTTTGTACATTTGTCAAAGAAGTATAAAACACTGCCTAAGTGGACCAGGTCATTGCAGTTTGAATGAATAGCTCCAGTCTGCTAGCCATAATCTTATGGCTGTTCCTAAAATCTGTAAAACCAGGTGGTGAGATAGAGTCTTTTCGGAGGCTGCATCGAAACTCTGGAATTCCCTCCCATGCTCTATCACTAGCCTGCAGGCCCATGCAGCCTTTTGAAAAGCCTTGAAAATCTGGCTTTTCACCCTGTAACTAAAGGCAGTTTTTTTCTCTTTTGCTTTTATAACCTTCTTCTTGGTAACCTTATCTACTTCCGGGACTCTCTCTTCTTTAGTGCCTTGATGCCTTCGAATATTTGTTGCCCTTCTATACATTTTTGTCATTTCATTAGGGAAGGTGCATGAAATTTAAAAATTGGACATTTTAATGTTAAACATATCTTTACAGTGAATAACCCCTTAAAGCTATTTTTACTGTGCTAGGGTTGGCCTTTCCATAGGAAAGCATTGGGAGGTAGCAGTACGTTTAATAAATGTTATTGCTGCCAACAACTACAAAAAACATTTTGACACTTTTAAAAATATTTTTTACAAGTCCAATACAGTAGTGGAGGCAGATTTTGAATAAATATCTTGGGAAGATGCCTTTTGAAAAGACCTTTGCCTTGTGTCCCTAGAAGGTAAATCTGCATTTTATTCTTCCACCAGCCAGTAATTAGCATTACAATAGGTGTGAACGAGGTCAGAACAGGACAGGAATAAAAGGTCTAGGGTGTGGGGAGGTGGTGTTGTGCCCGTGACATGATAGCCTGTGGGCTGGATCCACAGCATTGATTAACTTCAAAGAGGCGTACTTTGTCCCACTACCCAGACCACCCTCCATCATTTTTTTAAAGATATATTTATTGGCATCTGGTTAATAAGCATAGTAGTACACCACTGTTTGGCGGCATTCTGTTTACCCATCTAATTACTTTGTAGGTCACACATCACATTCTCTATTACAGAGTAGAGCTAATATCTGCAATTACAAAGGATATTCCATACATTATTTTGAGGCTTTGTGTGGTGCTCCTATTTCTCCGTGTGTCTCGGAGCAGTATACTCCAGATTGAGTCTCCTATATATTCCATCTCCAGCTCAGGTGGGGAATGTCGTAATGCCATCTATGTATAGGGAACTAACATTAAAACCAAACATTGGAACTCAACTGATCCAGGAGAGGGATATGCATGGGTATCTGAAAGTTATATTTGGGGAAGGTTGCTAGTGTCAAGTTAATGGTGGGGATGTTTCTATCTGAGTCAGGTCTTACCTTACGAATGAAGTCTTATGTTTGTAGTGATGGGCACTTGTTTTTGGGGCGGGCTACATTCTCATTTTTTAAAAACAATTGTTATTAGAAAAAGAAAGAAAAAGTACAAGGCAATGATAAAACAATAGTGGGGTCCACAATACAATGACAATACAATGACATATTTTACAGTACAGATATAAATTGATGAGCACCATATTCTTCCAAAGATGGACCAGGATGGCAGTGTCTTGCCTGTTCAGTAGGCGTCAATTACTACGGGACAGAGGCGCACAAACAGCACATATATCAAGTGGTGTCTTGCAAATAGGTCGACACCATTATGTGTCAATGTATGGTCGCAGCATCAGTCACAGGCTCATCTAGCAATAAGCGTCTTACACGTTGCAGTTCAATTGAAGGGGATAAATATATATTACCCCTATACTTGTTCCACTTTCCCCACTTATGGTTCCATTTATAGGGGCACCCTCTATGTTTAAACATATCCTTTTTGGCAATCATTGCCCTATCCATATCAATAGCCCAATCTCGCAACCCTGGGGCCGTCCTCACCCCCCATTTCTGCGCAATGTTGTGTTTGGCGATGGCCCATCCCATTGAGGCCCATGTTTGCTCGATCTGCGAGAGGTCAGTGGCCTCCAACACATTGGGGAGGCACAGCTGGGGGGAGGACTTCAAGGTCTTGCCACAAGCCCTCTCCATTTATTTTGTAACCTTATCCCAGAATTGCCCCACCACTGGACAGGCCCATAGGATATGGAAGAAGGTGCCTGTCTGATTGCACTTTCGTAAGCATAAGGAATCGGGCCCCCTACCCAGCTAGAACAGAAGCTTTGCATCAAAATACCTGCGGTGATGGATTTTCAATTGAATTAAGCGCAGTCTCATAGGGATAGCCACTTCTCTAGGAGAAGCCAATACGTCGCGCCCGTCCTCATCATCCATGCTCCCCAGGTCCAACTCCCAACCCTGCGGTAGGCGTTGCATAGGATCGGGCAGATTGTTTAACAGTTTTTTATAAGTAAGGGATATAGCTTTTGTGGGCATAGGGTCAATAATCAATCTGTCCTCAAGTGGAGAGGGCTCAGGCAGTGGGAGATGCTTGGGCATGGCAGCTGAGACAGCATGGCTGATCTGAAGGTACCTGAAGGTCTTGGTGGGCGCCAATTGAGACCTGGCCTGTAGGTCGGCAAAAGTGGCCAATTTCCCCTTTACCCATATGTCCCCCACTGTTGAGATGCCTATCCTATCCCACCTGTCAAAGCCAGGCCATTTACTAAGCTGACTCAACATATCTGGTTCCCAGAGTGGCGTAGCTTTTGTAAGTTGATTGTGCCAGCCCCATTTCGTAGTGATTCCATGCCAGACCTCCACTGTGCACGCGGTGGCTCAGTGAGGCGAAGCTTACGGGGGTTCGTGTAGAGTGCTCTATTGTATCTCCCCGTCCCAAAAGCCAGTGGTCTGTGCAAAAGTTTGGATCGTCGTACTCCCCATGTACCCACATATTAATCGCAACAAGTTGTGACGCCTGGTAGTAGAGCCACATATCAGGCAATGCAAAACCGCCAACATACCAAGCCATGGTAAGTTTAGTCATGGCTATACACGGTGCCCGTCCCTCCCACATCAGTCCTCGCACTACGCTGTCAATACTGGCAAAATAGGTATCGGGATAATGTTGGGGGTATTTTGCAGTGCATACAGGAAGCGCGGTAGTACAAGCCCCAGAAGAGTCAGAGGGAGAAATCGCCAATATCTAGCGTCTGATTTCAGACGGTTCAGGGGCCCCAGCAGATTGAATTAATTGAATAAAGTCGGGTCCGGGGTAATGAATATGCCGAGGTACTTTAAGCCCTGAGATGCCACCGGTATGTTGTAGCCCCTGGGGCTAAGTGGCGGTTCCCCCCACAACACATATAACTGGGACTTGGCCCAATTAATCGTGTACCCTGAGTGGGCACCAAATATATGGAATACGAGGAGCACTTGATGCAGGGACTGTGAGGGCGAGGTCAAGTAGAGGAGGATGTCATCCGCAGAGAGCGAAATGCGATCTTCGTGATCCTCAGTCCACTTAAGCCCCCTTATCTCTGGGTCACCCCTGGTCCACACAGCCAGCGGCTCCAATACGAGAGCAAAGAGCAGGGGCAAAAGAGGGGTATCCCTGTCTCGTGCCCTGCGGCAATGGGAAACTACTGGAGACGTGGTTGTTGACAGTTACATGCGCAGTAGGTTGGTGTAAAGTAGCTGAATCCATCTAATGAAATTGAGTCCAAAGCCCATCCGAGCCAGAACTGCGAAGAGAAAATCTAATCGATGGTGTCAAATGCCATGATGGCGTCCAATAACAACAGGATTGCATCTTCCCTGATGGTGTCTAGTCTGCCAAGGACCACATTCAATCACCGCAGGTTCAAGGGCGTTTTCCTTCTGCATAAACCCGGATTGATCCGGATCCACCAGCCCAGTAATATGAGGGATGAGTCTGTTGGCCAATAATTTTGGTAGGATTTTCGCCTCCACGGAGAGGAGGAATATATGGTGATAGGATTTACAGCTATCCGCTGGCTTGCCTGGTTTGTGTATCACCACAATTGAGGCCGTCCTAACATCAGTTGAAAGGATACCAAGATCAAAGCTTTCGGTGTACATGCGCAGTAAGTGGGGAGAGAGCTTAGAAGCCATTGGTTTAAAGAGTTCAATTGGGAGCCCGTTAGGTCCCATAGCTTTACCTGATCGTACATTCTGAATAGCTTTTTGAATTTCAGTCTCTGTAATGTCACTCTCTAGGGAGTCACAATCCTGTGTTGATAGGCGAGTGACTTTGATAGAAGACAGGAGGTCCGCAGCCATAGGGGCCTGGAACGCCTCAGCATTAGTATAAACAGATGAGAAGTAAGAGGCAAATGTTTCGGCAATCTGCTGAGGGTCAGTGAGAATCGCACGTCAACCCCAGATATTGAGTGTACCAACCTAGATGCCCGCTCCCATTTTTCTAACCAGGCCAGGAGTTTACCCGTACGCTCACCATGCTCGAAGATCTTCTGACGGATAGCAAAATAGCGCGTCTTGGCAGCTTCCGTCAGTAGCTGCTGGTAGTCCAGACGCACCATATTGAGTGCGTGCTGCGCGTCTGAATCAGGAGCACATGCAAGGGCTTTTTCCTTTACCAGGATTTCCTCTTCCAACTCCACTACTCATTTAGAAAGCTCCCTCCTATGCCCCACCATCAATGATAAGGTTCGACTCTTAATGACAGCGCCAAACGCCCCCCACAATACACATGCGAAAGTGACCAAACCCACGTTTTCTGTGAAATAGTAGTGAGTGTCTTTAAGCAGTGTTTTCCTAATGTGGGGTACTTTAAGTGCCCAAGGATTGATAGAGAGGGTAGTACAGCGCCTGGTCGGCCCCAAGGTTAAAGTTGTGAGAATGGGGGAATGATCACTGATTCCCCATGCAAGGCACGTGAGTGAACATGTGGTCAAAGCGGGATTGACTGTTGTGGGCCCCTGAATGAAAAGTGAATTGTATGGTGGTCGGGTTAAGCCATCTCCAGATATCCACCAAGCCCATGGTGGATGAGAACTCATTCAGTTGGGATCCCTGGAGGGGGTCCCTGCGTGGTGGAAGGCGATCCCGAACGCCATCAAATGTCAAGTTGAAATCACCTCCCAGCACTAGTACACCTAATGGCAAGTCAAGTATGAGCGCAGCTATGTCTTGCAAAGCGGGACGCTGTAAACTAGATGGATATGACGTTGGGAATCTGTCCCTCCCTGGTGCCAGACAATGCTACATATCTACCCTGTGCATCTGTCCAAGTCTTGTGGATCTTATATGGACAGCCCCTGCTTAGGGGTACTTCCGCCCCACGTACCCGAGGTAAACCCCGAGTGGGCGACCAGTCGGTATCCCCACCTATTCAGTGCCCCACAAGAGTTCCCAACCAAGTGCGTCTCCTGGAGTAGGACGATATTCAGCGCCTGTCGCTTCAGGTATTGCAGTACTATTCCCCGCTTAATCTTGTCGCCTAGGCCATTGACATTCCTCATCAGGAGTTTAAGGCTCGAGTGAGAAGCCATAGGGGTGATGTCTTTGGATGAAAAAAAGTCTGAAATCAGAGGTTGAGGTCAGAATTGCGGCCCCTGGCCAGCAGAAGCATGGGAGCCTGAAATTTGGCAATAAGGCAGATCGGGGTCCAGTCGCATCAACGAGTGGATACCTGTACTGATCTCCAGGTACCCCCAGCACTCCCCATTGTGATGCCTTTGCATTTTGGCGGGGAGCGTTATATACCACAGTGAGAGTGAATAGGTGCGTAGGACAATTGGACCCACTGAAGAAAAGGAAAACAAAGAGTAGCATTGAACAAGTACAGTAAACAGAACACCAAAGACAACCAAGCCCCCTCTCCCCGAAACTCAACACCCTCCCTCCACCCTGCCTCCCTGCACAACGGGTACAAAACCACCCCCAACTTGCAGAGTGCCTGTCGCCTTCCATCAACAGTGTCGGGTACAGGAACCACCCCACTCCCTAGGGCAATGGTTCATGAGAACAGGAACAGCCCCAGCCAGCAAACCCATAACCTGGTATATGAAGACCACAAATAACTTGTTGCAATAGTGAAGCGATAACATTATCTAAAACACTAAGAACCAAGAACAAGACGGAATTTGATCAATATGAGCCCTGATCTGTTCGACCCCATGTAAGAGGTGAGGCACCCTAAATATGGAGCCACCACCAGATGCATGCTCAGGAGTCAATGCCTAGGGGACAGTCACTTAAACTTGCAGATCATCAACTTTCAACCCTTCGGGCTCTGTGCCACCAAGTCGCTGTCGGATGGGAACGTACTCAGTCACTCCGTCCCTGATGCAGTGCCAGTGGGGGAGTCACAGAGCTGACCTGGTCTGTTTTCGCCTCTCTCCCTTTGGAAGCGATGTGCAACTTTGCGAGAAACATCATTGCGTATTTAATATCTTGGTTACGCAGTGTGCGCTTCACCTCCAGGAAGTATGATGCGGTTTCTGTACCTTCTGTGTAATGTCAGGAAAGAGTGTGATTCTGCTATTAATGAAAGTGATTGGTGGGGCCGCCCTTGCTGTCTGCAGGATAGTGTCCCTGTCACGAAAATGAAATACTCGTGCTAACAGAGGCCTGGGCGGTGCACCAGGTTTGGGGCGACCACCCGGCACACAATGTGCTCTTTCAATAGAGAAGTACTAGATAGGCCCTTAGGCTGAAGGTGTTGCAAGATCAGCCCCTCGACAACGAGGTCTACGGCCTGCATCTCGGTCTGCTCCGGAACACCCAAAATGCAAATGTTGCTGCCTCGCAATCGGCCTTCATTGTTGTCAAGTTGCCATTCTAGTGCCTCTTGGTGTTTCAGGAGGTCAGTGTCAGCTGGGAGGCCCTTGGTTGTGCCCTCGACCTCTGTAATGCGCTCCGCCATCTTGCGCATATCAGCCCAGATCAAGGAGACCTCTGTAGCAAGGAGGTGCGCACAGCTGTTGTTGCAGTGAGGATATCCTGCAATGTAGGATCTGGTGGAGTCCCCCAGGCCTTAGGGGTAGATTATTGCTCCTCCTGGCCCTTCTGCCAGGCGTATTTCTCCAACTTCGCCTGATGTGAGGTCTGGCCACTGCAGCCGCTCGCCATGATGAGGTCGCTGTGTGTAACCCTGAGTATCGGGGGCCTGGACGAACCAGCTACTCACCGCCGCCTGCACGAGTGAGGAAAAGAGGTCCTCCCCCCCTCGCCGGCCTGTCGGGTTTTGCTGGGTAAGTCCAGACCAAGTGGCACGTCGATGCTGGAAAGTGAGCACCACCAAGAGGAGGGGGAGCTTTGGAGGGGAGGCGCCAGCAATGTGGAGGGGCTGCAGCCAATGAAGCAAGACGATGGATGAGTCTTCCCCCTGATGTGAAGAGGGTTTGCGACTTGGCGCTAGGAGATTGCGCCAATCAGCCCCCCCCTTTGGTCAAAGAGTCTCCCCCCACACCGGTAAGTTCAGAGCCCAACAATCATATAAAGCCTCGCTCCCCCTGCCTCGCGAGTAACAAATCAGTTCATGCGCTGATGTGGGAGACACGTGTGAATACAAGGCTATGTGCCGTGGAGGCTGTGGGGCCGAAGAACTCACCAGGGAGGCCGCCGGAGACAATCTGAGGCAGTGCGGCTCCTTCGGTGTAAAGATGGGCCTAATAAACTTTCTGCAGCCGCGGCGTCCATTAGCATAGAGTGGCAGGGGACAGACGCTCGGTTCCGTGCCCCACACAGCCGCCACTCAGAGTAGGGCTGATAGCTGCGCCAGACCACCGCCAATCGGGCCAAATCTCCGTCCGTGTGGCGGACACTTCTAAGGGACCAGGCGAGTCCACTTCCCGCTGATGTGACACGGGGCACATCAAACTTTCAGGATAGATGAAGAGAGTGGTGCGACGGATCTAAGCTACAGTGCGGCCATTACCCTCGACGGTTAGCCACGCCTTCTGATCCTCGCCATTTTTAGCTAAGCGGTGCAGTCTAGTTTGCTGTGTCCTCGCTACTATCCCCTTCGCTGCTTGTCTGACTCTGGTGTTCCCAGGCAGCTAATATGTCCTTCTATTGTTCGGCTATGGGGTGTTGTCTCAGTCTCTTTGCTTCCTCCCTGCTTAGTGATGTACTCTCTACCCCAGCCCTCTAATTACATCACGGTGCCAGAGACCACCCTCCATCATAGTGGGACTCTTGTTGACATCTCCATAAAAGAAAGATCCTGCTGGACTGACATGACCAGCTGGGGTTTTCGATACAAAATTTAGGGCATACTTCAATGGATGGAAAAATAATGCCAAAGCAATTTGTGTGTCTCCACCATGATGTTGCTGAAAGCTCAGCTTTTTTGTACCAGACTTCTATCTCTGAGTTTTTTGTGGTCTAGAAACTGCCTAAATCTGGATTTTAGTGTTCGAAGTGGGAGGGCATGAGGATTACAATAGTAGACTTCCCACCCACCCACCCCACCATCCCTTAAAGCCTAAGTTTAGTGTGGTTGAAGACATTGACCATCTTGAAAAGGCCCAAAGTTGGTAGGGTTACCCCATTGGTTAGGGCATCCCCAGGGATCATTCCCAGCCACTAGCTTATGCCTGAGTTAAATGTGGCATCTCAGGTAACCCACTTCAGAGCACTTCTGGACCTGTGGAAGGTCAGAAGAAGACTGAACCTGCGGTCTGAGACCTGAGAAAAGCCTAGACAACTGGACCTACTTTCCATTTTGCACATAGGACATAGAAGTGGACTACAAGGGTTATAAGGCTGACTTCCTGTTAAAGCTACAGAAAAAAAACAAGGTACAAGAGGCTTTTCCTGCAATGCCCAGGTGACCAGTGACAACTGGGCCTGGACTGGATCCTCCTGTTGGCAACTGCCTAAAGCCATGTGAGTCTCTAAGTGCCTTCCCTAAAGTCCCAGCATCTTAGGCTTCTTTGGCGTATTGAACTTAAAGGACAAAAGTCAAAAGATAACATTTTTGACCAGTGCGCACCTGATTAGTGCATCCGAACTTGGCTCTATTGCAGTCAGCGTCAAACTGCGTTTAGGTCCTTTCTACCATGATTATTGCCACTTTGTACTTCTTGGCGCTATTTCTACTTAAAAATGCAAAAATTCATTTATCTACGGTTCGCCTTTTGGATTTTTGTCATTTTCATGCCATTTTGTTTATTATATTTTAGGCTATTTTTTTAAGTTTGGGACATATTGGTTTGCATTTCGACTTTATTACTATTTTAGTTCTGCATAAATACTTAACACATTGCCTCTAAGTTAAGATTGTCTGCTCTGTGCTATAAATACCAAAGTGCTGAGCTCAGGTTAATTTAGTGACTTTAAGGGTCCACCCGGCAATGATTGTGATTATTACTTGAGATGGGCACTTACCCCCCTAAAAAATAAACCCAATTGCCTATGGTAACTAAACAAAGTTAACATTAAAACAAAGGACCTATGTGTAACATTCCCCTGATGTATGTGGAAGATAGAACATAAGCAAACCTGACCAACTCAAGAATAAGGTATTTACCCTGAATAACATTATTTTTAATAAATTGTCTTCTTTCTACTTTATCATCTTAGATTTTCACCGCGCATTAGAATGAAGTATACACAATTTTCAGCAGTGCCCCTAACTGGCACCATGTGACACTTGATAAGTCAAGGACACAGATTTGTTGACTTCACTGCCATAAGTGACATGATGTTTAAATATACCCCAATCGTTTCAGTTCATTTTACCAACTCTAGTGAGAGAAGACCACAACAAGTGGAGGAAGCCATGGTGTAAAAAGGAAAACAAGATGCAGCAGCACACCTAATTCAAGAAGACTTCAGGTGGTATAACAAGACTGAATTTGCAAAAAGACCAACTATCCTTCAGATTGAATACCGCCATAGGTAAGTAATTCTACATGTAGTGTCTTCCTCAAGAATCTCATGTCAGAAAACCTCTATTAGCAGCAACCATAAAAGAGGATGATCTGAGGACTAAACCACATCATCACTAATACTAGAAGCCGTCGAAGACCAGCTCTTCTAAATTGCATCAGCCCTTGAATCAACATAAAAAACGTGATATTTTGTGATGGTATAGAGAGAAGATCAAATGGACATCTTACAGATGTGCAAATTGTATCTCTCCTAAAGAATGCAGACATAGCTGTTCTCAGTAGAGTAATCTCGGATAACTTTGAGCAGAACCTTTTTTGCAAATTTCTAACACAATTTACTGCAGGGCACCATCCATCTATAAACAGTTTGCTTTGTCATCACTTTCCCCTTTAGGATCTAGGAAAGTCAATAAAAAGATAGTCATGTATTACTGCTTTGATCTTTACATATAGAAACTCAGAGCCCTCTGAAAAATTAATGCGGCTGAGGTTTCTTCTATTTTATAAGAAAAAATAAGCAGTCTTAACTTTCAAAAAAAATTGAAACTCAGGAACATACTTTTCATCGAAAGGTAGGGATAAACACTACTCTTCTTGCTTAGCTAATGACCATGAGAACAAACACCTTTTAAAATTAAAACTTTAAGTTTGTATTAAGACTCTCAAACAATACTCCTATGAATACCACACCGGGTCCCATTCAACAGAAATGAGAACGTTATAGAAAAAAGTAATTTTCCAGTAATTTAAAATGTGTATAACAACTGAAAGTTAAAAAATATAATTTCTCCTGGGTATGCAAAAAAGTCTGTGAAAATTCCTTTTTAGAGGTGCCTTCTTAACCAAGGAAAGGGTGCATTCCAAAACTGTGGACAAACTTGTTGGAAGTGCATCATGTCCTTCTTGCATACATTAGTGAGTGAGACTTCCACAACACTTCAATAAGTAGAATTGGCATCTAGCCAGTAACACTTTGTCCAACATATTTACTGGCAACAAGTCAAGTGTCAGAGTTGCGTTCGTATTGCAGTCTTCAAGCTACCAAATAAACAGTCCTTTGGACCGTAGGCATATGAGATACCATGGAGGGTAACAACATCATTCAAGAAAGTCCATATCTTCTGATTTTCTGGAATACCTTCTGAATCAATGGGACTAGACAGAACACATAATGCAGGTCAAAGTTCTAGCTTGTCAAAGTATATGTCCTTGAGGTATGCTTACATATCACCAGAGAAGCCAGATCCCTGTATCCATGCCTGTTGGTGAAAGATTACCCATACTATCATTAAGAATCTTGGAGAAAGGTCCGTTCATTTAATCTGGAAAGTGTGAAGCATCCAGGTTGGCCATATCCCACAGAGTATGAGAAAACCTGGAGTGCATGCCCGAGGCCACAATAGCTTTCAATACTAACGTGATGGATGAAAATAAATATCTGCCCAAATGTTTGATCATTTTGCATGCTCTATCAAGACGCTGTAAAGGGAAAGCATTCAGCTTTATCTTGGCTGGAGAAGACTACACCACCAAGCCTCAGAGGTAGAATGGGCAACCAAGAACCCAGAGTCCATATGCAGTTTTGGTTTCTTGAGGCCTGTCTCTGGAGTTGTTTGAGTCAAATGAAATTGCAATGATTCCCCATCCAATATAATTAAAGTAGAGGACTGCAAGAGTCAAACTACTGACATGGTCATTTCAGGACAGGGTTTGGTTGTGATGCTGTCATAATCATAGTAGATCCTAAGAGCATCGCAGCAGTCACTGGAAATCTTGGAAATATTTGAAACTCAGGGGTGCAGATGGTCTTAGTCTGCCCTATGCTTTAAATCTTGGCTAAAGAAGCCTGCACCATTAAACCTACGGAGGTGTAGTGGCCATTTAAGAATCAAGAGTCTGAGGGGTGCTTGTCAGGGCTTCCTTGTAGTTTGACCTCTAGAACGATTTTCTTTCTAAGATGACATGATAGAATCTAGTAGTGCTTAATTAAAGGCTCGCCTGATTGTGCTAAATGGGCCAATAGCTATCTTAGAAATTAGGATTTCGCCACAGATGGTAATAGAAGATCTAATAATTTGGCAGTCTTGCAAATTACTCCCACAAGTAGTTGCATTTTGTCAGAAATTCTCCTCCAGGTGATGTACCAAGCTTCTGTCATTCCGAAGGTCTATGAGGAATCTGCTACCAGCCCCCATAGAAAAGAAGCAAAATGCCAGCTTTCGAATCATCATCGAACATATGGTAAGTCTCTCAGAATGCTTGCTCTTTCAAATTTGAGCCAAATGTTTTAAACATGGTACATTTATGGGTTCTGGAGGCTTCTTAGCCGTAATTTCATCATCTAAATGTATTCCTTCCGTTTTTTTTCTGTAGCCAATTTCAGAATATGATTGCCATTAGAATCAAGAGGAGGCAGCGGCACCACAGTCCACACCTCACAGGATTCTGATGACTTATGAATGACTATGAGCTGGGCGCAACTGTAAATATCCAGCAATCAATATTAAGCAAGCCGGAGGGCTGCTGCAGAATGAAATCACTGATGTGGCCACTGAGTCTTCTCCACCTTAACAGCATCTCCAGACCGCATGCTTGCGGTCGCTGGAACATTTGCAGATATTTGGAGCATTGTAGTACAGAAAGTCCCGTTCTGCAGCATGCTCAGTCAAAGAATGAAAGCTTGACTCCAAAGCTGATCAAAGGATAACCTTTTTTTAAGAACAAGAATTGGTTTGAAAGAGAAATCTGACATTTTCAAGGCTGTTCTAGAAAGGTGCAGATGTCATTTGTCAGAATCGGACAAAAGGTGAAATAAGAAGACAGAACTGTGCTTTTATGTGTCTTATAATTGAAGAACGGTGGAAAGGACCTTTTCATACTGGGTTAGGCATCCTCAGGTGGCACGGTGTGATACCAAATACAGCTGCCCCTTTCCCTCTTTGAGGGGTTAGGTCTCTTTCAAGGAACATATTAGCAAGCCTCTGTGTTATCAGCAGGCCCGGACACCAAAGCTACGTCTCATGATTGTCTTACAGGCTCCACAGGAAATAAATCCTGAGACATTTAGAGGCGACATTACTGTGGCTAGAAAAAAGTAGTCACTGCTTCAAAAATTTGAAAAATACTGAGCAAAAATGGGCAGAAAGCTCTAGACTGTGGAGCAAAGAGGGCACTTTTATGGAGTTGTCCCGTCACTTGAAGCACTGAAATCGGTAACTTCATGGTTGAGGGCAGTTTCGGTGCTATGGTTGCTGCGGAACCCGGACTGGGACGGGTCCAGGATGCTGTTTTCCTCGAGGTAGCGGGTCAGTTGTTTGTTGACGGCTTTCTTGATGACTTTCGCCGGGAGCAGGGAGATGGGTCAGTAGTTTTTGAGGTCCTTGGGGTCTGCCTTGGGTTTCTTTAGTTAGGCACTGATCTCAGCGTGCTTTCAGCTTTCCGGGAAGGTTTCTGTCTCGAAGGAGATGTTGATTGCTTTCCGGAGATGGGGTGCGATGGCTGTGCTGGCTTTGTTGTAGATGTGGTGTGGGCAAGGGTCTAACATTGATCGGTAGTGGATGGTGTTCATGATCTTGCTGGTGTCCTAGTCGTTGATGCACGTCCAGGAGAGCAGGCTGTTGGTGCGGGTGGTGATCGTGGGGGTGGTAAGTGTTAGCGTTAAGGTGGTGTTAGGATGGGGGTGCTTAGTGTGGTGGTGCTTAGGGTGGTTCTGTTTAAGGTGGTTGTTTGCGTAGTGTTAGCATGGTGGTTTGGGGTGGTGGTTAAGGTGGGAAGGCTAGGGTAGTGGTGATGGTGTGGGTGCTGGTGGTTAGCGTTTGGGTGCTGGTAGTTAGGGTGAGGGGAGTGAAAGTGGTGGTTACAGTGGTTATTTTGGTGGTGTTATGGTGGTGATGGGGTTATTTTGGGTGTTGGCTGTGAGCAGATTGAGGTGGTGGCGGTTAAGGTAGGTGGTTGTGATTAGTAGGGTGGCAGTTGTAGTGAAGGTAGGGCGGTGGTAATGGTAGTGGGTAGGGTGGTGGTGGTGGTGTGATGGTGGTTAAGGTTGGATGGTGGTGATTAAGGGGTGGTGGTGGTTAGGCTAGGGTAGGGCGGCGGTGGTTACGGTAGGTGGTGTTAGGGTGGTAGTGGTGAAGGTGGCGGTAGAGTGATGGTGGTAGGGTAGTGAAAAAGGTGGTATTTAAAGTAGGTGCTTAAGGTGGCGATTAGGGTGGGGTGGTGGTGGGTAGGGTGGTGGTGCTCAGGGTAGTGTAGGGTGATAGTGGTTAGGGTGGTTGGTAGGTTGATGGTTGTGGTCAGGGTGATGTAGTTAGTGTGGTAGTGGTTAAGGTGGTAGTGTAGGGGTGCTAGGGGATGATGGTGCAGGGCACAGGTGTTAGGATACGGGGTGGTGGCAGTTAGAGTCAGTAGTTAGGGTATTGGAGCTTGTGGGGGTGGTTGTGGTATTTAGGGTAGGGTGGTGGTGGTTAGTAGGATGTTGGGTAAGGTAGGGTGGTAGTGGTTAGGGTATTAGGTAGGGTGATGATGGGAGGAGGTGGAAGTGGCAGGATGGGGTTAGGTTGGTCGTGGTTAGGGTAGTGGTGGTTGTGGATAGGGTGGAGGTGGTTAGAGTGGTAGTGGTTAAGGTGATAGGGTAGTGGTAGTAGGGGAGGATGGCGGAAAGGCAGTGGTGTTAGGATAAGAGTGGTGGTGGCAGTGGTATAGGTGGCAGTGGTATAGGTGGTGGGGGTAGGGTTGTGGTGGTTAGGATGGTGGTAGTTAGGGTAGTGGTGAATGTGGTGGTGAGGGTGGTGGTGCTATAGTGGTAGGGATGGTGGTTAGGGTAAGGGTGGTGATTAGAGTAAGGGTGGTGATTAGAGTAGGGGTGGTGATTAGGGTGGTGGCTGTGGTAAGGGTGGGTTGGTGGTTAGGGTAGGGTGGTGATTAGTAGGATGGTGGGTAGGGTAGGGTTGTGGTGGTGATGGTAGGGTTTCCTTTAAGGAAAACAGGCATTTAAAAAATATATTTTTTAAAGATGACTTCATGTAAAAACAAATACATAACATAACATAACGTATATTTGTAAAGCGCACGTTCACCACTACGGGTACCTTGGCACTGAATAACAGATGTTTGTTGTTACCCAACTCAATGATACTCATTTTATTGCCCTCAGGTGGATGAAAGGCTGAGTGGACCCGCCGGGATTTGAACCTGTGACCATGGGGTCGAACACAGGTCCCTGCAGTAGACGCATTAGTCCACTGAGCCACCAGACCCGGCTAATACATACATGGTGGTCTTCTAATAAAGCAAGCTATAATTCCTGTGATGGCAGCGAATTGTATGTAATATGTGACCTACCTCATTAGTGTTCATGAGATAGATCGAATTACGACCCACTGAGATTCAGTATTTTCTGAACTGACATATTAGTAGATAGGTTGGTTTGCAAAATATCACAGAATTCACAAAAAGTGAGTGCGCAAATTGCGACCACTTTTTGTGGACCCTATGTTGATAGTTCAACTGGCCCTAGATCAACTGACTTTTGAGTTGAAACAATCAGAAAATGGGTTAACTCTGCCACTGGCAAGCATGACAAAGTCACTTGAACATTTCCAAGGCTGATCAGCCATAAGGACCTCACTGGCAGTCTCCAACAGTACTTAGATGAGAGGGCTGGAGTAGCAAAGGTAGATTTAAACAGGAATCATACAAACAGTAGCTTGAGTACGACTCTCTACTATAAAGCTTTAGGGTTCTGAATGGCTGTTGATGCTCATGCCAATATCTACCATAAACTACAAGTTAACACAATTACCTACAAATAAGATAACCTAAATGGATAAAATGCCATTCACTTTTTTAAAAACATGGTGGCAAATTGGCAGCAGTGTTTCAATTTCAAGCGTGGCTAAGCGAGCTCAGACTCAAATCAACAAAAAGAATTGGCAAACCACTAGAGCCTCAAGTCAATTTCAATTGCGGTTTGGCCTTCCTGGCAGAAACGGATTTAGAACTTACAAGGTCTGCCAATTGTTTGCTGAAATCAGTATTACTTTCACAAAGCAAATCAATTCTCTCCCGTCATCGTAAAATGTATTCCTGAAGTGGAAACCAGCGTTGCCCAAGAAATCACACATGCAGCTCATGAGGGAGTTGCAAATACTACTACATGTATTAATTACATAGCAGTGCTTTCCCAAAGAGCAAGGAAATCACACACGGATTGGAGTGCAGTAATTGCCAAGAGAATTAAGCATAGTTGGTAGTGGAGCATCCATCCAGTACTAAAGGCTTCTGTATGAGCTGCCAGGTATCTAGTGCAGGGATACCAGAGGGAGATTTGGGGATAGAGAATTTTCCAAATCCTTCCAGTATCCCTACATGGAATAACATGCATTGCTACTTATTCCCATTGGAATGGAGAATAATTTGAGGACCTGGGTGTAATGACCCCCTCCTTTTTAGATCTTGCTTGAGAGAGAGAATTTGATGTTGCTTGTTGGGTCTCTCCTGAGACAGCATCATGCACTGTCGCTTGCGAGACATTTTGTTTACTTACATGGGGCTTAGAACCTGCCCAGTAATTACCACAGGTTGGCTTCATCATTCACTCTCATTTGCTTGCTCCTCTTTGGTCAGTGAGTAATGGCTTCACTTCCTTTTCTTGTGTTTATTCCTCCACTGGAGCATGGCCCCAGTACTGCTTCCCTGCCCAGTGTCCTTCCACTGCTCACGCTTTTATAGCATAAGAGTGCATTTGTTTCCACTGTCCGTCATGTTGCTTGCTCCTGCTGGCCGCGTCACAGCATTTGGTTTCCCCTTTCTTTTGTTTTGGGACTTCAGCACTGGCAAAGCCAACAGGTCTCTCCTGTGTGAGAGTTAAAGTCTTTGTCTAAGCAGGAAGATGCAACTGAAACTTTGTTACATTCTTATAGAATGGAGTGCTGCATAGACCCTATTGATACACACATGGCATGGAGTGAGACACCTTCAAGAAGGTATTCTTAGCCTTGGAAAAATATTCAGTACGGTGTGAAGTGCAGTTTCGCCGCATGGAGTTTTACATATAAAGAAGTGAAATATTCCAAAGATGTTTTACAAAACGTCCAGCACCTTCTAAGAGTCAGACACACAGAGTTGAATGTAATTTTGATCAGAGCATTGCAAAAAGTGTGGGAGTTTAGCATTCCCCATACAGTTACACATAGGCAGGCCTGCAGCCTTCTACCACGTAGTTGTACACAGTGCGAAGTGCGACATTACCACAGGCAGCTACACACAGGATGAGATGTAGTATCAACTGGAGAGGTTAAACAGTGTGGAGTATAGTATCTCCTTCCAGCGAGTTTTACTTAAATAATTTTGTTTGAGTATAATTTTCTCTAAGCAGAAAGATTCAACTGAAACATGTAAAAACACTTCACCTAACAAGTGCACCATATACCATTCATACAGGACTACTATTTTTAGACAATACCATATCTTGGTGGATTACACAATAATAGTTCTGTCTATTCCGAAACATAAAAAGATTTTTTCAAAACTACGTACACTGGGCATTATCTAAGAAACAGAAGAGACTATTTAATCAATAATTGCATTATCAAGACTTTATAATCAGAACATTATTGAAAGTGGCTTAACAACAAACAGGAACCTTTCCTTATCTACAGTGAGGCAATTATAGTATTGTCCTAAATGCTCCACATAGAATACATCCACAAACCGGCCAACAGATCATGTTGACACACTTTGCAATCTGCACAAAGGAGCAGGTAGCTCATGCTACTAAATGTGTACGTGCAGAGCTATATGTGGGTCAAACCTCCCAAAAACTATGAATGGAAAATATAAACAAAAAGCTTGATATTAGGATTTTAAAAAATGCACAGTCAAGCGCAGCTCATTATTTTCATGAATATAATCACCAGATACATGAAACTGTACATATCACAGAAAGGTGTGGGTCAAAAACGGGACTACACCAAAGAAAAGCATGGTGAATTGAATGTGTTGATACAGAAGACCCAAAATCTCAAATCTTTGAGTTGTAGAAAATATATACTCTGCAAGCCGTGAGCTAAAGCAAATGATGAGCTGTATGAGGTATTATGTTGAAAATGAAAGAACAGACGAATAGTGCGGCATACCGGTGCGTGGCTAGCCGATTTATAACAAGAGACACTACTATGCCTCATGATTATACTAAGAGACTTCTTTTTGTGTTCAAAAGAACTTCAAATGGGAAGAAAATATGAACTGGAAGAGAAAGTTATTTTACATTATGTACGAAATTATTTAATAAATAAGCACAGGTAGGATATTTTTAAGAATCAGGATGCACTTGTTTGGATGAGAAAGGCCCACACATGCTTGGAATTGGAAGAGCGTACTCTGATGCCTCAAGTTCACCATAGCAAGCTACAGATGTTTTAACCAACACCTCAGCAAGTGTGAAACGTGTGTTGGAGGACATTGTGACACAGATTGAAAACCCAGCAAGGCTTTGTGGTGTTGAAGGGCACACAAGTACACCCGGTTTACAAAGTCTGGCTACTGTCAGCTCAAAGTGCTGTAGAGCACTGACAGTGGTGGCTCAGATACCTTTTACAGTGAAAAAGCAGGTCTTGATACTTACTGTGCCACGTAGAAACCCCTTCCAACGTCTCCCACCTTTTTGTAAATTGGTCTGCAGTCCCCATATAACCAGGTACTTTGACCATCCATGTGGTATGTGGATGTTGCATATGTGCAACTTGTACATGTATAGAGGATGCATGTGGGGAGAACATGTGATACACCTGGTCAAAGCCACATCCTAATCCATTTTCTAATTGTTATAGCTGAGGTGTACCAAAGATGAAGAGTTGGCGAGAGCCCAGGCAGTAGATGAGGATTGCAGGGCTCTTCCAGTACATTTAAGGGATGCCTTGTAGTATGTCAGACTTTTGGGGTGTAGGATAGGACCTAGAGGGTCCCTTTGAAGCTCAGGAGTTTCACCCGCGGCCTTCCTTGGCCTCTTACAGATTAAGAGGTAGTTTAGTGGGACACCCTCCCTTGCATTTGCACCCTTGTTTTAGATTTATCTTGCGACAAAGATTTTAGATAAGCCAGTCTGAGGTGAATAAGCAAACGTGGGATAAATGTCTAGAACCAGTCTGTCATTTGCCATCACCCTTTTAGCTTTTCAATGCTTATTTTGTATTTTTTTCTACAAAAGTTTATTCTTGTGAAAACTGCTGGGCCCCCAGTCTATAAAAAATATTGGCCAAACGCAAAAAATGTTTTGTCTCTCAAAACTCACACAATGAGACAGTACTGCATGGTACTAAAGCGAACTACGTTGTGTGTGGATGTGTACTTTTTGAAAAGACAGAATACCATCACTCGGCGTGTGGTTAGTATGCTGCCACATAGCCTGTTTTATAGTTATTTGAAAGTCGCCCAATGCCAGCCTTTACTCTTTATATCAGTACATACTTTAAACAATAAATGTAAGAAGAAATCACTTTAAAATGCATTCTACAGCTGCCATAATGGTCTCTGACTGAGGATTAAAGTGAACAAAGACAGAAAGGCCATGTTAAAAAGGAGACAATTTCATGAAAAAGACCTACCTACAAATTAGGTCGAGCCTTTGCAGAGTGATAAAATGTGAACAGATGGCCGGTATTTTTTTGTGGGAAAGGAAGCAACCCCAGAAGCTAGCCAGTGGTTAAAAAGGTCTGACCAACTGCCCCATGCTTTAGTGGGAAGAAGAAAAGGGATTACACGATAACAGATCAACGGATAAAGAGAGCAGGCTGGAAACCCCGAAGGCCAGACCTAAAAAAATACCCAAGACCCACTGTAGTATGCAAATGACCAAATGTCAACACTCGTGAAGTATTTCTAAAAAGTCACTTTTAAGTCCACATTTCCCGCTGCCACACACAGGCCGGACGTGGACGGATACACACTGGGCTGCCTGAAGGTCTCGGCGACGCGGCCAAGAGAATCATTCTCACCCCTTAACAAATACTTGGGCTATTTGGCGGTTAATAAAAGGTCACGTAAACATTAGTTTTAGGAGGGATGAAATGGTCTCAATGTACGGCAAACAAATTCATGCAAAATTTATAGCTGTTTAAAATGCACCACATACAAGCTTGCGAGCTACGTGTGAAAGCCTCAGCCAGGATATCCGTTCGGCTCCACACGCCAGCAGTCCTCGTTCTGACCCTACATTCCTTTTACTGCTCCCAATTTTACCGCGCCGTCATTAGGACTTGCAGCAAGGCATATTTCGCTCTTTTTGAGTCTGCAGGGGTGAACGCTTTTTGTTGTTACCTTGTAAGATGTTTTGAAATGAGCGCTACTCGGAGTAGCAAGAGCAGGATTCAGCAGATGACTAATGGCAGACTGCAATACTCCAGACAACGGAGAGCACCTCACAGCTGCGAGCAGCAGACGACTCAAATAGCAGGGCCTGGTGAACCTGGGTTTTTAAGAGTGCCCACTAGTAGGATGACTTCAATTGCTCCCTCCTCGAAGGGGAAGAAGACTACAACGGCATCAACCACCACCTCCAGGGGCAGGCAGAGCAGGATGACTTCCAATACACCTTCTTTGAAGGGGAAGAAAACTTCAACAGCTTCCTTACTCACTCTGGCCAAGGCAGAGTAGGAGGACTTCCAGTACTCTCTCCTGGGCATGAAAGACTAGGGTGGATTCAACAACTTCCTTTTGTACTGGAAAGAGATATAGGACTTACACACCTTCCTCAAGTCCTCTCGGTGGAGCTAGAAGACAGTTTCCACTCCTCTCCGCTGACAGTGACAAAACCGAATAGTTCCCACTGTTCTTTGCTGTGGTGGCAAAGTAGAATGGATTTACCTGTAACCCATGGGCAAGGGAAAATACATGGGCTTCCACTACGTCATCCTGGTGTGGTGGAGAGCACAAGGACCTCTACTATGCTCTTCTGGAGTCCGGGAGAAGACAATACCTAAAATGTCTTTCACAGTAGTGAACATAGGATGGCTTCCACTAGTCTCTCAAGGATGGAGAAGAGTAGGAGGAATCCTTCGATTCTCTATTAGATGGGAGAGAGTAGGGTTGTTTACGCTACACTCTTAAATTTAGAACCACACCATCACTCCACTATGCATGCTTGGGGTGTATCTACACATTCTCCTGGCACCTACTCCCCTAATGCACAGGTTGATCAGGAACATCAGGTATTACAAGAATGTCAAGAGGACCCACTTCTTCTAGTTAGTAGGTATTCATCTAATACCGACAAAATCCCAAAGCACCCCCATTTCTAAATCTCTTATCTCATGTGTGTACGACCCTGGCCTGTTGACCAGGTCTCTATCTCTTTCACAGAGCTCTTTCTCCAATAATGCATCTGGCAGTGTTGCCCTGTCTCTCTGTTCCTTGCTCCTGAGATCTGCGGCGAGCATCTAGCCTACAATGTACACTGGCCTGGTCAATATTTGCTTTCATTGTCTCAATAATTTCAGACTCAATCAGCACTTCAGACATTGAGATTTTCACAGTGATCAGGCTTCATCTACTCAAACATTCTGCTTTCCAAATTTAGGAAGAGTGGGAAGCTGATGTTCTCAAGCATAGCTCTCAGCAACTGGAATTTGTCAGAGTGTATCCTTGAGAAAAATCAATGTCTGATGTTTTGGCTTTGGAAATTGTGAAATGAGAAAACCTATACAAATGAGATAGCAACCAGTCAGACTTTCCACTTCTTTGCTACGATGTTGTGTTCCAAAGGCTAAAGACTCATTCTACTAAAATTAAAGCAGATTCCACTAATATTATGAGATACTTTTCTCTAGTGGAGATCTGTAAAGCTGCCTTATAGGTTTATGTGCACATCTTCAGTAAACGTTATTGTGCAGAATCTAATAATGGGTTTCGTAGATTAAATCTGAATATCCATTTCCTATATACTGCATAATTTTCCTTATCTATTACAAAGTTGGTGATATGTTTAATAGGTTATTGGCGCTCTCAGGTCTTAACCTGCAAAACTAGTAAGTGAAACGTGGTGTGTGTGCGGTACGAAGAGGTAGGGCGAACCACAAGAAAAGAAGCAGTAAATCTAAGCGAAAGATCAAGCAGCGGATTGTTTTATTACTACTTCTTTGTAACTCTGATTTTACACTGCAGGCGTGGGCAGGGGACTGTTGTGTACTTAATTTTCCTTATCTTCCATATCCTTTGTAGGCACTCGGGATGCACTACATTCAAAGGGTGGTGCCTTTTGCAATGCTTGGAGGTGGATAGGATGTGCTTACTTTAGGAAGAGTGTGGTGCTCAGTCGTAGAGGCCCACAGAGAACGCAGGGAAACAAAATACCAGTCTCTGTATCATTCTAAGATAATCTTAGGCAAAGCCTTCCGGGGCTATTCACAAAGATAACTTACACTTGTGAGTAATTTACTTGTGTAATTTACTCATACACTTTTGAGTAACTTTACTACTGTTGGCTATTTACAAAATCCAAGTGTAAACTTGCACTAAAGTGTAAACTCACATGTCTCCACCTCTCAGTTTTGGGGTGGAGCCAGATT
Source organism: Lissotriton vulgaris (assembly GCF_964263255.1). NCBI lineage: Eukaryota > Metazoa > Chordata > Amphibia > Caudata > Salamandridae > Lissotriton > Lissotriton vulgaris. The sequence goes on along the minus strand of NC_141687.1, from coordinate 275,136,550 downwards.
AATTTTAATGTATTACTGTACAGTTGGTACATGTAACTTATGACCATATTTTACGTCTAGCAGGACCTCTGCACTTGAGGCAGAGAGTTTTAAATCGGAGCCCAGACTTCGCATGGTAGTGAATAGGAGACCTCCACATGGAATCTCAACAGAAAGGGCACAGACCTCCACAAGGTAGGGACTAGGAACATGATATGACACACCTAATACACATTCCCTTATAACCATATAAATACTGGTCACAACATAGGAGCAGTTTTATTTCTTCTTAAGCTTTTGGGTTGAGCAGCCATCACTGTGTCTTTCCTGCCTATGTTGAAGAGGAGGAGAAATTTAACTGAGGGTAAGACAGCCCTTGTAGTAACATTTGTGGCTAAATACTACAAGCAACTACTTGAACTGCATCCATTCTCCCTCAGTAATACATAGAAGTGAGCCTTATAGTAGGAGATCACAAACTCTCTGAATGCATTGAGAGAAGAGGTTCGCACCACAGGGACCGTTAAGAAAAAATTGCAAAATGAGAGGAAGAGTATGAAGGAGAAGTTATTCAAGATTCATATGCCTGACGTACTTCCTGGAAGACCAACTGTATCCTGTCTCCATCTCACCGCCCTCGAGAATGATGTACTCTTCACCATGCACCCACATTTGATATGTGCGCTGCCGCTCGAGGATAACACTAATGTGGTGCCAGGTAAGATCACCCCTGCCCTCCTACTCTCCGTCAATGCCAAGCTTACCAGGTCCATCCGTGACTAGAGAAGCCAGTCCTGTTTTTTTCTTTAAATTCTGGGACTTGTAATCCTGGTTTTATACTGATTTAATAAGACTAAAAGGCAGATGTATGTAGGGTATGGTTTGCAATGACCAAATAGCTAATTATTCTGATTCATTATTTGGTAATCACAAATACCTATGTACAAATGTGTGTTTAACAACGTTTGAGATTCCCAATGGGTATCAAATAGATCTACCTCAATAATATTCATGTGGTTGGCCTCGGTTTGCGAACCATTGGGAATCGAAAATAACTCAGGGATGGTGGCCTTCTGGAGTCAGCAGACCACCATTTTTTTTTTTTTTTTTTTTAAATATATTTTTATTGCAGGAATCAGTACAACAATACAGTAACGACCAGCATCATATTATAGCCAACTCTTACTAGATATAGCCCACCGACCCCCTTCCATAGCATTGCTATACAGCCAAGCGGCCCATATTCCTGGGGTTGGGCGGCGAATGTAGCTGGGGTCAGTAGGATGCTGGAGCTGGTCCGGATAACACACTGTCCGTCATCTGCTTTTCTAAACAAACCCCAACCCCCAAAAAGATACCCCCCCCTCAAACTACCAGTCATTGTGAAACTCCCCCCTCCCCCCCCCCCCCACCATCAGCGCCAGGGAGTTTTATCACTGTAGGATCCACTGCTTGACCCTCGGGGAAGGTAATAGTGCTGTTAATGCTAGTGTCTAACGGGACTCGGGTCTAGTTGCTTCTTCGCTTTCGGAGTCGCTGGGGGTACAATAATCCCTGAGGGCCTGCACCAACGTTTCCCATTCTAACGCGGCCTCCTGCGCCTTCTCATTGCTTTGCCTCCAAGCCAACTGATATCGCAGCGCGCTCTCACCCGCCGCCCATTTCAAAAGTTCACCGTGCCATCTGCTGCCCGTAGGACCAGCACGTGCCTTCCAGTTCCTGGTCACCTCTCGCTTAGCCAGTAGGAGCCCCAGGTCTATAAATTTACTGGTGATTTTATTCCGGGGGGTATGGGGGAACCAGTGCAGTAGCCCTACCGCCGCATCGAACGATAAGTGCCTCCCCGTCACCTCTTCTAAAGTCGCCGCCACCTCCTGCCAGTAGGACGTCAATCCGGGACAGGCCCATAGCATGTGTAGGAGGTCCGCCTCCTGAGCCGGGCACCTAGGGCATTCCGCCGAGGCTGTGGCAAAATAACGCCTGATCTTAACCGGGGTCAGGTACGCCCTATGAAGAACATAGTAGTGGACCAGTTGGAAACGGGCGCTACGTGTACCCTTCCATGCTCGCCTCACCAGCTGGGACCAGGTCGTCTCCGGGATCTCCCTACCGATGTCCTCTTCCCAGCGGGACTTCAGTGTGGTGAGAGGGACCAACCCCTCGGTAATCAACCTGCCGTAAAGGCAAGTGACCGCCTTCACTGTGCCCGCCGACATCATTACATACTGGCACACCTGAGACAACTGAGGTTCCTCTAGTCCGTTTTGCCAGTACGCCTGGATCACTCGCACAATGGCCGAGTGCAGCAGAAAGTCGCCCCGGGGGATCCCAAAGCGGTCAATGAGATCCTGAAAGGACAGGAGCACTCCGTCCTCATACAGGTCCCCGACGAGCTGTAAACCCGAATCCTCCCAGTCCGCCAGTCGCGACCAGTCTCCTCCGTGGGGGAGGGCCGTCAGCATCCCCAATGGTATTTCAGGTGCATATGGGGTCCGCAGGTGACCTCTGTTATGAGCCCGATTCCAACAGAGTCGGATAGTCCGCTCCTCCATCGACAGGTCCCGAAGGACTAAACGCTGTCGCAGCGCGATAAAGGAGAGGATGTGCCTGGCTATACCCGTCCCTCTACCGTCTTCCGGGCCTCTGAACTCCCTGGCTATCTCCTGGGTGTATGTCTGGAGCTGCGCCGCCAGGTAGTACTTCTCAAAGTCCGGCACAGCGAGCCCCCCTTCGTCCTTCGGCCTCATCAGGGTATTGAGGGCCACCCGCCGCCGGCCCGTGCCCCAAAGGAACCCGACCACCATAGAACGCAAGCGGCGAAACGTAGCCGGTGGGACCCAGATCGGCAAAGTCCGAAAGTAATACAATAGTCGGGGGAGCGCCACCATTTTGAGCAGGGCGATGCGTCCTGCCACGGAGAGCGGCAGCGTGGCCCAAAAATCCATGCTGCCTCGGAGTGCTCGTATGCAACGGGCAATGTTTCCGTCTAGGAGGTCGGGCTGGTCGTGGTACACGAATACCCCAAGGTATTTAAAGCAGTCGGGTTCCCATCTGATCTCCCTACTTAGCGCCGGAGTGGGGACACCCCTACGCATCGGGAAGAGGCAGGTCTTAGACCAGTTCACTCGTAGGCCTGAGACTTCTCCGAACTCCGTTAGCGCTAATTCCGCTCCCCGTAATGCGTCGACCGGGTCCTCCAGGAAGAGCAACAGGTCGTCCGCATAGAGCGAGACGTAATGCGGGCCCGCCGCTGTCCATAAGCCCGTATAGTGGGCTCCCGAGCGAAGATGCATCGCTAGGGGCTCCACCGCTAGTGCAAAAAGAAGCGGGGATAAGGAACACCCTTGCCGCGTGCCACGCTCCACCGGATATCGCGATGAAATCAAAGGGCCCGATCTAACCCTGGCTGAAGCGGAAGCGTAAAGAACTGCTGTCCATTTGATAAATCCCTCCCCGAGGCCGAATTTCCGCAATACCGCGCTTAAGTAGTCCCACTCCAGGCTATCAAACGCCTTCTCCAGGTCCACCGACAAAACTACCGGGGACGGGGCATCCACGAATGGTTCCCCAAGCAAGCGAAACAACCTTCGGATGTTCATGGTCGTATTTCGCCGTGGGATGAAACCGGCTTGGTCCTCGTGTACTAGGGAGCCCATATGTCCTAACAGCCTCGAGGCCAAGATGCTGCTCAATATTTTGTAGTCCACCGTCAGCATTGAGAGGGGACGGTAGGACCCCGGGTCAGACGAGTCTCGGCCTGGCTTGAGGAGAGGAACCACCAACGCCTCACACATCGAGCCGGGGAGGCGACCCAGCCTCTTCGCCTCCCTGTAGACCACCAGTAAACGAGGGGCCAGAAGGTCAGCATAAGCTGCATAGAACTCCACCGGCAGGCCATCTAGGCCCGGGGTCTTGTTCCTCGCCATCCGTTTGATGGCCCCGCGGATCTCCCCCAAGCCTATGTCAGATCCCAGGGTGTCTGCCACTTCCTGTTCCACTGTGCGGAGTTCCAGCGGGCGAAGATAGTTATCGAGCCGGTCTGGGTCACGCGCGGAGCGACTACGGTATAAACATTCGTAATAATGCCGGAAGCAAGCAAGAATCTCCGGTTGGGTGCACACCTCGGTCCCATCCGCCCTACGCATCCTAGTCGTCGTTTGGGACTGGCGCGTAGGGTTGGCCAACCACGCCAGTAACGCGCTCGACCTGTCGCCCTCCGCTATAGATCGGACCGTGTAGGCCTTATAATCGAAACAGCGGAGCCGTTCGACCTCCACCGCCACCGTCTCCCTCGCCTCTACCGTTTGTGTTTGCAATTCCGGGCGTCCGGGTCGGCTAATTTCGAGCGCGCGGAGCGTTCGGTCCGCTGCGTCCAAATCAGCCAGGATAACACGCCGCATGCCCACCCTCTTAGAGATACAGTACCCCCTCACCACCACCTTGAAAGCGTCCCATTCGAACGCCCTAGTACTCGCGGAACCGCCGTTGGATGCAAAATAATCCGTGATTCTCTCCCCTAAGTCTGCCTTGAAGACACTGTCCTCGAGGATCTCGGGGCGCATCTTCCAGGTAGGTACCGCTGGCGTCCCAGGGAACCAGCGAATGTCCAGCAGGAGGGGGTTATGGTCCGAAATGGTCCGCGATAAATACTCCGATCGGACCGCTGCCGAGACTAATTCGGACGAACCAAGAAAGCCATCCAGTCTGACATGCAGCTCATGAAGGCTCGAAAAGTACGAATAATCTCTAGACGCGGGGTGATGCGCCCTCCATATGTCCGTCAAACCCCAGCGGGTCTGCCAATCTTGACGGCCCTTAGCCGTCCGCCGGACCGGGGAGTCGGGGAGCGGGGGATGCGAGCGGTCTATGTCTACATCTACCACGGAGTTAAAGTCTCCCCCCAGCAGGAGGGGACCGGTGAAAAAGTGGGCCAACGAGCCCGATAACCCGGAAAGGAAGGCAGTCTGGTCCACATTAGGGGCATACACACAGCAAACATTCAAGTCCCTCCCTCCTAGCGTGCCTGATATGGCCACGAAGCGCCCCTCTGGGTCCAACACTGTCCTCGTGACCTGGAAGGGGACTCCTGCCCTGATCCATATTAGCGCCCCCCTGGCATAAGCAGAGTACGCCGTGGAGAAGACCTGCCCTCGCCACCTACGCTGAAGCGCCGCCCCTTCCGCCTTGTTCAGATGCGTTTCCTGCAGCAGCGCCATTTGCACTCCCCTACGCACTAAATAAGCGTGGACCTTGTGACGCCTAGACATAGTGTGAAGCCCCCTCACGTTCCAAGTAATACATTTCAAGTTAGCAACATCAGCCATTGTCCCAAAGTGTTCTTGCACAGTCTCCCCGTCCGGGTCCCCACAAAGAAAAAACATCAATCCTCCCAGCGCTGTCGGCGGCCATTTTCCCCAACCAGAACCAAACCCCCCAAAAACCAACAAAACCCCCTCCCAACCACCCCAGAACAGGACCCAAACTGCGCCATCTAGATCCCATCCAAACTTCTACGGAGAACAACCCCAAAAACCCCACTAGTCCTACGGTCGCCACCTTAGGAAGGCCTTATGGGCCAGGTGCGGGCTGAGCGGAGGCAGTGGGCCCTCGTCGCCCAGGCTACCAGGACTATAATAAGCCCCCCCGTGTCAAAATCTTTCGGGGCAAGAGTAGAAGCCTCCCAACCCTCCCTCTTCCATTGTCAGCAATAAAGAACGGCAACCGCCTCCCCCCTGCCGGGCCCCCACCCAAAACAAGGCAACCTACCCCATTACCCTTGTCCGTCCAAAAGGTCCTCCACCGATTTCGGTGTGATCACCGGTGTGTGGGTACTGTCTGCCACTGAGTCTTCCGAGTCCGATGGTGCCCCCTGAGCACCCGGGTTTTCCTCCTCCTCTTCGACGTCTTCGCCCCTTGCTCCCGACAGTACTTCCAACACTCCCCTCCGCTCAGATGATGTCTCCGCTGTCGAGGGTCCTCCCGTGCGGCCGCGGCGGTTCCTGACCCTTTTAGATCGCCTCCTTTGTTCCGGCTCCTCCGCCTGATGGGTCGAGGCGTTGTAACCATCCTTCCCTGTTCGGTACAGTTCGAACCAGTCACAGGCCTCCTCCGGGGTGTCGAAGAACTGGGTTTTGTCGTCGACAATGACTCGGAGCCTCGCGGGAAATAGGAGTGAATATTGGATGCCCTCACTCCTGAGTTCACGCTTAACCGCCAGGAAGGAGAACCGCTTGCGCTGCGTCTCGTAGGTATAGTCAGGGAAGATATTCACCTGGCTGTTTGCAACCTGGAACGGGCCATTGTGTCTGGCGGCATTTAGGATCAGGTCTCTGTCCCGGAAATGTAGCAACCGCGCCACCACCGGCCTCGGGGCTCGTCCCTGCTGTGGGGGCCGCGCTGGAACTCTGTGGGCCCGTTCTAGAGTGTAAAAGGAGGACAGGCCCTCCGGGACCACCGTGTCTCGGAGCCAGGTCTCCAGGTAGCGCACCATATCGCCTTCCTCAACCTTTTCCGGCAGGCCCACTACCCGAATGTTATTCCTCCTGTTTCGGCCTTCCGCATCCTCCGCCCTCCGTTCGAGGGTCTCGATTCGGGACATGGCATCCTTTATCGTCGCAGCCAGGGTTCTCTGCGCCGGTTCGATAGTCTTCACCGTACTCTCCACCTCCTTGACCCGGTCCGAGAGTTTACCGTGGTCTGCCCTAAGGAGGCCCAGGCCAGTCGCCACCTGGGCAATGTCCTGTTGTAGGGCCGACCGAGTTGCCTCTATGGCTTCCAGTACACGGTCGAATTGTTGCTGGAGTGGTGCGCCACCAGGTCTTTTAGGATCTCCATGTTCTTCCCTGTCCTGGGCCTCAGAGTCCGAGGTGGCCTGGCTGGATCCCTTGGCTCCTTTAGGTTTCCCCATGCTGCCAGGGGCTCTCCGCAAAGGTCCCGGAGTAGTCGCCTCCGTGTGCAAGTGCCCAGCACGACTTTCCCGGGGTTTCGCCCTCCAGTCCGGAATGGGCGATCTCCTTCTCCAGAGCCTGTGGAGACTCCGCCGTTTCGGCTCACGCCATCGCCACGGCGTCCGAGGGCACCGATAAGGGGGCGGAGACACCCGTCTCCAAGTCGGGCAGGCCCGTTCACCCACTATAGCTCCGGGGGGAGGGCCACCAACTCCCCCGGTTGTCCTGTGGCGCCCGAGTGTCGCGCCATCCATGTAGTTGGGGTGGCCAGGAACTCGCAGCTAGTTGCGGAGTCGCGGTGCCGACCACTGCCTAGAACTGAGTGCACCCGTGCCCGGTGCCCTCTAACGCGTGGGCACCCGCCCGGTCGTCTAAACGAGTATGGTCCCGCCGTAGAGGGTCCGAACCAGCCAATGTCCAATGTCTAAAACAACTGAGGCTGGTGAAGCCGGGTGCCGGGCGACACCCGCGAGACCTCCTCAACTCCGTAGGTTCGATCAAGGGGACAAAGGGGTCCGGGCGCCATATTGGGTCGCACTCCGCCACTCCGCAAACTTCGGCATTTCTTCAAAGCCACCTCCGTCCAAACTCCACCAGGGCCCTCGGGAGGGTGTCGTCGCCTCGCTCAACCGAATGCGGGGTCTGGGGTGCCCCTCAGCCTCCGATGTTCAGGATAATTCCGGGCTCAGTCCCGGAGCCGAGCTCTCAGGCGACCATCGCCATCGGCGCCCAAGCCACGCCCCGTCAGCAGACCACCATGTCTGTGTTTGCTTTTCAATAAAGAAATGTTTTTTAAAAAAAAATACAGTCCTTTTTTCCTTAAAGGAAAATGAGATGCATTTCAAACAGAAAATTGAAAAGCTTTTGTTTCATTTTTTAAGCGCAAGCAGTGGTCCATGGGACCACTGCCTGGTCTTAAAAAGTGTTTTTAATAATATTCATAAAGGGGAAGGGGTCCCTTAGGGACCTCTTACCATTAGCGAATGGGTTACCACCTACTTGAAGTAGGTGGTAAAATGCAAATGTTTTGTGAACGCACTTCAGTCACAAACGTACACACATGCCATTGCAATTTGGTATGAGGAAGGGATGCCCTAAACACATCCCTTCCTAATAGCATATCACAAACTCAATATGCTATTTGGCAGTAGGTTTCCATTTGGCAAAATGGGCCTTTGTACATTAAAAGAGGCCTTTTTCATTTGCCAATGGACCGTTTTTCAAAAACCTTTGTGCATATGGCCTTAAGCCCTAGAATTCTAGGAAAAAAACTAGGACTGGCCCAGGTAGTCACGCATGGACCTGGGACACTTGGCAGACATGACTATCACTAACTTCATAAAACCAAACTTACAAGCACTCATACACATCTGCCCTTCACTCATACCTTCATTGTTAATAGCACATCATATATATATCCCTCAAAAACACCCTGTAACACAAGCCCTAAAAATTCAGATATGCTGTGTTAATGTTGATTATATTACTCTTAATACAGCAGAATGTGCTTACTTCAGCTGGGGCAGACGTCACTGCAACTGCAGCAGGGTAACACACAGAGCAGGTCTTACAATGCAAACCACCCACTCAACAGGTATGTCCCTATGCCACAAGCTAACACTATAGAAGATTGTTCTCACTTGTTTTTTTTATCCAAAACAGAAATGCCAATATGTGTTTTGCCATGTCTTTTAATTGTACTCAAATCACACCTTGTCATGTACACTGGTACACTATTATAAACTACTGCTTGCATTTTTACTTTTTAAGGCGCTGTGTTGTCCCATCCACCACCTGCCTCAACTTGTGCTCCTAGCAGTGTAACGATTCAGAAAAGGGGGTGGTGATGAACAGAGTGTCTGAATTAAGCAGACCACTCTTATCCAGTCCAAAGATCAGGGCTTGATCCATCACCGTTATTTAGCTCACTGCACCATCCCAGCTCAGAACCTGGCTATATGCAAATCAGTCTGTCCCTGGCCCAGTGCATCATGGGAACAGGGCAGACTAAACTACCAAGCCAATTCTTCACCAGAAAGGAGACAAGCTTCCGGGGACCGGTTTCTGGCATTTCAGCCGTCGTCGGCCCGGCTTGCTTGAATCCTGATGGTGCAGTGAGCAAGGGACTCATGTCTGAGTATACCCTGCCACACCTATAGTGGCCAAAAACGATTCAGAAAAGGGGTGGGCCCTGTCCCCATGATGCACTGGGACAGGGACAGACTAATTTGCATGTAGCCAGGTTCTGAGCTGGGATGGTGCAGTGAGCTAAAAAACGGTGATGGATCAAGCCCTGATCTCTTGACTGGGTAGGAGTATTCTGCTTAATTCAGAAACTCTGTCCATCACCACCCCCTTTTTTGAATCCTAGCAGTGTAACAACACCTGGACTGGCACTACACAGCAGAAGGATGGTTATACACCCTGGTAAGTTAAATCTCTGTTCTTTTGCCCAAGAGCCTAATTGCTTTATTTATAACTGACAGGGTAGCTGTGTGTCTTTTCTTCAACAAAAAGAAACATGCACTTTCTTACCTCTTCACTGGACGGACCACAGCTGCGTTCACTTTACCTACAATAAGACCACAATCCTCAATCATCCTCAACCCACCCTGCGAAGAAACTGGAACAAAATCACCAGCGACCAGATCTCCTCATCGCTTCTACTAAACCCCCCCGCCCACACCTCAAACCCCGACCAAGCAGCCATCAACCTCACCCAATGGCTATCCAACAGCGCCGACATCCTAGCACCGTTGAAAAAACGCCTAATCAAGCTAGGCAGCAAAAACGCATCCTGGTTCAACGATGATCTTAAGAAATCGAAGAAACACTGTCGCTCCCTCGAAAAGGCCTGGAAAAAAGATCCTAACACCAGCACCAGGGACGCCTTCAAAAACGCCACCCGCATACACCACCAACTAATCAGGTCTGCCAAGAAAGCCGCATTCAAAGACCGTCTAGATAACAACGCCCACAACAGCAAGGAATTATTCAACATCGTCAAAGAATTTACCAACCCATCAGCCAACTCCAACCACATCACCCCCTCCCAAGCCCTCTGCGACTCCCTAGCTTCCTTCTTCCACAACAAAATCGCAGACATCCACAACAGCTTCGACAACCGACCCGAAGACCAACCCACCCAATCTTCTGCAGGACCCTCACCCCCCCTGAACATCCTTAATGACTGGAACCCAATCTCCACTGAGGACACCATCCGCCTGATGAACTCCATCCACTCAGGATCCCCAACTGACCCATGCCCTCACCACATCTTCAACAAAGCAGACTCCATCATAGCACCACACCTCCGAGATGTCATCAACTGCTCCCTCAACTCCGCCACCTTCCCGGAAAGCTGGAAACACGCGCCCTTCTGAAAAAACCCACAGCTGACCCCACCGAACTCAAAAACTACCGCCCCATCTCGCTTCTTCCGTTCCCGGCCAAAGTCATTGAGAAAGCTGTCAACAACCAGCTCGCCGCCTTCCTCGAAACCAACAAATCCCTTGACTCCTCACAGTCTGGCTTCGGAGCCAAACACAGCACTGAGACCGCCCTCATCGCAGCAACAGACGACATTCGAACTCTACTGGACAATGGAGACACAGTCGCCCTCATCCTCCTCGACCTCTCCGCTGCCTTCGACACAGTCTGTCACAGCACCCTTCTACAGCGCCTCAGAGACGTAGGAATCCAAGGAAAAGCACTGGAATGGATCACCTCGTTCCTCACCGGAAGAACACAGAGAGTCCGCCTCCCACCATTCAAGTCAAAGGCCTCTGAAGTCATCTGCGGCGTGCCACAAGGATCGTCACTCAGCCCCACCCTCTTCAACGTATACATGAACCCCCTTGCGGCCATCGCTCGCCAACACAATCTCAACATCATCTCCTACGCGGATGACACTCAACTGATCCTATCACTCACCAAAGACCCTAACACCGTCAAAACCAACTTACACGAAGGAATGAAAGAAGTAGCCAAGTGGATGAAGCACAGCCGTCTGAAACTGAACTCAGACAAAACAGAAGTCCTCATCTTAGGCACCTCCCCCTCTGCCTGGGATGACTCTTGGTGGCCAGAAGCCCTTGGAAAAGCCCCCATCCCGACGGACCACGCACGGAACCTGGGCGTCATCCTGGACACCTCACTCTCGATGACCAGACAAGTCAACGCCGTTTCATCATCTTGCTTCAACATTCTTCACATGCTCAAAAAAACATTTCGCTGGATCCCCACCGACACTAGAAGAACGGTCACCCACGCACTGGTCACGAGCCGCCTGGACTACGGAAACACACTATACGCCGGTACCACCGCAAAACTCCAGAATAAACCCCAACGCATCCAGAACGCTTCAGCCAGGCTCATACTAGACATCCCGCGTAAAGAACACATCTCTGGTCACCTGAAAAACCTCCACTGGCTCCCCGTAAATAAGAGGATTACTTTCCGCCTCCTAACCCACGCACACAAAGCACTTTACGTACTTGGGCCCGAATGCCTCAACACACGATTGTCCTTCTACACCCCTTCCCGTCAGCTGCGATCCTCCAACCAAGCCCTTGCCACGGTACCTCGCATCAACAAAACCACTATGGGAGGTAGATCCTTCTCCTACCTGGCAGCTAAAACCTGTAACTCACTTCCCACTCACCTTCGCCTTACTCAGAACCACCTAGCATTCAGAAAGCAACTTAAAACTTGGATATTCGACAAATAATTCCCCACCCTCCCTCTAGCGCCTTGAGACCCTATGGGTATGTAGCGTGCTATATAAATTTCTTGACTTGACATGTCCCTGCTCCTCAAAATCTTTCAGCTGAGAATGGAGGGTTGGTCAGGCAGCTTTCTGGATCCTCTGGTACAGTGGTGTCACGTGTGGTGCTGTGTATATGGTGTATATTGCTGGGAGGACAGGCCCATAAAGTTCTGGGCATTAATTTGGACACCGGCAACGAAGGTCCTACCAGAGCATTGCCCTGTTATATAGCAATGTTTTGCAACACACAAAAGGCTACAACAATCTTGCACACAATGTCTGAGAAAAACCCCAGCACACCCCCCTGTACACTCAAGATATATGAATTGTGTACTGAGGACCCCAAAAGTGCTTTCAATAATGTTTCTTGTACGTATGCGTACCCTCTTGTACCTCTGCTGAGATACTGTGGTTGGACATTTGTAGGGTGTAAGGAGATGGGGAGAGAGTGCATACTCAGTTTCACATGCAAAAAAAGAAAGGTGTTTTGTTTCTTTAAATATGGGGCCTTTATTCTAATTGAACTACATCATACCTATCTGAATGTGGTGTATTTGAGGGAAATATGTATGTATTGTGTTGTAGTGATTATTGATTATGTTTAAAACCGTAACCCCAGATACAAATGTAGGCCCAGTGTGAAGTGCTGTTACTTACCAATAAGCCACATAGCACCAAAATCCCCAGCAACCAAACAACGCGCAAGAGGTGACTGTCAGAAAATGTAGCTGTCTTGCGTGCTTTTGGTAAAAGGCAGAGTACACATCAGAAGCATGGTGATGGACTGCCAATGATGCCTGTTGCAGAAAAGATATACTGTGCGATGAGCTAGTTAAAGTGCAGTGGGTGTAAAAGTCAATGGCACCTAGACCATTAAGGATGTGAGCAAATTAATAAAATTCCCTTGCAACTATTTGCCTTGCTGCCTGTGACTGTGGCATGGTAAGAAACTTCTTGCACTCTTCTATTGATGCATCTCAGTACCTGATGCAAGCGTCAAGACTAGCTTCCTTGAGCGATGTCAGAGGCCATGAAATGGAGGAAGCCAGTAATTTGAGGTAGGCTGGGATAGCTTGGCAGCAGGCTGGAGGAAAATCCAGCTCCTGCTCCCAGTCAACAACCATGTCCAGGATCACAATGGATAAGAAATTATTTCTGGAAATGTCAGCTTTCCTGGACATCCCAAAGATGTTAATCCTTTGCATGTAAAAACTCTCTCTCCTCCTCCTCAAGTAATTTCTCCTCAAAAGAAAGGACTAACCTACAAAGACGTTCACCAGCCTAGCTATGCTTGGTTGTTGTTGAAATGAGTTTTAGTTGGAGATAGGTCGTGGAGTTGAGAATAATCACACAGAGTAGAGGCGGAGTTGGCAGTACTGGAGGGGGAGGAATCGACGACCGGGGTAGCGGAGGGGGGCCACAGACTGAAACTCCTCAGAGAGGAGTATAAAGGCTTGGCGAGGGAGAGGGCAGAGGCGCAGTGCGATCTACGAACATGGCGATAAAGCTGAGAAGTTGATCGTCTGGCTTGAAAGAGGGGAGAGGCCGACAAGACTAGTGCTGGAGTTACACACTGCGGAATTAGGCAAAATCACAGACCTGCAAGAAATTGTGGAGGAATTCTCGTCCTATTACAGTCGGGTTTACACAGCTACGAACATACACACAGAGACTGAAAATGCAGATATATTGCGAGATAATCAGATGCTGTCGCTGTCAGAGGAAGACCGGAAATCTCTTAGATTCTCCCCTTACTAATGATGAGGTTGCGCAGGTGATCAGAGGGGTGAAGTCTGGGAGAGCCACCGCCGAAACGGGATCCCCGTAGAGTTGTACAGACCGATTGCCAACAAGTTGGCACCTTTTCTGCGTGATATGTATCTCGAAAGAAGGGAGGAAGGCCAGCTTCCTTATGACCAACGTATCGCCAACATAGTGGTTATTTACAAAGAGGGTAAGCCTCGGGGAGGCTGCTCCTCCTACCGACCGATCTCGTTGCTTAATGCAGAGCCCAAATTCCTGGCAAAACTGTTGGCCACCAGACTGGTTAAGGTCATTACGACCCTGATACACCCGGACCAATCTGGTTTCATGCCCCGCCGGAATACAGCATTAAACATACGGAGACTACACAGAACTTTGGCTAGTGCTTCCTATATCCATGAGCCAGCTGTTCTCTTGTCACTAGACGCCGCTATGGCATTCGATAGGGTCAAGTGGCCATACCGGTTTGCTGCTCTGAGTAAAATGGGCTTTGGGCCGAGATTTGTCGGGTGGGTCCGCCTCTTATACACGAGCCCCCTTGCCAGAGTTGTGGTGAACAATCATAGATCTGCTGATTTCCCATTGGGACGTGGTACGAGGCAGGGATGCCCACTCTCCCCACTACTGTTCGCATTTGCACTTGAGCCGCTGGCGGCGTGGGTGCGATGGAAGCCAATGATTAGAGGATTGAGATGGTCGCCTGACTGGGAGGACAAGATATCGTTGTACGCTGATGACATTCTGCTCTATCTGACTACTCCCCGAGAATCATTGATTGCTTTTTTAGACATCCTTGCCATATTTGGGAGGTATTCGGGCTTTGCCATTAATTGGACGATGTCGGTTCTCTTTGTACTCAGCGGGGACCCACCCATTGTCCCGAACTCCTGTCCCCTCCGGATGGAGTCTACGGGCTTCAGATATCTGGGGATATACATAACTATGGACCCGAAGCTGAGATATGACAATAATCTGGGGCCCCCATTGGCTCGGCTTCGCTGGGATTTGGACAAGTGGAGGGAGTTGCCGCTCTCCTTGCTGGGACGTGCCACACTGTTCAAAATGATGGCACTTCCCCGGTTCTTGAATGCACTTCAAAACATTATGGACCCGGTGCCTCCTTCATATTTCAAAGATATAGAGTCACTCCAGTGGCAGCTCCTTTGGGAGAGAAGGCCACGTATTGCATTCTCCAAACTCACATTGCCCTGGTACGATGGAGGAATCGGTTTGCCTGATCTCCGCAAATATTACTGGGCCTCCCAACTTGCGTCAATTAACCATGCGATCTATGGATCGCCCCTTGACCCCGGCTATGCAATGGACCGGGGCCAGATGCCCGGACAAGATCATATGAGAGCCCTCTATTCCAAACCGGGTAGAATTCCCCTCACTGGACCGACTGCGCACGCCGTCCGGGTGTGGCACACAGCTAATAGACATCTTAAGTGGGATGGGAAGATCACACTGGCCATTCCCCTGTGGAGCTCAGAAGTTCTGGGCAACTTGTGGAGATAAAGGGGCTTTGACCGGTGGGATCTTATCGGGATTTCGCGGGTCATAGATGTGTGGGGGAAAGATGGGATCCTTTCATTCGAGGCCATGCAACACAGCTATCAGTTAAGCAAGAGCGAGAGATTTAGGTATCTCCAATTGAGACATGCTTTACTGACCAACATCCCCCGGGGTACTACGCCTCCCGAGGCTTCCCCGCTGGAGGATCGAATACTGGACGGACACCTCCCTATTAAAACTATATCACTGATTTACAGAAAACGTATTAATCATATGGAGGATCCGTTGGCTGTGCTCAGAGAACAGTGGTGCGCAGATGGTTTGGTCATTGATGATGAGGATTGGAGAGAGGCTGTGTCTTCCCCCAAAACAGTGGCTATTCCTATGAGGTTGCGACTTGTACAGTTGAAAATCCTACACTGATCCTATGTGACGGGCCAAGATTGGTACAAATGGGTTTGGCTGAGGATGGGAGGTGTCGAAGAGGATGTGGAGAGACAGGAACGTTCATGCACATACTGTGGCACTGTCCGGAAATACAGCAATATTGGGTCAAGATCCATGAGAAGTTGCGGGAGGTGTTGGGTGTGGAAGTACACATGGAGACTAGACGCTGTCTTTTGAACGTCTGGGAGCCCTCAGACCTCACAACACACGGGAAACAATGGGTGACACTGGCATGTATGATTGCTAAACGTAACATTGCGCAATTATGGGGTGCTACTCAGGCGCCTCAAGTGGGAAAATGGATGGAAGACCTTGACTGGAATATGATCAGAGAGAGATCTGTGTACGTGGCTAGGGGTCGTCCTAAGAAGTAGGGGAATATCTGGGGTGCATGGAATAGCTATAGAGGAGATATTTGTGCTCCTCCTACTATGCAAACCGAAGCTGTAGTGTTGGAATCTCCGTGACCACTTTCAAAATCCGCAATTTATTAATGTGTTGGTTGGTAAAGTATAGGTTATTTTTGTACTGAAATGTACAGTCACCTGATGCTTGTTTCCTTACTTTTGTTTAACAATAAAAAGATTTTTAAAAAAAAAACCAACATGTGGTGAGTGGTAGCTCCAGTTCCACAATTGCCATCAGATAAGATGGGAGGAGCTGGTCACCGAGATCAAAGGGTTCCGAAAACAGACATAACGCACAATGCCGTGTGCCACACTGACCTGCAACAAATCGTGGGACACATTCAGCAAGTGAGCACTATACCTTGTAAAGTCCGCAAAGATTCAACATTGCATCTTTCTAAGGAAAATGTATTTTCTCCTTGGACATCCTCCTTAACTCAGATGTCCCCAAGACCACATGTATTAGGTAGGGTCTGGGCTAAGCCCTAATCCTAATTGAACTCATTACCAACACATTTATTAGTTTTATTTAATAATTTATTAGCAGTTTTATACTGTACAAATAAACCTAAACCTAAAAGAGGACAGAGAACATGTCAAAGGAACATGTGTGCAATACAAAGCACAAAATATAGAAATGTTATAAACACACAAAAGAAATACATTCAAATACCAACAGTATACGCATGCAAAACAAGTATATTTAGATAACAACAGTATATACACCACTAACAACAATACATACAGAGAGAGGAAATCCTGTATCGACAAGAGAATTATTAATTATCAGGAGTGTATCACTACAATAGAGAGCAGAATTCCTAGTCCATGTGGTCCTTTACAGTAGGAAGTGTCAGTGAAACGGCAGGTGTGTAGTTCTTTTAAATTTTCATAGGATGAGAATGTCCTGAAGCAGACGGATTAGGATTCCAGACCTTGGGATTACTTTCTGAGAAAGACTGTCTCAGAGGTTTATCTTAATTGAAAGCTGGGCTTTCACATTCACGTTGCAGACTCTCCTCTGGACTTATACGGAGCACGTTTGAAAACTCGGAGTGGAAGCTCATAGGCGGGACTTTGCACTAGGGGGATTACAGATAGGTAAGGGCTGTGGCATGCTTTGATTAAGAGGTGGCAAAGTCCGCATTCTAAGTGAGCAAAGAAAATATTCTGTTATTTTACTTCACTGTCTGGCATTCTGACGGTCCACGGGAAGTACTAAAACACAAGCAAGACGGAATGGGAAAGTCAGCAGCATCCACCCTTTGACACTTGCATGTGGAGAGAGTGTTTTTATTTTTCTCTAATGTATAAAGTTATGCAAAGGAAGACGCCTTTTCTGGTCCGTGGAGAGAAAAGAATAAATTATACTGATAAGATCTGGAAAAGTTTGATTGAAAGTTAAGAGACTTTAACATCTGTGCCTACACATTCCTGCCTTGGGACTAATGCATCTCGAGTACCATTCACATAAAAATGTGAGAATAAATTCCTTTTTCCTAAAAAACCATTGAATTAAAGCAAGACGGTAGAAAGTTATTTCTGGGGCGCGGTTGTACGGAATTAGGGCGCTATTTTGGAGAACGATACAAATCACATTCATAAAGCTACAAAAAAATCCTAAAGTTGTGTTTAGACAAACAAGATCATGTAATTCTTACACAAAAATTAAATTAAATGCATACACATTCATAAAAAACATTTCTCACTGTCAAGGGTGCTAGTATTCACTCAAACGTAGCTAGGGCAAAAATGTTTGCCTTTAGTTATATAATAACCTTATGCCGACATTTAGCTTATTACTAAATGCTCCATGTTTAGAGATATGGCAAGACGAGACTTACAGAGATACAAAGTGAAAAAAATAGTTTAACACAATCTGGTCTAGTGGATGAAGTGGAAAGTAAAGTTGCAGACTCAGACAAGAGCAGACTAAGGAATGGGCAAATGAAAGCAAGGGTGGGCGAAAAAAGATATAAGCAGACAAAGGTCAGGTTGACCCCTTTTTAGGTCTCTTCTACCGACAGCACATGTGCTGTCACTGCGTGGGTTATTGTTTGATTGCTTCCCGTTGGTTAGTGTCCGTCTGCTACCTGCGCTGTGATTAATGTACTATTTCTTTATCCACTCCCCCTTGTCCGTGGTGCTTCATCCCCCTCCCACCCACCCCTTCTCCAAGTTGGTTCCTTCCTCTGCCACCTACCCCTTCTCCATGTTGCTGCACGTGTCCACCTACCCCACCCTGTCATTGTTGCTTGCTTGTACCCCCACTCTCTTCCCCGGTCCTTGCTTTCCCATTGCCACCCGAAAAAGAAGTGAAATGGCTCGCCACCAACACTGACTGCATCATACTGCCTTTTTTCAAACATTATTTTTACCCATGTTGCACAGGTACGCTGCTGTACAACAAAGCAAACAAAAAGACATTGGCAAAGTCAATAGTCCTCACATAGGCGAGACCTATTGGCTTTGCTAATGCTTGTTGGTTATATTAGCTCTCAAAAGCCTAAGATCCAGAAACGTCACCACATATTTCAAACCCTGGTGAATGTATTTTTGTAAATTACTGTTTTTTAAATTCAATACTTTTCGTTAGAGAAAAACGTTTGACACAGAGAACATTTCAAGATAAAAAAACGCTAAAATGTTTCTGTATAAAAAGCTACAACGTTTCTGAAAGGATATAACTGAAATTACAAAAAGCATTGCGGTGAAACTTGTGCTTCTAAAAAGAGACAGAACAGTGAACACAAAGGCCTGCTGAATCAATCTTGTTTCTTGTTGGAAACATTGAACTACATTTCTGGAAGATTCACCACCTTATTCCCAATTGATCATGCGCTTCCAGGAACTTACTTGGTCATCAAATGCATGCCACAGACATCAAATTCTGTCACTAGAAAAATCATTGCGTTCATTGTACCATGGACCCTACCTAACGCTAGGATCTTAGCCAGTCTTAGACCACGTACACAAGTAAGAAATATCTTAGGTTTTTAAGACTTCCTCCTATGCCCATGCATTAATTTTCTCGTGCTGTTATTCATCTGGCCCATTTAACTTCAAGTTGAAGATTATAAACTCTTTGTGGCTATGTTGTGGACTTGCGACTACTAAACTATGATTGTCACATGCTATAACCAGAGGTGGTTCCTCTATTGTGGCACGAAGGACGTTGAACCCCCATCCCCAAGTTGCCACATCACATTAAAATTATTATTTTAATAACATTGTTGCTCTACTTCAAATAAAAATGCCTTGCCCTACTCCCAAACCCTTATGTCTGATTGCGGTGCTCTTTCCGTTGTGCTGCTGCTGCAAACATCAGGTGTCTTAGAGGGTGTGGCCACGCCTTGTATCGGTAGAAAAATTAATGACTCACATTATGATATGATGAAGACAGTGTAGTGCGCATTTCAGATTGGATGAGTGTCTTGTCATGTCCAGCCTGACATGGGCCCTTAAGGCGTCCCGGATGGGTGCTGTATTAGGGAGCTGGGGAAACAGGGACAGAGCCCCCCAGTCTCCCATGGAGTGCTGGATTTGCCTGCTCCAACCAAATCTGGCACTATTCTTATTCCATTTACTATTGCAAAGAGTCTGAGATCACCGCCTGGATTGGTTCCGGTGGCTGGCCTGAAGTTCCGCAGGCAAGAGCACACAAGGCTTCACGGTAGCAGGAAAATTACATGAGTGGCCAATCAATGTGTGGCTTTATTTTGAAGCTACATAGGGATTGGCCATGTGTTGGTGCCAGTCTTTTTGGCAGTTTGCTCTTTTGCCTTTGTACAGCATGGTCAACGACACTGCACGAGGATGGGGTAGGTGACAGCACTACCAACATTTGTTGTAAAATGCACAATTTTAGCTTGGAGAGAGCCCTCATAACCCCTTCATTGTCATTTGGACTTTCACACCCTTTTACGTTCAGCACCACCATTATCAAAAGTCACCAGCTGCGACTGGCTAGAAAATGTGTCCAAAACACTACCACTACTTTCACAGGGATGTATGACAGTACAACGCGTACCGTCACAACGCATACCTTTACCACGCGGCCGTGACAACGCAAGTAGTTACCACGACTTGCGTTGGGGGCGCGGATTTCGAATAGTATACTTTACTATTCTAACACCAGTCCCCGTGGACCCTAGGGAAGGTGTTGGGATAGTAAATTAACTATTTGTAATCCTTTAGCGCCGTCCAGCGCAAGTTGTGGTAACAACTTGCGTTGTCAGGGCCGCGTGGTAAAGGTACAGCGTTGTAAAAACATCGTGGTAAATGATGTTTACCCTTTCACAGACACATGCAAATTCCCATCAACAAACAGAAGCCAATACCTAACCCACTAACAGAAGATTATGTCGACAAATACAATGCTAGTTAGAGAAAATTTCACAAAATCAGGAAGCTCATCAGTGATATAAGCCCATATACTTTCACACTTACAGTCCCATCTTGTAATGCATCCATATGGAAGTATGTAAACCCAGTCATGGTCGATGACCTCCAATCTCCTAAATTCAGTCAAATCAACTTTTTACAAGCATTACATTAATCCTTCTCCTATTTCGAAGTCCATCACTGATGAAAATTGAAGCCTCTGCCAATGTCTCATTTATCAAAAGCATCTTCTCTGATGCTATCAAGACCTGGACAGCTTGTCAATTTGCTGACGAAAGCCTTGCATTTGGTTTGCAAGATCATTGTACAAACAAATCCAAAAGTTTGCCTTTCCTCATAATTATGTAACAGGTTTCAGAAACAGATGCCGCACTGCGAAAGTAACTATTGGTTGATAGCAACAATTGCTCCACTTTCTTAGGCAAACTGTGCTTTGTCGTCCTCTTTGACCCGTTTGATGTGATTGCCTCTGTTTACCGTCAAACTGTTGTGGCTCAAATACATGTTGATGACACCATCTTCTACTTGACCTAAAGGCACAAAACTCTCCCGATGAACAGTTCTAGAGCTGATTGCATCCCTGAAATGTGTGTTGTGTTCAAGGTTCCAGAACATCACGTCAATTTCAACCTCCACATTTAATCATGAGACATAGAGCCGGTAACTTGTTCCAGGTCTTGGCTGCAATGTGAGAGAAAGATCTTCCCCCTGCTCTGGCTCTATGGTTGAGTGGGGTTTCGGCCAGTGCGAGGTTGGAAGATTGGATTTTTCTTTTAGGTACATGGAAGATGATTCTGTCGTTGAGGTATTTAGATCCGTTGTTGTTTAGGCATTTGAAGGCGTGAGTGAGGATTTTGAAAGTGATTCTTTTCTCCACAGGGAGTCAGTGGAGACTTCGTACGTATTGGCTGATGTGTTCGTGTCGGGGGATGCCGAAGAAGAGTCTGGCGGCAGTGTTCTGTATTGTCTGGAGTTTGCAGAGTAGGGACTTGTTTCCATAGTCAAGTCTGCTGGTGATGAGTGTGTGGGTGACTGTCTTCCTTGACTCAGGGGGTATCCACTTGAAGGTCTTGCGGAAGGGAATTGAAGCAGTTGGAGGTGACGGAGTTGACCTGTCGGTTCATGGTGAGCGATGAGTCGAGTACAATGCTGAGGTTCTTGGCGTGGTCTGAGGGGGCAGGTGGACTTCGGAGGGCGGTCGGCCACCAGGTGCTGTACCATGCAGAAGGGGTGGGACCAAGGACGAGGACTTCTGCCTTCTCGGCATTGAGCTTCAGGCAGCTGTTGGTCATCCAGACTGCAGTGTCTTGCATTCCTTTCTGGAAGTTGAGTTTGGCATGGTGGGGTCTTTGGTGAGGGAGAGGATGAGCTGGGTGTCATCGGCGCAGGATGCGATGCTGAGGCCGTGTTTTCGGACTATGGCTGCAAGGATGGCCATGTAGATGTTGAAGAGGGTGGGGCTTAGTGATGAACCCTGTGGGACTTCGCATGTGATTTTCGTGGGGTCAGAGAGAAAGGGTGGGAGTCTGATCCTTTGGCTTCTTCCAGTGAGGAATGATCGGATCCAGTCTTGGGCTTTTCCATGTATGCCTGTGTTGTGTAGTCTGGCAACTAGTGTGCAGTGGGAGACAGTGTCAAAGGCCACTGATAGGTCGAGTAGGATGAGGGCTTCGGAGTGGCCTTGGCCCAGGAGGTTGAGGATGTCGTCTGTGGTGGCAAGTAAGGCATTCTCTGTGCTGTGGTTGCTTCGGAATCCGGTTTGGGATGGGTCGAGGAGGGCATTCTCTTCAATGAATCTTGTCAGTTTCCTGTTGACTGTTTTCTCTGCAACTTTGGCTGCGAAGGGGAGGAGCGAGATGGGCCAATAGTTCTTGAGGTAGGTGAGGTCAGCTGTGGGCTTCTTGAGCAGGGGTCTGACATCTGCGTGCTTCCAGTCATCTGGGAAGGTGCCTGTTTTGAAGGTGGTGTTGAGGGTGCATTGTATTTTGGGTGCGATGGCGGCCGCGGCTCTGTGGTAGATGTGAGGGGGGCAGGGGTCGTTGGGGGGCCCCCGAGTGGATGCTTTTCATAATCGAGGTGGTGTCTTTGGCCGTGATCGGTGTCCAGTTGGAGATGGTAGGCTGGCTGGTGTTTCTGGGGTGCGGGGGCCGTCTGTGGCGACTGGTGGATGGTCGATGAAGCTGTCGTAGAGGTTGTTGATGTTGAGGTGGAAATAGGTTCCAAGCTTGTCGCAGAGGTCTTGGGATGGGGTGATATCTGTGGCTTCGCTGCATGGGTTGGTGAATTCTTGAACGACACAGAAAAGTTCCTTGGAGTTTGTGGAGTTGGCCAGGACCTATTTGTGGATGAAGTTCTCTAGGAGGCTCTAATCTTTTTTTGGTAGTCCGTCATGGCGTCCTTGTAGTGGTGTGGTTTTCGGTTGTCTTGGTGTTTCTCCACTTCTTCTCCAGGCGTCTACAGGTGCGTCTGGCTTCTTGGAGAGCGGTGGTGAACCAGGCGGCTTTCCTGGGGCGTTGTCTGTCGGGTTGCGTAGCGGGCGAGCTCATCTGTGCAGTTGGAGATCCAGATTTGGAGTTCTCTGGCTGCGTCGGGTGCCCAGGTGTGTTTGTCTTGGGTTGAGAGTGGAGTTAAGTTGCATGTCGGTAACCTTGCTCCAGTTCCTTCATGGTGGGCGTGGGGCTGGTTTGGGTGCCTTGGGTTTGTTAATTCCATAGTGTACGCAGTGGTGGTCGGTCCCTGGCAGCTGCGTTGTGTGGCTGATTGGACGCTGTTTCCTGTCGCGAAGATGGGGTCGAGGGTGTGTCCTGCTCTGTGGGTCGGTGTGTTGACGAGTTGTTTAGGTCCGATGCTGGTGAAGTTGTCACGAAGGCTAGTGGAGGTTGTCGAGGTGGAAGTTCAGGTCTCCAATGAGTATGTAGTTTGTTGAGGCGATGACGTGGGGTGCGATGAAGTTGGTGATGGTGGTGGCGAGGGTGTTCGGGTGCCGTAAAGTCTGTAGACTAAAGTTCCTCAGAGTGTGGCTTTGGGGGTGGTCTGGATCTGGAAGTTCAGGTGTTCGGCGGAGGGGTGGGTTTCGCTGGAGGTGGTGAGGCGGAGGGTGCTCTTGTGGGCGTTATCGAGGCCCCATCCTGGGTCGTTGGGGTGGTCTTTCATCTGGATCTTGTATCCGTCTAGGATGGCGTTGCTGATGTTAGGGGCGGAGGATGCGTTGGTCCAGGTGTCTGGGAAGGCGGCGATGTTGGACGAGAGAGAGTTGGGTAGGTTCCAGATTTTCATGCCGTGTTTGTGTACGGTTCAGAAAAGGGGGTGGTGATGAACAGAGTGTCTGAGTTAAGCAGATAGCCAGGTTCTGAGCTGGGATGGTGCAGTGAGCTAAAAAACGGTGTTGGATCTAGCCCTGATCTCTTGACTGGTTGAGAGTATTCTGCTTAATTCAGAAACTCTGTCCATCACCACCCCTTGTTGTTTAATTATTTTGTCCACCATAAGCGTGGAAGGGTATACTCAGATGTGAGTCCCTTGCTCATTGCACCATCAGGATTCAAGCAAGCCGGGCCGAAGACGGCTATAATGCCAGAAACCGGTCCCCGGAAGCTTGTTTCCTTCCCAGTGAAAGAATTGGCTTTGTAGTTTGGTTTGCCCTGTTCCCATCATGCACTGGGACAGGAACAGACTGATTTGCATATAGCCAGGTCCTGAGCTGGGATGGTGCAGTGAGCTAAAAAACGGTGTTGGATCTAGCCCTGATCTCTTGACTGTGTGAGAGTATTCTGCTTAATTCAGAAACTCTGTCCATCACCACCCCTTGTTGTTTAATTATTGTGTTTGTGTACGGAGCGTACGTTGAGGAGGAGTCATTTTAGGGTGTCGCCAGTGCTGGCGTTGGCGGTGTTGAAGGCCGGGGTGGCGGTGAGGGTCTGGCGGCAGTGGAGGCAGGAGAACTGGCGTAGGTCTTGTTCGGCGAGGCCTGTTGGCATTCTTTAAGTCTTCCAGAGTTGAGTGCGAGGAGAGTGGTGCTGTCGTAGCGATGGGTAGTGGGAGGTCCGGGGTTCCTGGCGCTGGCCGGGTCGCAGACAGGCTTGCCTTTAGTGCACCCCCTGTGCGACCGCACAGTGGCCGCTATTTAGTTTGGGAGGTGGGAGGGAGGAGAGGCTAGGAGGCAGGAGCGGGGGGATTCCAGGGGGGAATTCCAGGAGGGAGGGTTGCAGGCGCAGTAGCAACGAAAGGAACAGGCAGGCATGAGGAAATGAAAACAGTGGTGGAATTAGAGCAAGTTACAGATGGACACAATAACAGTGGCACAACAGGGAGAAATTAAGAAAGTGAAGAGAAAATAAACGGCTGAGAATGGTTACAGGCAGTCTGGTCCCAGTTGGGGCGGGCGGCAGGCACATGAGTGGGCAGCAGCCTGGAACCTCTCAATGAGGAGGCCGGGGTCTGAAGGCAAGAGGACCTAGACCGAGGTCACACTTCAATGGCTTATGCTAAATGCTAACAAAAAGAAACACCTAGGTTACCCTGTTCAATGAATGTTTGCAGCGTGTACGTGCCTGAGTTCCTGCTACTCTGATTGCAAATCTCTCTGTTCCACAGACATTCAATTGAATTCGTTATTGGTTTGACTGGGCCCATAAAGACAGGGTAAATATATACATATAGAGTTTCAGGAAACCCTTCTTCTCTGTGGAAATATGAAAGGCTTCAGCTACTAGCCTTTTTAACATGTTATTTCCCCTCAAGTAATACAGTTATTAGACATTATAGATATGAAAAAAGCATGTTGCTTGCATGTTTGTCCAACTGTTAAAATTCAAGGTGGGAGACATTAATTGTTGGTATCAAAAACAAAGTCTTCTGAAAGAGAGAGATAGTGAGTGCGTTAATAAGCAGTTAATCATTGTGTATGGACTGAAAAGTTCCTCAAACCATTCTTGATACCATAAAGAAAAGAACCGCCCCCACATCCCCCTCCCCCAATCAAAGTTCAACAAAAAAAGGGGAACAACGCCATCTGCATCAGGAATGTTTACTTGACATAGTCTGCGTTCCAATGCTGATTCGAAACACTCTCCTAAGAAAGCTGCCATTATTTAGAAGTGAGGAAAGAAAGGGGAATGCTCCTCGTTTCTCCCCAGCCCCCTGGTTGCCATTGTCACCTGTATCTATTTCCAGGAAGCCATATTCATTAGGGTTAATCTGGACGCTAAATGAATAAACAAAGAGCTTCTCTGTCACCAAGGGGCCCAGGTGAGCCGATACCATCTTCGGACACAGAAAATCATCTGTACAAATACCACGCAGGAAATTACCTGCTGCAATCCCACACCTGGGATCATTTGGCAAGAATCTCAAAACTGCTGAGTGGTGCTGTTGAAAGACACCGTACAGGTTGAGTCTTTGGCGAAGGCGCACATATCCAGCAGGGAGTTCCTCTTTTCAAAATTAAACATTAAAACAATTGCATAAAATAAATAAAGTGTACGATAAGGATTTATCCGGAAAACATATTGGTAAAAAATAAGTGTATATTACAAAATAAAAAATATGAATTTCTTTGGGCATTAAATATAGGGTGGCAATTTCTTATCTAGCGAGGCAGCTACAAAGGAGCTCAATTTTAGTACACAAACAAGAGACCTTCGCAAGGTTTCAAAGAACTTGCGCATCAGGCCCACCTACTGTCAAGCGTCCCAAGCATTCTTGTTCAAATATGCTAATGCATATGTATGTATGGGGTCGGTTCAAGAGTGAATATAGTAGTGAACAACAAAGCCCTGTACAATAGGGAAAAGGGTATGTCTATTGAGTGTTTACGGGGAACAACAGGTGGTAAGGAAGTAAGATATAGGAGGAGGATGGTGACGAAAAGCAAATGAGCATGACAGCCTCCAAAATAACTTCAAATAACTTCAAATAAACTTGCAATTAAATAAATATTCTACGTTTTAAATCTATAAATAGGCTATAAATGGGCCATTGAGATATGATCTACTGAGGACTGGTGAACTTGTACCTCAAATCATTATCCAAGGACCACTGATCATGAGACAGGCTAGCTTATACTAAATGTGGCAATGCTGAGTTCAAGCAGCAACACGTGGAACAGGTTTGCACAAAGCAAAAAACTGATGATTTCCTGTGCAAGACATTCCGGTAACACTTCCAGAGGTGTGATCCCTTGTTTATGAAATTGTGCAGATACTAATCTCCCTCCCGTCCCCAGATGAGAAAGGGAACAGGACTCAGGCATGCCATAGTTAACATTTTAGTGTTAAATGGTGAAGGCCAAAATTATATATAATCATTTGAGTATCATATCCAGGGTTGGAGAGTCACGTACATACTCAGGACTTGAAGGTCAAGCCATGGGCTTCTGACGACTATAGTAACTAAATCCTGCATATAACATAATTGGCTTAAAAATCCCTAACGCAAAAAATAACAAATGATGGATGGAATGCTGAACAAATCAAACACTCACCCCCAGTCACAGATCTGCGTTTAATCCATAGATTTTTTGCTTACCACCCCAGTATGGACCCAGCCATAACCAAATCATTCTTGACCCTGCTTCCCATGGGAACAGTCCAGCCCGAACTGCCAAGCCAAGTCCTCCCTGGACTGGGAACAAGAATCCTTGGACCGGTTTTGGGGTATGCACAGACTATTCTGCACTATGCTCCTGCCAGAGCTCTTCGCTCTGCTAGTCTTAACCTTGCCATAGTGCCTCGTTTTAAAAGGGCTAGAGTGGGTGGTCGCTCGTTCTCAGTGCTGGCGGCTGCTCTTTGGAATTCTCTTCCAGCTCCACTCCGCTCAATTTCAGATCTGCTTCTTTTTAGGAAGACCCTGAAGACTTTTCTTTTTTCCACAGTTTAGTCTGTTTCTTGTCCAGCTTTCTTAATCGTGTTGTGTTATTCAGATCTCCAAGCGCCGGGACGCCTCTTAGCTGCGGCATCCGCGCGCTATATAAAAAATAGTTAACATAACATAACATAACATAACATCTGCCACGTAGGCGAGAACCGCGTCTGGCAGTTCGGGCTGAAATGTTCCCACTGAAAGTACAATCCATCATCAGCCTTCAGCAATCACCATTAGACTTTGTCACCTACAAGCAATGTTTGCTAACCACACTCTCTTTACCAGCTTTAATCAACCTTTCCCAAAAGCTACTAATCTTCACCAAATGCAACCAATCTTTGCCAACCACAATCGACTTTCAGAAAATGTGAACAAAGGTTGCCACACACACCTGGCCTTCATTGGAATACTCTTCCTCTTTCTAGTTCCTGTGTAGAGCCACATCTTCCTTTTCATGAGGCCTTGAAGACCTGGCTCTTTGCTTTGTAAAAACTGACCTATGAAGACTCATTGCTCCTATCAGATAGCTGAACTGTTTGCAGCGCCTTGACGCCTTCTAGTATTTGTTCGCACTATATAAATTAATCATTCATTCATTAACAAAAAGAAACAGTCGCACACTCAAGCACAATCCTCAGCATACAACCCATTAATTGCAAACAACACAAACAGCAGACTGCTTTTGTTATACAAATAAGCATTAAAGGGCTGACATATGGCTCGCTGTAGCATTATATACATACTTCGATAATTAACAGTTTTGGCCCACAATAATACTAAAACCATAATATGCAGCAGTCAACAGCAAATTGTAATTTATCCCTCTTAAATTCACATAAGAAATATCTGCTATGAAGGTTGTCCATCACCAACATTATGTCACCAAAAAATACAAAACAAACATTACTAAAGGACAGGCATTCAAATAACTGAAGACTTCTGTCACACATTACTGGATAATGAGGGGGAGTTTTCTGTAGTCCACTGACTGCAGGTCCCAACTATCTATACAATCTGACCGCTTCATTACATCGCACACAATCACTCAGATATGGGATTATAATAAAAAATGTTCATCCCAACAGATCTCTCCACTTCTCTCTCCCACCAACCATGTTAGCTCAGGACCACAACCATACACAAAATCTCAGATTGGACAACCTAGTGCTGTAAACAGCCATACCGGCAGACTATATCTCATGAAACACCATAAAGGGACCTTCAGAGCTTTTCAAAGCTAACGACATAGTGAAAAGAAAGTCTGCACGTCTGTCTCTTACTTTTCATCATCCCATGCACTAGGTCTCATAACATGAAAACCTAATTTCAGTGGTCATCACTCCCGACATGGAAACACTTCCCACATAGGATCAAAACAAAAATAACATCCTTCCAACCACACCCCCTACACAGTGAATCTTGCTACTCATGTGGGGGGTGTACATGTAGTGTCCCACAGAGGAGTAAGATAGTAAGAGCAGTTTAAATTCTGCAATACAATACAGTAATGTACTTTCCACACCCATAATCAACCTTTGCCAACCTCAATCAAATGTCATCAACTTTAGCCAGTTTTCCTGAATCTAATCAGACATTGTAAACCAAATTGTGTCTTCACCAACTGAAAATATATTTCATTCCACAATCTGCTGTCACTAACTGCAACCACCCGTCGCCACTAACACTCAAAGCATGACTTCACAATCGTACAGTCTGAGGCTGTGCAGCTGCAGGCGTTAAATAATGTATGGGGTTAACATGGTGTCAGCAAATACAGGTCATGTCACAAGTCTCAATACCAGGAACAGCAGCCATCACTTTTAGGATCTAATGGTAATGACTTACTGCAGGGGTTAATGATGATTGTGGAAGCACAAAGCGGACTCTCAGATCTCAAGGTGATTGCAGTATGTGAAGAGTGATTGTGAGTGAAGAAGGTAATTGTGAGTGGTAAAGTCTGATTGTGGGCAACCATGGCTGATTTCTTGTGTGTTGAATGCTGACTGCGGGCACAGAAGCATACTTATGGACGGGAAGGCTTATTTTAAATGATAAATCTCTTGCACCAACACAACATCTTTGTCTAAGATTGAACAATATTCTGCATCTCTCATCAATGACATCACAGTTTTGACTTCCTTGTGTTATTTAACCCCTTCACTGCGGCGGCTATTCCGCCGCAGTGCTAAGGGGGCGGGCGGAAGAGCGGCGGGCGCATGCTGGTGACGGAACCGCTCCGTCACCAGCGTCGGTTGGGCTGTGCTTATGACGGAGCTGTTCCGTCATGGCCCCGCCCGCTCAATAGAACGCTCAGCGCAGGCGCGGAATTTGCGCCGCGCATAAGCGGTGGGCGGGCCATGACGGAACCGCTCCGTCATCAGCACAGCGCCACCGCAGCTGATGACGGAGCGGTTCTGTCATCAGCATGGAAGAGGTTAAGCCCGCAGGGGTCTCGCCACCGGTCCTGGAGGGCCGGATCCAAGCCAGATTTTTAAAATTACTTCATGTATCTCAATGGGGATATCCAAAAAATCTGGCATGGATCCGGCCCTCCAGGACCGGTTTGGAGACCCCTGGGTTAAGGGATCTAGTAAATGGATATGAGTAACTTCTGAGTTGACTGCTCCCCTCAACAACTTGACATGGCATGTAACACCCAGGGGTGATTACCACGTATGTGGACCTCAAGTAAATGCAATAAATCCAACTTGGGAGACTAGTTCAAGCATCTTTGTGCACAATGTCAATTTATCATTTAGTAAGCAATTGTTTATGTATTTATTTGTTTAATAGAATTGCATAGAACCAAATACCATTTTAACAGCTTCAGAATGCTGTCAGAGTCAACAATGTTAATGGGGAAAAGGACGTGGAATGGGAGACTATTCAATGTGATGCCAACAGTAGTTAAAATCCATAACCTGCATATTGAATTTCAATACTATATTCAGATGGGTCAATACTGTGAACGTTGCTACACTGCAGGCAGCAATGCCCTTCATTTGTACGTATTTAGTCGGTTAAGCAGCGGTAGATCTACTAACAACATAGAGTTGTTTCCTTGGACTGACATAGTGCCAAACGACTTCTTTAAGGTCTTACAAAAGATTAACACTCTTCCCCAGCACAACAGTGTCTCACAGACTGCTGGGGGCGGGGGAGGAGGGGGCCTTACTCAAACTTTTGATAGCTACCATACAACGCAAGTATCTCACACTAACACATTTGTTGACTGACGACCACTTTCCAACAACGTACATGAAGAAATGTGCCATGCTTTCAGATGAAACACAACACAGTGGTACACATGCATACACAAACGACTACAAAAGCATTACAGAAGCCTCGCATTACAAGTATTCCCTCCAGTAAAGAGGTAACAAGTTCAAATCGAAAAGTTATCAGAAAGACTAATATTTCTAACAAAGGAAATGCTTCGTGTGGAGGGGCCGGATTGGGGAGGGGCAGGCTGTCTAGAGGAAAGAGACCCCCACTTGAGAACACTTCTTGCAAATCACCCGGCCATATGTTCGCAGCTATGGGCTAGCACTTTCGGCGTTCCTTGATGCGGAACGAAATATGACTTTAAAACGGCGAGGCAGCTTGACTTTTTCCCCGTTTTTTTACGTTCATCCATTATTCAACCCTCCACCGCCGCCATGGCATATCTCGTTATTTAATGTATCCAGGAGGTGTTAAAAAGTTCCTCAGCTGTAAGGCAGTGAATGTATTATGGAACAGGCAGAGGCAAGTGGCTGTCGTTTAGAGCCACAAAGGTGAGATAATGGCCGTCCGCATCAGTGAATTGTCAAGCTCGCTTAGCATTACGCGCCGCAGCTGGAGCCTTCAGAGCCCTCCCGCCCTTTAAAAATATATGGAATGTTAAAGTAAATGACAAACACGGGAGTTGTCACCTCTGCTGAGGACAGTGCAGCACGACGCCCAGACTCAGAGCTGACGCCTAGAGCCGGGAGGCCACGACCCTTGCAGACCAGAGCAGATCCCTTCCGATCCCCTATCAGGATGGCTCGGCGCGTGCTTCGGATGCCCTGGGAGTCTGGGTAGAGTAGCGGAAGTAAGTCAGGGGGTGGAAGTGAATGGAGCGACACAGGCTCAACATCTTTCACACAGTAGAGTGTGAGTGAGACAGAGATGAAAGAAGGGAGGGATGTGAACACCAGACAAAGGCTAACAACAGATAATGAATCTGTCAATTTTAAAGCTGTGGAGAAAATCTGCACGAAATAAGAGTCTTCGTAGCACGCCAATGATTTTGGGGCTGTGAAGGAGGTACTAGAATCTCTAACGAAATGGAGGTTAGCGCTAGCTAATACTTACCCATCGCCACATTTTCCTTCATGGAGCGGAACTGGGCTTCCACTTAATACCATCCCAGTATTGACAATATACTGAACTTTGTATTCATAAAGACTAGGTTTTGAGATTTACTTTTTCAAAAACTCATGGAACCAAAGAATAACTTTTATTCAGATTTCTTCTTACAATCCAAACCCATATTGCTCACTATTTCTGGGGATCATTGTGGTGAAACCAACAGTAAACAAGTAACGCATGCCCTCATCACCAGCCAACTAGACTACAGCAACACACTCCATGCAGCTCCACTACCGAATTCATGAAGACTCCAGACAATCCAGAACGCAACCACCAGACTCATTCTCAAATTGCCTAAGAGAGCCCATATCACTCAGCACCTGAAAGACATCCACTAGCTCTCAGTCCAGAAGAGATGCCACTTCAAGCTCCTGACTCACACCTACAAAGCCCTCTAAGACCAAGGACCTGGCTACTTTAACCACTGTCTGCACTTCCACAGTCCCCCCAGGATCCTCCGCACCGCACACATCACCCTCACGCAGATCCCTCACATACGCTGATGCCGTGCCGGAGGACGCTCCTTCTCCCTTCTCGCCGCCAAAGCCTGGAACAACCTACACCTACGCACCTTGCCTTCGCTGACCGACTTCAGGAAGGGGCTCAAGACCGGACTCTTCAAATGAGACCTACATCAAGTGCCTGGATACCCTCGCAGGTGACAAGCTTTACTCAACAAATAATGTTTGATTGATTGATTGTAATACTGAGCCTAGACGTGGGTGCCTTGCTCGTCGTGCCAGCTTGGCTGATGAGGGGTGATATCCTGAAACAAGTTCCAGGATGCTTGTTTCCAGTCCAGAGACGACCTGCCCTGGCATTACGGGCTGGACTGTTCCCACTGATTTGAATATGGCTTGGTGCAAATTGGGGTGCCATGGTGAGCAAAAGAACAATGGCTTTAATCCAGACCTAGATTGGGGGTGAATGTTTGAAAAGTTTCAGCACTCCGTTTATCATCTAGTTTTGTTTGCTATGTACGCCCTAAGTGGCCAAGACTATGCCCAGACGTGAGTCCTTTGCTCCCTGTGCCACTGGATTCAAACTAGCCTGCCTGATGAGGGGTGATATCCCAACACCGGCCTCATGATGCTCATTTCCGATCCAGAGAAGACCTGGCCAGGCAGTTCGGGCAGGACTGATCCCATGGGGAGCAGGGTCAATACTGATTTGTATATGGCTGGGTCCAAACTGGGGTGGCATGGTGAGCAAAAGAATAATGGATTTAATCCAGATCTTTTGACTGGGGTGATTTTTTTGAAAAGTTTAAGCACTCCATCCCTCATCTTGTTATGTTTGCTGGGTAAAACTGTCAGTACCATTAGAGTAATGCTTGCTCTGAGATAAACAAATACAGACTAGTGAATGTTACAGTAGACTTGCTTGAGACTTTTCTCATACGCTCCGAGAACAACCTTCCACAGACCCTGTAGACATTTCCCTTTAAAGTGTAGCAAATGGACGAAGAGAAAGTCCCTTTACCAAGTTTAGTTAATCAAGTCTTAAGCAAAGTTCATGGGATCTTGTTAAACATGCCGTTAAGAGGCTAAAAAGATGCAGAGAAACTAACTCCACCAATCCCAGTCCATAAAACCTATCTAACCCCTGACGCTACGTCGTCATCCTTTCTCCCCATCACTGTCCATCTTTCTCCTGTGGAAAGCAGCACCACAGGGTCAGTTTAAGGGTGATCTTTTCGCATTCTCTCTAGAAGCTCTGCTCACAAACCTTTTACATTTTGCCTTGCACAAGTGATGTACTATTGAAATTAATTCGTTGTAAAGAGTGGCCTACCCAATGGAAGCAGAAGTAATCCAGAAACTCATACCACACTTAAACAAGGAAGACTTGGTTAACAATGGAGCTTTGCAGAAGAAAACAGAAGCGGAGAATGAAAACACAAATGGCATGTTTTCAAGGACGTCCACTTTACCTCACTAGCTTGAAACCACTTACATCACTTAACAAAACAAAGAAGAGGTTTGATTGAATTGCTCGATTGTTTTACCTCCATAACATGACATTTCTATGTCTGAGCATTGAGAAGGGCTTGAAAACTTACCTTGAGGAAATAATTAATATTTTCAAGGTTCTATGCAATGCAGAGTAACCAGTAGACATTCCTAGATGCTAAGCTGAACGAAAGACACACTAAATCTAAAGGTGTTAATATGAATCCATCTTACTTCCACTGAAAGGGTTATGCTCATTGTTGTCAATGACCAGGTGATTATGGCTACACCAAAAAGTGAAAGCATTACCATCAAATATCAAACTTGAAAGCCATTTGTTCCAAATCATAAAATGCATACAGCTTCAACATTCAAGCACACCTATGTCCTTACATCGCTTTACTTTAAAACCCACCACAAACATGCACACATGCACAGCCTGGACACATCCTAAGACCAACACACATTTCAGGGGATTTTAACTGCCTTCCACTTGATCAATGGACATCCGGGCATCAGTACGGGGATCTTCAAAGCAACAGGATGACTGTGTTTCATTTAGTCTTTCTAATGTAGATGTGGAATTCAGAACTATGCTTGAGAAGCATGTTTTTCAGCCTATAAATGAATTTGGTCTTAAGCTACAGGATAGGCCTTGAATTAATGTGTGCTCCCTGACTTGAGAATGTGCTTCACTCCTACATAGTCTTCATCTTGCCCATCTAACCACTAAATATCTAACCATGAATCATTATAGCAAACTAAAAGTGTAAAGCACAATCCGGCTCCAACATTTGCCTAAATGTAATTGCTCAAAAAGGTGGGTAAAACAAAGTTTCTAAGGAAACCAAAGCACCCCTTGTGCACCGAGGAAGCAATCAGCCAGAGGACAAGTGGGTTTGCCATCTGTCTTGTGAATGGTGTGATCTAAACAGTGACATTATTTTCATGTCTAAATTAAGGAAAGGGAAAAACACAAACTTGGCGCTAGAAAAAGATTTGTATGTAACCTGTCATTGTGCCCTGCTGACCCATGCAAATCAATCAATGCTGCTATTCTACAAACATAGATGAAGGCTAGCAGAAAAAACATATATTGTTCCTCAAGATGACTTGCATGTGGCCACCTGCTAGTGCGGCATGGAAATGCTGTGTTTGGGCCATACGCCTATGAGAATTTTTTCACTTTTTTGTGAAAAAATATGTGATGCAAGAAAAAAACTATTCAGATTCTCTACAGCCTGCCTACTGAGTATATGGACCAAACCTCTTTGTCCAGGACACCAAAGAAAAACACAAATTGACGCTGAAAGGGTAGTCGAAGTGTCCTGCTAATGTGACCTGAAACTACAGAGACTTAGGTCCGCATTATGAGAGACCTTTTAGTTTTGGTGGGGATGGATCCATCTGCATGGTCATAATTAATGATTTGCTCCACAGATGAGTACCTTCATGATCCTCGCATGGCTTTCGATGAGGTCCGAGTTTCGGTGTGAAAATTATCTCCTTTGTCCTTCATAGAACACTGTTTACTCTCCCTCAGGAGCATGATGCCTATGTAATATTGTAAGCTCATGGTCTGAGCTACATGCCTTTCCCCCTACTTTTTGAGTGCCGCTTTTAATCGCCACTTCGCCTCCACTTTTGGAAAAAATCATGGACATTCGGTTCCACTGGAGGCTCACAAGCATCACTATGGCTTACCCAGTGCTTTTAAGTGGAAATGTAGAAGCGCAGGTACTTACTGTTTAGAGTACCTGATTGCTCCTGATAAGGGACGGTACTCTCCCTTTAAATGTAATTTGGCAAAGCTGAGAAGTGCAGGTATTCTCCCTTGTAAATGAAGCAGTGCAGATAATCAGTACCAGAGTGTACCTGCCCGTTTAAAGCACAGCTAATTGTCATCAGCAAGCATGATCCTGGGTCATCTGTGACAAACATCACCATCTTGCTGCACTGGAAAGGGCAATATGTAGGATAATAATGGGTCTACGGCAGTGCCTCGGATGCGGAAGGTACCTCAGAGGAGTGCCATTGCTCCCATGCCCTCATGTTGGCAACTTTGTATCATTCTTCTGCGACAGAATTTTTTTTTAAAGACAGAAATGAGACAGCTATTACTGTGGAAAATAAATACAAACTTGGTGAACATTATCGGCGCCATCTTGCCCCTTTTCCAAGCCCATTCGTGCGCGTAAGCGGCAACCATTTTGAGCACCATGGCCTCCCGGCCCCTCGCTGATAGCCAGCGCGTCTCTCTCTCTCTTAACCTCGCAAGCATTCCCCCGCACGCTGACAACCCCCGCTCTCTCATGCCTTGGGTCATAAACCCCTCTTCAGCGCAGCTTCACCACGGAATCCCATCCTGTTCCCAGCGCGACACCTCCCCTCATTCCTTTCATGGCCTCAAACCCTTTTGATGCAAACCCCCTTTTCCTGTGTCCCCGTTTGTCTTCCCTGTTCCCAGGCCGCCACCTGGCTCTGCGGATACTGTTTATTACCCCGTACAGTAGGAAGCTTCCCCTCCCCATCAAAAGACCCCCGAACCGATCAAAGCCCCCACCCCATGAGATCCGATCAACCCCATGCATTCCGTGAATCGGCGGAATGCCCTGCTGTGCGACAACCATCACCTGTTGTGACCGGGGTGGGGAATCCAACTGTAAATGTATGTGGGAAAGGGTCTGAAGGGGAGATTCCGAGGATGTTCTTTCTAATACTAAAGTGTTGCAAGAATGTGTTATGTGCAATAAAGGTCATAAACCCTAGTATAAGAGGCCAGGCCTCAGAGATGTGGTTAGAGCACCTCGTGACGATACTTGCTGTCTGAATTGATGTGTTCTCCTCCGGAGAGAATAAAATCCTCGTTTCCTGCCTTCCAGTCTCCAGCGCCTGCTTCTTCATTGATTAATATTGGTGGGTCATAGAGGCGATACCGCCGGGCAACATAAAAGGGTCTTTGGTTACCGGTTGTCTTTGGAACCCTTTTTAACAATTGGCGTCCCAAACGTGGGGCCCATCAGCGACTCGTGGATCCAGTGGGAGAGGTCCCGACGACAGAGTGAACGACTGCAACGATCGGAAGGTACCCTGTCCGATAGACCCTCGTCTGACAGCCGATCATCCGAACTTCACTGGTTCCGAACAGACCTCTCTCGAGTGATCTGCGGTCCTGACTGGGAACCATCAGGAGTGCCACGAGAAGTACGAAGAGAAGAGGACGATCGGGCGCTGGATTCGGAAGACGAGAAACTGTCCATGCGGTCCGGGTAAGGTCGTGTAAACACGACGAATTGCGAAAAGTGATAGATAATTGAAAGTAATTGATAATTGTTGAGAAAATACTAGTATTACTCTTTGTTAATTTATTGGAGATTCACTGTCTACAAACGGAGAAACAACAGGCTCTCCCTTTATAAACAGCGAAGGATAGGTACGCACCCGTCGGACCTATCTTTCTCCCCCACTGAACAATTGCCCCTTCCCCCCATTGATTAACTGTTATAGATTGTTTTCTGGAGATTCTCTGTCTGCAAACAGGGAAAAATAGGTCCCCTCTTTACAGATAGTGAAAGGGTAGGTGACGCGAACCTTTGCGAGCCTACTTATTCTCCCCATTGACCATATTGATTTTTTATTTTTGACCTAACATTGATTGATTGCTCAGAATTGGTTCATGAGGTATTCACTACGTGCAAACAACGTAGAATAGAAATATTCTGTCTAGTCTTTGCGCGCAGTGATAAGATAGGTAGTGCTGACTATTATCCCATTGTGATCCGTCATGCCTGTCTTCTCCCCACTGGTTAGTAGCCTGTTTAACCCGGACCGCTTATTAGAGATGAACCATCCGGCTCCGCTGGAAGGCACCCCTAATAAGGACATGTTCATGAAGCATGGATTAATCGCTATAGCCTACAGTGAGCTGTGGCATAAATATACGAAAAAGGATCGAGAAAGACAGTGGCCACTGAGAGGATCCTTTGATCTTGACAAAATAGAAACGGTAGAAATAGCCCTTCGTAGGAATGAAACAACACCTATTATGCTCGATAGTCTCGGTATGTGGCGCAAAGAAGCCACGCAACGAAGGGAAGGCGACGAATTCAGAAAAGGTGAGGGGACACGACGGATAACCCTCCAAACGTCTAGTAGGCAAAGGGAAGGGCCAGCAATGGCACAGTCCCGAGGAGTAGACATGAAAAGCGAACGGTGTAAAGGGATGTGCCGACAAGCCAACCCCGGAACACAACGACCCGAAGGTAATCCCCCGACATTACGCACAGGACGGACAGATTTAAAACAAAACCAATGTGCTTTCTGTAAATGTCTTGGACACTGGAAAGCCCAATGCCCGACTCTGCAAAGCATAGGTAAGAATGGAGGGTTGACAGAAAGGACGGACCGACAGAAAGGAAAAAGACGTGAGATAAAAACCAATCAGACTAGTGCAGACAGAACAGACAGGACCACCCCGTTTGATTATGCTCGGTGGCACAGATTTCGTCAGGCCAATTTTAACGACATGTTAGAGTTCTGGGACTGATTGCTCTCTGTTGCTCCCCCACTCTGAAAAACAAACACAACTGCAGGTCAGTGTAAACAACCCCCCGTTAGAGAAAAGACTCAAGAAAGCCAAGCGTCTATTATATAACTTAGGATTTAATTACGGTAAAACACACAACCAACAGTAAATAGAATAACTAGTAGAACTCTCTAAAAAGCAAACTTGACTAATAGGAAAAAT
This sequence comes from Lissotriton vulgaris, assembly GCF_964263255.1. Lineage (NCBI taxonomy): Eukaryota > Metazoa > Chordata > Amphibia > Caudata > Salamandridae > Lissotriton > Lissotriton vulgaris. The sequence continues at coordinate 275,098,364 of NC_141687.1, read as the reverse complement.
ACAAAACATGTTATGCTCACTCCGGAAGTCCTCGAAATGTAACAGTTCGATGGTCCCGCCCATCCGAAACACATAGCACGTGTGGGGCGGGGCCTGCCAGCAACCATGGGCCAAAAGGAGATCGCCGGCGAGAAGGTCCTGGAGGCTCCACCAAGCAGGCAATGAAATGGTCTTCCCATACTGCCCTTCCAGAAATGGCGTCCCCCGGACCGCGAGTAGGGAGGGGGCGGATGAAAATGACCCCCTCCCTTGTATCTCCTGGTCTGGCCATCACGAATTTCTCCATCGAACGGATGCAGGGTGGGCAGGGAGGAAGAGGCGACGCGGACGAGCCTCTTCCACCTCCACAGGTAGGAGGCTTCCCTGCCCTGGCCCGACGCCGATGTCCTCCAGCCGGGCGACGGCCATATTTCCGCAACACAGGACATACAATGCCCGACTGGTATACTTTCTCAGAACAGGACATACAATGTCCGGCGGGCATATTTGCGGAGCACCGGACGTACAATGGTCCCCCAAGAGTCGGAATCAGGGGTGTAGGGTGGTCATCATGTGCGCCCCTGATTCCAAGGGACGGCGTAGGATGCGCCGGGAGAGGGAGACGGCACGGGTGAGCCTCCCTCACCTCCCCAGATGAAGGCTCCACTGCTGCACCCTGGCGCCCCGAACCAAAATGTCCTGCTCCAGCAACATGATGCTCCGTCTTTCTCCATCACAAGAAGTTTCTTCCTCTCCTGATAGATACAACGAAGGGCGGTTGCTGCAGGGTCTCAAAATGGCGTCTGGGCCCTCGAAAAACGGGTCTAGGCCGCTGGAGTAACTTTGTCCGAAATTGCAACTCGGGCACTTGCCCACCTGGGCGCAAGCCCCCACCATCGACAAACATCCCCTCGACTTTGAAGATTCTACCAAAGTCCCAAGAGCCCTCGGCCCCTTCAGGCTTCCGGTGAGGACCAGTTGCATTGATCTCAAATGAAATAACCACGGCACAGCAACAAGATGGCGGTGCTCTCGTGTCTGCATCAGCTTCCGTCTGAACCACCCAGGAACATTATGGGCTAACGAACTCGAGCAAGTTCCGGCTGAACATCAACATGACCTGGTAAGAGAGACTCTACCCCCTCCCTCTCTTGATTGACGGTCCACACCACCAGCCCCTCTGTTAGCACAGTTTTCTTTTGAACTGCCGAAAGGGACTCTGGTCCAACCGCCAATTGTCGGGGATATTTTGCCCCTGATGCTACTTCCGGACTAAACCGGCCTCGCCCAAAATGGCGCTGGTATCAATGGAAACTAACGGATGCCTCGTGGTGTTCCTTAGCTAATGAAACTTGATGTACTAAGATATATATATATATACGAACCATTGCGCACTCGATGTTAAAGGGAGGAGGGTTCACTTGGCGAACATTTAAGAAGGGTTCCGTAAAATGTTGATTTCAATGAACAATTTATTTTTGATATTTGTTGTAACTGATACATAACGTCGCTTATGATGCACACCCGCGGTTTACATCTAGGAAATGTGATTACAATGAGCTTGACTGTGTTTCCATTTATGAACTGAAATGCCCCTGATTCCTTCGTCACGCAATGAAATGTTTTTGGTTACTTGCAAATAATTAATTAGACCTTTTTTTACATGTTCTTGTACTACAAAATAACCCCCTACTGTATGTGCTTCCATCGACGACATGTCAGGGCAAAATATGAATTGTGCTCTCACATTTCACGTACTGAATAACTCTACAAATAAAGGTCTTAAAAAACTATGGATAGGCATCGCATACTTTTTTAAATGCGGGTATCGGTGGGAGGGTTTTTCTGTGCGCAACTGTTCTGCTCTTTTTTAAGGTTATCCGAGAAACGGTTGTTCGGCCCTGGGTTGATGGTCGAATCAAAGGTATGATACGCTGCCTCCAAGATATGCGACTAAGCTCAGGAACTGACGTATGAAGAAGGACCTCGATTTCTGAGAATGGGTAAAGTAAAACGGTGTAATTGATAGAATGATATAAAGATATGGTGGTCGAAGGTACTAAGGTACAGGGTTGAACGAAGAACTGATATGCCTTAGAACATCACAGCTTTGGGAATGATTTAGGGATCCCGATGGCCGGATACATCTACAAAACCGGGTACCTCACGCTAGGCACCTCTGATTCCTCTTTTTAGCGTTTTCACTACACACGATCCTTAATGCCATCCTCGAACCTCCCCATGAACAACCTATCACATTGCCTGCCCCCATGACTTTAGGAAACCAAAACCCTAAGGGATTATATCCCGAAGAGATAAGTACGAGTATGCGGTAAGTAAAGGACTTTCGTGCCCGTACATTTGATGTGTTCGAATGTTGTCCCCCCACCTCCCCCTTTTTTCCCCCTTTTTCCCTCTGCAGGTTACATTAGAACCCCGATTAGAGTATCATAAGGGATCTGGAACCACGTCACGCCCGATGCATGAAAACGGACTACCGCTGCAAGACGACACAAAAAGGACGCCCTACCCAATGCACGACCTTTTTGTACTAGATCTAATGCTTTTCTGTCCCAAAACTGCATGCTTTTTTACATCCTAACACAGACCCGAAACGTCTAACGTTGGGTAACGCACTGAATAGCCCAAACAATACACGGTCATTCTCTATGTCCCATGTGTACTGTTTTGCCTATTGTCTCTCTCTCTCTCTCTCTCTCTTACTCTCTCTCTCACTCTCTCTCTCTCTCTCTCTCTCTCTCTCTCTCTCTCTCTCTCTCACTCACTCTTCCACCCCTCCACCCTTTCCCTCTTCCTAGCAACTGGCACCTAATTGGCGAACCTGGTGCACCTCCTGATTGGCCCCAAATACCACAAGTATTTGCACAAATTTGTCCTAAATAAAATTGTATCGGTACCACGTTACTACCTCTCCTTTTCTACTAAAATATGGATAAAAATTAAATTGACCGATAGGAAAGGGACAGGTAAGACGACTAAGGTTCCCTAAATTTGACCCACCCTCAGGGAACTATTTGTCAGTGGCTTCTATGATAAAATGTGTCTGTGGTAATGCGACCATCCCCATTGAAAATTGTCTCCGTACCCCAAGCTGTAAGAAATGATCGAGATACCCCCATCTACCCAAAATTGCCCCCAGTTTTGTGTCAGCTGCCCTGAACGAGAGCCTGAAAAACGCCCCCTGCTCTAATTCACTGTATCCCTAATTGTTGTCCATAAGATCCCTCATTCCCCGAGGATAAGTTTAATAATTATTGCAAACCACCCCTCCCGAGTTTTTGTAGTAACCAGGTTGCGAGGATTTATATAGAAAGTTAGAAGGATGTGTGCAAAGTTGAAAATTAGATTGAAAAACGAAAGAACTTGTTGCAGTAAGCCTGGTTGAAAATAAGATGTTTTTATGTAATGCAGACTTGTTTAGCCTATGTTCATCCCTCAGAAGGATGCCTATCAGACTATGGTGAATAGCACGTTACACTTTTTCGTAAAATACAAGGCCCTGAAGACCAGCCTAGCCTTACAAGACTTGTACTAGGGAAATGGGTCTCTGCCAGAAGAACTGACATCTACTATAATAGACATATGACAAATGAACGTAATAATCATCAAAGCATCAAAGAATTAGCCAACAAAAGGAAGTTGTAAGGAATCCAGCAAACCCATCATCAATTGTTTATACGTTAGCCGCAAGAATCTCCAATGTAGCGAGTGCTTACCCCAGTTGCTTGGTGTTGGGAGAGAAATAGACTTATGTAATTACCTTTTTCTGCAAAATCTCTAAAGACTGTCTTTTCAACACTCATTTAAGGGTATCGCTGTCGGAGAGGAAAGAGACCGGATGTGGGAGCACGCGGCCTGACTGCGGATGGTGGAACATCAGCGACGGAGGCCGAGGCGAGACCACAGCAGTAAGGAGTCGCAGGACGGGGCACTGTTTCAAACAAAGCTAAGGAAAGGGCTGACCTGAAGCCCCTGCTCTATGATCAACGTGTGCCAAAAAGTCCCCGCTCTCTGAACATGGTTACGGACCCGCCTGTCGCAAACCCTCCGTCCCCCTGATCTGTTCCCGACTTGGCCTTGCTCCATCCCCTCCTCCTCCGACCTACCATAAGGACTGTTCACACCCGCACCTTTCCACCCGAACTCCCAAGTTCCTCCAAATCCTACTGAGCTACCCAGAGAAGAGTACTCCCTACGTCAGAAGGGAGGGAGCTCCGACTAAGTAGACCACGAACTATGTTAATCTTAGAACGGTGACCTAGAACTCCACCAAGGGTCGCCTCTAAAGAAAAGATGAACGAAGTATGTGGTTCTACCCGCTGCTGAACGCCTCGAAGATGATGGAAGCAACAGGAAATGCCCACCACAGAGACTCAAGAAACAAACAGATCTCACAATTCAGGAACAATCGCATTTTTTATTGCAAATCTATGCTCTGCGTTACAAAAGAAAGTGCACCTGCTCCAGAACCGTAACGCATTTCTCCTATGAGGTCTGGCGAAACAAAACAAAATGTACCCCTGCCCGCAGACCTCCAACGACTCAATCCACATGAACATTTCTGTTGATAGGTAATCCAGGTGCTCAACAGTGCTGACAGAAGACGACAAAGGACAACGAGAACTCTGATATTTTTTTCTGTATCTCCTTTCTCTCCCAATCACCATTGGACTGACTATGCACTCGCCGTATACAAAAAGGACTTACTTATATGATAACTTACCAGTTCTTATTCTATGATCTGTACCCAACGCCCTCGCTACGTAATTCTAGTCTGATATTGCATTACGATGACTTTTTCTGCAACCAACTTAACGATGAAACCGCCTACTAAATGATGAGATTTTTCAATATGATGTTTATAATGTGATGTTTATGTACAGTTCTTTCGCCTAAGTCCCCTCTCCCTTACTTATGATCGCTGCATATAGGTGTAGATAGGAAATAGGCCAGCAAGATGTCTTGGAAATGTTAAAGGGAGGACTGTGGAAAATAAATACAAACTTGGTGAACATTATCGGCGCCATCTTGCCCCTTTTCCAAGCCCATTCGTGCGCGTAAGCGGCAACCATTTTGAGCACCATGGCCTCCCGGCCCCTCGCTGATAGCCAGCGCGTCTCTCTCTCTCTTAACCTCGCAAGCATTCCCCCGCACGCTGACAACCCCCGCTCTCTCATGCCTTGGGTCATAAACCCCTCTTCAGCGCAGCTTCACCACGGAATCCCATCCTGTTCCCAGCGCGACACCTCCCCTCATTCCTTTCATGGCCTCAAACCCTTTTCATGCAAACCCCCTTTTCCTGTGTCCCCGTTTGTCTTCCCTGTTCCCAGGCCGCCACCTGGCTCTGCGGATACTGTTTATTACCCCGTACAGTAGGAAGCTTCCCCTCCCCATCAAAAGACCCCCGAACCGATCAAAGCCTCCACCCCATGAGATCCGATCAACCCCATGCATTCCGTGAATCGGCGGAATGCCCTGCTGTGCGACAACCATCACCTGTTGTGACCGGGGTGGGGAATCCAACTGTAAATGTATGTGGGAAAGGGTCTGAAGGGGAGATTCCGAGGATGTTCTTTCTAATACTAAAGTGTTGCAAGACTGTGTTATGTGCAATAAAGGTCATAAACCCTAGTATAAGAGGCCAGGCCTCAGAGATGTGGTTAGAGCACCTCGTGACGATACTTGCTGTCTGAATTGATGTGTTCTCCTCCGGAGAGAATAAAATCCTCGTTTCCTGCCTTCCAGTCTCCAGCGCCTGCTTCTTCATTGATTAATATTGGTGGGTCATAGAGGCGATACCGCCGGGCAACATAAAAGGGTCTTTGGTTACCGGTTGTCTTTGGAACCCTTTTTAACATTACAAAACAATTCACCACTTCCGAGCCCGATACCAGCCCACTTTCTGGTTGTTAAAAATATGCTATTGCACTGATAAAATATTTTGCAGAGCCTTACACATGGTAAATAAGGAGGATTGATGACATTCACAGATTGCACAGATCTGGTGCAACAGAGATTTGATTTCTTCTCATTCTGATATTGAAAAAAAACTGAATAGGTAAAAAAGAAATTATACATCCAAGGAGTATTTACAAATGAACCTTGCAAGAAGACTCAGTTGAAAACGGTCACAATTCAACACAAATGTTTTACTGTGTTGTCTTGGATCCCCTCCCAGAACAAAATCTCTAAGCTGATTGTTAGCCTGGTTACGAACAACCTAAAACCTGTAACATAATTTGGTGCAAAATTATAAGTGTCATTGGACTAAGGCCTCCCGGGGGAGTTCATATTTGGCAGATGAGGTTTGTATCAACCCAACCTGGATTTCCTCTCACAACAGCAACATCTTGCCAGTCGTGCCTCTACTTCACAAGAGGAATGCAGCCCCAGCTGATGTCTCTTTCTAATTCCCCCCCTATAATCAACTTTACCATTACTATTTATTTATTTTCCTAAAGCCAATTACCACCAATTTGATCTCCACTTCATTTTACACCAGTCATCTCCTACAAGTCCCGCCTCTTCATACCAAACACAGATCCCAACAATCACACCTCCTACAAAAGACCCCAATATAAATCTGTCCTAAAACAGACAACCCCCACCAACCCAGCTTGTGTCCTCCATACCAGGCCCATTCCACCAATCCCAATTTCACTACTTCGTATAACAACCACCTCGCACTAATTCTGCCTCACGATCCTACAATAAACCTTTTGTCAGGAATATTGCCTCTAAGAATAGATGCAAATATATAGGGGGATACCCCATCCCAAACTCAGCTCACCCTACAGAGAACCTATAGCTTTGATCCACGGGTTCCCAGAGCCTAATTCTTGAAAGGTAGAATTGAACCTAGGTGCCTAAAAACAAAAAGTATATATATATTTGACTGTGATCAAGGGCATCTGCCAGAAACGTGTCAGTTCGCTTTTGCTGCTGAGTTTGCCTTATTAAAAATCCTACTTGCCTCATACTGGATTCGTTTGGTCGTCTGTTTCGTCCTGGGGACCTGGGGCCACTGTTCGGCTATTGTTGTGCATATATATATATATATATATATACACACACATACATACACAAACATAAAGGGCCACTGGCAAGACACTATGAGGAAGGGAAGACATATTTTTAAGCAAATCAGGAACGTGGACACCACATGCACAGAAATATGACAGGCAACTCATTTTCACAAAGTATTTCTTTATTGCGGTTTTTTTTTGTAGCGAGTCTCCAATTAACTAGCAACGAAATAAGATACTTCTAGAAGAAAATGAAGTGAAAACTAAGAAAAAACACGTTATACACTAGCCTTCTGAGTGAACTACAAAAGCACAAGACAAGAGAAAGAGGTAATTCCAGGAACTTGTGCTGTGTGTTCATCTGTTGGCAGGGAGCGCTCAGATCCCCAGCACTGTAAATATTACATTTGGTTGAGGCCCACCGGGAATGCCGGTTTATGTGCTGCTCCATGATGCAAGAGCTCAGTGTCAAAACCAATTACAATCAACACTTTTTTCCAGTTAGGCTACAAAAACACTTAATAACACCTCTAGGTGACTGAAAACCACTTTCCTCATTTGTATCATCAAGTATGAGCCCTTGTGTGTATAGCAACAAATCGATTTAAAACAGTATATAATACATACTTATGAAAGTGCAATCCTCACATTCTTGCAATCTTGATAACAAATACACACCAAATGGAAATCTGAAGGCATTAAAATCAATGATGAAAAAAACAAGCATACATCATATACAGTTCGCTAAACCACTTTACAGTTCTTTTTATAATTAATTAGACAAAACTCTATGAACCCACTTGCTGGCTATTGAGTGAAAGAAAAAGGAGTCATAGTTCGACTTCAGACATAACAGCCACTACTCTACTGTATGGCCCATCACAAGCTAAACTTTGACCCATGCATTAATAGGAGTTTGCTCAGGCATCAAAGTTCTGAGTTTTGCAGTAAATATTACACCCTGCAATATTCCCTAGGCAAATGTTAGCAGTTCAACCCTGATGAAATGTATTGTTCGTAAACTAGCCAGAAAAAGGAAAAGCATGCAGAATATGGTATGGTAAACACTGCATCTAGACGTTAAGGATAAAATTCACACACTAAATACCTTACACCGGAGTATAGGTATTTATTTACAGGTGCATTAAATACACCATAAGATTCAGAAAACTAGGTATCAGAGCAAATTACGATCTCGGACTCAGTTTTGACCGCTTGTAAAACACTATAGCAGACACAAAATGAGTCCAAGTTACACAATTAAATTGTCGAGCAGGGGAGGGCATTGGGCTCAAAATCAAAGAATGGAACATGGCACCAAGAAATCACCAGTTGCAGAGATGTATTCAAGCAATGCGGCAGAGGCCCTAGGTGTGATGAGGATGTTGAGACACCTTGGTTAAAGGGTATACTCAGATGCGGGTGTCATCATGTCATACCATTCAAGCTGTACCTCACTGATAATGCCCAAAGTAGACTGAATTGTTGGTATACCAGTCTAGGGATCATCTGGAATGGCAGTTCAGCATGGATAGTTCCAATGGAAGCAGCATCACAGCTTATTTGAACATTGCTAGTCTCAGTCGTAAGTGTCACAGTGGTGAAAATAAGAATGACTGTAAATAAGTTATCCTGTTTTATGCTTACACCAATAATAACTGATAAAAACCCAACGAAAGGGAAACAACCCTCATCCGTGTAGACATATAAACACTGATAAACACCTCCACAACCACAAACTAAAATGCAATTATAAAAAAGGAAGTGAGAGAATGAGTCATTTTTTTCTTTCTGGACTTTGTTATACAAGGTAGCAGCTAGAAAGACTGGTCTAAGATTATTCGGCTTGAGTTTTGTTGTTTAGAGAGGACACCGAGGTATTGTTTTTAAATCATTATGTTTTCTCCAGTTTTGTGTGCTTGGAGGTACGATGTTTAGAAGCGTGATATAGGCCGGATTTCATATTTGTACACACTGTAGGGAACCTGGGAATAATAAAATTATAGCTGATCATTTGGCTATGTTTACTTCTTTCACTGAATGTTGAAATGGCTAGCTCGTAAGAATCTTGGTAAATATGTACCACATTTAACCACAGACACAGAATAGGTCAAATCCTTTGATTAATCAGTTTCCTTTTCTAACAAGTCAGCATTGATAGCAGGTCATCTGCCAAACACTCTGGGCTTTACTCATTCAATGTAAGGTGTACTAATAGGTACTTATGAAAAGAGTGCTGTCAACATGTACATCGGATAGTAGTGAAAAATAACACAAGCCTTTCCACTACCAACAAATTTGATAGCTGCAAGGTGTCCATTGTTAAGTGATACCTTCAGCTAAGCCTGTTTTTTTTTTAAATCTTAACTGTACTTTACTCCTGGGCTTTTGAACCCATAGGTACACTGTTAACAGCAAACTGTCAAATGCCAGAATACGATGTGATGTCTGTTATAAGTTTAGGGCTGACTTAAAGTGAGGCATTTGCCATGGGGACACTTACACGAATGCCCACACAACAGCAGCACCGCTTTAATGTAATCAGGCGAAGTGTGCAAAGTAATCAGTGGAAAGCACGCTTATAGCATCAAGTTTCAGGTGCCTTGAATGTAGAGCTACAAATTAACCTGCTGTCATTCAAAATGTTAACAGTTTCTAAAGGTACTGTGTTGTTGGCAGGGCTGACCGCCCTCACAGTGTCATAACATTCAGTAAGGAGTAAGTGAATGATCCACAACCTGTCCAGTAATTTCTTGATTAAAACAATTAATAGTCCTGTAAACGAGACAGAGTGAGTGTGAGGTAATGAGATGCGAGAAAGGGTAGCGAGATGTGAATGTGAGTGAGAGTGAAATACATAAACTTGTATGTTTAAAACAGTTTACCTGTCACACTGCATATGGGAAGAGAATACATACCATGCATTACTTCTCCTTTAAATTAAATGTGTGCTTGAGAACAATCACTGCAAAAACATGTTTTGTAAACAATGGAAAACACACTTTTGTCTGTTTTGGAGGTTAGTCGGCTGAATAAACACTGATAAGCATAGATTTCAAAAGGTTTGGTGAACTCTAAGTAAACATCACTGACATCCATAAAAAATAAACACCGAAAACATGTCAGTCTAACTGTAATGTAGCACCAAGTGAACTCCAGCGGATTTGATTAATTCAAGGATTTGTTCTTTAAGGGAGATTATTGACCTAAGGATACAGACAAAAAAACACCTAGAAATTCACATTGTATGGCCTGTGTAGCCAAATTAAAACAATTAGAGAGTTCGGAAAACTCCAATAGTAAACAGATCATTCTCACAGTACATCATTTGTATGGCTACAAGAACGACACTTCAGCCTTCAGTTATTGTCTGTAGTTACATGAAGAAATACCATAACCAGGAGATGACATTTTCAGACCTCGAGTACTCTGTATATTGGTAAGTGCAGTATTGGTAAAAAGTAAAGAAACATGGAAACCATGGATTTCACATCCAGGAATCCCCAAATTAGAACAATACAGGAATGTTCATATCAGCAACCTACTTCGTTCTTTTTCAAGGCTAGATTTGAACAGCAATTCTCAGAAATTGTAACACTTTAGAACTGAAACATTCATATATATTACATGTAACACTATCCTGTCAGAAATTCTACTACCCTCACTTGGGCTCATACACAAAAGGCATAATTCTTGACTTTTAAATAATGAATCCTTTCACATTCATACAATAGTGCATCGTAGTACTAATGTCTTTCAAAGACCTTATATAAATATACTTCACTTACAAGGCCGATTTCAATTCTATAATAACAATGTTCAATTATTTATATTACAGGATTTTCACTGTTGGCATAGCAATGTGTAGAAGATGGAGAGGGCAGCCCTGTAATAATCAACACTCCATTACAATCACCAAGTTAGGCTTGTCGGTACAAGAACTGTGACACAACTAATCTTTTTACAGCGGTTACTACCCTACATAATTGCCCATCTCATGCCTCATATACAATAAAATAATGTTTTACCATACTTACCGATATTTATCTAACTTATTCATACTTCCCCTGAATCCTCACTACTGTATCATTGGCTTCCTGAGCACATCTCCAAATATGTAAGTCTGATTTCAGTTGTATAATGACTGAGTGACTGACAACATACTGGGTTAAATACATCTGAAAATCTGCCTTTTCTTTCCCTGATGTATAAACATTTGACATTCTCTCACTGTATGAGCGTGCAAGTAGCTATTCTGCGGACTTTAATCCCCGCCATATTCCCTAAACCAGGAACGGAATCATTGCTATAGCATTTAACCAAACAACATTGGGTTATTTTTCTTAAAAAACAGATTCGAGTGCTGAAGTCACAGCCTCACACCGTTCCAGAAAGCATCTGCTCACTTACAGCAACTCATGAGGATACATGCTTTTATCTCCCCATTACAATGCTAAAATGATTCTCTAATAGCAATAACTGGCTTAAGATCATCAGAAATAGTTACCTACAACTGAGCTGTGCTTGGCAAACACTATTGGAAGTTAATGTTGATAGAAAGAATAACGATATTCACAAGCAAAACCTTTTAAATTTGAGCCTACCAGACAGTGCAGCTGTCTTGTTGAAAAATACCTATCCTTGCGTGCATCAGAGCTCAGGCAACCCTTCCTGCATCAGTGTCACTAAGCTCTGTGTGTGCCCCCTTCAAAGGCTACCGGTGGATTACCCTTAGTACATAGTTTGTCCACAACCGTGAAAAAAACACACTGAGCAAGGAGATAAATGCTTGACCTGTCACAACAGGTGTCACATATGCATTAAAAGGGAGCCCTGCCTCCAGAGCTTTCCAATTAATGCCGAACTAGATAGCTGGGATGAATGATCAATTCACCACTGAAAGAGAGACGCCATCCATCCACCTGTCAGCGAGAGGGCAGCTGTGAAGACGCAGGTAGCTCTGCTCCCAGGCTCTCGCGCGCCCGGGCCTCACCTGCGGACACAGGCCGCTGGCCCGCCCCGGCCATTGTTACTAGTAATTAGCTATTAAAGGAGGCGAAGCTGTCACTGGGGACAAGGCGAGGGTGTGACGAGCTCACGAGCGCAGCGACACCGGGCGTCGCGCGTTCCGCCCCAGCGCTCCCTGCACCGCTTAATTAAAAGGACGAGCTATCTATCGGGGAGGCCTCCGAGACTCAGACGGGCTTTCATTATTTTAGTGGAACGAACGGGAGGAGGGAGCAGATTCTTCATCAGTGTTTCAAAATACAGAGATTCCTGGTCTTTTTATCGAGTGCTTAATACACCTGTAGCCTGTTTTACCTGCCCCCATTTTTCCGACAGGGTAACAGAGGCTCACTCACGTTTAAGAAGTGAAGGTGAGGGCCCAGACGACACAATTTGGTTAAGTGGGAAAGATATAATTAGAACTAATGCATCAAGGGCCCAGGTTCAGCAACCAGACACTACAACCACATCTCCTCATAATCAGAGCATGTGCTCTGTGACTTCATTATTACGCATGGTCTGTATTGCTAGGGTGCTGTGTGACAGGTGTGCACGTTTGAGTATAATATCTGATGGTCAAATGAGAGACTGTCCCTGTGGAATGGACTCAGGACAGGTGTTAAGCTTGTGTCAGTCCTGTTGGATAGGTAACAGGCAGCTGAAAGGGCAGGTGGTCTGGCAAGAGGTGCTAGGCTTACATTTGGCTGGGGGCACAGGTGAGAATTAGCAGGCTTGTGTCAGTCCTGTTGGATAGGTAACAGGCAGCTGAAAGGGCAGGTGGTCTGGCAAGAGGTGCTAGGCTTACATTTGGCTGGGGGCACAGGTGAGAGTTAGCAGGCTTGTGTCAGTCCTGTTGGATAAGTAACAGGCAGCTGAAAGGGCAGGTGGACTGGCAAGAGGTGCTAGGCTTACATTTGGCTGGGGGCACAGGTGAGAGTTAGCAGGCTTGTGTCAGTCCTGTTGAATAGGTAACAGGCAGCTGAAAGGGCAGGTGGTCTGGCAAGAGGTGCTAGGCTTACATTTGGCTGTGGGCACAGGTGAGAGTTAGCAGGCTTGTGTCAGTCCTGTTGGATAAGTAACAGGCAGCTGAAAGGGCAGGTGGACTGGCAAGAGGTGCTAGGCTTACATTTGGCTGGGGGCACAGGTGAGAGTTAGCAGGCTTGTGTCAGTCCTGTTGAATAGGTAACAGGCAGCTGAAAGGGCAGGTGGTCTGGCAAGAGGTGCTAGGCTTACATTTGGCTGTGGGCACAGGTGAGAGTTAGCAGGCTTGTGTCAGTCCTGTTGGATAGGTAACAGGCAGCTGAAAGGGCAGGTGGACTGGCAAGAGGTGCTAGGCTTACATTTGGCTGGGGGCCCAGGTGAGAATTAGCAGGCTTGTGTCAGTCCTGTTGGATAGGTAACAAGCAGCTGAAAGGGCAGGTGGTCTGGCAAGAGGTGCTAGGCTTACATTTGGCTGGGGGCACAGGTGAGAGTTAGCAGGCTTGTGTCAGTCCTGTTGGATAGGTAACAGGCAGCTGAAAGGGCAGGTGGACTGGCAAGAGGTGCTAGGCTTTCATTTGGCTGGGGGCACAGGTGAGAGTTAGCAGGCTTGTGTCAATCCTGTTCGATAGGTAACAGGCAGCTGAAAGGGCAGGTGGACTGGCAAGAGCTGCTAGGCTTACATTTGGCTGGGGGCACAGGTGAGAGTTAGCAGGCTTGTGTCAGTCCTGTTGGATAAGTAACAGGCAGCTGAAAGGGCAGGTGGACTGGCAAGAGGTGCTAGGCTTACATTTGGCTGGGGGCACAGGTGAGAGTTAGCAGGCTTGTGTCAGTCCTGTTGAATAGGTAACAGGCAGCTGAAAGGGCAGGTGGTCTGGCAAGAGGTGCTAGGCTTACATTTGGCTGTGGGCACAGGTGAGAGTTAGCAGGCTTGTGTCAGTCCTGTTGGATAGGTAACAGGCAGCTGAAAGGGCAGGTGGACTGGCAAGAGGTGCTAGGCTTACATTTGGCTGGGGGCCCAGGTGAGAATTAGCAGGCTTGTGTCAGTCCTGTTGGATAGGTAACAGGCAGCTGAAAGGGCAGGTGGTCTGGCAAGAGGTGCTAGGCTTACATTTGGCTGGGGGCACAGGTGAGAGTTAGCAGGCTTGTGTCAGTCCTGTTGGATAGGTAACAGGCAGCTGAAAGGGCAGGTGGACTGGCAAGAGGTGCTAGGCTTTCATTTGGCTGGGGGCACAGGTGAGAGTTAGCAGGCTTGTGTCAATCCTGTTCGATAGGTAACAGGCAGCTGAAAGGGCAGGTGGTCTGGCAAGAGCTGCTAGGCTTACATTTGGCTGTGGGCACAGGTGAGAGTTAGCAGGCTTGTGTCAATCCTGTTCGATAGGTAACAGGCAGCTGAACGGGCAGGTGGTCTGGCAGTGCTAGGCTTACATTTGGCTGTGGGCACAGGTGAGAGTTAGCAGGCTCGCGTCTGGCCTGGTGGACTGGAGAAATGCAATGGGTCTGTACCCGGGTTGGTGGACAGAGGTTGTAGGCTTGTGTCAGCCTCAGTGTAGAGGTTAGAGATTGTAGGTGTGCCTTAGGACTGGTGGAGTGTCGAGAGGTAGTTGGCGTGCCATGAGATTGGTACAGGTGAGAGTTAGAAGTCTGCGCCTGGCTCGATGGCTCATTGAACTGGCAAGAGGGTGAAGACTTGAGTTATTACCAGTGCACTGGCGAGAGGTAGCAGGCTTGTCTTTGGCCCGGTGGACTGTCAACACATAGGTTTGCATCATGTCCCGTACACTGGGAACAGGCTTGCGTCAGGCCTAGTAAACAGAGAGGTAGCAGGCTTGCTTCAGGCACAATGGACAGAGAGGTAGCAGACTGGCTTCAATCAATCAATCAATCAATCAATCATAGCATTTGTAAAGTGCACTACACACCCACGAGGGTCTCAAGGCGCTGGGGGGGGGGGGAGCTGCTACAGTTCGAAGAGCACAGTGGACAGATGTAGCAGGCTTGCTTCAGGCCGAGTGGACAGAGGTAGCAGGCTTGCTTCAGACCCAGTTGACTGGCCACGGCCGGGATTGGGAAAAGCAAACAAGCCTGGCAATCTGCGGTAGAGGGGGACAGTGGGTGTACCAGTGCTGCAAAACCAGCCCCCGGCAGCAAAACCAGCCCTCTCCCTTCCAGGCTTGCATCAGGCCCAGTGGAATGGGGGAGGTGCAAGGTTGCATTAATCACAGTGGAATAGGATACTCCAGAGAATTTGTGTGCGCTTTAAGTTCATTATAACATAAATTAACATAACATAACATAGTGAGAGGTAGGCTTTTGTCTTACTTAGTGAACTGAAGAGAGGTAAGCAGGTCTGTGTCAAGTGTAGTGGACTGGCAAGGGGTAGCAAGCTTGCGTCAGTCAAGGTGGAATGGGGAGTGGCAGTAGGGTTGCGTTAGGCTTGATGGAATGGGGAGTGGCAGTAGGGTTGCGTTAGGCTTGATGGAATGGAGAGTGGCAGTAGGGTTGCGTTAGGCTTGATGGAATGGGAAGTGGCAGTAGGGTTGCGTTAGGCTTGATGGAATGGGGAGTGGCAGTAGGGTTGCGTTAGGCCTGATGGAATGGGGAGTGGCAGTAGGGTTGCGTTAGGCTTGATGGAATGGGGAGTGGCAGTAGGGTTGCGTTAGGCTTGATGGAATGGGGAGAGGCAATAGGGTTGTGTTAGGCCTGATGGAATGGGAGAAGTAGTAGGGCTCCGTTAAAACTGGTGGCTTGGAAACAGGTAGTAAGCTTCTATCGGATGTAGTGGATTTGCGAGAAGTAGTAGGGTTGCATTAGGTCTGATAGAAAGGGGAGAATGTTCGGGTTTGCTTTAAGCCCAGTGGAATGAGGGAGGTGCAGGGTTACGTGAAGCACTGTGGAATAGTGAGAGGTAGGCTTGTGTATGACCCGGTGAACTGAAAAGAGGTAGCAGGTCTGTGTCAAGCGTAGTGAACTGGCGAGAAGTAGGAGGCTTGCTTCAGTCCAAGTGGAATGGGGAGAGGCAGTAGGGTTGTGTAGGTCCCGGTAGACTGAAGGGAAGCTTCCATCAGGTATATTGGATTGGCGCGAGGTAGTAGACTCGCACCAGGAAGGGTTGACTGAAGAGAAGTAGCAGGGTTGCATTATACCGATGCTCTGACGAGCGGTAGTATGGTTGAGTTAGGCCCAGTGGACTGAAAAGAGGTCACAGGCTTGCACTAGAACCCGGTGGAATGGGGAGAGGTAAGAGGCTTGAAGGCGATACATGCGGAGCCTCACTCCGTTATGAAATGGCACAATACACACAAACACACACACACACAGCTCTGCCACTGACTTTCTCACATGTTTAGAGTATGCTTTGCTCCCAGAATACAAAGAATTCAACTGCACTGTGACCTTGGGGGGGGACCCTGGGGAACTGAAGATATGTGCCAATGTTACACATACTTTTGAAGCGGTTCAAGAAACAGAAAAAGCCACACTGTACCCACAATAAAGAGCGCGCCAGGCCCTGCTGCTTGCTGTAGTCTTTTGTTTTGATGTACAACTGGTTAGCCGAGGGGCTGTGGGGAGAAGAATGTTACTTGTGTCATATGTGCGCCCTCAGATCTTCTAAAACAACCATGGAGGGATGTAATGTAAACGTCGAGGCACATCGAAGGAGATGTTCGTGTTTGTGTTCTTAAACAAATTTTCTGTGATGGAACGCAGCTATAAACACACTCTACTAAAAACCCGGCACCATTCTCCACTTAAATGTTTATACAGAGTAAAATGAGCCTTGTAAACAAGGAGCAGAATCTCGACTCGGCTAACCACCCGGCGTCCATCCAGTCCCCGAAGAAGCAGGCCTTGGGTCCCACACATGAGAGAGGGAGCCAGCCGGCCGTGTAGGACTCACCTTAACAACGCTGGGGTGCACTGCAAGCATTGGGGCGACACTGCCATTCCCGCCAGAAGCACTAATGTAATTTCTTCGTTGGCAAAAAGTATATGATGTGGGGAATATTCATACATGTTAATGGGACCTCCAAAGGCCCACGAAAAACAACAAAATGACTTGTCAGATATTTTCCACTTTCGCCCTGAAGTAATCCGCCTTATCACTTCAACAACGTCTCAACAGGTCTTCAGTTCACAAAGAAAACACAACAGACATGTACATCAAAGTTAACACAACAAGCGGATATCAGCGCAGCTTAACACACCTCTTTCAAAAACTTAGAACTCAAAATGGAAATAGCAAATAAGAAGGCTGCATACACCAGAAGAAAAACAACTGAAAAGATGACAAATCCTGTGGAAAATACGAAAGTGTTCATTCTAATCATGCTGATATAGACTCAACAGCTTGTTAAGAGTGAATGGTTTTGGACGATAGCTTCCTGTGAGGTCACAATTATCACGAGTAATTTCCCCAATAATGAAGAATAACACGCAGACCAGGGAATTCTAGGTCCAATTCCACATATTTTTCTCCCTTTGAGAGAAAACAACATGCCCCAGCATTTAGCACCTGCTTGGAGCGAGGGGAGGCTTTTTTTTTTGCTTCAACTGGGAAAAGCTTTTCCAGCTCCACACATGCAGAAAGAAGCATGAGGGTGGGCAGGGCTGGACTCAGCAGCTGCCGGAAGAACCCGCACAACTGAAGGTCTTGAGTCTCTGGATTCCTAGTTATCAGGGTTGGTGTTGGTTGGTGGACCCGAGATTTCTGTACTGCCAAACTTCTAGCTGCCTGGAGCGATACTCCTCCCCCTCCAAGCTCACCCCTTCCTGAAATACTGCTCAGTGCAACTCATAGTGAGGGCCTAAGTGACTCATGGCTGGCTTTGCAAGACCGCTTTAGGAAGGTGCCTGAGAATTTATGTTAAAGGATGGTTAAAAAAAAAGAACAAATCATTTAATACTGCAATGATTAAGGGATGGTTCAGAAGTAACGCACACTCGCAATGCACTGTTTCTGATCTTACATATGATTTCCTATAACATAACACTGGTGACATCTGTAATTACATCATTAATGACATCAATGTGCATAGCGAACCTGCAAGTTATTGTTACTTGTCTTAACTATAACTGGGCAATTTCAGTATTTTTTTGGTTTAAATGCTATGTTTTAATTTAATTTTCACCTAACTAAAACATCACTTTAACCTTTGTTTTTTTCAGTGTGTGTATATGTATATACATATACGTGAATGCATATAGATGCACAGAATATGATATGCTGTTTATTACCACTGTTGACAATGGAGCGGGCCATGATTCATGAAAGGTGCATCCTCAAGTAGCTCATTATGCCCCTCTCTTTCATCAAATAAATACATTGCATATTACACTCAGTAGATAGATCTACATGCATACTTTATGCTGTGCTTTATTTTCACGTGCAGGAGGGATTAAACCCAGGCAGTGAGATAAAATCACAAATAAACTGTGTTTGCATGGTTACAGTTCTTTTGTTCTGTACACTAATTCTAGAATGAAATCGGCGTGATACACGTTGTTTTCTCAACTCAGTTACTAGGTACTGTGGTAATAATTGAGGGATATGCACTAGGTACTGTGGTAATAAAAGAAGTGCAAATGTGTGTATTAGTGAACTTGTTCCAAATAGTTTGACCAATTTTATTTTCACGGGTACAGCATGAAAACATACACTCACACATATATATAAATACACAAACACACAGTACACATGCATATCTGCAGAGTGTATAATGCTGTTTACTACCATTGGTGAATGTGGGGAGAGGCTATGATTTACTAGGAGTGAGATAAAATCACAAGAATTCAGTCTTGGAAGTTTGGCCACTTTTCTATTTTTTACTGTAAACCGATAAATGATTCTAAAATGGTATCTGTTAGACAATAAACAATGCTTTTTCATGACAGCGAAGAGGTTCTGCTATAATAAAATGAAATTAGACTTTTCTACTACAGTACGAAAGGACTGAATTTATACTTATTGGTACACTGGTGCAAAAGTTACTGATTGCCATTGTTGGGTGTGAGGAGGGTCCATGATTGAGTGAGTGCACAAGGGGTTAAATTTGTACTGTGAAACAAAATCATATTTACTAAGCCCCATAGCTATTAGAAGAGTTGTTTCCCTGTGTAAAATAATCAAACTATGCAACCTTTGGGACCGTAAACAGTATTTTTCTCAAGTCATCCCAAATGCTTTGTTCCAAATGCAATGCTTATGACTTTAGAATATTTATACCAATAAGTAATGACATCTAAAGCACATTCATTAAGTGAGAACACATACTCAAAACTATAAATTAATTGACAGGTTACCTACCTTCGATAACGCCTTATCTGGTAGAGACTATCTAGTTGCAGATTCCTTACCGTAGAATGATCCACAGGCAACATATTGGAATCAGATTTTTTTTTCGTGAGCAGTAACCCTGCGTGCCAATAGGCTCGACATGGCATTATCGTTGCCAGATATCACATACACGGTGCCGATATAGGCACCACCCCAGCGTGCTGACAGCAATCTCCTTTTGCGACTTCCCACATCAGGAGCGCTGAGCCACGAAAAACACTAACCTCAGGTGTGTATAACTAGGGCCCTGAAAGGAGAAAGCTCTGTCTCCTGAAAACAGTTAGCATATCGGGGAGGATGGTTGGGTCTGTAAGGAATCTGTGGCTAGTTAGAGTCTCTACCAGATAAGTCACTACTGAAGGTAAGTAACTTGTTCATCTGATAGAGACTTCTAGACACAGATTCCTTGCATACCCAAGCAATACTTACCCAGTGGTGGGTCTGCAAACAATTACATACCAAATAGTTCTGCAGGACCGAACAGGCAAAGGGCCCATCTTGATGTATCTGACTGTCCAGGCAGTAGTGTTTGAGAACATGTGCAAGGAAGCCCACGTTGCTGCCTAGCAGATGTTCAGGACTAGGACTCTGCATGCTAATACAGTGGTTGCTGCCTTGGCTCTGATGGAATGAGCACTCAAACCCTCAGGGAGTTGCTTCTTGGACAATGCGTAGCAGATTTGAATGCAGAGCACAGCCCATCAGGAGATGGTCAGTTTTTGCACAGCCTTTCCCATCTTCACTTTGACATACTCTACAAACAGCTGGTCGTCCACCCAGAATTCATTTGTGTGGGCAAGGTAGAACAACGCCCTTTGGCGAAGAGGGATATGACGGAGCATAAAAAGTAGGCAGAGTGATGGACTGGCCTACATGAAAAGGAGTGAAGACTTTTCGTAGAAAGGAAGCTGTGGTTTGTAGGACCAGCTTGTCTGGGTAGATGATCAGGTATGCAGGCTTGGATGACGTCTGAAGCTCACAACCTCCAGGCAGATGTTATTGCCACCAGGAAGGCCGTCTTGATAGAAAGGAGCCTGAGGGGACAGCTGTGTAAGGGCTCAAAGGGAGCACACATCAGAAACGTCAGGACAAGATTAAGATCCCACTGAGGCATGATAAAGAGAGAAGGAAGAAACCTTTGTTGCAAACCTTTCAAGAATCTATGTACAATAGCAGATTTGAGGAGAGATGGCTGGTCAGGCAACTGCAGAAAGTGTGAAATAGCAGAAAGATACCCCTTTAAGGTGCATAGAGCGGAGCCCTGCTGGGCAAGGGAAAGACTAAAGAGAAGAACCAGAAGAAGGGAACAGAAGGGGGGTCAACCTGCTTTTCTGCACACCATGCCACAATCTTGCCTTAATAGCAGGCATAAACCGCTTTGGTGGAAGGATGCCTGGCTACCAGAATAACATCGCGGACTTTGAGCAGAAGGTCGAAAGCCGGAAACTGTTGCTGCTCAATCTCCACGTAAGAAGGTGGAACATTGACAGGTTCAGGTGGAGAACCCTCCCCTGCTGCTGTGACAGAAGACCCTCTCGAAGGGACAACCTGATCGGAGGACTGATGGCAATGCTCAGCAGCTCAGGATACTAAATTCTGTGAGCCCCTTCTACAGCCACAAGTATGACTTGGGCCAAGTAGTTCCTGATCTTTATGAGAACTCTGGACAGAAGTGGCATGGGCGAAAAGGCATACAGCAGGCCTGTTCTTCACTCAAGGCAAAAAGCGTTACAGAGCGAGAGTTGTAATGGAAACTCCAGCACACAGAACTGGTGGCTTTGCGCATTCTTGGTGGTGGCAAATAGATCTAACCAAGGATCTCCTCACAGCAGAAAGAGACCTTGCACCACCTACGGATAGAAATGCCCTTTGTGATCTGCTAGGCATCTTCTGCGGTTCTCGTCGGCCCTGGCGTTCAGAGAGCCCGCCAGGTGTTGTACCACTAGGGAAATGCCCTGATGTTCCAGCCATGTCCAGAGATGCAGGGCCTCTTGACAAAGGGTCCACGACTCCAACCACCCTGTTTGTTGCAGTACCACATGGCGGTGGTGTTGTCCATGAACAACTGCACTAGCCTTCCTCTAATGGAGGATAGAAAGGCTTTTAATGCCAGCTAATTTACATGGAGCCACACAAGGTTGATGTGGAGTCTGGATTCTACTGGAGACTAGAGGCGTCTGCTCTCCACCTCTCCCAGATGGCCGCCCCATCCCAGGAGTGATGCATCTGTCACCACTGTCAGATCTGGTTGACAAAGAGAGAGGGGTGTGCTGCTGGCCCAATTGCAGTTCGTTGATCACCACTGCAGAGGTTTGGCAGTTCCCTCTGAGATCTTGACCATGTCGGAGAGATTTCCCTGATGCTTGCCAATTGGAACTTCAGCTCCCCCTGCAGAGCACGCATGTGCCACCGGGCATGTGTCTCAAGCAGGATGCAGGAGGCCATGAGGCCCAGCAGCCTCAGAGTCAGTCTCACCAAAATCCAGGATAGAGGCTGTAACATCAGTATCATAGCCTAAATATCCAGGACTCGCAGTTCGAGAGAATGGACCTGAAGTTGTTCAGTGTCAAGAACAGTTGAGATGAAAGGGAACATATGAGAAGAAATTAGGGTGACTTCGGCATATTGATAGTGAACCCCAGCAAATGAAGGAGGTCTGCTGTTATTTGGAGAGGACAGCCTGAGGCTAGCCCGCCTTCAACAGCCAGTCGTAGAGATAGGGGAAGACTGACACCTCTGAGCTCCACAGATGAGCTGCAACCACCTTGAACATCAGAGGGACCCTAGTAAGGCCCAAAGGGAGCACAGTGAACTAAAAGTGCCCATGGCCACCGTGAACCGCAGGTAACGCCTGTGGCTGACAGGACGGGAATTTGAAAGTATGCGTCCTGCAAGTCCAACATTACCATCCAGTCTTCCGGGTCTAGGGTAGACAAGACTTATGTGAGCATGATCCTTCTGAACTTCTACTTCTTGAGGAAGAAATTGAGAAGGCACAGGTCTAGGATAAAAAGCAGACCTTCGTCCTTCTTGGGCACTAGAAAGTAGCAGGAATAGCAACCACAACCTACTTCTGGCGTCAGCACCCTTTCTATGACTCTCTTGGCCAAGAGAGCGTCACTTCCTGGCGGAGTAAAGAATGATGGTCCTCGGTTAGCCTGTCGCAACCAGGTGGCATCAGTGGTGGAGCCGTCTCGAAGAAGAGAGTAGCCCCTTTGGGCAATCTGCCGAACCCATTGGGCAGATATTATAGACCACCAGTAGGGCAGGTAATAGTGGTTCCTACTGCCCACTGGGTGCCCATGGTAAGGGGCAGACCATATGGGTTTGGAGGCTGCAACTTCTGAGGGGGTGGTGAACTGGCCTGACCCACAAGGCAGTGGCGTAGCTAGCCCTTTGACCGCCCGGGGCAGTCCCTGCAATTGCCGCAGAGGGCACATCGAAGAGCAAGGGGTGGGTTCGGGGTGGGTACCACCCTGAGATTGCAGGTAAGAGCTGGAGGAGGCCGCCGCCCCCAAAGCTCACCCCTCATTGTTATACCACTCCCACAAGGTCTGTGGGTACTGCATCCTCGGCCACAAAGAGGCTGGGTCAGTATAGACGCATCTGGAAGTCCGTTCCATGGCCACGAAAGGAGAGAAAAGTAGCTAGAGGGTGGCAAGGGGGTCATGGAAAGACCCAAAGACATGGGCATAGCCTTGCTGTCCTTAAAGCAATCAAGCGTTAAATACGCCTGGTCTCCGAAGTGAATGGAGCCTTCAAAGGGCATGTCCATAAGTAATGTTTGAACATCCCCAGAAAAGATAATTGTTCTTAGCCAAGCCCGGTACCATAAGGCCACGGTTGATAGAACTGGTCTGCCCTGCGAGTCGTTAGTATCTCGTCCACATTGAATGGTGAACTTAGCTGCATCTCGCTTGTCAGCAACAGCCTGGGAGAGGATGGCCTTGGCCTCCTCCAGGACTGTAGGCAGCACCTTCGCAACCATATCACACAGAGCGTGGGAGTAGCGGCCCAAAAGACATGTAGTGTTTACGGACCGTAGTGTCAGTCTGGATGGAAGAAAACATCTTATTCTCTAAGGTGTCCAGCCTCTTGGATTTCCTATCCAGCGGTGCAGAAGGGAATGTGCCATCAGAGGAGGTGGCTTGGACCACCAAGCTCTCCGGAATAGGGTGTTGCGTGAGGAAGTTGGGGTCCCCAGGAGCATGGCAGTGTGTAGAATCAATCGTCCTGTTCACAGGAGACCCTTTGCTGGGCTTGGACCAGGTCCCAAGCAGGACGTTTGTAAGGGTTTCATTAAAAGAGGGTAGCAGTTCTGAGGGGGATACTCCTGGCTAAAGCTCATTTGTCAAGACGTTCGTGTTGACTGCCACAGATGACAGGCTGAGGTACAGCACCTCAGCCACCCTTCTCACCACCATTGCAACTTACGAGTTCTCCTCCATAGCCATGGTAGGTGGGAGAGATGTCTAGTCTGCGCTGGCTTCCTCCAAATCTTCATACCAGTCCACGTTTAGTTCATAGGGCTGGTAGTCAGCGAACGACCCCTTCCAATCCTCCCCGAGCCCTAGCCCATAAAAATTGGGCTGAGGCTCTGGCCTGGAAGGCATAGCTCCTGTCGGCACTAGAGTCAGCATCCTGTGATGCCCATCAAACTCTGTGTCCGAGTCAGGAATCAGAATGGGAATTGCATCGCCGTGCCGAACAGCAGCATTGGTAGGTCGAGGTGGGACGACCGGTACCAGTCCTAATCCTTCAATGGATCCAAGGGACCCGGCTGCCGCTGGGGCTGGTGCCACCGGTGCGGATCCAGTAGGGCACCCCCGGATTCCACAGGGACTGAAGGTGCATTGGCTGGTGCAGCAGCCTCAAAGAGGAGGTTCATGGTCTCATAAAACTTGTGAAGTTGAGCGGGAGTCACTCTGTATCTCGGAAACTTGGGGAAGCGCAGAGCCGATCCAGACGCTGGCTCAACAGAGAAGCGAGACCTTGAATGTCGGCACTCCCTCATCTTGTCAGTAAATGGACGAGGTAAAGTCGAAGACCCCTTCGAATTCTTGCTCTTTTTGCTGGGGTGGGACTTACCGGACTAACTCAACAACTTTGAATGCGACGAAAAATGTGGGCTCTGCGACCAATCCCGGGACCTTCCTCTTGACTGGGATCGAAGGTGTCGCATGTCGAGCTGCTAGGAGCTTGGGTGACGGCTCCCTCTAAGCCTTCGAGTTCATCGAGTGTCAGCCAGCATAGGTCTTAACTTTGTGGGCGTGCTAGAGGCACCAAAGGCAAACAAGATGCAGGACTGATATCGGTTGGTGACAGGTGCCACAGGGCTTCAAGCCGGCCTTCAGAGAGGATATTCCTACCACACTAGGAAAAAATGTATTTTAAAAATCTCAACAACTCGAAAAAGCTCAGTCAAAAATTGAGTGAATGGGTATCTCTCTCCGGATCTGCGCTGACTGGCATGCAAAGAAAAGAAGTGACGTCTGCGCACTCAGATGGTGCCTCTTTTGCCACTATGCATGTCACATCAGGCGCAGACAATGCTGCACAAAGCCAATCAACGCCACCTACCAGCACCCAGGAGTACCGGTCTCGAAAAAAGTTCCAGATCCAGTCTGATGCCTAGGGATAATTCTAAGGTAAGGAATCTGAGGCTATATGTCTCTTTCACATACTGTCTTCACATTTGTGTTAATGTGATACATAATGTCACCTAAAAGTCGTTTGTCATTTGTAATTACATCTCTCACAATTTGGTGTGTGAGTAATGGTTTGGTTAACTGTCATACATGTTAAGGATTGCAGTCCTAACCACAGCTTCTAAATTTCGTGTCTTAAAGTGAATTTCTCTTTTTTTAACATATGTGAAGGTGCTATAATCAAAGCTAACCTTACTTTAACTTTTCTTCTTTTCAGTGAATATATATATATATATATACACATACACACACACATACATATATATTTATATCTTCACACGCACATACACGCGCACACACAGACACTAAAGCAGTAAGTGTAGACGACATCAACCAAACCCCTGCCAGTCAGAGCCGTCAACATGTTTTCCTGTGGTGGTTGAGCTGATGAGGTCACTGAAGAGCAGCAAGTTCTACGGGTATTATCATATCCTCTGGTCCTGGTGAAGGGCACTCCAACAGTCTATACCCCACATTCACAGAGCAGTGCCTTATACAGAAGGCCTGAATGCAGGCTTGATCTGTAACAACAAACTACCTTTATACTGTTCAGGTAATTACAGGCTCAGGTCAAGGACTCCCGAGAGTATCGATTACATCTCTGCGGTGCAAGGACCCTCCAGCACTGGCCGTCAACGCAGGCAGTGAAGGCTTTCAAGTATCGGTGACGCCAAGACTGCACAGGCCCTAACTTTGCTGTAACAGGAGACCTATGGTCACTCAGGCCTGTCAGTGCCTGCCTGCGGCAATAAGGACAGGCTGGGAATTTGTAACGTGGCGACTTCAACTGCATGCGCACATCTTCGCTCCCTGTATTCTGATATGCACTGTGCCACACAGCCCTGGCAGCGTCACGTTACATTCACATTTGATAGTACGAGGGAGAACATCGCTAACATTTTTTCTTAAACTACAGAAGCACTAACATGTAATAAGCTTTCTCAAAAACAATAAGCATCATCTTTGATATATATATATTGGCTCTGCCAATGCCTTTTAATTGTTCATGCTTGTTAAAAAGGGCAAAGACATGGCCGCCATATACATCATCATCACATATTTGTGTGACAAAGGTGCCTTTATTTTTTTTTTATTACCTATCCGAATTGGACACTCGGAAAAAATAAAATAAACGGAAGTAGCTTGAAAGTGCTTTGATTTAGAAAGCAGAGGGTCTGCAGCATTTTCTTGCCTAGTCCTCCGAAAAAAACAAAGTTCAAATAAAAAAAATTAATGAAGAAAAAAATAAATAAAGGAACCGTGGGACAAAGGTGGAGCAGGAAGCAACAGAGAGTGGGTATGCGAGTAGCACATTATGGAAAGCAACACAGGGACAGGGAAAAGCACACAAGTGAGAGACAGCAACACAGAAAGCAGGGGATGAATAGGAGCACATGGGTGAGAGAGCAACATGGGGGGAGGGGAAGCACACAGATGAGAGAGAGCAACCAGGACTACAGAAGGGGAGAGATATACGAGGGAGACAACTGGAAAATACATCCACTCTCATTGAGAGCTTAAACAAAAAGAGGAAAAAAAGGAGTTCCCTAAAAGTGGGGAGTGGACGGACACAAGAAAAGAGGGCACTCTCCAGGGGAGGGAAAACACAAGATGGACAAGGCAAGACATCCAATAAGAAGCAAGTAAGTGAGAGGTACAAAGCCAGCCCATGGTAATCAATGGGCTGGCTTTAAACATGCAGAAAGTTTTTGATAGGCTGACATAACGTTTTTCAACCATACAGTTGTGCTGTCAGATGGCTTCAGTATAAAAATGGGACAGAGGAACACTTTTTTGAAGATGTCCAACTCTGTGCCCTAGGCTCAATGTCAGAGGCAGTGGCCTAGCAAGGGTGGGCCGGGCCACCCCAGGTGGCACAAGTCTTTGGTGCAGCAACCAACATCCCTCCCCCCCCCCCCTCGTTCTTACCTATGGCCGTCGCCGGACGGCGGCCGCAGGAATCGTCAGCACCCCCCTCTTAGATTTGGCCACCGCTGGCGGCAAATGCAGGGGCTGCTCCTGGTGGCATGAGGCCTAGGTACAACACTGGTCAGAGGTGATATACACATTCAGAATAATGTAAACTCTACTGACAAAGTCGATAGGTATGTCGGCCTTAGTCTGTGTAAATTTTTATGAGTGCTGTGTGCTTACTGCACCCAGGGAAACAGACCACAGTAATCAACTACCTCGCTGTATCACGAGCTCAGTGCAGCCAAGAACATACAAAGTCTTTGCATAAAGCACTAGTTATACCATTTTTTTACAGTAAAAAGATAGGCGGAAAGGGAAGAGTGCTACATACAAGAACTTCAGTTTGTGAAATGTTACCATGACCTTCATGCAAGCCCTCACCACATTACAGAAGAAAACAGCCTTCCTTCTAGCAGAGCTAAACAATCATTCGCTATGCCAGTAAGTCTGGCTTTAAAGGTATGTTATATGGTAATGTGAAACATTATAAGAAATAGCAAGGTAATGGATATGTATGTGTGTGGACGAAACCTGTAGAATTAAATTGGGGTAGGGTTAACCGTTAGGTAACATTTGCACTGTCAAGTCAGTGCTAATCATCCATGTAGATTAAAGACTGCCCTACTCCCATCTACCCTGCTGCCAGAAAAAAAAATGATCTAGTTGTCTAAGATGCAGACTCTCCTCCTTCTTAGAGGGATGCAGAGGAGAGAAGAAAGCAGGAAACTTGATGGACTGCCTACGTGGAAAGGCAACACAACTTTTGGCAGAAAGGGTGCCAGAGTCTGAAGCACCGGATGGTTCAGAAAGAAGGTGGTATAAAATGGGTGCACTAACTGCACATGCAGTTCGCTGGCAGGGTAGTAATCAAATGAGAAAGACAATCACATCAATAAGGTAAGAAACAAATTAAGGTTCCACTGTGGCATAAGAAAACTTGCAGGAGATAACATACATGCAAAATTTTTCATAAAATACATTCCCAACTATATTGATTTAAAGAGAGATGTCTGATCAGGCAAAAGTAGAGATGCCGAGAGGACTGACAAATAAATGCTAGCTCTGCCTACCGCAAGACCTTTTCTGGAAAAAGTCGAATATAAGTATATAAGAATACAGTGTCTGCAGTGAATTGACTCGACAGACCTCATATCAGGCCACAAACCTTGCTCACCATCCAGAATAGATCAACTACGTGGATGGACATCAATCAGTCAAGATAACTTCCACCAATTCCCCAGACAAGCCTAAACTACTTAGTTTGTTCTGCCCAATCTCCACACATGTAGGTGTTAGGTTGCGGATGCCCGGATGATAAAACCTGTCCTGTGAATGGGACAAGATATCCTCTGAAGGAGGAAAACAAAGTGGAGGGAAAATACACAGTCCCAACAGTTAGAAGTACCAAACCTTCCAAGCCCAGGCTACCAGTATAACATGAGCTCAATCTTCACTGATCTGGTTTAGAACTCACGGAAGCAGCAGTAGAGGTGGAAACACGCAAAGAAGACCGCAGTCCCACTGAAGGTGAAAGGTGTCTCTCAAGGAGCCCTAACATGAAAGTTCCAGGACACAGAAGAGGGGACACCGAGTATTCTCAGGGGTAGTAAACAGATCTATCCAAGGCAAAGCTCATTGGGCTAAAACGCCTTCAAATTGTTCTGGGTGGAGATGCCACTTGTAATTGGCTAAATGGTGGGGACGTGCTTACCTTAGCGGATTTGCTGCCTTTTCAGCCGTGAGGGGAAAGGCTTTCTTCTTCCTTGCCAGTGTGTGTCAGGAGCGGAGGTGCCAGACCGCGGACCGGGGAGTGAGGCTTGACTAAACTACAGCCCCCAGAGTCCTCAGCTCGGCGCAGACCTGCGGACAACACAACAGCGACACCCTTGCACCACTTAAGCGCTACCGCCCCACGCAACGAGGGACGTGCAAAGACGGCGCCCAGGCGAAGCCCGGGCCAAGGGCGGGCCCGTCCTTGCCCGTTGCTGCCCGAAGGTGGCTGGGCTGGGCCACCCTTCTTTCGTCTGGCACCCACTGAATTAAGGTAAATACACAAAATGCCTTCGGAAAATGTTGCTGCAAATGTTCCTGCATGCACGCACGGGAAACGTGCATGTGCCTTAAAACTGACTCGCCCACAACCAGACAGTCCCTCGCCTAATCTCCCCACAGCTATTGATCTAATGCTTCAGAAGGCGATTGGGGCAGTTACCTC
The DNA here is from genome assembly GCF_964263255.1 of Lissotriton vulgaris. Taxonomy (NCBI): domain Eukaryota; kingdom Metazoa; phylum Chordata; class Amphibia; order Caudata; family Salamandridae; genus Lissotriton; species Lissotriton vulgaris. The sequence goes on along the minus strand of NC_141687.1, from coordinate 275,069,120 downwards.
GGAAATCGAACTCACTGAAAGACGTCTATCCATTACCCCTGAATTTCCTCCATTGACATTGTCACCAGTACCAATCTGTATAAACTCTCCAGAACCCCTAGTACATGGAAACGATCTTTTGCCAGACTCACCCTTAGTCTCTGTGTCTTGTACAAAAGCCATTGTAGAGGGTAATCCTACTGCAATCAAGAAACCCGGAATAAGAAAGCAGGGGAATTGCAGGGGTACCAAGAGAGAAAAGGTAGAGGGGGAGAATGTTATAGGCATGATAAAGAGAACTAGTAGTGATACTCATAGGGGTAACACTCAACCTCCCACACTAACTCCTTCGTACCCAGTCTGGGCCCAAACCCTCCTAGCAGATCTCATTGCCCAATGTAGAACAATTGTAAAGGAAGAGGCCGCTCCCATCCTTGAATACATTCAGAAGTTAGTACCCACTGGGGGTAAAACACAAGTACTTGTACAACAGAAGCCTAAGTTTAGCATACCATCTTGCTGCCACCAAACAATACTTCAGAATCCTCAAAATATACCTGAGACTCGGGTGTCTCAGTTACATACAGCAGCCACCCCAGCACGAGAACAACTAAATTGTAGCAGATTGGCAGCCACCGCAAAAACTCCAGAAAAGATTGCACACTAGTTGGGCAAACACAGTTAAGACCACAGGGGCAGATTGAATATCACCCCACCCAGGAAAAGAGGCACCAAAACCTAATCAATGCATAGAGATAAACACAACTGGTAATGCTGCAATGTCTAGTGGAGTCGTCTGTAGCAGTGGGGTTGAGAGCTCGGCAAGAGAAATCCAAGCACCCCCGCTCCCAACTATTAACCTACCGCCAGCAGCAGTGCCATATGTGATTATACTGGCTGGAATCCCTGAACTTAAGTATGGCCAGAAGGAATCACAATTAGATCTTACAAACTAAATTTTATTCTGGATGGCCACACACAAACAGTTTCCCTATAACAGGGCTGGTGAGATTCTGATGGTACGGAGGGTGGCATGGGTGGGTCCTACACAAAAAATCAATATCAGGGGACTGTGTCATTATCAATTTTAACAACCCAGTGGTGGTATATCGATTAGTATCAAATAATCTCGATGCTATGGAACAAAAAACAGCTATTAGGGTGGTAATACTCGATTTCTTCTATCCCGCCGTCGGAAATAGGGGTGAAACTGCCTTGGATCATGGTAGGAGGCGAATGCAATATAATAAAACTTCTACTACCACCTACCCGCATCATACATCCTTATTTAATATCCCAGTGGCAAATCGTTTTGGGCCACTGGAGGATGTAGATTGACTGGGGGGCCCTGAAGTCCTGAAACACGATAATATGGGATCACAGGACCCCGATATACTTCCCCATCCAAGACGGATTTACCAACATTGCACACCCAGTAATAGTACGGGGTTGGAGTTCCAAAACCTGACTATTCTAAACTGAAATAAAATGGGGAGAGAGTTGGAAAATGACGGTTCCATCCGAATGATTGGCTATAGACCAACTGAGGCACACACTGGGATGAAAACTATTAATGTATGTGGGAAAACTAGTATTGGTCTCCCCGCTCTAACTGTCCTGCCAAACCCTGCCACCCTGAGGGGGGTGATGAACCCGGCAAATAATTCATTGCTGGGGACATCAATTGCCAATATGAGCCTTTATCCGGTATTGGTAACTCACTTACCAGAGAGGAAGATGAACAATGGTCAATCCCGGAGCTTCAGATTCCCCCCACTAGGGCCTGGTCTTCACTGGCTCTCCAGGTAGATTCCATAACAATGGCGTATTCTTTGAGAGCCTGCAATGGCCGAGCCCCCTCAGATCGAGATGGGAAACCCACATTTAATCGTATTGGCCAGTCCTCCAGGATAGACTACATCATGGTAGAAACAAGGTCATGGTCCTGGGTTGCTGACTTTGAGGTCCTTCTACGCCACAATAGTGACCATAATGCCCTAGCCCTCACCCTAAGACAGGTATCACTGTAGGAAGCAAAACCAGGGAGGGAAATGATTTGACACTCACTAATGACAGAACAAGGCTTAAATGGCCCATGATAAAACAATCCCCAGATAAAATGTGTGCCCTTTACTCTACTGTCCAAAAGTATCTGGGGGAAATGAGTGTCTCTATTGAGTCTGGCCAGGAAAATTGGTGGACACAATGAATAGAATACATAAGGGTCTGATGGCAGACCTAGCAGGCATACTTAATCCAATAGTGACGAAGCATAAGGTGAAACAGAAATCCCAAACATGGTTTGATTCCAACAGTAAGAAGGCAAAGTCTGCATTAATTAAGGCAATTAAAGCACACAACAGCACTTTAACAAAAATTAAGAGGCAGGAGTATAAGCAAGTCACAACAGAGGCCAGGCAAAGATGGGATAACTGTAAATGGGATAGCATAAAATCTGGGCAGGGGACTAGGAACATGCGGGAATTCTGGGCAATAGTGAGAACTGGATGTGGACATGGTCAGGTGGCGAATGAGCCGAGTATCGCACCCGAGATGTGGATTCAACACTTCCGGACGCGCTACTAGACCAAATCTGCTAATGCCAAGGTACCGATTAATTACTCTGTACAACACACCGGTCTCCTAAATCCCCCTGCGTATGAGCAGGCACTGCCCAGAATGGAAATTGAGCCAGGGAGAACGATAACCCTGCTAGATATGGAGGGTATGATTAAGAGACTCCCAATGGGCAAGGCACCGGGCCTCGATAAAATCCCCGGGGATCTTTTTAGGGACCAACCAAAAATATGGATTCCATACCTTTGTATGATGTTAAATGCCATACTACAGGGGTCAGCGATACCAGAAACCTGGTTGGGGGCTGAGATTGTCCCAGTGTTCAAAAAGAGCTCTCCACTAATCCCCACAAATTACCGTCCGATTAGTCTGATTGACATTAGTCAAAAACTTTTCGCACAGATCATTCTTGACCGACTCCAGGCATGGATGGTGGAGTATGAGATACTAAGCCCATACCAAGCCGGGTTCAGGGAAAAAACATCTACCGTAGACCAATTGCTTAGACTGCAACTTTTGTACTGGAAAACGGTCAAAGTAGAGGGTGGCAGCCTCAACTTGATTTTCGCTGACCTAAAGACGGCATTTGATCTGGTCCCCCGGGAACTCCTATGGGTGGTTCTGGAGGATATGGGGATCCCTACGTACCTCCTTGATACTATCAAAAGGATGCATCTTAATAACTTTGCACAAGTTAGGAGTGGCAAAAGTGGCGCCTTAACATCCAGGTTCTTGGTAAACCGAAGAGTCAGGCAGGGGCGTGTTCTCGCCCCCACCCTTTTTTGTCTTTTCATCAATGCCCTTATCTCCCATTTTAGGGGAGTCAAAGATATCGATGCCCCGAAATTAGGAGATGAACAGGTAGTGGCACTGATGTTTGCCGATGACACCCTTTTATTATCAAAATCCCCGATGGGTATTCAGCGTGCCCTAGACAGCTTTTTTACCTTCTGTAAGAACAGGGGGCTTGAAATGAACACACAAAAGACAAAGTACATGGTCTGCAATCCACCCAAGACCACTCGCCCCAACCCCTCCTTAAATGGCACTACTTTGGAGAGGGTTACGATATTTGAATATCTGGGTGTCACGCTTACAGATAGTATGGACTGGGGCCCCCAGATTGCTAAGGCCAAACTCAGATTGGCACAGATATCTGGGGGAGTACTAAAATTACATAGGGAGTCCACCTCCAAACCAGTTTCCTCCATTCTTGAAATTTTCAAAGCTCAGGCCAGAGGAGCTATAACCTATGGGGCTGAGCTGTGGGGCCATTCGTCATCAGACTACATTCTTAAGGCAGAAAACTGTTTTATAAGATCGTTACTGGCTCTACCCGCCAGTACTCCCCTGGTTCCCTTGAGAATGGACCTAGGATTAAGACCAATAGATGAAGAAGTCGGTCTACGTCCACTAACGTACTGGCGCAGACTGTGGGTCACCCCAGAATTGTATCATTTCAGAACGGACGTGAAAAGAACCTATGGGTTTGCCTGGGACAGAAAGACTGCAGTGGTTTGCCTATATAAAGTACCAGAGCAAGAGGGTGGGCAAATTGGAATTATGGAGCAACCCTGAAGTAGCCTGCGCAGAGTTGTCACGTGCTGACCTGGTGGGACTCCATCGAAAACATCAGATGATGGATACCCTAGGCAACTCCGCGATGGGCTCTCTAACTATAAAGTTCCTTAGCATTAAAGAGGAGTATAGAATGGAGCCCTTTCTGGATATGATCTTGCCCATTCCAGCAAGGAAACTCTATGTTCAGTTCAGGCATGGTACATTACCACTCAGGGCTCTCTGACATAAATGGTCCCAATCCAGGCTCCTCGAATGCCCAGCCTGTGGAAAATTGGAGAAAACTGAGCCCCATGTTTTCTTTTTCTGTCCTTATTACAAGCTTATAAGACAGCGCTGGCTAGTCCAGCTATGTAGGAACCTGGGGTTCAAACAATATCACCAGGCCGTTAGAATTTTGAAATATGCGACTTCTCCGCCTATTGTATTTTCAGTTTCCCGTTTCTTGCTCGTCCATGTGGCGTAGGCGCTGGTCTTTTATGAATATTATTCCCTGATGAAATTGCTACCTTCAGCCCATTTTCTGGTTTGCTATATCTGTAATGCTCATTTTGCACAGTCTATCCTGTTCCTCCTTTTTTAATCATTTTAATATTTTTAATCTTTTGTATAACGTTTTTTAAACATTATCTTGCTATTTATGATCTCCACTCAGATGTTTTTAGATGGAAGAGGAAATGTGTTAATTGCTGTTTTATTGATTAAATGTCTGCATCTTTTATGGTCTATGACTGAAATAAAGATTATTTGAACTGAACTGCTAAATGGTGGCTGCTGAGATTGTCTGCCCCGGCATTTAGGGAGCTCACCTGGTGGTTGACTGTCAGGGAAATCTCTGAAAGATCCAGCTACCTCCAAAGCCACAGCACTTTCTTGTTGACGTACCACACTGCAGTATTGCTGTCTGTCAAGACCTGAACAGGCTTGACTTTGATAGACAGCAGAAAGACGTTGAGGGCCTGGACATTGCACACAACTCCAGTACATCGATATGGGGGTCTCTGCTCCACTGGTCATGAGGTGCCTCTGACCCATACCTCTAGAAAGATGCACCTGTCACTACCCTTAGCTCTAGATAAGGAAAACAGCTTGAAGCAGGTAATTGTGGTATCTTTCAGCCACTGCTGCTGGTCCAGGGCTGCCCTGGCCTCTAGCTGGATGCGGTTCGCGCAGTATCCCCAGTGCTGAGCCCACTGAAAGGAGATGTTCCACAGTATAATCCACATGTCCCAATGGGCATAAGGCATCAGAAGGTTGCATGGGGCCAGGACTAAGAATCTTAGAACGTCCAGGCTGGAACACAGGATTGAGCCTGAAACGTTGAGTTCATATCCTGAATGTCCCAGTCTCGCTGCAAGAGACTGCATTTACCTCCACCCTATCCAGAACTACCCCTATTAAAGGTTAATCTCTACTTCAGCCAACGATTAAATCTTAGCACATTGATACATAATCACTGGGAGAACAGCAGGAAAACAGACTACCAAGTGTGGTCCGCAACCAACTGCAGCAAGCCTGCCTGCAAAGGGCCGAGGAGAGCGGCAAAGCTGCCACTGAGTCTGAGGGCAAGCAAAAAAAGAAACCTTCAATCAGACTGCCAATATTAAAATGTGCTCCTCAGTGTAGAGCTGACACGTGTCAACTCCTTAACATGGACCTTAGTTAAATGGAGGGCTTTCTGAAGGGAGAAAAGAACTTCACATGAAGGCCTCTCAGTATAAAAACAACCACAAATTATCACATAAAGTAAATGTAAAGCCTCAAGAGTTATCGTGCTAAGCAAGGAGGAAAGGTGTACCGGTCAAGCAGAGGAACTTAACTGATAAATCTGTGGAGAAAGGGAACACAGAAGGAACAATTCAGTGAGTTTTAAAGTGGTAGTCACTAAATTGGTTGGTTAAGTTGTACATAAGGAATTGAATAAAAGTTGCTCACCAAAACGGAACCATGAAAAATGTATTTTCCTATAAACATTTGTTACGAACACAGAATTAACTGGGCATAGTTGGTTGGTTTAATAAGAAACTCGGTTGTGTTAGAGTAGCTTGATGTATCAGGCCTGGGGAAGCCGACTGAGGTAATGGGGTGAGCCTTCTCAGAGTCCCTCTGAGAGAACAAGAAAGCTATCAGGGGACTCTTAGTCAGTTAGAGTGTTCTGGGTGTAACAACCTTCAGGTACCATGGAAAAGCTGTGCTATGGAGCTTCTTTACTTCATCCTGGAGCCACGGTGCATAGATTCCACTGGCTCAGCAGTACAGTTTTTTTGATCTTTCCTACATCGAAAGAGCCCACTGGGTCCTGACTTTGTGGTTCTGTGGTCTTTTGGTTCCATCATTCTGAACCCGTTCAATAAAGGTCGTCGGATATAGATGATTTTGGTATCAGCGGACCGCAAGTCACGAGTGCGGTATGTACGAGTGTTTCCGTCATAACCGGTCAATGAGAACACTACGTATTCAGAGATTTCGTTTGAAGCCTCGGGTTCCATTTTGTGTATGGCAGCCATTTTGTGTGGTTGCCCTCACATAGGCCGATGACTATGGCCCAACGAGTCTTTGGGACACGTACACCTTTAGCTGACTTCTTTGTGACCTGGACGAACTGACTCTTTGCCCGAGGCTGACCTCGTTGAGCCAGTTCCTTGTTAAGCAGCTGGTCAGATAGAGATCAAAGAGCAGCACATTGCTGAGTTTATGGTACATGCACACACCCTTCTATCTTGTTTCTCATCTGCTTTTGTTCCTTCCTTTATGGCTCAATTATTGATTGGGTTGAGGTCTTTACAATGGGTTTGTCCGGCCCGTTTGAACAGGAATGTTGGATTTTGCTTGGTCATTTCTGGTGGGCTGGACAACGGAAAGTGGGATTGTCGTCATGCGATATGTTTGAAATGTCATCCTACGATTGGTCAGTTTGTATGTAATTGATGCTAGCCAGGAATGTGATTTTTAGCATAAAAGACGATGCTCCGCTCTATGAATTTGTGCAGTCTCTAGCGAACCACCCGTGTTGTGCTTCGTAGATCTCTGCTCCTGGTTGCAGCCAATAAATTTGGTCTTTGACGTCATCAAGAAGTGTCCCGTGTCTCTGTTTGCCGAGGCAGGGGAATCCGAAGACATTGGGCGTTATCCCTGGCGCCGCTGGGTTCTAAGACCCGATTCTTCAACTTGCCGATCATGTTACCCCCACACCCCCCACACATCCCCACCACCAGCGCACCTCCCAGGCTGACAGCTGCCAAGCTCCTGCATTTTAAAGATAGAGATGAAATACTGTGGGCAGCAAAGCAAGCAGAACAGCTACAAAAAGACAATCACCAGCTCCTCATCTCCTTCAGTATGCATGCTAGCAGTCCAGTACCAGCGAGCATCCTTTTTGAACATGAAAAGGAAACTTAGGGAGATGAGACTGAAATACTTGCTACTTTTTTCCTTTGATGCTCAAGTTCATAAGTCAACAAGAGGTACTTTCCTTTACTAAATCAGAAACCGTGAGGGACTGACCTGAATCGCAGCACTCCTCATTGCAGGTGGATGCAGCGCAAAGGTAGAAGTGTCGGGCCTCCTGGTACAAGCACAGGAAACCCAGGCCTAAGCCTGCCCCGGACGTCACTCTTGTGGGTGCTCCTTCAAAGGCACAGCCCGAGATAGCGGGGGATTGGCACTTGCAGTGGCGGCCTCCTTTCATGACCTGGTTGGGAACTTGGCCTTTACTTCAACTGATTCCACTGACAACAGCTCGTCTATGCTGAACCACTTCAGAACGCAGAGTCCTGTCCACTGGTCTGGGTCTGAACTTCGCCTGGACTTATCTCACACTGGACTTCCAAGACGTTAGCACTATAGACCCATAGACATAAATTTCCATCTTTTACCTTCTCCAAGGCCCTTAACACAACATGATTTTTTTCTGTCAGATTAACTTCCCTCTAACTCACTGAAAGGAAACCGTACAGCAGGCTAGATTAGTAATAACCACATATAGGATGCGTTTTTTCTTTCTGAGAAGGAACAACATCCAGTCAGCAAGTTGGGGGTCACACCTCTCTCTGGAGCCCTCAAGTATTGCAGGGGACTCCCTCTCCCATCTCTCATCACGCAAGGAGGCTCAGATGCTAACACTTGCCTGAGGTGGCGGGGCCTACAGCCCTCGTCAGTAAAGACTCTCTGTATTTCCGCAGCGCAGGACATCCAGTCAGCAAGTTGGTGGTCACACCTCTCTCTGGAGCCCTCAATGATTGCAGGGGACTCCCTCTCCCATTTCTCACCATGCCAGGATGCTCAGGTGCTAACACTTGCCTGAGGGGGATGGGCATCCAGCCCGGTCAGTAAAGATGCTCTGCATTTCCGCAGTGGGAGACATCCAGTTGGCAAGTTGGGGTACACCTCTCTCTGGAGCCCTCAAGGATTACAGGGTACTCCCTCCCCCATCTCTCACTGAGCCAGGAGCTCAGATGCTAACACTTGCCTGACGAGGCAGTTCTTCTATCCCTGTATGTACAGACGCTCAGCATTTCTGCAGCATGGGATGCCCCGGGTCAAGGGAGGGCCCATCCTGCACCTGCCAGAATCAGGAAAAGGCAGGACAGGGCCATCCCCTTGGTCCCATTACTCACCATCAGTGCCATGAGCCTGCACACTCAAGGCAGGTTTTGTGTATGACAGAAGACATGTGCTTCTAGTATTAAAATCTACTGAGCTGCAAACTATCATTGGAGCAGTCAGTCTTTGTGACTGAGTCTACTACTATTACCCAGAATACAGTGGATCGATCAGTGACTATATAAACTTGTTGGATTTATCTGTGCCCTTTCCATTTAATTCTTAAGGACCTAGTACCTGGGTTTGGACATCTCTGCAGGATATTATATTATTGAAATGAATAATCCAGGCAGCTGCCTTGTTTTTATTTTCTTTTGTAATATCTCCTCATAGTTGCTAGTGATTATACTTTTTTTTTAGATGCCAGCGAGGAGGTGCTTGATATTAGTAAGTAGGCCCTTGATAAATCGGCTGGGGTGAAAGGTACTCGGGCTGCTGCTGAAAACTGTACCTTGAATGAAATAGACAAATTGATAGAAGGCGTGGAAGAATTGCTTGCCACTAAGGACCCCAATAGCAACTTAGGGAAGAAAGGTAAGGGGCACTCTCAAAAGAGTATTACCTCATATTTTGGCAACGTATAACCGATCGGGGAATTGGGGGACAGGGAATAATCTAACCATGTATCCATCCCTCACTCGGAAACTTCCAAAGATCCTAACCAATTGTCTTTAACACAGGCTCCCCTCCTGGATCAAAAGCACATCTCTTTATGCCCTGTTGTTAATGTTAATTGCTCGAACAGATATGCTGTACTGGAAACCATAGAAATGAATATTGTCCTGGACCAGATTACCCCAATCCCCGTATGGTCCATAATAACAAGAGTGAAGTAGTAACTCAAAATCAAATACATTTATTAAGGGATAAGATTGATAAGATGCAAGAGATCTTGGTCAGGCTGACTAGGGTTCTAACTGAGAAAATTGACAAATTATCAGTCTTGTTAACCAACATAAGCAAGTATACTATCGCTAGTAAAAATGAACAGGCCCCACTTGTTATCATCAACATGGTACTTACAGCCCAATGACATGCAGAGATAAGTTAGGCACTGTAACCAAGGCACTACATCCAAGTGCACAGACTGCTTCTGGCAACAACAGGGCAAGATGGGAACGGATAGGTGCTAGATATATGCCTAACATGAAGGTAATTCTGATCATCTTTTACGTCCTAGACATCCAGCTCGTACTCACCAAAGTCATATTAGACACATAGGCATGTTTGATAAACTAGCCAATATTTCCAAACCGTTTTATATATACATGACAAATGTCCCTTAATTATTGAGAGGAGCTAATGAAACTTTTGATTCAAGAGTCAATAAAGTGATCCACTGGCTGAGACATGTGAGAGGGTGTAGATCGATAATTCGGGAAGATATTCTCCAGGCAACAGGTATTAGCACTGGGTATAGTAAATTTGATAGCATAGGGCTCAAATTAAAGTCGAGTGATTTAGACGTAGGGCTAAAAGCATTGGAGCTGGGGTTTAGGCCACCGATAAACTCTTTGATACAACTGAAGTACAATATTCCCGTTAGTCAAAGTTCAAATTTTACGGCTGCTCCAGTTGAGTCATCTAATCTCTCCCAGATTGATTGACAGCAATCCTGTACATAGGGAGCTTCATGTAATATAACAAAGTTTAAGATGACAGCTAACTTTACCCAAGGGACATAGTCTATTCCGTCTCTAAGTGCTAGAAGTAAAGCAGAGGGGACAGTATGCGAAATATTGAGTCCTAAAAGCAATTCACTTGAATTACTCTGTCGTGAACTTTCAGTCTTGTTTAATGGAAGGAATGAGGAGAATAAGGATGCTTCTTTTAGATTACCATCATGGAAACTAGCGGGGATCAGATCTAAACTCTCTAACCCTGATTGGGGGAACTTCATAGATCAGCATCACTTCGTTCTCCTACAGGAGATGTGGGCAGTGGAGCCAGTGTATAGAAGTGGTTTTCTAACATTGTATGTTAATGCAGTTCCATTGGTGTCAGCTAGAGCCTCAGGTGGCCTCTTAATTTGGCTGAGGATGAATCTCTTCCAAAGAGCTAAAAAAGTACCCTCTATTAGTAAGGATCTGCTGGGCCTCGATCTAACAGTGAACATGCCACAGGGAGTCAGACATTCGCTCATTGTTAATATATACATCAGATCAGTCCAGCCTAATATACTGTCTCCAATAGTAGATCAGCTTATTGATATCATGGCTCAGTTTAATCAAAGTGCCCTAAAGATCTTTGCAGGAGACTGTAATACTAGACTTTCTTACGGGAAGACAGATGTAGAACAATTTGACACATAGAACGGGATTTTTGGAACAAGCACCAGCAAAACTTACTGATGTAGCTACTCAGCTAGAAGAAATGATTGATGAATTTTGCCTGAGAATTGTTTAATGGTATTACCGGCTCAGATTCCTCTCTGTGTTCAACCTTTAAAAGAGGCTACCCAGCCAATTATATTGATCATATTTTCCTCGACCAGACTCTATGGCCAACCTTAGAGGACATGGTTATTGTGCAGAGGCCAGACACTGACCATCAGGCACTGTGTACTAGGTTTGGTATTGCCCGGTTCATGGGTGCTAAACTGACACCTACAACTTTCTCTAACTCAACTGACAAAGTTAATAATAGGTGGAATGTCAAATGGGCGGATGTTTCAGTTAACCCTGTGAGTCAGAGGCAAGTATATGACATTTTTATCAACAGCTTTTTGACATTTTGTGAGCCGGATAGGACTAATTTTGAGTATGATTTTATTACTGCACATTGCCAATTCATGGATCAACTAAGTCCACTCTTTTTAAAGGCTAAAGAAAAAGGGAGCACTAAAAAAAACCCAAGCTGTTTCTGTAGTGAGTGAAGGCAACACAAGACTTCCTTATTGGAAACATTAAAAAAGAGCAGTAAACCAGAACTATCTAATGCTAGGAAAAACGATAAGTCCGCCCTGACCCTAGCTAAAAAGAATTGGGAGTAGGAACAATGGTCAGAACTTGCTATTGCACTAGATAGTAAAAATTAGAAGTCTTTCTGGAACCTAGTGGCGGCAGGCACGCGGACCATTGATGATCACTTGAAGACAGTAGTCTAGCCTGACAACTGGGATGGCCATTTTAGGGTGCTCTACAGGGAGATGGACCAAAGGGGGATGAACGGCAGGTCTCAGGAGACTGCTGACACATTAGAGCAAGCTCGACTAATCTCCCATGTGACGAGTGAGGTCAGTCTTCACAGGGAGCACCTTTGTTTTGCCTTAAGTGAAACAGAGTATGCCCTCAAGCAAATTAAGAAAGACAAGGCACCAGGGCCAGCCGTTATCCTGGGAGATCTCTATCTATCTCATCCTGAGGTCTGAGTCCCTTACCTTAATCATTTGAGTAATGCTATCATGAGGGGTTGCACAATTCCACCAGCTTGGCTAGGTGCTACCATTGTATCGATCTATAAAAAGGGGCGGTAGGGATCAACCATCTAACTATAGACCTACTACCCTACTACCCTACTGGACAATAGCCCACAAATATTTTGCAGGCAGGTATTAACCAGGCTGCTAACTTGGTTAGTTGATAATCATATTTTGGAAGACACCAAGGCAGGGTTTAGGAAGAAAAAAGCACTATCGATCAGGTCTTCCGCTTTAATGTGCTGGAAATATGGCACCTTAAGGTAAGACCATTTACATGTTGCTTTTATCGACCTGAGGTTAGCTTTTGATTTGGTCCCTACAGGCACATCCTTTGGAGGGTGATGAAAGATTATTGTTTACCAGAGTACATTCTAATGATACTCAGAGCTCTGTATACTGACACCTAAGCACAAGTGAGGTGGAATACCGGTGGCAATCTAACAGAAAATATCCAAATCAGAAAGGGTGTCAAACAGGGTTGTGTAACAGCCCCAACTCTGTTTAGCATTTACATTAATGGGGCAGTCAAATGGATCTCTCTTATTGAACATGATGCACACAAAACTGCAAGTATATCGGTTTCGATCATACTGTTTGCCGATGATACCCTACTTATTTCAAGAACCCCAATGGGTTTCCAGAATTCATTTGCCACCTTTTGTAAACATATAGGTCTGGAAATTAATCCTGCAAAGTCTAAATTCATGGGAATGAATCCTCATTGGACCTTTGGAAGAAAAATGAGGATTCATGGTACCCCGACAGAACAGATATCTCACTTTGATTACCTGGGAATAAGACTTTCAGATTCATTAAAATGGTGGATGCAAATAGAAAAGAACAAGGAAGCATTAAACCAGAGAGCACTTCTAATTAGAAGGAAACGTAAGTCCACTGCAGGAGGAGCTGTTCCACTAGCACTAAAAATTTACAAAGCAATGGCGGTGGCAGCAGCTCTCTAAGGAGCAGAGATCTGGGGTTATATTGATGCATCAGCTTTAACAACAGAAGAGAACTCATTTATCAGAGATCTTTTAAATCTACCACAAAGTACTCTATTAGTCCCTTTGAGACTTGACTTAGCACTTAATTGTTTTCATTTGACTTCTCCTTTAAAAGCATTGGTATACCGGGTGATGGTATGGTCCACCCCATAGTTGACTCCTTTTAAGGAGGCACCAAGGGACCTGATCACCTGTGATAATGAGGTTCGCACTCCATGGCTGAACCATGTAAAAAAGCAGTGTGATCTGCTGAATCTGGGAAGTTTGTGGAATACCCCTGAAGAAGCCACTAAAGGTGCTAAGCAGATCTTTTAAAAAAATCTATTGCCAATGGGCTATGGTTAGAATATGGTCTGAGCATAGGGTGGGGTCCTTTACAGGGGAGTTTTTGTCCCATAAATTCTCACCTAGATTTGAAACCTACATGGATAGGATTTATCCTCTTGTGGCCACACGCCTGTTTATCCCATTTAGAAGTGGTACCCTGCCTTTAAGATCATTCATCACGAGCTGAGGCTAAACTGTGTGTGGACCTGTTGCCCTTGCCATTTCCTTTTATTCTTCCCTAGATACTCTAGTCTACGACACAAATGGAAAACATTAATCATTGCACTGTGTAAGATAGAAGGCATGAGACATTATTGGGATGTGCAACAAATTTTGAAAAGCGACCTGAATGAGTCAATAGTGTTTGTTTCCTTCAGATGGCCTGTTGGGTTGGGAACTTGTAACCATAATAAATATTTTTGGTGTCGACTGCACAAATAGGCTATGTTTTTAGAAATGCGCATTTTAATATGCTACAACTGTTCTTATATTTAATTTTGAGAGCATGTGCCATTTTTTGTCATGTTACCTGATTTTAATTATTTAATAGCAGATTGTGGATTTTATAATAGACTAATTGAAAAATATGATTATGTATTAAATTTGGCTGCTATTTTTTAATGCATTTATTGTATTCATTTGCACTTTCACTTTTATGGTCACACGACTGAAAAAAAGTCCTATGATGATAAATGATGAACTGTATTGTATTGTATTGCATTGCAGCTTTATTTAAAACCCTGAGCTCTGAAGTACTTACCTACATGTGTAGTAAGCAATGCAATGTAGGGAGTATGGTTGGAAGTGTGTTGTTGTTGTGTGATCCTATGTGGGAAGTGTTTTCATGTTGCCAGTGAAGACCACTGAGAAGCGGTTATAGCGTTATGGGATGCAGGGGACACAGTGCATAGCAGTGTTATAGATAATGAGGTGTGATAGAAAGACACACAGTTTTATGGTTTTCAGTGTGCTGTCAGTTTTGAATATGGACAGAGGGGTCCCGGACTTTAGAGAGTGAATAATATACAGTAGAGAGCATAGAATAAAAAGAAATTTAGAAGAAACAAACAAATGAGGTTACGATGTTTTAATTCACAAAGTACCTATATCAACCACTTTATGGTTATGCAATTTTCTTTAAAGTTATTTATGCTTCATAAAAATATTTGTGCCCACATGGGGGAGGGGGGGAAGTGCTGTGAAGGAATTAGGTGAACAGGAGTGAAATGCATAAACAGTAATCAATTATACATCATTGATCAATAGTTTAAATACATTATAAACTGGTCTCCCAAATTCGGAACCATAAACGGAATTTAATCACAGTTTTTTAGAAAAAACAATATCTCCTCATTTAGGTTGTATGAATCCCGATTAACCATGGGAGTAAGAGCATGGGATCCCCCCCTTCCCCATGTGGGCACAAATATTTTTATGAAGCATAAATAACTTTAAAGAAAATTGCATAACCATAAAGTGGTTGATATAGGTACTTTGTGAATTAAAACATCGTAACCTCATTTGTTTGTTTCTTCTAAATTTCTTTTTATTCTATGCTCTCTACTGTATATTATTCACTCTCTAAAGTCCGGGACCCCTCTGTCCATATCAATAATTACCCAGGTCCCAGTGACTATTTTGGGTCTAACCCTGTTGTGTGTAGCGCACGTCAGTTTTGAATAGCTTTGCAGGTCCCTTTATGGTGTTTCTTATGATTATGGTCTTCACTGAGTTGTCCAAGCTGAGATGTTATGTATAGTTGGGGATCTGAACTGGCATTGTTGGAGGGAGCGAGAAGTGGAGAGATCTGCTGGGATGGACATTTTTACTATCATCCCATATCCCTGTAATTGTAAGCTGTAAAGGAGCAGTCAGAACAATGGCCTCTGATGGTGGGGCAGGTGGGGGAGCTAGGGTGGTTGCCACATACCACACCCTTGATGTACTCACCAAAGGTTGCTTATGTTGTTTAATGGCTGACCATTTACCCTATGTCCTTTATATTGTTGTTTCTTCTTTTCTGGTTTCCCCTGGCAGGACTTGAGCAGGTTTGTTATTCCCCTCTGGGATCACTTCAGAGGTACAGCTGCTCCTCTTCTGTAAGTAGTATGGGGCAACACACCAGGCATTTCCAGTTACCAGCACCTACCAACAACACCCTACAATGGAACAACCAGGCAACTTCTTCATAATCACCTGGAACATTAGAGGGTTGCACACTGCCTACAGGCACTACCAAATCTATACATTCCTCAGAGCAGGGCCAGACTGGCCGTAGCGCGCATAGCACATTTCTACGGGAGGCTGGAATGGTGGGGGGCGTTTTTTCAGCGGTGGGGGTTGGTTTTGTGACTGGGGTGCTGTAATATCGGCCCCCAGTAACAAAAGAAGCGGTGCATACTTGTGCACCCCTCCCCTCCACCGAGGGGGCTGGCCATGGTTGATTGAGTTCCCAGCCCGGAGCTGCCTCAGGTGTGTGGGGGGTGGGATAGTTCTGCCACAGGCTACTCATATTATATTCAGTGAAGGAGCCAAACTTCGGAAGAATGTGCGAGGTCATATCTTCTCTACTAATTTCTCAGTTTACGCCAGGTGAGTGATCATCTGGGTGTGGGCGGGAGTTCCCTTCGAACCTGAGTTTTTCAAGCAGGAAGTGAAGGTCAGAGTTTTCCTAGTAGAAAGCAGACCAAACGGCGCTCCTGGCTGCTTGGCAGCATTTATGCCCCCAGCACAGATCAACACACTTTCCTGTGTCGTTATCGGAATAGCTGGTCAAGTGGGTACATATACCATGGGGTCTAAGGGGGGGAGAGACCTCACCTGAGCTTTAACTAACACATTATGAAAAAAGAACAACTGATGGAATGAATACTGAACAATGTTAAATATTCACCCCCTGTACAGAGATCTGGGCCTGAATTTATTATTTTTTGCTCACTATGTCATACTAGTTTGGACCCAGCCATATGCAAATCAGTCTAGTCTTTGCTCCCCATGGTAACAATCCAGCCCGAACTGCCAGGTCACGTCCTCACTGGACAGGAAACAAGCATCCTGGGACCTGTTTCAGGTTATCTCCCCTCATCAGCCAGGCTAGGTTGACTCCAGTGGCATGTAGAGCACAGGACCCACGTACAGGCACACTGGTTTCACTCAAGGTAACAAATGCAATTGCTTTAGACAACACATCAGATAGGTCACATCCACAACTATCTAAGGTGCAAACAGTTCACAACGTGAAGCGCTGTCACCATAGCTCACACAATGGTCCTTGGTAGATGTATGGAGGTTCCATAACCCAAGGGTTAGGCTGTACTCCTATTCCCTTCTCCATGTTCCTTACATGTGCTTGTACTGAGTGGTCTGCTCCGAATCACTCTATGCTCTTGTCTCCTCCCCAGATTACTAGTAGGGTTCGCCATCCCGTTCCTTTGTGGCACCTTCAGGGCTCCACGTTAGAAGATGCAACATTCCGCAGTAGCCTAGCAGACAGAATTCACAAATGTTTCACATATAATGCGGGATCCTCCTCCTCCCAGGTAATGGAATGGGGGCCTTCACAGTAGTCACGCAGCATCACATCATTCATGCTGTGATTGGAGAGCAAAAGGCACTCAAAATGGAACTGCGTAGTGTAGAGGACTCTCAAACCCAAATCGAGCTACAATTGGTGAAAGAAGCAGTTCTCCCGAATTCTCTTAAAGCTGTGTGAGAATAACAGGTCCCTTTAACCAAACAATTGCTACAAAGCCCACACAGAGGGAAAAAAAAGCAAGAACATTACTGGCTTGGCTTGTAAACGAAAAGCATTGGTGTGCTACTATCTCATTACACCAGACAGCACAGGGAATTATAGTGCATGTAGTGCAAGACACCCATACAGCCATCTATGAGCATTATTGACGACTCTACAATGGAAGACCCTATCATCGCCCAGGGTCCCCCTGAGCTGAAGGGGGAAATGGATGATTCTATCACAGTCCAAAACATTAGGGAGACCTTCAGGGAGTTGGCCACCAACAAAATACCATGAGCCAATGGGCCGCCATCAAAGTTTTATCAAACCTTTTTATGGGAAATTAGCACTCGTTTTGGCCCTTCTTGAACTGTAAGAGGTTGTACAGACTTATAGAAACGGCTCCCCGACCTGGTCTTCGAACTGAAAAGGCATTCAGCACCCTCGACTGGGAGCATTTGTGTGCAGTATTGACCAGATTTTAATTTGGGGATCGTCCATGAGGCTCATTTGATTGCTCTACACAAACCTAACAACTAGAGTACAAATGGGCCAACTAATCTTTGGCGTATGAAATGGAACTTGTTAGGCGTTCCCCTTGTCCTATCTACTCTGCGCTCGCTATCCGTCAGACAGACTGTAGAGGTGTGTTGGGGCACCCCAGTGGTGGATAGAACCTACGTGGTATCTCTGTACGCGGATAGTGTTATGGTCTACATCAGAGATGTCAAGGGTAACCACAAGATTATAGCTCACACACATGCAGAGTTAGGGTGTGCCTTTCAACTACGGGTCATTTGGTCTAAAACTGGTCTCTTCCTACTGCACCCTGAGATACTGCCTGACCCGATCTCGGAGGCAGCCCAGTTGTGTGGGAGGGCGCCTCCTTTCCCTATCGTGGGATTAGGACATACCACTATGACGGAAATCTCCTTCATTGCAACCTTACCAGGGCAGTCTCTGCCCTGAGAGCGCAAATAGCCTTTTGGAGGACACTCCCTCTATTGCTCATGGTACACGTATCTCTGGCTAAAATAGTCATGCTAAGCCACCTTCTATACTACATAACCAATCTACCTTTCCTCCAAAGGATGCAGTTCTTCCAAGACCTAGGCGCCCAACTTGCGGGAATTAATATGCAGCACCAGCTGGTGCGGGGTCGTTCTGGCCAAGCTGCATCTCCAAATAGAACAGGGCCAGTTGGGGGCACTGACCTTTGAGTGTTCATATCTTGCAGCACAGCATCAATAGACGAGCTGCATGCTTTTAGGGACACTTGCTCAAAGAAAAATACCCATCCGGAATCCCACTGTGACTTAGAAGGTTCCACGTGGTACTTATCCTGAGCTCTCATCCCAGCTGTAGACTGCCTAAGTGGTTATGTACAGCTCTAGACTGTTTTGCACAAACCCAGCTCCCCACCACATCATAGCATATGCCCATGCTATTCCACTGGGTCTTCTTCCCAAAAGCCACAGTCATCTTGCTTCTGGCGATTTACGGTGGCTAGAGGAAATGAGAATCACATCATTAGGAGACTTGTTTCAGGACTGTCTCATTTGAAGCGCTCCAAGAACAGTTTGAATTCCATAAAGGGTAGTTCCTTATAGCTAAGTGGCAGATCACCAACAGAGCGCCCACAACGGACTCTCTTGTACAGACCAAGCTTAATTTGAGTTGGTGATTGCAGGTGGGAGCTATCAGCACTCATTTACCGAGAGAAATAAAGGGAAAAACAAATAAAAGGAAAGATGGAAAAACCATCACTAAAGGAGAAAACAGGTAACTCCAAGAGTAAGCTAAACAGGCAAGGAGTGTGTGGTAGTGGGTTAAAGAGGCATGAGGTGGACTCAAAACTATGCAGCCTTGGTATTCTGCGCGCTTGCTCTGGCTGCCGACTTCTGAGAGGAGCTTCAGGTACCGGCACTCATCCTTTTACAAATTAATCAAGGATTCAGACCACATATGTGATTAGAAACGGCAAGAAGAGAATTAGCTGTTAACATAGAGCACTTCAGTCACACGTGCACTTCTTGCTTCAGTACCTGCGAGACATTCGGTAAACCAAACTAGGCAGAGCGCTCAACGAAAGAGTGGGAGAAGACGACATCATATCCTCAAACCTCTTCATGAAATGCACGTTCACAAAATCTCCACGTCTGTCACTGTCTCTTGTCCCCGTTGAGCAGTGCCTTTGGCAACTTACCACTATATGATGTGGAGTTGCCCATCATTGAGGACCTACTTGTCCGCAGTGGTGGACAAGACGACTCCTGTAACTGCACTGTTGGGAGGCGTGAGCCCTTGGGAAGCGAGAAGAAGGGGCCATGAGGCAAAATGACCGTGGTTGCTTGCTCAGTGATTAGCACCACAGTGATTAGCATCATCTTTATGTTGCCTCGAGGGACTATAGCTGTAGACATTAACATCTATCTTAAAGGGGCCACAATAAAACAGGGTTATCATTTGTTGTTGGGGGATGAAGTACATAGGAATACCACTACCATTGCATGAAGCCATAGCAACAAACGAGAACATCTTTTGTACTTTAGAGTTTTTACGACCTTAGAACAATATGATCTACATTACAGGGATGACCTCACTTTAGCAGGACGGGCTCTCTGTAAGGGAAAATTTCAGCACTCTTCTTCAACACCATTCACTTAACAGGGATTAAATAGTGTGACAGCACACCATTCACCATAAAGCCATTACAGCAGAATGCCCGAATTCCAGTCACACCAACATGTAAACAGCAGGAATGTCATGAATCACTGACCTTACCAGGGACTGAACGGCATCTATACCATTTACCTTTGGAAAGAGGCCACAGAAGGCCCCTAACCTTGCCGGAATCGGCACTGACAAACACCATTAACCGTTCAGGCGTTGCAGAAGCATGGACATAGATCAAAGGCATTGGGGAATTGGGATTGAAAGTTGGCATTCTGATCATTGGTCCTTTCAAGTCTTCGCATCTTCGAACAAGAACCACCAAGACTGTCCCGCCAAAGAAGAGAATGTGGCAGGAATTGGAGGTGTTTCATGCTCGCTGGCAGAGGATTTTCAAATTATTAGACTCTGCTTGTTGCATGACCCTGTGAACTATTGCCAATATCCCTCACTATTTTATATAATCTGTCCAATCTAAACATTTTACAGCATCTTATTCACCATAACTGTCCAAAATAAAAGTTTCTATCTCCAATAAGACAAGAAAAGGTGCAAAATAGAACTCCAGGATGAAGCGATACCTATGAAAAAAAACAATCCATACAGAGAAGCCTTATCACAGTAGCCAAAACATGAAAAAGTACACACACAAATATCCCACCTCATTGGCACCTTTTGTTGTGGGAAGACTGGACACTGCACACTGAGGTGGGGTGCAAGAGACTGTTGCAGGCAGGATAGAAAGAACCTTCAAGCTCCATCCTGCCCACGCCTATCTTGGACATGCCCATTTCTTGCTCCCTGCTGCCTAAGCCCCATTGCCTGCTGCCCATTCCCAGTTTCCACATGCCTATTCTGTATCGTACATCTACACATTTCCCCCACCCCCAACCCATTCGGTCTCTCTCCTACCTATTCCCCTTACATCTCAGCCTCTACCCAACTCCTTCACTCCAGGGTCATAGCCACTCCCTCCAACCGTTTACCAACTCCCATCTTCCAGGTCCCAGCTCCTCAGGCACTTTCACTAATTCCTCCTTCTCTTTCACAGTCACCTGCGGTCCAAACAGCACGCCTGCCTGTAAATCTCCAGCTGTTCCTGTTTGTTTGTTGTTAGCTGCCAGTGCATGCTTAGTTTGTACAGCAATAAGAACCAGTGCCCACAGCGTTGCTCAGAAGCCCGCGGCAGGTGCTATTAAACGTTGGAGTGCCGAACACCAAGGCGGCGTAGTCCTGAATCCACCTCCTGCCTCTTTAATCCACTGCCCCGTGATCTCACTCTTGCAGGTTCCTGCTTTTTTCCTTGGTGACGGCTTTTCCATCTTACTCTTCCCCAGTCATTCCACTTAGTTTACTTTCTCTCTTGCTCTCAAGAAATATTTGATCAGGAAAAATAAGTGCTTGTCCCCAGAAATGAGTGCAGATGGCCCCCACCGACAACCACCAGCTCAAATTAAGCATTGGCTCCCACACAGTTGTTTCTCAAGCCTGAAGCCCATTCCCAGCTTTCTTCTGCCACTCCACAACTTCGCTCTTCCCTTTCCCAGCGACTTCCCTTTTACTCCTAACTTCCCCTTCAGTACCAAGGAGACAATATTCCTCGCTGCTCTTTCAACATAGAGGGGGAGAAATTACCAATGTGCGAGACAACTACACGAGTCACTAACTACACTGACTGATCCTTTGCCAACAATAATCTCAGAATATGGAAGACTCTATTGTTATCAAGAATGTCTTTCTTTCCCCAATTTCCAGTCACTCTGAAAGAACCTGATCCTAGGGAAATATTTGCAATTGACTACCAAATTTCACAATTCCTGAACGTCTCCTAGATCCTTGATCTGTGCACTCGAACATCTGCTTGGGCCCAGTCACCTGATTTCCGCCTCATCCCTCTAAAAACTATTTCCACCCTCCAAATCTGTCGACTCGGTGTGAAAGATATTCTGTATATCTCCTACTGTGCTACAATTCCTTTCTCATCCACTTTACCTTCAGCCCAGTTAGACTTTCCTTACCCATATTTAGCCCAGATTTATGCCTTTCTAGTGCAAATGTCAAGTTATGTTTGTGTCTGTTGTAAATTGCTTTGCATTGCTGATTTTCACTTAACAATTAGATGTACATAAATTAGGCTCAATACTTGACCTGATTGTTCAAAACCTCCTAACCTTGCTGTATGTATTATCAGGTAATTGTGACTGTGATTCTTTGATACCACTGTTCCAACTTATATCTATGAGTTTTCACTTTAATGTATACTGCTTTGACAACATTTCTTTCATTCAAAATGTGACTAATTGTGACAGTTTGTGATGTTGTGCTTTTTTCCGGTTTTGCCGCCAAGCTCTGCATGCTGCTTCCACTCATGCAGAACTGTGCAACCTGTGTGAGGTGTAGATTTTGCTATAAAAGTCGATATGTACATCAAAATTATCAGCAGATTTTAGATGAAAAACATTTTTCAAAAGGAGTTAAAAACGTCATTCAGAACAATTAAGACCTAATCATGTGTTTCCCATTCATACAGTTATGTGTATGGGTTAATGTAAATGCCTGTTTTATCGACTTATTAATACTATCATCTACCTGCCAGATATCAGGGTCTGAATAGCACTTTTCACCTGGAAACATCGAGGGTGTTAAATTATCGCCCTCTGCCACTGAGCTTGAAAATGGCATTGTGGCACCGGGAGGTGGCCGCTCGAGGTCAAAGCTCCCACCCCGAGACTTAGATGAGATCCTCATCATGGAGAATGTTTAGAGCCCCAATAGGATGAGTCTAGAGGACACACTAGATTAGCCCTTGTCCAAAGTCCAGTGTGGAGGCACAGTGAGGCCCGGGGGTGATAGAGCACATCAAAATGGGATGCAAGCAGGACCTCGCAGACCTTGAAAAACCATTTGCAGACAGTAATAGATGTGAGAGAAACCTTAAGAGGCAGCACTTTGCCCCAATCCAGAGTCGTCACCCAGGTCCTCGATGACGGAATTCAGAATGAAGGAATTTATACCACCACACCTCCTGAGGAGAATAAAACCAAAGGCACCAAAGAGAAAATAATTTTTCGCCACATGTCATGCAGCAACATCCAGAAATGCCAGATGGCCAGAGACCGAGAGGGTGGCCTTGCCGCCAGTCTGAAACCAGGTGAGACACTGAGCCACAATCTTTGAGAGACATGAGGGCTATAAGGGGGTGCATTGACCGTAAGGTCACGGTGATTACAGGAACACTAGAAGACTTTCAAGGGAGAGTGGGTCAATGGAGAGCTTTGAGAAATTCAAGAAATGATTACCACCATGCTTCAGCTAGAGAGAGAAGTTAAAGTTCTGGACAGTTCTGAGCGGGCTGCACACATAAGAATCATAGATTTTCTCTGCTTAGATGATAAAGATGACATTAAGAAGATAGTATGGTAATGATTAAGATCGAATGTGTCTGGATCTGATAATGCAGCATCTCTGTAGGTTTGCTGAGCAATTTGATTACAAACGAGTTTTAAAGGTTAGAAATACTGAAACTGGGGTGATCTTGTTCGACCTGGGAAATCTGCAACCAAGGTGATACATAAAGTCTCCAAAATCTGAGGGCTCTACTATCAGGGGAAAAAAGTGTTGATTTTCAATACCACAAAATGTAAGAAACCAGAACTTTAAAACGTAAAAAAAGAATTGTTGACAATGGGCTGTGAAGCCTACCTTTTCTATCTTGCAAACCTTTGGATGCGATCTGTAGGGTGGACCTATATATTTTCATAGATCTTATTTATACGGTTGTATGAGTAATTAAAGGCATTCCGTAACTAGGGATTGCTGTTAAAGAGGATGAAAAGTGCTGTTGGACATAGAAATGTGAGATTGCAAGGTAAAGCAATTTAATATATAGTTTGTACCTGATGAATGTTGATATTCCTCTATTTTGTGGCATTGATGCAATATAAAAATGTAATCTAAAAGGGTTCAGTAAGATGAGGCTTCTGAGTTAGGCCCGGCAGCCTGATCTCCCTTATAATACAGTCCCCAAGCCATACTTGGGGACTGAAACAATACAATACTCGTGAAATGCATTAAAATGTCAGTAGCAAGTCACATATTTTACTTGCATCATTATCAATACAAGCTCTGTGAATGTTTTCTATCAGACCCCGCCATCTTAACTTCGGCTGCATCCTTTTCTGAAAGTTTTGTGGCTCGCTAGAATAGCCTGTGCTTTTGGCCCGCTGCCACCCCAATATATATATATATTTTGTAATAATTATTTTTATTAGTAGTAAGCACATCAGGATCACCGTACATACAATGTTTTAGAAACATCGATAAGCATGTGATCACCCCCGCAAGGGACCCCTTGGTACAGTTCTCAGAACACAGGGCGGCAAATTGCAGCCATCTTACATCAGCAGATCTCCTGTGCTAACCCAGCCCTCCTTTGAGGTGCAACATTTCAGACAAACCTAGCAGGTGGGCTTCACCTCATTTTGCCTGACCGGTAGCCATTTCTGGGATACCCCAGGAGTGATCCTTTTATAAGTGCTATCTTCCCATCATATCCTCAATATATTCTTTAAATCTTCCTAGAAATGTATTTGTGAATAGCCTTCAAACAAACCCGGGATCAAGTTGACGTCTTCAGCCAACCCTTAATGCAAAGATGGTGGGAGCACACCACATCAAGACAACCCAAAAGTTTTTTGCACAGTGCATTTGCAAACCCCAACCAGATCTGTACTGCACGGAGAGCCGTCATATCCTGCAGACAGAAATATTCTGCTCAACAAAGACCATTGCACCAGTACTATTCATGTCGTCACATGCCTTAGAGTGCCTCCCGACTAGCACTGGTTGGATGTGTGCTGCATGAAAAGTGCGTAACATAACATCTAGCAGCATCATCTCCTGACCATCGGCTTCAACATCAGCTAATCCAACCTCTGGCAGCTGCTTTTCCTCACAGTCCTCACTTATTTTTATCCATCAGTGTTGTGTGGCGAGGGAAAGCCACCCACGTAGTCCACAATGCAATATAAATTGCAATAACATGAAAATGATCTTTTTTCTTCTTTATTGGGCACTACTGTGTGTCTTTGAACTGTGGCCACTACTCCATTCTAATGCTACTTCTTCTAGGACAGAGCTATGTAGTGCCGTAGAAAACGTACAGCACGTAAAGCGTAGAGATGTTTTAAGGCATGGGCAAAGTATGCAAATGCCAAGGCCCCCAACTTTCAAGGGGCCCACTGGAAATTAGGACTTTCTCTCTATCTCACTTCTGTGTATTTTGGTATCTTAACCGTTAATGTATTGCTTTTATATTATTGGGCAACACAGGGTTTGAATTTTAAAAAATGGGTAATAAAATTCAATGTTCTTCCAAGCAGAAGTCCCCAAAAAATTGTTTGCGTGGGGCTCCCTAAATCCTTAAGGTGACACAGGTTATGCATAATAAACAATAACCATTACTAGGTTTTTGGGCGGGATTTTAAGGAAGCACATGGACAATACAGGGGCATCTTGCAGCTTTTGCCTAGGCTCTATTTCCTCGGCAAGAATTATTCTGCCCATTTCAGCACACCAAGCAGAATTCTATGACATCATTACCTTGCAGACATAAATCTTAACATAATCATTTTAAAATATATTTGCAGGGCAATCACGTTAGCTATAAAGAGCAGAACCTGTCAGCAATGGGGGGGAAAGCCATAAAAATGCGCTGGAGGTACAATTAAATATTCTTGATGATAAACATGAACTTGCAGCCTTTGAAGGTAGGACAAAGTGATGGAGTCTGATAAGGGAAGGCGCCAGAAATGCGCCTATCGCCAGGCAGCGGGCAATGAAACCGCGAGATAAGCATCTTCATAAAGTGAAGCAGACACACAAGCACCAGGCCGCACAGCGCAGTCACTTCCTGGTTCAGGCTCAGTCAAACATTTATGACCTTGACAACAACACTAAAAAAAGCCACTCTAATATAACCTTGTTGTAATGAAAGCCCTTGCTGTACACATGGTCGGAGAAAGGAAAGATAGGGTACTACAGCATAAAGCTAACATTTATCGCCATCGTGCACGAGCAGATTTTTGTGTGTATTCCAACTTGAGGCCTTATTACAGGTGCACAGACATGGGCAGGTGATATCACACCCAGTAAAAGCCTTTCCACATTCCAATGGGGTGTGTTTGGGGCAATGATACTACTGCACATTTCCCTTCTTTCGAGATGCCGAAATCTGAACTCTGCCACCCCTTGATTCAGTCAGGTTCTGACTGGCAGATTTTGTGCATAGAAACATGGGGCCTTATTTATGAAGGCCTTGCGCCGCCGGTGCGTCACTTTTAACATGGGAAAAAGTGACGCAACGTTGGCGCAAGGCTTTCATAAATGAGGCCCATGAGGTATTGCAAGACTGCTTGTAACCCCGATTCTGGCGCAAATTCCCGTTTGAGTCCGAAATGGGAATACCGCTGCAGCCAGAATGATGGTGTTTGTGTAGTTGCTGGGCATGACAACAAATGGTACTTTACGTGCACAGTGATGAGGTTGGAATGTGGGGCACAAGTAAGACAGTGAAGGACAGACCACGCACATTTATAAAGAGCACTCTCTGGGTACATCAAGGCATCATTTAGGATCCCAACAAGGGACATATCACGTTGAGGATCAGATGCCGGACATCCTCGGAGAGTAGGTGGACCGTGGACCGAATGTGAAACGCAGGTAATGAGCTCACCGCCCTAAACCCCAGGAGGTGGGAGTAGAGGGAGATGCTCCAAGGAAGCTATGCCAACAAGATTTGTTCAACTGTCAGCTGCTAAGGTCTGGCGTTACGGAAAAGTGGCCAGCATCAGTTCCAATGCAATTAATGTTCTTTTTAAATTTATTGGTGAGAAAAATGGAAAAAGGCCTGGGTTGGTTAATGATACTGATCAGTTTAAGTTGTTTAATATACGTATATTAGACAAGTAACATAAACAACGTGCAACAATGCCACCCATGATCAGGTTTTGATAAAAAAAAAAAAATGGGTGCATAAAAATAGTGGAACTTTACACCCAAAATTTAGTGTATGCCTGTCACCGTTAAATGTACAGCTATGTGAAAAACATATTTTCTCAGACAGTCTGTAACAAAGTCACAAGAGTTTTGACCCCAATTACAACAAGCATAGGCAAAGACAATACTCTCGTCTTTTGAAACTATGGCTTTGCAAATGCAGTTTCCTGCTGCTGTGCAGAATCGGCAATAGGAAGAAGAAAAAAGATACCATGATGCAAGGCAATGTTGCTGATTGCGTCATTATTAGGTGCATGTAGTATCATCTTGCATTAGCCTACCACGCCTCCCAAATGTAGTGGCCCCATTTTCTTTGTTTACTGAAGCAAAATGGCGGACGTAATTTGGATCATTAAGAAATTCAAGCATTTTTTGTGTGAAAGTCCAAAAAAAGATAAATAAGAAGGGTCCTCGTGGAATGAGGCAAAGGAGGAGCAGAGGGAGAGATCGCCACAGGGGGCGGGGCAGAAGCACATGAGCAAGAGTGAGCAGCACACAAGGGAGAGAGAAACATCGGGGCAGAGGGAGAAGTGCATGATGAAGAGAGCAGTAGCTCCCTAAATGTGAGCAGTGGAAGGAAACAAGCCAGGCAATCAAAGGATGGTAAAGAGGCTATGCTCCATGAGAGGGACAAACACAAGAAGAAACAAGCATTTACAATGCAATGGTTTTGCCTTTGTTAAAGTTAGAGCTATTGGCATTGCTCTTGACATTATTTTTATTTATGTTTTTTTTTAACATAAATAAATGGCATTGTCATTTACAATAGCAGGGCAGGGCACAAGGAAGGGGGGGCGAGGAGAGACGAAGGAGAGCTGCGGGCTCAGGGAAGGGGGGGCGAGGAGAGACGAAGGAGAGCTGTGGGCTCAGGGAAGGGGGCAAGGAGAGACGAAGGAGAGCTGCGGGCTCTTGTTGTAATGCTTGCATGGATGAGTTGGTGGATGCATTGATGGGCGCATGCATGGATAGATGCATGGATAGGTGGATGGATAGATGCATATATATAGCCAATCTCTCAACAATTTAAGCAATCCACCAACCCATCCAACCAACAACCCATCCAACTCAGAGTGAAATTAATGTTTTCCCGTGAATGTCGCGAGGGGGGCCTTAAGAATGGTTCTAATAGTCGCTGCATGCCGTCCTAATTAAAGACCTCAAGTAACGGTCAAGAATGATCGCATTTGCAATACTACAAGGGGAGCGGAAAGAATATGAAAGGCGCGCCACAGACTGTCATTATAACAGAGCTACAGACCATAGCGTAGGGAGGAAAAAAACGCGCGCACTTCGTTTAACTAAGAATACTGCGAAGAAAAGCCGCGTTAACTGGGCACCTCACTGGTGTAGCGAGATGGCTCATGCGGCGTTAGATCACAGTTCAGACCACCCAACCTGAGCTATCGCCACCCAGGGCAAACTCAGTAGTAGAAGCACAAACCATGCGAGCCACTACCCCAGACCGGGTTTGTTTTTGATAAACAAGAGAGATGAAAATACATGCTGAAGTGTGAGTGAGGAGCTGAAATGCGACGGAAAGCACTGGAATTCGGGGGGAAGTCGGGGGTCCGGGGAAAGATCTTGCGGGATAAGGTGGAGTTTGCGGTGTATGCGTATACTCCGAGTCCGAGATTGCTGGTTCAATCCCCAGGTGGGGAGACTCTTTGCAACCATGCTTTGATCTCTGCAATGTTTTGCTTGTGGGACCGCTGGGGTGTTGGAACAATTTTAGCTGCTACATAGCTCGGGGCGGTCGCGGTTCGGCTTTCTTTGTCTCTGCCTCTTGTGGGAGAGTAGCGGAGGCGGTCTGTTTCGGTGGGTTTAGGGGATATTGTGGCGCTTTCATTAAACTCCGTTGTGGTGCCGGGCAGTCGTTGTTACAGCGAGCGGAGCATTGGGAGTACTGAGGTGGGGGAACGGCGCTCACCGAGCCCAGTTTCTGCCGCAGTCTCCTATCTTTATTGCAGTATGTCGAGAGTGCTTTGTACTTAACATGATTAGTATACTTTTGCGTCCAGCTAAGGTCAACAAGGGCCAATTGGGATTCGCGCTATTTGAATTGAAACAGGCTTCATTGGGGGTGTGTTCGATCGTGTCTTCTCACGGCTAGATGCCCTCGGCTAGTCCTCACATGGGTGCAATGGACCCCGTGTGTGTTTCTTTGTAACAAACGCATATACTCCATGAGGCAATAGGGATACATTAACTAATTTAGTCATTTCTGGACGGGTTCTCAGACCAGGGACATACGTTGTATAAGCGTTGGTGACCCTTTGGTAAACGTTCGAACTTGAAGTGCCTCAGTGCTCGGGATTTGTAGATTCCAAGAATTAGAGAGAACCCAGTTTTTGCTATTCATGTTAGTCCTCGAGGAAGGATTGTTCTCGGGTGGAGTCGCTAATGCCATAATACTGTAAATAGGAGACCGGGTGATCATTTTGGTCATGGTTTTCTTTACGGGGTATAATGTCTCTTGCAGTCAGCGGCGGATTATAACGGGGGTATTCCGGGCTGTGCCCGAGGGGCCAGTTTCCGAATTCCAAGCGAGGGCTGCTTTCGACCAGCCTGGATGCTATTTTTGGGCGGTGCCCATGTTTTTAGTACGCCGCCAGCGGCCCAGCGGGTGTCTGCATGGACTTTCTGGATGGAGTTGGGCACTCATTTTCTCCCTTATATCAGCAACGGGTAGAGGTGCCTCCCCTCTTCTTTCGTTGGGCCGCCCATTTGTAGGCATACTAAACAAGGCAGGGGGCATTTACAATAGTGGACTCACATGTTGTCGGGTGTGTGTCACTAGTATAAAATGATGCGTGCAATCTGTTCGGCCCCCTTTTTTTCTGTAGAGCATGCTGAAAGTTCGCAGTGCTCTACGATGTTGATATACCATGTCTGGGTGAGCGCTGATGGATGTTTTCCTCGTAGAAGGACTGGCACAGGATGCTTTCGGCCACTTTGTATTTTGGGACCACGTGGCACGGTTAACACATTATGTCACGGTTTCTATATTTATGCACTTGAATTATGCTGCAATAGCTCAGGTTAGGGCCAGCTATATATAGGTCTGACATACTCGTGTTCACTCCGCTGCGCAAAGCATCGTATAAGGAAAGGGATATGCTTGGATGCCTCCTTCCATATAATAACAAGTATTCGAGCGCAACGTTGCTTTAAACTAGTGTACACACATTCAGGTAAAGTATTTACCATCTGAGAACATTACACAAGACCAGATTACAAAGCATACATTCGTTGCATGTACTATATGCGAATCAGTTATTGCTTTTTCAATCATAGTTGTCGAGGCCTCAGGGGCTGTTCTCGCGGGGCAAGTGGGTCACGCACTGGACATGGCCTATATCAGTGCTTTTAAGGTGTGCGGGTTCGTCCTGCTTGTTGGATGTTTTAGATGCATCTTGGACCTTTTGTACCCTTGGTGGGCATGTGGGGTGGCCTATAGGGGCCCGCTGTTGGGACCGCCGGTAGCATTTAGGCGCGGTGGGATCGCGCTGCGAGTCATAAGCGTGCAGATGGCCCGTGTGGTCATGTTAAGGCTGCGGCACCCGGGTAGGGAAGGAGGGTTTGTAGGCTCGGGCAGTGGTAACGAGAGCTTGTCGGTAAGCGGAACAGGGAGTCACGGTGCAGTCCGAGCAACAGTTTTACCGCACCATTAGATTGGGAGTCGCTGTATTGCCTCTGGGATCCTCCAGTAGAGTGGCAGACGTGTCTGTTTTACCAGCCGCAGGGGCATGGTTCTGTCAGCTGTACGTGCGGGCAGCAACAAGAGTGGAGAGAGTGCTGTTGCTCTCGTGAATGTGTGCCGACCTTTCCTCCGAGGTTGCGGTTTTCCTGGCCGCTATCTTTTACTTCGCTCTCGGATCTATTTCCCTTTGGAACCCTTGCGGCTCAGGTAGCGAAGCCATGCCCTTGCGCTCCAGGGTTCGCAACCCCCTCATCCCCCCCCCCCGTTTTGGGCCTTATCGCGGTTTACTTTTGCAGGGGGTTGCCCAGGTGTGCCGCATGCAGTGGGTATTCCTTTGGCTCACTCCAGTACCATCAGCGACCCGGTAGCCAGGCTGTTTACAGGCAATTATTACTTAGGCTGGTCCGCGA
This sequence comes from Lissotriton vulgaris, assembly GCF_964263255.1. NCBI lineage: Eukaryota > Metazoa > Chordata > Amphibia > Caudata > Salamandridae > Lissotriton > Lissotriton vulgaris. The sequence continues at coordinate 275,038,057 of NC_141687.1, read as the reverse complement.
AGAAGGAAAGGCACAGGGTGTACTACTTTGCACGGTGTAGGATTCTGCATGGGCCCAAGTGCTGGGTTTTGGTCGGACAATTATTAGGACCATTGTGGGGCCCATCATTAGTTACCGGCATGTAGGGGGGATGGCGGTCGACGGAGCCTTACCAGCTGCCCGGGCGTGCTGTGCATATCCAGGGAATGCCTCGGCTACGGCGAAGTGTTTAGAGGCACGGGGGTGGCACGCGACCTCGTGGTGCTTGCCCCCTCCGTTGCCACGGCTATGCAGCGCCCCAGAGGAGTTTTCCCCACGCCGCAGTTTTATAGTATGCCCCATTTATGTTTATGGCAGCGCCGGTTTTCTTTTCTGATTTTCCAGCGTGTGGGGGTAAAGCTGGTACAGAGATGCCTTGGATGTGCGGCATCTCAGCGAGGGTCGCACAGGCTGGGCTTTGCCGCTGCCGTGTTGCATTTTGCCAGGTTTCTTCGTGTATGCTTCTCGCTCCTTCTCCGGCCACACGCGTGTCTTCCCTCTGTGCGTTTACAGGGAATTGCTCTTTTCGCTGGGCCAACATCCTGCAGCCTCCAGCGTGGGTTCGATACCAGCTAATGCATCCGGGGCCGCCGCTCCCCACTCTCCTCCGGGGCAGCCGACGCTGCCTCAGAGCCCCGCCAGCGCCGCAGCAGCTCGGCACGGCGTGCCCGTGCAGACTCGGCCCGTCGTCCCCCAGCTCCGGCTCTGACATCCTGGAAGCTGCGACCCATGAACCGTTCGACCCCGGCTCTCTAAAACGCATTGGAGCATAAGGCTGAATGTGGCATTTTCCCCAAATTGTTGCTTCTAGTTGTAATCCACATTTTAAAGGAATTGGCTGTGGATCAAGATTAGTCGGGTGCCGGCAATGCCGGACCAGATTCGGGGGCGTTCCCGGCTTTTGGCTGACGTAGCGTGACGTCGCCAAAAGAGAAAAATTCTCGGGAACGCCCCAGAATCTGGTCCGGCATTGACGGACAGAGCCCTTAAGGTTTTCCTAGCGCATGCGTACTTCGTACTTCGTACTTATTTGCTAGGCAAAACCTAAAAGGCATGCCATCGAATAAGAAGCAAGCAAATAAGAAAGACAAAGCCAACCAATGGTGAACAAAGGGGCAGCTGAAAGCCCAATGTAAATTCTCAGCATGTCATTCGCAACCAGAGAGCTTGAACTGTCTGCTAAACAAGAACTAAAAATGAAAGGGGTCTTTCTCTGGATGGCACAGCTTCACAATATGTTGAAGCCACTAATCAGGCAATTCAATTCTGGATGAATGTAGCATTAAAAAAAAGCAAACCAAAAAAAATGTAAATGCAGACAATGATGGAATGAAAAGTGCGGCAAAAGGTTTCCGTTCAAAACGGTCAAATAGATACACGGGGAGTGTGAAAACAAGTGAAAATCAATCCAAGAACGAGAGGGTATCAGACAGGCTGTGCCAGTGGCAGGTGAAGAAGGAGTACTGGCCCCTGCTTTGACAGCCAGCCTGGTGACAAATTGACTTGTAGAGGAAGTAAGTAACGAGGAACAGAGGTCAGGTGCCAAAGTGGAGACATTTCGGAAGGTGTGGCAAGTCAGACGGCTTTTAAATAGAGTAAGTATTCTAAATAATACAATTTATTAATAAATACAGCCCCTGATTATTAACAAGTTCACCAACAATCAAAATGGCAATATGCTCAGTAACTTTGCCACAATTTGAACACAAAGCTAGGCCTTTATCTAACTGAGGTAGGTAAAATCTCATTCTGGCAGGCAAAACATTCTATCCAGATTAACGAAGCTTTGATTAAAACCATGGGTCTTGTCATGGGTCTTGTCAAGATTTTAAAGGAGTCGTATTTTATTCAGTTGCTAAGGAAGTTGGAAGTATTTGTATTGACATGCATATAAAATATATTTGTAATTTGTTGTTGCTATGCATTTTTGAATCAATGTCAGCATGTTTTTACTTAAAGACATCTTAATATCAGACCGCATCAACGGTAGAGCACCTCCTGGTGTTGGAGTGCTTTGATGCAGCTCTTCTGCACTTACCAGCAGAGTACTGCGGGTGGTAGAGGGGACCTACACCTGCATATGTTTCTCTTATTGTACTTTTGAACTATCATTAACTACAGTTTTTGTTGTTGTGATTGTTAGCTTAATTTGATTCCAGGCATTACAATAGGCTGCACCCCACTTTCTGGAACCCTACCAACAGCTCCAAATGTTTCCAGACCACCAACTCTGGCCACGATGTTAAGGAAGGAAGGGGGACCGATTCTTACAATTTCTCACAGATGTGATCCTGGTAAGCAACCGGAATGTCAACCACCTGACAAGCCAGCTCTACAAAGGTGCGGTACTTATGACGTGTACTGGTGGGTTTAGTAAACATAAAAAGAGGCCTGAGTAATGTGGAGGTTAAAATGAAAAATATTGTCAATAAAGATGCTAGTTTTGATCAATTACTAGAAGGTGCCATTGTGAAAAACAGAAACATTCAAATACGAATGGCAACAATACTTTCATAAAGTGGGTAAACGGTAAACGTTAAACTGCAGTCCGAACAAGAAAATAATGGAAAGTATATTTCTTAAAGGTAACACGAAAACTCCATCATTCATGTCGTGAGGTTTCATGGAGCATAAGAGGTTGATCCAATAATTTTCACGCTGTTCGGACAGCAGTTTAACTTTTACCCACTTTATGAAAGTATTGTTGGCATTTGTATTTGAATGTTTCTGTTTTTCACAATGGCACCTTCTAGTAATTGGTCAAAACTAGCATCTTTATTGACAACATATAACATTTTAACATTCACATTATGCAGGCCTTTTAATTTTTTTTATTTTAACTTTCACTTTACGCAGGCTTCTTGTTATGTTTACTAAACCCACCAGCACACGTCATAAATACCGCCCCTTTGTAGAGCTCACTAGCACTTCACCTGGATGATTTGCAGGATATTGAAACTAACCGGAGAACACACGCGGAATTTGTTCTCAACCTCTTTTCTATGGCTTTCCCCATGTACATACGCTAAGTACAATCATAGGAATCATTTGTTGTCATTACAGCATATCCCCAGACGAAGGCTACCAAGCCGAAATGCATTGGGATCAGTAGAGTTTACAATCCAACCATAGTGTATTCTGGGACATGATGTACACTGAATTTGAATAAAAAATGACAAAATTGTGATGTAATAATTCCATTAAAATATAAACTCATGGATAAAGAGTCATTCTTTACAACTTTCACCACCAAACATTGAAACCTTCATTGAAAGGACTTTGCATCCAGTGCCGGGGGACATAACCCACTTGTATGGAGATGCACCGAGCTTGATATTATTTTCACTCCAGTTCAGTGAGTGTTACCCTGGAGAACGGCACAACTGTACAACTGCATTCAACTGAGGTAGTGCGCACACTAAACCTTTTGGTAACATCTCTATATAGTCATTAATGGAGCTGTGATGCTAGGTCACCAGTGCTGCTATCCCAGCAGTGACACTAAACCACAAGTGATACTAATCCAGCAGCAGCATAAATACACCTGTGGAAATTACACAGCGTTGCCACTAGCAGAGCAGTGGTGCTAGTCCAACAGTGATAACATCGAAGCAATGAGACTAGCACATCAACAATGCTACATCAGCATGGAGAGTAAGCAGCAACAGTAACCAACCAAGAACACAAAGCAGCAACACTGGCCCAGCATTGACAGCAAACAGCAACACTAACTGAGCATTAACAAACACAGCAGTGACCAAAGCCAATCAATGTCACTTGCACAGCAGTAATGCTAGCCTAGCAGTATGGATAGCCAATAACCGGCTCCCGTCTAGCATGTAGAGTGCTAGAGCAATAGTTTCCTTCATTGTGCTGCTGCTACTTTTAGATCTTACACTCTAGTGTTACCAATGTTATGGGTACTCAACCACATAGTGGCAAGCCAGGAAACTGCCTTTAAAAGTTTAGAGCTTGAGGATGTATTCCATGGAGTGTGGAGTAATATGTAATAGATGCCATACTTTATCCGACTGCGGTTGCCTTGGCTAAAGCTCAGCTGCTATCAATGGCTCTTAAGGTCAAACACAGTTAATGTAGCCTGTAAGTCTCAGGTTAGATCAAGGTAAAAAGTCCAAGGTGCACTGGCTGTTAAGGGTGTGCAGTGTCTTGAAAGTTGAGAAAGAACGTAAGAAAAGCAGTATCTTCGTTCAAACATAAGTCCAACAGTATATTTGGAATAAGGGGTGATGAAACCTCAGGTGTACTGTGTATTTGTGCATACTGTGAATGGTGCATTAGTGCAAAAGGGTTGTAGGCCACTTGTGTTAACGGCTAATGCTACCACATAATAAATCTTTAACCCCTTCCATGCTGATGACGGCCGGGAGCCATCGTGGCATACAGTGCTCGTGTGCTGATGACGGCTCCCGGCCGTCATGACTGCACCCGCGATTGGAATGTGCCGCACAGGCGCAGAATCGCGGCCGCACCCAAGGGGTTAATAACATTTTTTTTAAAGGCTTCAGATCGCACAGTGTCAAGGAGTTTCAGTATCAGCCTGGCTGGAATGAGGCTGATGTCTAAAGCGACTGTGAAGTGGCTGGTCAAAGGTAAAATATGTATCACGCTGGTCAGATGTCTCTTGGTGGCTACGCTGGCCATGGAGAAGGCCTCCCCAGGTCCTAATTGAAGCTGCAAGGTAAACCTTCCCTATTTCCACCTGTGCCCCTGTTGCAGGCAGATGCATACAGAAGATATATATACAGAAAAAGGTACTCCTAAACGAAACATTTCAAGTAGAAGTACTCTATGTGCCAAGCACTTGTGCAGTCCTATCTGGTGTGTACCAAATATATAAATAACCATATATATCAGAATAAATACAAAAACGTAGAATCAATCTATTAAAAAAAACTCAGACAAATATGCATGCCACAAGTGTGTTTGTTATTCAATCAAGGTTCACCTCAGATACTCATTATGTAATATGCATATTTTATCATGGTGGGGATAATGTAACTGGTTCCTCTCATCTGTACACTGATGAGTTAATGGAGACCATGATCTATAGCTAGGGGCATTCCACCTAATAGTTGGATGTGTCTCCACAATTTCTTGGTTGAGGCAGACATAAAAAAAAACTTTAGTGAATTTGGACCACACCTATGCAGGATATTTATAGCCTGAAAAGTTTACGGAACCTCTAGGCCGACACAGTTTATTTTTTTATGAAATGAGAGGATGGGACTGCTCTTGGGGAACACCAAGGAAGGTTTGGGATAGTTCGCCGAGATCCCAAAACTGTACCCAATTCTGAGGGTCAGAGTGCGATCAGGCTCCTTCCTCCTCTGATGGATTATGGATTAGTCCCTGGCATTCATAGCAGTGAACCGTCTACTGTGGCAGAAAGTCCAGCACAATGCCAGAATCCTGAGAAATACCAGTAGAGTGGCACTAGGATACGGAGTTAATATAATGAACTGGTATTGATGGTTTACCACTATAAAATGGATGTGCTTGAGTTAAAGCAGGATGGGTACATTCAAGTATGCAATCCTTCAGACCTCGTTAGTAAGGGATCAAACAGCTTGTTCCAAAGTGCAAATGGTAGCACATAGAGGGTCATCACGCACAAGATGACTGGCTGCCAAATAAGAGATGCAAACGTTATGTCGTCAGCTGCTGTAAATGGTTAGTGCCAACATGCATGGCTTAACGTTAAGGTACTGCAGTATAAGCTACTTGAGCAGAAGTTAGTTGAAGGGGAGCGCTGACTCATGTGCACATGTGCATTACCCGCATGCAAAGCTCTGAAAGCACAGCTTTACGCTGTTGCTGGTCCCACCAATTTTGACCGTAAAACAACAAATATGAGAATGGGAAAAAGACGTTTATAGCTGCATAAAATGTTGGTACTGGAGCAAGGAACATGGTTACCAGACATCCTACATCATCACTACATGTTGTTACCCTATGATATTGCTTATGACTACTAGCTTTCCATCATACATAACTTCATCATATCCAATACCACTGTATAGGCATTTATATAGCGCACTACTTACCCGTAGGGTCCCAAGGCGCTTCGACCGCTGCGAAACCCTTCCTGGCTTCCCTGAGAGATGGTCCCTTAATGGGTATCTCCAGGGTGAGACCAGGCATCCCCGGCGGTCTGGTGGGGCCGTTAGTGAAGATGAGGCAAGCTAATGCCCAGAGTTGCCGAGTGTGATCGCTGATCAGAGTGGGCACCGAGGCGAGAGAATTATCGAGTCCGCTGACCCTGGTCCAGAAACCTGCCGGGCCGGGAATCGAACCCTGGTCCCGGGCCGTCCTCTGCTCTCGGGTCTGCCGCCTCTAACCAGTGAGCCACACTACTTCACTTGGACTGCACAGTTGCACGAAAATCTCCTTGCCAAAAGTTATGCCATGTACTTTAGCCCTATTATTTACAATATTTATTCTAGTTGTTAATTTTTCACATGTATCCTACAGCTGTGACATCATCAAGTCAACTTGTAAAGTTACTGAGCAAATTACACACACTCTACCAGTAGTCATGCCGCACTGTGTAATTGTATTTCACTCCACATTACCATTAACATAACAGCTGTGTAACCTCTTCATAGCCTCACTCTACCACAAGAGGCGTAAGTGTATATATTCACATTACCTACTTTTCATTAGCTCTGGAGTGCTATGGTAACTCCACTCAATGCCCACCTGTCTGCACGTGCCTTGCAGGCCAGCGCTAGGAAGAAACCTAAATGTGACATTTAGTACTACACAAAGTGCAACAATAAAAGCCATTCTTCCTGACCAGTAGCTGTTCACTGCTAGCCTAGCCATCACAACCCTCCCAGGCACTAGCCATGGAATTCTTACAAAGCAACATATATGGCACAGCACATAATCCAATGCCACCTCTCTTTTCTGCTAGCTGTGCCCCAACCCATTCCTCCATACCACAGGTGGTTTGTTGCCAAACAGCCCTATACCATCCTTCCTTACAGCAGTGCACTGCCAAGTCCCTCTGCTCATAGATCCTAACCACTATATGTGCAGTGGATCGGAAGGAATTGGAAGATTTGAGCAGAGAAAACAAGAGGAACCTGCCGCCTACACACATTTCAAGGCCTTGTCATGGATCAGCCAATGAAAGAAGGACCTTCCCTCACTCGTCAGAGTAGGATGGGTCAGTGAGAATCGCTGACCTCATCTCACTCTGTGACGATGCATCATTTATTGACAGTCAGCCCTGGGCACTTCAGTACTTAAAATTGAAGTGCTCAGGACTTAAAACTGAAGTGCCCAGGTTCAAGTCTATCGTTGACGGGCCGCCCCCCTCATCATGAGGGATACACCCTCACAGGGTTTTGCTTGGCCGAGGAGTCACACTTTCAGGGCTGTGAAATCTTCAGCCAGGCTGCCAGGTATACAGCAGTTGGCTGCCTGACCAGAGAATAATGAGTGTGTCTGCCTGAGATAAAAACTTCATGATTTGTAAAATGGTGTGGGGGGGCTTCTGCCTTTAATGACGGGCCGCGCCTGGTTAACACTGCATCCAGTTGAGGAATTCTGCTTAACTAACTTGGAGTCTTCCAAAAATGCTTGATTTAAGAGCAAATTATTTTGTTTCCCTTACACTTACTTAGATAATTAGGAACTCTCAATCAACACCCTTGCCCCCCCCCCCCCCCAACCCCATGCACTTTCGTTATTCCAGTCCTTCACATTTCTCTGCCCTCTCCTTTCTTTCCCTATCTCTTTTTCAGGAGCTCTGATGTCTTTAAATTTCTCTAAGGCTACATCAGCTTCCTTGCCATAAAGCCTAGATCCCTTATATGGCTGTTTGAGAATCCAGTGGATCACGTCCAGTCATATCTTCTAATAATGATGCTGGTGTCCATAGCATGGATGACAGAATCCATTGTGTCCAATCCAAAACTGAAAATACTTTGCAGCATACTAACCATTATGTACTGTCTAAGCAAAGGCGTTGCAGATGTCCTAGGGCAAAGCAGACTACACCTCGTGAGCCAGCTTCCCAAGGGCAAGTGTCTACTGGCTCAAGAGACAAACCACATTCAGTGAGCATAAAGCCAGCCTGGCAGGAGAAAACGTGCTTTTACCCGCAGTAGTGATTCTCTTTGACAGTTTACCTTACTTATGGATACTGAAGACTTTCTGATATTGGATATTTAGTGAAAAAAGCATGAATCATCTGGCTCTGGCCTGTGACAACTCACAATAAGGTGACTCCCAGCAAGACATGAAAATGGTTTTGAGCAAGCAGCCAGGACTGAGTGAGTCAGGGCATCTTTCAAAGTCAACAAGGATTTAGAGGTCAACGGCCCAATTTGTAAAATTTATATGAGGAGTTTAGCCTTAGTCTCTACTGAGCGTATCCATAATTCCAGGACTTCTTCAGCCCTGCAAAACACTCCCGCAAAGGAGTCACTTTCCTCCAGAAGAGATCCAAAAGGGAAATCAAGGGCGAACTCGGGGGAAGAATTCGAGCCACTGGCATTTTGCAAATCGAGATAAAAGCCTGTATCTGTATAATGAGGTGGAAGCAAATTATCTGTCTCCTCAGTCATCCTCATCATTTGGGACATGTTGAAGACCTTAGATGGCATTTAGATCCAACTCAAAAATGTCCCCCCGTTCTCCAGAAGTACAGCTGCCATGGCAGACAGACTGGAGGAGAGCCCTAATCATCCCACAGCATTTGCTATGGTAATAGTGTCCCTTAACATTAGGTTATCTCTGTCTGAAGATGGCTCTGAGGCTGGCGCTAATGGTGGATCCAGAGACTATGTAATTGGAATCAGAATCACAACCATTGGCAGAACGGGCTGACTTTATCCAGGGTCAGTTGGCACTGGGATGGCCCACCAGTGAACTTCGACTGGAGGCCCCAATGGACTCATGGGGATGGAAGGCACCTCCGAGGGAGCGGGAATGAACTTACAATTTTGCAGCTCGGCCTCTTTAAAGGCCACAACCTGCTGCTGAGTTGACGACGACCTGAGGAACTTGAGTCGACAATGGTCTGAGGAACTTGGAGCACAGCAGCTTCAAGTATGACATAGGGTCCAAGTGACACACTAAAGATGGAGTTGTGTGCCATGACCACCTACTGTCTGACGTCTTCTGGAGTGGGAGCATCTGGATGTCCAAAAGCTTCAGGTGCATTTCTTGTCCTAACTCCTTAACTTGTTTTTTGACTTGTCTTTCAACATTGCCTTAAATCTACCTAATGAGAGACCTCGACCGAGACAGACCTCACTTCTTGAGCCCCGTGGCATAGACCATGGTCTCTCTTTCCCTGATGGCCTTTGGGTGAATCAAGGAACACTTGATGCACAATTTAGAGTCATGCTTGGCATGGGAGTACCATAAGGAGATGTGTGTGTCTGCCACCGACATCTGTTTCATACCAGTAGTCACAGGCCCTAGTACAAAGAAGGAAATGGGTGCACCTGGCTGCTCTTTGAATTCTATAATACAGCAATCACCAGGATTCAATAGGTCACTGTGCTAAAGCAGCTGCTGCACCAATGCAAGCTATACCTCTGCTTCAGAAACCATCACATGGTTTGAAACTTGTCATCTTCAGGCGCGGCGGTCTTGCACATTGCCAAGGCTAAGGATTTGAGAATTTGTTGAAGAACTGAAATAAGTAGGAGCGAAGCTCCATATCCAAGTCTTTGGACATGAAAATAGAGGAACTGACATCAGTGCGCAGGAGTAAGACTTTATGCATATTCGAGTCATCAGACATAATATCCTGAGACGGAATGAATCACAATGGAGATCGATGATGTCACATGGGAACTATTGCAAGAGTTTCCAGATCCAGTCTGGTGCATGGGGAGATAAAGAAGGTGAAGAATCTGTGATTAGAAGTATTCATTAGCAGGCCTGCCAACTCACACAGTGCCTGCGGGTTTCACATGATGTCTGCTCTGTTCACACGGTGTCTCCCAGTGAAGAACATGCATCACCCCTAAAGAAAGCGGGTCCCAGGTCATTTGGAGAGGCTTCACACAGCTAACGTGATTCAGGGGTTTTCAAGCCATTCCAGAATATTGACTGCAGCTTCAGAAGCTAGGTTGCCTCTGCTATTTGATGTTGTGGGAGGGTAGACTCTTACAGAGTTGGGCTCTAATCCCCACCTCCTTTTCTTGGTCTTGTCCACTTAATGGTTTGCCAGGAAGTGATGAGCTCGAAGCAAAACCACAATCTGTATATCCAAGGCCTTGACTTCTCCTTTTACACAAATATATTTCCAAAATTAGCAGGTCTGCCTTACAAATAATACATGTACCCAGGAGCATTAGAATTATGCTGCAGATGACCAAATTATGTGTCGGTGTTGACCAAATTATGTGACAAGACCAATTATGCAGCATAAATCAGCACATTAATTGATAGTATTACTTCCTTATTTTGTCATATTGCCATACAGGTTAAGACTGCCTGGGCAAAGGTATCACCCCACTAGTACCAGTTCAACACACAACAACATAAAAAAGCAAAAGAAACAGTCAACTATTGGAAAGGGCCTTTCATTGCGAGGCAACACGGGTTGCGTGTTTTTGTTAACTTTTGATCCGTTTCAACTATAAACTATGTTTTGTTAAAATCTGCAAATTATGCAGCACATGATGCATTATGTGAAAAATGCTGCAGTGCAAATCCATAATTATGCGGAAAACGTCGCCGTTGCAAACTCGCATAATTCCAGTGGCCCTGTTTACACACCCAATACCCAATACGTTGTCAGTTGTGTTGAGCGAACAGAATGCCCGGTTTCCTAATCGCCAGATATTTTATCCGGTTCGCGCCCTTTTTACTCAGAATTAAATGAGGGCCTTCCTCTTTTGTGTTAGGAGAAGCGCGCAGCCTTGCAGCGGCGATCGCACATCTGCTGTAAAAGCGAAGTGTCGGCGTGGCGCGGCCCGATGCTCACACAAGCCTCTGTTGTGCGGACCGTGCGCATCCATCTCCCTGGAAGCAAACTCCCTCCTTGAAAGCGGGGCGGGAGCGGGGATTAGGAAGCCCATAAAGTTCAAGTGCAGGCTGAGGAGACGTGCGCTGGATCTGTCAGTGGCAGTGAAAGGCGACTCCGACCCATACCTCGCGAAGAACACGCTCTGAGATATAACATTCACAAGGGGCTTCCATAAAACTAAAAGGAGAGAAAAAACGACCCTGGCTTGTAAACCGTGGGAGGGTATGCACTTTTAAGCTAGTGCCACAGAAAGCATGGGCCGGAACAGAAGCGTTTGTTTTAACTCTCTTTAAAACAACCTTTACAAATCACGCTCAGTATTTGTTACTATTTGCTTTTACAGTTCCAACCTCAATCCAATCAGCAACCTCTCGGGGGATCTCGGGACCGCCGCACATTAAAACCCTTTCGACTCTTGACTGTTTGAGTAATGCTGTATGTTTAATAATTCTACTTGTGAGATATTTTATTTGACAAAACCCTGCTGTGTGCATCTTCTGGACAGCACGCAGCTGTGCGCGAGACGTGAAGCCCTGCCGTTCCCGCCTCCTCGTAAAGAGTGCGCGTGCTGCAGGGACCAGGAAGCGCGAGAGAGGGGGGAGAGAGAAGGGGGGAGAGAGAGAGAGAGAGCGAGCGCGCGCGCGTCACAGGCGGCAAGGCAGGTGGGCCAAGTGTCTCCTCGAGTTCAGTGTCTTAGGATAGTCGTCCCTCACGGTGCGCCGGTGAAATCAGGGACACAAATGGACCCGGCAAAATATGGTTAGTAGTGCCTACGGCTGGCTTACCCACAGAGACTACAGAGACTGCAGAGGCTGTCGGAGGGCGCATGGGGTCTCTATCCGTTCCTTACGGATGCAAGGGTATGCATGGGCGGTTTAGTGGCACATCGAAGGGGATTCCAAGATGGTGCCTGCTGCTAGGATTTGTATTGACAGGCACAGACTTGGCCCTGGCCTAGAGTATCTAAAGACTTAGTACCGGAGGCCCCCCACTTTTATTGGTGGCTTATTGGCGTGTTCATCTCACCTATGGAGCCTCAATATACCGCAGTCCAGGATGCAAGCTGAGGACTACGCATTGTACCACGGAGGGAAGATGGCACTTAGAGCCCTCAATTAGTAATTGCGTGGCTTGAGGAAGTCCACAAGGGAGAAAGACTGGATGGCTCTGCTGGAGAAGGCCTGGTATAATCGTCCAGCGGGAGATCCTCCCTGCGCCAGGGTCGTGGCAGGAGGTGGGAGGCTTCTGGGTGAGGCATTATCCCTACCAGGTCCCGACACGTAGGAAGCTGCTAGGGCGATACCGCGATAGGCTGCCAGGTCAAGTACTCTGGAGGTTGAATGATGTAGGAAAGGAGACTTAAGCAGAGGGACCGTGTGTTGCTGCACTTGATGGTACCGATTACCAGTGACCGTGTAGAGGAGGATTTTCTGCACAGTCAATATTGAGGCAAAGAGCAGGGACTGGCATGTGCTGGAGATGAACGCTACAGCCTCGCTCGTATGTACTGGGGAGGGGCTTGCGGGTTACTGGAGGAGGCATAGGCTGGGCGCCATGCTTGGGAAAGAAGGGCCAGGGCTAGAGATCAGGAGAGGTGAAAGGAGCAAGAGGGGCTCATGTCATCTTTTAGACATTTGTTTTCACTGACAACTCTGTACACTGCTGGTTATACAATCAACAACATTTATGTAACTGATCTCTTACAAACTCTTCGTATGCAGCAGTAACAGTTCTTATTTAAAGCACTCCGATACACTTTTGAGTCTTGTTCACACAATATATAACCCAAAGTAAATACTTTCAAAAGGATTCTGAGTCCTATTCCAAGTTTATCCCACTGGAAGTGGGGAAGAATGTATGGTGACAATCTTTACTCAGGTTCTCCCACAATGTACTCTAACACTGTTTTCCCTTTACAAAGTCCTTCAGGTATTATCTGGAGAGAACTATTTTTGAAAAATCCCTGGGTGCTAGGGCAATTTTCATATAACAATAATTTTAACTTGGCAAAAAGACTGTTTGCGTTCAAAGTGAAAGTTACTGGGGCCCTTGTAGTGACGGCATAAGCCAGGAAAGGGGGGGGGGGGCTATAGATGATGCGATTATTTGACCCCTCAAAGAAGGCCCACGGACCTCCTATATAAACAAAATTACAAAATTAACTTAATCTAAATCGTATACATCAAAGCATCCCTTTATCCAATGACGAGCCCTAAATACATCATGTCCACACTTCTTTTTCTTTAGGAATTGAAATGTGGTCAACTTGACAGGAGGGATGGCTGATGGGAATTGTTTGCATACCACTGCAAACTATTATGATTAGCAAGTTGGACACCATAACAAAGTTTGATATATACATTGGCTGCTATATGTTTCTATTTTAGTTTGCACCATAAATGTAAATAGGACACAGGGAAGACCACATCAAGCACTTGCAAATAAAAAAGAGAAGTATGAAGGACTGGACAGTTAAACATCTCAAGACTTTACATCAGTCACACAGTATACCATAAAAGACAGTGATACATTTTATCTAAGGTAAATTGGCCAGAGGTAACAGGGGAACTAACAACATGGACAACAAGCATTAGAAATGCAATAGGTCTCGCAGCATTAGAGTTAGTGCTTTTAGAATTGTTTATGGGTTTTTTTGTAAATCTTTAGCATGAGGTTGAGGGTGAGTGAGGGTGAGTGAGGGTGAGGGGTTGAGGGTGAGTGAGGGTGAGGCTGAGGGGTTGAGGGTGAGTGAGGGTGAGTGAGGGGTTGAGGGTGAGGGGTTGAGGGTGAGTGAGGGTGAGGGGTTGAGGGTGGGTGAGGGGTTGAGGGTGAGTGAGGGGTTGAGGGTGAGTGAGGGTGAGTGTGAGTGAGGGTGAGGGTGAGTGAGGGTGGGTGAGTGTGAGGGTGAGTGAGGGTGAGTGTGGGTGAGTGTGGGTGAGGGTGAGGGATTGAGGGTGAGGGGTTGAGGGTGAGGGGTTGAGGGTGAGTGAGGGTGAGGGGTTGAGGGTGAGTGAGGGTGAGGGAGGGTGAGGGGTTGAGGGTGAGTGAGGGTGAGGGGTTGAGGGTGAGTGAGGATGAGGGGTTGAGGGTGGGTGAGGGTGAGTGAGGGTGAGTGAGGGTGAGTGAGGGTGAGGGTGAGTGAGGGTGAGGGTGAGGGTGAGTGAGGGTGAGGGTGAGTGAAGGTGGGTGAGGGTGAGGGGTTGAGGGTGATTGAGGGTGAGGCGTTGAGGGTGAGTGAGGGTGAGGGGTTGAGGGTGAGTGAAGGTGAGGGTGAGTGAGGGTGAGGGGTTGAGGGTGAGTGAGGGTGAGGGGTTGAGGGTGAGTGAGGATGAGTGAGAGTGAGGGTGAGTGAGGGGGTGAGTGAGGGTGAGTGAGAGTGAGGGTGAGTGAGAGTGAGTGAGGGTGAGTGAGGGTGGGTGAGGGTGAGTGAGGGTGAGGGTGAGTGAGGGTGAGGGTGAGTGAGGGTGAGGGTGAGTGAGGGTGGGTGAGTGAGGGTGAGGGTGAGTGAGGGTGAGGTGTTGAGGGTGAGGTGTTGAGGGTGAGGGTGAGTGAGGGTGAGGGTGAGTGAGGGTGAGTGAGAGTGAGGGTGAGTGAGAGTGAGGGTGAGTGAGGGTGAGGGTGAGTGAGGGTGAGGGTGAGGCGTTGAGGGTGAGGCGTTGAGGGTGAGGCGTTGAGGGTGAGTGAGAGTGAGGGTGAGGGTGTGTGAGAGTGAGGGTGAGTGAGAGTGAGGGTGAGGGTGAGTGAGGGTGAGGCGTTGAGGGTGGGCAGAGAGAGTGAGGGGGCGGATGCATATTGTAGTGTGCTCGCTAGGAGTGGGCAGGATGCCACAATGTAGTCATTGCTAGGTGCGAGTATCAGGGAAGTGGATGAAGGGGCATGAGCTAGAATGTCAATGCAGTGGGGTGTGTGGGTGAGATTGTCCTAAGTGCATGGGTGTTCATGCTAGGAGTGTGTGGGTGTTATGTGGGCGGCAGTGGTTATTTGGGCAGGTGCCAGCAGTATGAGTATACGTTTTGTGGATTTAGTAGCAAGGATATGTGTGGTTGGTAGGTTGCAGGGAGATGAATGCTGGGCGTGAGTGCCGGGGGGGGGGGGGCAGAGGGGTCGGTGTTAGTGCTGTGATTGTAGGGTCTGAATGTAGGTGTGCATGTGGCCGACAGTCATGGCTTAGGGTGTCGAAGGGAGAGCGTCAGGCCGCGTGGGAGCCAGGGCTCGCCTCTTCTGGGAAGGGCAGGCAGAAGCACACACTGCTGGTGTCTCTCCAGAGCCGCAGGAGCGGCCCGCCCTGAGCCATCAGACTGGAATCTCCCCCTGGAGCCAGCGGGGCTGGGCTGCTCCCAGGCACGGAAGGAGGTCAGGCACCAGCAGGGCCTGCGAGCCAGCTGCAGAGAGAGACATCTGAGCCAGGGCGGGATGTGAGGCTGAAACCGCAGTAGAAACAGATACACAACGAAAAGGAAGGGAGGGGGCAGAGAGGGAGGATGACACCACACAGGGAAACAAACAATAGCGAGAGAGGGGAAAAAGACCGGGAGAGGAAGCATCTCAGAGGAGAGAGTGACATGCGATGAGGGGGACAGTGGCTTCCCATGAAGAGAAACGCATATACAACAGAGAGAAAGTGACAGAGATGAAGGGAATGGGAAAAATGCCCAGCAGGGGCCTATTTAAAAGTATTCTCTCAGGGATAAAAGAAAGCCGATGAGGAAGGGGGGTGTTTGGATTGAAGGAGCGATAGGAGGGGAGGAAGGATTCAAGAGTGAACAAGAGTGAAAAATGCGACACGGAGGGAAGGGGAGGGGGCGGAGCGGGGAGGGGGCGGAGCGGGGAGGGGGCGGAGAGGGGAGAGGTGCGACACGGAAGAGAGGGGAGGGGGGAGGAGAAATGAGCAAGGATATGTGTGGTTGGTAGGTTGCAGGGAGATGAATGCTGGGCGTGAGTGCCGGGGGGGGGGGGGGGGGGGGGGGGCAGAGGGGTCGGTGTTAGTGCTGTGATTGTAGGGTCTGAATGTAGGTGTGCATGTGGCCGACAGTCATGGCTTAGGGTGTCGAAGGGAGAGCGTCAGGCCGCGTGGGAGCCAGGGCTCGCCTCTTCTGGGAAGGGCAGGCAGAAGCACACACTGCTGGTGTGGCCCGCCCTGAGCCATCAGACTGGAATCTCCCCCTGGAGCCAGCGGGGCTGGGCTGCTCCCAGGCACGGAAGGAGGTCAGGCACCAGCAGGGCCTGCGAGCCAGCTGCAGAGAGAGACATCTGAGCCAGGGCGGGATGTGAGGCTGAAACCGCAGTAGAAACAGATACACAACGAAAAGGAAGGGAGGGGGCAGAGAGGGAGGATGACACCACACAGGGAAACAAACAATAGCGAGAGAGGGGAAAAAGACCGGGAGAGGAAGCATCTCAGAGGAGAGAGTGACATGCGATGAGGGGGACAGTGGCTTCCCATGAAGAGAAACGCATATACAACAGAGAGAAAGTGACAGAGATGAAGGGAATGGGAACAAGAGGATAAACTAGGCTCGGGGTCAGGCGGGGGAGGGCGGGTTTGGAATGACGAGCTCGCGAGGCGGTGTTGGCGGGGAGGGGGGGGAGCGGGGGAGAGGGTGTGTGTGAAACGAGACGGAGGGGAGAGAGGGGAGGGGGAGGAGAAAGAGAAATGCGACACTGCGGGAGGGGGCGGAGCGG
Organism: Lissotriton vulgaris; assembly: GCF_964263255.1. Lineage (NCBI taxonomy): Eukaryota > Metazoa > Chordata > Amphibia > Caudata > Salamandridae > Lissotriton > Lissotriton vulgaris. The sequence continues at coordinate 275,021,340 of NC_141687.1, read as the reverse complement.
GGGGGAGGGTGTGTGTGTGTTGTTAGGAGACGGACGTGCACGCGCCCGTGACTTTTAAGGTCAATGCGCATGCGCATAAGCTTAATGCGCATGCGCATTGACCTTAAAACTCACGGGCACTGCAAGGAATCGCCACGATTCCTTGCAGTGCAGATAAAGTGTGGATAACTCGCAATAGTCTCGCTTTGCTCGATGCGCATGCGCATCGACAACAGGCGAGACCTAAAAATGAGCTTGGGGAACATTTTAACGGTGCTCACGGATGGTGTAAAACTTGGGTAGGGGAAATTCAGTAAGGGAAAGTCGAAAACACGGCTGGCCTAGTGGTAGTAATGCTGTGCTGCCGTCCCTAGTGGGCAGGGCTCTCACAGGGTGTGACTAAAGCGTGTCTGTGCAAAGGGGTTTAGGACCTGCACGTACTTAATTTCTTGTGTGAAGAATCAGTAGAGACCCTTAAATGTCTGTGGGGGCTAAAATTAATCTAAGTAGGATGAAAAGGGCAAGAAAGCGAGGAACTTAACCTCTTCAAACAATCAATTTTAGCCACCACCATGCTGTAAGGAAAATACAAATGAACATTCAGAAGAGGGCATAAAGCAAATGGGGTAATAAGAACATTTGTAATCTTAATAAATGTGCAAACAACAAAGCTAAAGTACAACATAGCAACAAGTGTTTAGGTCAGGCTCATTACAGGACAGCTGGGCTAAGACGCTTGAGAGTAAGTGAAAAACAAGCATACAATGGAAATTGTAGGTGATCCAGACATTCTAAGTGGATTTTTTAGCTGTGCTCGTCGAGTTTCCCCTTGTATCTCAAGCAGTCTACACATGCTTGGTGCCATCAAGCTAAGTGCATCACATCCCCGGCACATTCCTCACCCGCTACCTTGATGGCATCCTTGTTGCGCACTCACGGTGCAAGAAGGAGACAACAGAAAGAATCGAAGTTAGGAGTTCAATCCAGTATCTCACCTCTGCAGTAATTTCCTTTACCACTTTCTCCACACCTAATTACAAGTTATATTTGCAATGCTTTCGGTGCTCAATTTGAACACTGTAATCCATACTTCAAAAATATCCCGTCATGGCTGATGAGTGATTCGCTGTAAGGTGACCTGCTCAGCACAACATTAAAATCCTTAAATAAAGGAATAAACACAAATCACATTAACTAAGTATTCTGAAATGGGACACTCCCAAAAGGAAATCCGTGACACAGTGTAGGACTCAATGTTCCAAAAGCACTCAAACCCATAGAAGTTAAGTGCTAAGTGATATTGTACTCCCTTGCAGGAAAATCTTTGCAGTGTCTCCGAAACTGCTCGCACCCCACTAGCCCCAGGTGTCATGCTTGGTGCCCAATGGCTCTGGGGCTAACAAGAGTTAGTAGTTTTAGATTGTAAAGTGCAGGAAAAGGTTGTCTAAATCCACTGTGAGTGTTATTAACAAGTTAAAAGCTCTATTGCTCCCATAATGCATGGAAGAGCAGGAGCCAGGATCTGTATTTGTTGCAGTGATGCTGCATATCATACGCCAGAAACCACATCATGTACAATCCACTGATATGATATGATCGAAGATCTGGAACCCGATGATGCTATATCCATCCCTGAAGGTGAGGGCAAATGCACACTTCACAGAGCTACAAGTAAGTAACAGAAACTTACAGCCTAGCTGGCATGATGCATTCTAGAAATATGTATTGCCAGAGCCAGGCTGAGGCAGCAGCCAATCAGACCTGAGGCTGGAATAGGACGCCCCTTTAAGTGTTCTCAAATGGGCCATTAAGAGGGTCTGAAGCCACAGTAATTGTTAAGAACATTGTTTTGCTTCACAAATTTGTATTGTCATCTACGAATGAAAACCAGTTCGGATACTCTTGCTTGTCTGATTCGTGGAGCAAACCATCTCTGGGAAGCAGTGCACTTTTTTTCCTGACTTTCTTGGGCTCCTAAATATAGTTTGGCTGTCTTTGCCTTGATGCAGCTCCCAAACCAAATACCACATTCATATTCTGGAAACTGGATATTCCATTTGCGTCCGGTGAGACATGCATGACATGAATACTCGTTCCTGGTGCTGTCTTGTCCCTTGAGCAGAAACCGTACTACCCGTTTTCTTGATTTGCACGTTCCTGACATCACAATGGCCTTTATGCAGTAACCACTCTTAGTTGTTTTATAAAACTGTGTGTTCTGAGGAGGTTTTTCCCTCTGATATTCCCATGGGTTCCCTGCTCCTTCTTTCCGGTTTACCCATGTAGACTTTAAATGCAGAGTAAACATTAGCTGTCTTCAGCAAGCACTGTGAATGGACCCTGTCGAGTCTTTCAGTTTAGCGTCCTGTCTGACTGGTTTTGTTTTTTTGTTCTTCTTGCATAGTAATATTTTGTGCATTGTGTCACCATCTTGGTATTTCTATGTCCTGCTCTAGTGCGGTCATCATTGTCTCAGATCGTAACTTCTCAGCATCCCATACTCCACTCAAATGTCTGCGGTACTGTGCTGTGATACAGGTGCTGATCTGGTGGACTTGGGCTCCAACACTCAGAGGCCGTTCTACAAATTTCCCTCCATCGTAGAATCCAGGAAAAAGTCCAGTTTTCCTAGATGTCTAACACCGGGCATCTCGGTAGGTGTTTGATATTTTGCATTAGTGACAGAACACTTTCTCAGAGAGGCATGTTGCTTTCATTCATTAAGCTTTCAGACTGGTCTTCACACCAAAGACGGAAATTGTGACATACTTAAGGAATCTGTTCAGAAGGTTCATGCCTGGAACTAGCTCTGATCTCTGTCTCATGCTTTGTTAAAAGGCTAGCCTTTGTGGTCGCCACCAGTAAAACACTGGTACAATCAGTGTCGTCTTAAATCTTTTTCATCTTGAGCAAGACATAATTTGGAGCCCTCTGTAATTTTACTTCCGATTTTCTACTGAGTGAAGCTTACATGATGCCAAAAAAGCTTTCAGTAATGGGGTTCACACAAAATCAGGTGAAATAGGTCTTTCCAGGGCCCTAAAAATTCTTAAGATACCACTGGGAAAAGCAAGAGAGACCCATAAGTGGAGGGACCAAAACGTGGAGGTAGGAAGAGAGGAGAGAGACTGTTATATGGAAATAGACCACGGTAAGATAAATAAAGAGAACGTTTACTTTCCCAGGAGACTGCACACTTTACACATATCTTGAAACGTCTCTGGATACAAGAAAATCCCAATCACCACATGGCAGGCATGAGGTGCATCAGTGGGAAAACAGAGTGATAATATTTGGTGGAGTGTTTTGAGACAATTAATTCTTCTATAAATGGTAGTTTTTGCGCACTGCCACTGTTTCTCAGCTGTAACTACACTATACTACAGACTTCTTACCACCCCACCTCAGAAGTGTTAATGAAAGAAACAAGTTATTGGAACTGCAGACTTGGTGCCTTAATTAGACTCATTCTGCAACATATGTAGCAGAACTGCAGCAGGTTTCCTAAAGAACGGAAAATGGACAACAGTGTTTCATGTCTCAGATCCTTTCAACGAGCTTCCTACCTGACCCGGAGTCAATGACGGTGGATGCAACTCGATGGTCTGTCACAGGACATGATGATCCGGGCATGCTCACAGGCTCGGAACGAACTGGTTGAATCCTGCAAATGTAAATTATAGGTCATTCAGTGTTCGAAATATGACTAGTCATTTTTCATGTCTAGCATAAAACACGATTGTCCTCTTTATTGTGCCCTAAGAATTTGAACAGTTAAATCCTGCTCTGCCCACAGATCAACAATACCGGGGCTACCAACAACTACAGGGGTAAAATGAACAGGGATTACAGAAGGAATCCATAGGTTCAACCAATGAATAAGCAATTACCGGAGGGAATCAGTATTTTTAATCCAATTACCTCTGTAATTCCTTGCTTTGCCCCAGACTTTCACACGGACAGTTCAACAGTTTTATGCTTTCACAATCTAAAATTGACTCAAGGGAGTAAACAGATCCACATTGTTTCTCTGTGAACCTCCTAATTCCTTTAGAAATAGCAACTGTCATTAGCGGCACCCATCGGAATTGACATGTCACCCACACTGAGGGTCAATTGGTTATTACAATTAAAATTCAAGGAGATGTGAATAATTTGTCATTTATTTATTTATACCGTTTTTTACAGTAAAAACATGGCCCAGAGGATTGTACTGGTAAGCTCAAATGAATGGGTTAGATTGAAAGAAATTCAGTTTTAATTGGATTGAGTTTTAGGTGGTATAAGGTCATTTCGTCTTGTACCTTTTGATTTTTTGATTAGAAACTGAATGCTCTCAGATAAACTGACCTTGGGTTAGACTTCAGTATTGTCCTCTTTTTCACAATATAGGACCCTTTAACGTTTGAGTAGGACCCCAAAGGGTTCGATATAGAAGTAAAAGGATAGGGATGAGTATCAAGCTTATCGGAACCATTGTGTGTCATTGAGACAGGGCTGGAGAACTATTGTCAATTTTGATCTATTGAACATGTTTGGTTAAGAGGCGAACTAGTTGGGGGCCATGGGCCTCCTTTAGAGTTTAGCCACTGGGATACTCTGCCACAAATGTGGTGGGGTAACCTATCCTCAAAACTGAGAGCCGGTCCGCCCTGTGTAAAGTAGAGAAGGCCATCAATGTTTTTGCTAGTGGTGCTCCTGCAAGTGGAAACATTTCACCAATGGCCTGATGGACTTGGGGCCCTTGGTGTAAGTAAATCACATTGTCCTACCTATTTAGAGTAGTCTCATGTACTTTTGTTTCTTTTCTTGACTGCCAGTAAAAGCCTGGTGATCCAGAAAAGAAAAAAAGAAAAATGGCCCCACATAGCCCTTGGGTCATTAGCCTTTTGTTTTACAGAAAAACTCCAGCAGAGGCACAGCAGGCACTCAGAAAAATTCAATGCATCGGAGCTAACAGCAGGCCACCCACCTATCTCGAAATCAGGCCCTATGTCTTCAATTCCATACAGCTGCCATCATCTAGGATGCAGAGTGCATTATCGCTACCTAAAGCAGTCCAGTTACCATACTACTGCCTTTTCTAAAGTGGGACTGGAATTCAAAGGGATAATTATCCACAATGCTTTAAGTATGTTGTGTGGCAACACAACTCTCAAGCACTTTTGTTAGACAGGACAAACATGAGATGGGTCAAAAATGCTTAGATCCCATGGTCTGTTATTTTTCAGTAAAGGAGTGGACTTGGCAAATATCTCGAAAACGGGGACCCCTCCTTGAGCAAGACAGAGGATAATAAGGTTGGTTTTTTGAGGTATATGATGTGGTGTCAAGCCTTTGGCTGCATTTCTCAGAATAGTGTCCTGGAAGCGATTTGAGGATTCGACTTTGGTTATGATTTTACTAGATCACTTTTAGATAAAGGGTTAAAAATGACCATTTGGTCTTACCTTTGCATACAAGATTGAAGTCTTTCTGAGAGTAAGGTACAGATAATTCTATTGAGTAGACTAATCAGACCCACCCTTGTGTCTTCAATTTTTAGTGGATGGAAAGGGTTGTTGGCAGCTTTGAGTATATCAAAGAGTTGTTCTGGGCAGTTATAAGGGATGTTATATAGGTAGCTTTGGCTTTGTAAACGTTTATAGTTGTTATTCTTATACCTTCTTTTGGCTGCCCTGACGGTTTCCAATTGAGATGGGGAGGGTGATAGTTTCCTTTTGCTTTTAATCACTCTCAAAGAGTCACATTCCCCAAATAACTCTTTAAAAACAGGGGGCAGAAGATTTGGATCTTTTCTGATTACTATTAAGAGGGGATTGATATCCAGAGCAACGCTGAGACTATTGGTGGGGACATTAACATCAATGTTGGTGCTAATAGGAGAAAGGCAGTTTAGAGCAAGGGCCGCAGGAGGTTCAGATCAAGATTCTTAGCGTCTCTACACCATAACGCTTTTATTTTCGTTAGGCCACAGATGATTTAGGAATACTGCAAAAGGAATCAAGCATTGGACTGATCAACAGGCATTTGCGGAGATAAATTCCTTTTTTTGTGATTAAGAGGTGAAGGGTCACCAATTCGATGTGTGAAGCTTTGTAATAATGCTGGGAAAGGTAATTTCTAGTACAATGCATAGGCAATGTTGTAAAACTCAAGCTAATCATAAACAGGAGTGGAAAAGGTTTGAAGTAACGGTTTATAAGCGAGATGACGAAGATGGAATCTGAAGCCAGCATACAGCATACTTTTCAAAATCTTCAGAATGACCCCCTAGATAATGCATGTATCTAGCCGATACCTCGGGGCCTCCAATAATATAAAGCCAGAAGGTGGCACATGAATGGCCTATGAACCACAGAAGGAGGATGAAAGTAACAGCTTTCTGCAGAGCATAGCATCATACTGAAGGGGTGTGCGAATTAGAGGACAAAAGAAAATACTTTGGTCAAAGGTGCACAGATGATGCCAGGTATACAAGAAACTCAAAAGGCCTTGCATGTTTGCTAGGAAGGTGCATTAACAAGATAGTTATTTTTAGGGGACATAAACCATGTAGATGTGATGAAGTTTACATGTAATCATTGTGGTTGCAAAGTACAGGTTTTATTGAAGGAGAAATATTTTGGAGTTGAGGGCGCTTACTGGACGTGTTTTGTTATTCTTTTGGAGGAAGGGTAAACTGGGGCAGTAGCACTGCAATTCATTTTTTAAGGTAAGAAAGTTTTAGAAAAAACATGCACTTTCCTCTTCACCTAGAGGTGAAAAGTCAGGAGGAAATGGAAACATTTATAAGGTTGTCAAATCCAGAAGTGGATGTGTTTCGCTACAATGGTATTTTAGATAAGCATCACTCTGTCGTCCAATGCAGCATGCTCTGTTCAAGGGTTGAAGCTCTTTTAGTCCAATTGAAAGTAAGGGGAGTAGGGAAGGGAACATTTTGGTAGCTTTTTAGGGTCAGATTTACAACACTTTTAGGCTTAGAGCCTTTTTACAACAAATTGACAGCTTTTGTATGGCATGATTGCAAAATGTTTAGAACCAGGTGAACCCTCAGTGGCCACAATTTTTCAATACAGGTATACATCCCATTCTTAGTGTATCAAAGGTGACAAATTCACAACAAACTTATTTTTTATTTTCTTCAAAAAATATATGAAGTTTTCTTTATTTTCTATTCAGCATTGCTTTCAAGTATTTGTATTTTTTCATATTATTTAAGTTCATAAGAGACATTTAATCACAAATTTAACATTTTATAAATAATTTCATGGTTCATACAATGAGAAAGAAAGAACTATATACACAAAAAAAACAATTTATACAGATTCATATTTCCCTGATATCACACAAACAATCATCACAAACTTACACATTCATACCCTCATTACAATCACATCCACACCCTCTGAAAAAGGAAACTGATTCTTAATTGGCAGGGAGCCCCCCGTCAACTAATGGGTCTCAAAACAATGTGAGACCCCGCACTTGGTCGACGCACGTTTCGGCGGCACACAGCCACCTTCCTCAGGACCTCTTCCAGGCAGTCAAGCCCACATGTACAGGGGACAATTAAAAAGCATGTTTTCCACTTAATCCCAGAAGAACGATGTCACAGGTATGAACCACGTGTGATGGTAAATCAAAAAGATATTTTTTTCACTGTAATACCACTATCCAGTTAGAGGGGACATCCATCGGAGTCCAGTATTGTCATAAAAAAAGGAGAATGACGCGGATCCAGTCATGCAGCAAGTACTGTGTTGTTCACTATTCATAGAATCTGATAATCCTTTTCCGCACCGTAGTCCATCTAAATTATGGTCTCATCCGTTTATAATCAGTGCCCAGATAGGTACATTTCTTGTATCCTCGGATAACTGCAATGTCACGCAGAGTGTGGATCAACGCGAGCTCCAACCGGGTAGTGTGATTTGATCATGCACAAGTTACTTACCTTCGGTAATGATATATCTGTAAGAAACAGTAGTTAGTGTTAGAGCCTTACCTTAGAATATCCCCAGGCGTCAGGCTGGATCCGGAAAGTTTTCGTCAGCAGTACCCTTGCGCGTCGGTAGGCGTCGTCTGCGGCTCCGCGTCCGTCGTCGGCGTCGTGATCCCCGGGAAGACGTGGAGTACTTAGACGTGCCCTCGCGTGCGGACGTCAGTTCTGTACATAGCTTTCCGTGCCAGGAACGCAGAGCCATGCAAGTAACCGACACTGGTGCCATGAAAATAGGGCCCTCAAAGGAAGATACCGTAACCCTAGCTATCGGTAAGGAATCTAACACTAACTGCTGTTTCTTACAGATATATTGTTACCGAAGGTAAGTAACTTGTGCATCTGAAAGAAACAGGTTAGTGTTAGATTCCTTACCTTAGAATAGATACCCCAACAACACCAACCCCAGTGGTGGGTCTGCAAACCAATAATCACACCAGAAAGTCCTGGAGAACGAAACGGCCGAAAAAGCCATCTCTCCGGACTTGTCTGTCCAGGCAGTAGTGCCTAGCAAACTTGTGCAGCGAGGCCCACGTAGCTGCCTGACAGATGTCCTGCAAGGGGACTCCCCGACCCAGGGCAGTAGTAGCCGCCGTGGCCCGTGTGGAATAAGTGTGCAGCCCCACAGGAGGCTCCTTTTTCACCAAGGAGTAGCAAACCTTGATGCACAAAACAACCCACCCGGAACTGGCGTGTGCGATCTAGATAAAAGGAGAGCGCATGTTTTGGATCCAGACGGTGGAGCCTCTCTTCATCCTTCGAGGGATGCGGAGGCGGAAAGAAGGTAGGCAAGGTAATGGACTGCCCGATATGGAAGGCTGTAACCACCTTGGGCAGGAAAGAAGGACCAGTCCTCAGAACAACCTTGTCCGGATGGACAGAGGGGAAAGGAGGCTTAGAAGACAGGGCCTGGAGCTCGCTCACTCTCCTGGCAGAGATCAGAGATGATGGCAACCAGGAATGCAGTTTTAATAGTCAGAAAACGAAGAGGACAGTTATGAAGTGGCTCAAAGGGAGCGCACATCAAGTAAGTCAGTACAAGGTTCAAGTCCCACTGAGGCATCACAATGGGAACAGGAGGGAACATGTGTGTGTGATGCCTTTTAAGAATCTGTTTACCACAGGGGACTTGAAAAGAGAAGGCTGATCAGGAAGCCTAAAGAAGGATGAAATGTCTGAGAGATAGCCTTTGATAGTGCCCAGAGCAGAGCCCTGCTGGGCAAGAGAAAGAAGGAAAAGGAAAACCTCTGAAAGAGGGGCAGAAAGGGAATCCACAGCCCTTGCTGTGCACCATCCCACAAATTTGTTCCACCTGCAGGCGTATACCGTCTTTGTGGAGGGACGCCTAGCTGCCAGAATCACATCACAGACTTCAGGAGGCAAGTCAAATGGCCTCAACTGTCGCCGCTCAATCTCCACGCATGTAGGTGGAGACTGGACAGGTTCGGGTGGAGGACTGTGCCCTGCTGCTGCGACAGAAAGTCCTCCTGAAGAGGCAGACAAATCGGGGGATCGACTGACATGCTGAGTAGCTCGGATACCACAAGGATGACTTGGGCCCGGTCGCGTCAGATCTTCTTCAGCACTCTGGGCAGAAGTGGTATAGGTGGAAAGGGTACAACAGACTACAGCTCCACTCATGACGAAAAGCGTCCCCCAGCGAATGACGCCTTAGAAATTCCAACGCGCAGAACTGATGACATTGCGTGTTCCCTTCGGTGGCGAATAGATCTAACCTCTCCACTGCTGATGTAGACCTTGCGCCACATCCGAGTTCAGATGCCATTCGCGATCCATCAGGCACCAGTGGCTGAGTTTGTCCGCCCTGGCGTTCAGGGTACCTGCCAGGTGTTGAACCACCAGGGTGACGCCCTGGTGTTCCAGTCATGTCCAGAGGCTCAGAGCCTCCTGACAATGAGTCCACAACCCCACCGCCCTGTTTGTTGCAGTACCACATGGCGGTGGTGTTGTCCGTGAACACCTGCACTACACTTCCCTGGACAGAGGGAAGAAATGCCTTCAGTGCAAGACGGATCGCCCGCAGCTGCAGAAGGTTGATATGGAGCCGGGACTACGCCAGAGACCAGAGGCCTCTGATCTCCGCCTCTCCCATGTGGCCCCCCCATCCCAGAAGGGACGCATCCGTTACTACTACGTGCTTCGGTTGGGGTAGGGAGAGGGATCTGCCACTGACCCAATAGCGGTTCGTGAGCCACCACTGCAACTGACTCACAGTGCCATCTGAGATCAGGACGTGGTCGGACAGGTTGCCCTGATGCTGTGCCCACTGAAACTTCAGGTCCCACTGCAGAGCCCGCATCCGCCACCTGGCGTGATGCACCAGTAGGATGCAGGAGGCCATCAGCCCCAGGAGCCGCAGCGTCAACCTGACCGAAACTCGGGATAAAGGCTTAAAGATCGGAATCAGAGCCTGAATATCCCGAACACGCTGTTTGGGAGGATAAACCCGAAACCCGAAGTCCAGAACCGCTACGATGAAAAGGAGCTTCTGAGAGGGTCACAGGTGTGACTTCGGCATGTTGATGGAAAGCCCCAGCGAGTGCAGGAGGTCGGCCGTAGTCTGGAGGTGGGAGACGACTGTCTGGGGCGAGCCCGCCTTCAACAACCAGTCGTCGAGATAGGGGAACCCTGAAATCCCTGATCTGCTCAGATGAGCTGCGACCACCGCCATCACTTTCGTGAACACCCGAGGGGCACTGGTGAGGCCAAAGGGGAGCACGGTAAACTGAAAGTGCTGGTGGCCCACCGTGAACCACAGGTAGCGCCGGTGGGCCGGCAAGACGGGGATGTGGAAATATGCGTCCTGGAATCCAACGCTACCATCCAGTCACCAGGGTCTAGGGCAGCAAGGACCTGAGCCAAAGTCAGCATCTTGAACTTCTCCTTCCGGAGGAAGCCGTTGACGCTCCGGAGGTCCAAGATAGGGTGTAGGTCCCCTTTGCCCTTCTTGGGTACCTTGAAAGTAGTGGGAGTAGCAACCACGTCCTACTTCTGGCCCAGGAACGCGCTCAATGGCCCCCTTGGCCCAGGGGGCCATAACTTCTTCCTGTAGAAGTCGTAAGTGATCCCCGACATGCGGTGGTACTGCAGTGGCATGGCTGGAGGGGTCACCTCGAAGGGGAAGGAGTAGCCCCTTCGGACGATTTGCAGCACCCACCTGTCCGATGTGATGGAGCGCCAGTGGAGGAGGTGATGGCGGACCCTGCCCCCCACTGGCGTCGAATGGACCTGAAAGCTCGGACTAGGAAAGCTTTGAGGCATGTCCATGAGCGTGGCCTGGACATCCCCCGAGAAATTGGCGGACCTCAGCCGGTGTGGCGACGGATCGCCACCGTCGTGGAAATCGTTCTGCCCAGCGAGCCTGTCGTGTCAAGTACACATCTGATGGATTAGCGTGCCGCATCCCGCCCCTCTGCAAGTGCCTGGGCGAGCCATGCCTGGGCCTCCTCAGGACACTGGGGCAGCACGTCCGCAACCGTGTCCCACAAACAGTGGGTGTAACGGCCCAAAAGCATGAGATGTTGATAGACCGCAACCCTAAACTCAATGAGGAGAACAGTTTCTTCCCAAACTGATCAAACCTTTTGGATTCCCGATCTGGAGGGGCAGTCGGGAATGTGGTCTGGGATGTAGAGGCCTGGATCAACAAGCTCTCCGGGTGGGGTGGGGTGAACGGACAGAAAGTGGGTGTCGCCTGGAGCCGGGCGGTGGAGTCAGGCCACGTTCCTATCCACAGGGGGCACTGTGGAGGGCTTGGGCCAAGTGCCTGTCAGAACGTCCGTGAGGGCCTCATTAAACAGCAGCATACTCTCCGAAGAGCTTACTGGCGGCTGAAGCACCTCAGTGAGGAGATTAGTCCTCACGGAAGCAGCAGGGAGCTTAAGAGCCAAGGCCTTGGTTGCCCTGCGCAACCCCACACCATAAGTGGCACCCTCCTCCGTAGCCACGGAGGGAGGAGAGATGAATCCAGTGTTGGGCGATGTGTCCAGACCACTGGCCTCCCCCAACTCATCTGCCAAGTCCTGACTTAACTGGCACTGTTGTGCCAGAGGGTCCTCAGACCCCTACCAGTCCTCCCCTTCATCCGTGCCTTGATAAACAGGCAGAAATGACGGAGCCGGGTCATAGGTGAATTGCTCACCCACCAATGGCGGAGACGTCACCAGACACGGGCTGAAACCGGAAGCGTCGTCATCCGAAGACTGTGCCGGGAGTGACACCAATGGGGCCGGCGCCGGCGGAGGAGTCTTAAGGTCGACTTGGATCCAGGCCTGGATCCACCTGGGCCTTGCGGCGTCGGGACCAAAGTCAACGACGGCGTCGGGGCCGGTGCCGCCGGCCCGCTTAGCCCCGAAGTAGGGTCTGTGGGGCACGAAGGAGCGCCGGCCGGCCTCAACAGAGGGAAGTGAGTCCTCATGGCCATGAGGACGTCACGTATCTCCTCCGGTGTCGCATGCAGTCCATTTACTAGAGGGTATGGGACCGGGTGCGATGCACGCAGCTCCGACGGAGCCACGCGGGTGATGTCACCCGAATCCTCAGCCGCGTTGTGCGACCGGCGAGGGGAGTCAGAAGAGCGATGGCGCCTCTTCGACTTCTTTTTCCTCGACTTACCAGAGGACTTCGAGGCCAACGAGTGGTGGTAACTCAACGAGTGTCGATGGTTGCGGCTCCGCAACCGATCCCTCGACTACCTCCTCGACCAGGACCTTGAGCGGCACGGAGCCGACTGCCGGATCTCGAGGAGCTTAAGGGACCGCTCCTGCCTAGCTTCCGAGGTCAAGGCCCGGCAGTCGGGGCTCGACTTGTCGTCGTGGTCAGCCCTGAGGCAGTAGAGACACCGGCGATGGGGGTCGTTGACAGGCGTCGCACAGCTTGAACCCGTGCATCCCTACCGGCACCAGGAGTCGAAATCGACTCGAAAAGAATAGCCAAAAACAGGCCAAAAAGTTAGTCCAAAAATTACTTGGTTAACTACTTTTCCCAGATCTGCGCTTACTGGCGCGGAAAAAAGAAGGACTGATGTCAGCGCGCGAGAGCAGCATCTAAGTACTCCGACAACGTCATCCCGGCGATCACACCGCAGACGTCGGACGTGGAGCCGCAAACAACGCCTACCGACGTGCATGGGTACTGCTGACGAAAACTTTCCGGATCCAGCCTGACGCCTGGGGATACTGTAAGGTAAGGAATCTAACACTAACCTGTTTCTTTCAGATAATAACATACCATTGGTTGGTGCTCCAGCTCCTCATCACAGGCCTGAAATGTGATCTATTACACTGCTTCTGTCTGCCTCAGAGCAAAAATAAAATTCTGGAAGAATGACGCAAGCCAGAACCTTCACAGTCACTCCCACATCTATCGCAGTAACTTGACAACATTTTAATTTTACATAAAAAAATAACTAATTTATATAAATATATCAGATAAATCCCTGACACTTAACCATAGTTCACGTTGCATGTTGTAAGTATGCTAATGATACCCAGATCATACTTAAAGTCGAAAACCCTAATGACTGTCAAGTTTGAAATCTAGATAACTGCCTCAGAGCCATTAACCACTGAATGTTAAAGAGTAATCTTAAACTTAATGCATCAAAAACTAAGATTTAAACATGTGGGGGATGGAAAAATTAGGATCCATTAACAATTTGGCCAGAAGAACTATAGGAGCACTACCAACAGCTTCACCAGAAGAAACCTAGGAATTATCACAAACTTTGCTCATACTATGAACCTTCAACTTAACCTAGTACGAAAAGCGTGCTATTCCACATAGCAGATTTCCTCAGAAGATCCAGGCAACTACTTTCTTGATCATACTGAATAGACTATGTCAATAGATTATTATATAGGACCGCCAACTACAGCTATGAAATACCACAAAAGGATCCAGAATGCAGTGAGTAGACAACTCTCTCATATAAAGCCCTCAGACCACATCTTCCTAGTGTTTAAGGACTTTCACTGTCGTCCTGTTGCAAGAAAATCTGCTTTCAAAATACTTTATAATACAATTAGGGGAATAAATGGAAAAGGTCCAATTTTCTGGAAGGTGAAGTTTAAGAGATACAAAAAATGGACACAGCTTTCCAGATTAGCATTATAATAAATTTAATATATAATTAAATTACGGATTTCACTTTCAGTAAGAATAGAAGCCACTGATAACCATTTAGGGGGAGGGTGAAGTATTATCTTTTCCCCACCAGAATCTACTGAAAACACCAAACCACTATTACTCTGCTAAACAAGCTGCAAGATAAGAACCACAGAATGCTATTTAGTACAAGAAAATTACCCAATACCCACAACTGAGACGAAAGGACAGCCCCTAAGTTTCAAACAAACAAGACAGAAAAGACAACAAGAACCTCACTCTTAGTAACAATGCCAACCAGAGGAGAAACAATTGATATATTATAATAGGTACAAGTAAATGCCAAAAAAGAACAATTAACGATCTGGGATTTCACACTGTTTGATGCTAATTAACAATTCTCACATCCATCTCATAAAACGTAAAATCATTACTGCATAAGTTAACACCCTGCATATCAGTTTTAAATAAGATACTACTGCGCTGTTGTTTTCTTTCTGCCTGCCTGCGAGGACCGGACAACGAACTGCTGAGGGACTCCAGGTCCCAGGGGGCCACAGGGAATGCCGCACCTGCGCTCCATTGCCCGTTGGCTATTTAAGTGTACCACCATCCTCGCTGCAGGAAATGCGAGCGCGCGCCGGGCGAAGCCCCTGGCTAAGGGCGGGCCCGTTTGAGCCCGTTCGAGATCGTAAGAGGTCGGGCCGGGCCCGCCCTCTGATCTATCTACTATTATAAGGTCAGTGACTATCAGTTGATTTGTACTTTCGTGCTGGTATCCATATCCGGTAGTTTGACCCCTGGACAAGTTGTAGTGTCGGATTTCACTGATGGCCACCAGAGGAGGAAAGGGGAGGAACTCTGTTACAGGGGGGTCCGTGGTGGGTACACTGGATCAGTTCCTAATTAGAGCAACATCGGTACTGGTGAATGAAATTGCCCTGGCTGAACGGCGCTTATCGTTGGACCCAACGTTATCAAAACGATCATCCCTGGGTGACCTAAAGTATGCAAGGTCACCAATGTTAATGTTATGTTAATGGTCATTTATAGAGCGCACTTAACACCGGGTGGCTTC